>NC_091856.1:0-600000 GCF_037783145.1 Equus przewalskii | reverse complement strand
AAAGTGAGAAAATTTAAAAACCCACACATAGTATGGTCAAAATTCAGTAACTTTCTATTTCTGTATATAAAAACTATATAAGAAAACATAGCTGATGTTAATAGTAATATTTTGCTGCCAATGGCTTTAGGTGCCAGGTCTAGGGAAAAAGAAAAAATAGGATTAATTAACAGAAGATGAAGCACATGGAGACTTATGTGAAAATGCTGACAGGCTTTTCTGGCTAGTTAAGCATCCATAAAAAGTTGGCTTAACACTCCACCAGGTTCTGTATTGGGCTCTAGGACACCAGCAATAAAAAGCATAGCAGCATTCAAGGATCTTACAAGTACACAGAAAGGACAAACATAACAGTAAACAAGTAACTCTTACATCATGGTAAATGCCACCTAGAAAAAGTATGCACAGTCTGGAAGCTTTACCCAAAACACTGACACCTGACTGGGGTTTGAAAGATGTGAATGAAAAGTCAGCTAGGTGGAGAAAGAGAAAGAGTATTCTATGCATGGAAAACAGCAAGTGCGAACTCTCTGAGATTTTGAAAAATAATTCTATACGTTGGCAGTGTTGACTAAACAAAGTAGCAGAAAGAGGTAAGACTGGAAAGGCATATAGGGTCTGCATGAGTGCTTTTCAAATTCTTTTTGTGAAAGATCTGGTCTTTTACTCCCAATACATCATGGACTGGTATTTTTGATCTATACCCTGTTCAGTTGTACGACGATCAATTCAAATTGCCTCTAAGTGCTCACTTTCATTTTCACTACTTATTTCATCAAAGACTAGAAACAAACAGTTCCTGGATGATGCTGGTCCATGGACCACACTGTGAGTCACACTGAGCTAGATTATAAAGGTTTTATTTTATCATGAATGCAACGTGGGAACACTGAAGGTTTTTTTTTTTCTGATTTCCTCTTTTTAAATCATAGTTTCACTAAATAACTTACAATCCTAAGAGAAAGGTACTATTATTCTCCCCATTTTCTGGATTAGGAAAATGTAGTTCGTTAAGGTTTAAAAACTTTCTCACAATGACACACTGAGAAAAAATACAGGAAAGTCATATCATACACAAGAGTTAATTTCCCTGAAACAATAAAAAGCTCCTAAGAATCAAAACCTCAATAGAAAAAATGGGCAAAGAATATGAATTCATTGAAGAGAAATACTGATAGCTTTTACTTATATGAAAATATGCTTAACTTTACTGATGATAAGATATGCAAACTTAAACTCTACTCAGACACCACTGCTTAGCAGACTAGAAAAATCCAAAAGTTTCACAAGTCACTCTATTAGTAGGTTTGAGAAGAAAAAAGCACCCTCGTGACATTACAAGTAGGAGTATAAATTGGTGCAATCTCTATGGAAGGCAGATACCCTTGGGGTTAGTCATTAAAGCAGTTCACAAATACCCTTCTCTATCTCTTTCAAGGTATACCATATTGCTCACTTCAAGTTAGATATGGTTATATGATTTGTTTTAGCAGGGAAATGTGAGTAAAAGCGACATATTGTATCTTTTGGGCAGAAGTTTTAAGAGCCAGAGTGCAATTTGCTTTGTTCTCTTTCATTTGTTATCTTTTTTTCCCTCCACCATCAACCCTGGCAATGTTCTAGATGCTGGCTGCTCCATCAGTCTGGACTGCAGAGAGAAGACAAGTTAACGCAGAATTCCTTACCATGTAGGATAAGAAGCAGCAGGAGCAAAATAAAGGCTTGTTGTTTTAAGCTACTGACAAATGAGGACAATCTGGCAATGCTTATCAAAATCACAAATGTATATCCCCTCAGATATACCTGACACATGCAAAATGACATACGTAAAAGGTACTCATTTGTGACATGGTTTGTTACAGCAAATGACTGGAAACAATCAAATGAACATCAAGAGAAGAAGAATTAAATACTTGCAGTACATTCATACAGTGGAATATTATGCAGCTGTTATAAAGGAAAAATTCTCTTAGAGCTAATATGGAAGGATCTCCAAGTGAGAAAGCAAGATGTTCTCAGTGTATATAACATACACTCTTTGGCAAAAAAAAAAAAAAAAAGTGGAGGAGATTAGAATATATGTTTATATTTGCTTGCACTTGCATAAAGAAATTCTAGAATAATAAAGGAGAAACTAACAAAAATTATCATCTTGAGGCAGATTGTTAAGGGATAACTAGGTGGAATTTCAAACTACTCAGGAAAAAAAAAATCCTTGGTGCTGCACTTAACTTCTTACTGCCTTACAATCTCAATCAATCTGCCAGCAAATCTTAAGTATAAATGGTATACTTCTGCCTCTATCTCAAACTGTTACCAGATCCTTCTTTCAACTCTGACTTATCTTTCTCCTCTTGGGCACATCTAATCAGGTTCCAGTTACATCATCTGTGTTAAGAATATATTTACTGTTGTTCTCTTATTCAAGTAAGTAGCAATGGTTCTTAGTCACTCTTAAATAAGCCATGCTTTTCTCTAAATGATTCCAAGCTTTGGCAATTGTTTTTAGCTATTCTTTTTGAGAAACTCTGAATTGCCTCTTTAAAAAAATTCACAACAAACTATGTCTGCTCTAATATATTCTTGTTTTCTCACAGAACTTTTCTTTTACATGAGATTATTTACTTTACTTTCCTTTATAAGAATCACAAGGCTTTTAGCTCTGAAAAATTAGAAATGAAAAATTAATAAGTATTATGACATTGACTCCATAAATGTTCACTTTAAATGTTTATCTCATGTCACTCGAGATCAAGACTCCCAATTTATGATCACACAGCCCTATCCATAGAAATTTTCTTAGCATACATCTCTCAATATATGTAGTTTATTCACTTGAAAATTATATACATGTATAGTTCTATTAATATATTCATTACATTACAAAAATTAAAATGCAAAAAGCATAAAAAGAAAAACATTTAAGATTTATTAATGATACAAAAAATATTTTTGCTGTCACTAAAAACACTAGCAGTAGTAATAATATTTTTAGTGAAAGCAACGTAATATAATATGCCTCATTATTTTTTAAATCTTGGCTTAATATTTTGTTGTAGAATGCTTTGAAGGTCTGCTTCCACATTCAATTATTTCAGTACTTGGTTGTCATAGCTGTCATAGCTGAAAACGATACTGATACCTCAAATAAAGATGTACAATTGGTTGCTACAAACCAATTATTCAAAGATTTTGTTGAAATTTGACTAATATGTTTTCATCTTCTCTGACGTCTTAAAAAAAATCATAAATATTTTTAACAAGTTCACATCTCACTGAAAATTTTCATTAGAAAGATTTTTTAATATGTTAATAGTCTCTTTCCAAGATTTTACAACATGCAGTTAGAAATTCCTATAGGTAACACTGTTTCTGATAACAATATACACACACACAAAAGAAAGTATTTCCAGACATTTTTATTTTCCAAAGCAGCTATCTTTGCAATCATTATTGAAACATTGTCTTCTCCCTAAAGGGTCAAATTAACAGGGCTTCTGTGAAGCTAGGACAATTTGAGCATCAAAATAAATAATAGTAATGGATTATAACTCAAGTGATAAATTAGGAATCCATGAGCCCATACTGATATAATAAAATTGAGAAAAGGAAAATCTTTTCCCTACAGAACAATGCCAACTATTGAATGTAGAAAGAATAATGGAAGTAGAAAGTTACCGTCTTGCAACCACCATTAGCAGTGGTAGATTCAGACAGGAGTCATCAATGGACACTTAGATGGTAGGTAGAGCTTTCATGAGGAAGAAGATATTGGCATAGTCTCAGAGTATTGCACCACAAAAGGAAAAACGGTGCCTTCACAGTGGAGAAATCTGGCCAATACAAACCTAACTAGGTGATTAAGGTTAACACCACAAGGGGTAAGACAGGTTGCCATCTTATACTTTCTGATGCAATTCACTAAAAATAGCCCAGCATCATTTTTGCATAGTTCTTGCCAAGAGAACATGGCCTGAGTCTGGACATGAGGAAACATTGGACAGACTCAAGATGAAGAACATGCCACAAAATGAAAGGTCTGCATCATCTGACAAATATCAGAAAGACTGAGGAACCTTCCCGATTCAAGGAGACATGACTACCAAATGCAACACGTCAGCCTGAATAGTACCTTGGACCGGAAAGGAAAAGAGACATTGTTGGGACAGCTGGCAAAATTGGCATGGGGTCTTGATGATGGTGTTGTCATTGTTGATTTCATGATTTGGATGTTTATATTGTGAGTGGCCTTGTTTTCTGGGAAACACAAACAGGAGTATTTAGGAGTGACAGATCATCATGTCTCCAATTTTCTCTCAAATGGTTTAGAAAAAGATTAATCATAATGGATTGAGGGTGATGAAGCAAGTGTGGCAAAATGTCAACAACTGGAGCATCTTGGTGAGGAGGATATGGGAGTTCTTTATACTACTGTTTTGGTAACTTTTCGGTAAGTTTGAAATTATTTCAAAATAAATTTTTTAAAATGTGTTAACACAGGTGAGCATGCTTGCATTTTTAACATCTGCCAAGTATTATACTACTGACAGCCATTTGTCATCATTTAAAGATGTCCTTTCTGCCTGAAGACTATCTACTGACACACAGATAAGGACATTTCAAACTTTCAACACTAAAAATGAAAAATATTTCTATTTTTACTTTTTACATTGTTTCAGATCTTAACGAGTTGATGCTTTGGGCCTTAAATTGGGGAAGCCCATAGAAATTTCTGGCCCTGTATAGGTCAGTCAGTGGTACTTGAACTGGCTGGCCAAGGGAGATAACAACTGATCCTAAAAGGCCTTGAAATAGTCCCCTGACCTAAGATCAAAATAAAATGGCCCCAAGGTTATAAGGGTACTGAAAATAGCACTTAACTTTACCTTTACCAGGATCACAACCTAGATCTATCTAATTTCCATTAATCAGCACAGCAGGAAGCCCACCTCCTAAGGCTTGAGCTTACTCGTCATGAATTCCCAGAAGCACACTGTAAGAAGATGACTAATCACTGACTGTGTCTTCAGCACCATATGTCTCCCAATTTCAAAGGAAAAGTTGTCCCAACTAAGTACTAGATTAACAGATTTCCTACCTCCTGCAGCTGGAGTCGAACCTTGGTAACTGCTCGGATCCAGTGCCCTCTGGCTTGGGTAAATGGCAAAGGTGCATTCTCCTCGGGAAAACTTCTAACAAAGAAAAGAATGTTCGTTAAAAATAGACCAGGCCACAAGGTGACAGTACTGAAGGCAAAACTGCCAAATATCTAAAATGAAATGGTTTGTATTCATGCCTATGCTTGTTTAGTGATTCAGGCCACTAAAACAGCATAGTCCTGAATATCCAATGTGCAAAAAATTCCTCTCTAAAATGACAACTCCTTTTAGCTTTTCATCTGTTCCCTCTCTTCTTCCCCCTTTTAAAACTCACACAATGAGACAGCTCACTGGGACAGTCAGGGATCAGGATACTAGAAGTAATGGCAAGGGCCCTGAGTCAATGTCTAGCACTGAAACTACGCACAGAGGTATGGAGCAACACTCTCACCTTATCTCTTGAGACCACCAGTCTCTACATAGCACCCTTAGGGCAGAATTTTGTTCCTGCAAGCCCTTCCTGCTCCACTAAGTATTTTGGAAAGCTTACCAATTCCTAGACTACCTCCAATGTCCTAAGAGAAAAAAGTATGGCCCTTCCTGTCCTGATCCTGTTCCTTGAGCTGCTTCAGGAACACCCTCAGTGAAATGAAAAATAAATGTAACAAGGCAGCTTTGAGACAAAAACACTCCTCTATATTACAACAAGTCATCATCTGGGTTCTTAACTGTGCAATAGTGGTTAATTCTTGGTGATAATGCTTCTCCTCTCTCCCATTAGGGTCTACTGCCAAGGCAGCAAAGAAGTGTCCACCAGCCAGACATGTAAAATATATGCTAGGCTCTGATGCCATCTGACTGGCTCAATTGTTTTAAAACACTTGTGGGCACTTCTGGCCAAGGTAGAACTGGACTCCACTTGTACAGCTAGGATCTGAGAGGACACAGCTAGTAAAAACGGATAAATACTTGTGCTGGGCACTTCTGCTACTCTACCAAGAATTCTACCCAGACAACAGTATCTGCCAAGTCTAAGGTCTACAAATAGCCATCTTTCAGTGGGTTGTCAATCCAGTAAAAAAAGCTGGTCCAGAGCTCAGTCTCCTGACGTCTTCTCTATTAGATGAACCATCAGAGACGGCTCAAAATCAGGAACAAGTAAGAAGAGAAAGTAAGTTTGTATTGTCAATGGTGAGGTAGATGTACCAACCATTCTCTAACTTTTACCAGGTAATCAGCATTCACTGCTCTCTCCAGGGGAAATCTGACAATATCTGAAGACATTTTTGATTGTCACAGGTGATGGTTGCAACTGGCATCTAGTGTGTAGAGGCCAGGGATGCTACTATACATCCTACAATGTATACAATAGGTCCCCATAACAAAGAGTTATGTGATCCAAAATGTCACTAGTGCCAAGACTGAGAAATCTTGCTCTGTCCCAACCTATCAGCAACTCTACTGACCAATTTTGCTCACTAAATAACAGTACACAAACTCTGTACTAAGCTTTTTTATAAGACTGTTAAAAGGACAAGTTTAAAATTTCTCTTCTTCTAACTACCAATTGTAAGACACACTACTAGGCCCTGGGGAGGCTGAAGGGTGGGTTAGCTCTGGCTTCTAAACCAATTCTTTCTTAAGTCTGTCCTGGTTTTCTCAGCCAGGGGGAAAAAAAATGTTCACAAAAGAAGTTTAAACATTAGTAGGGCTGGGAAGCCTATTTCACTCAAAGTAGCTCCTTTGAATGAAAGGAGGCTGCCATATGTAGGGTCAACTGGTAAGCCAAGAACAGCAGACAGACTCAAGAAAGCCTGGTACACTGCAGCTATCTACAAAGAACCCAAGTGTTCCTCAGAGAGCCTCAAAATATCTTGGGAATTACATCAAAAAACAAAGGAAACAGTGCAGAGCTAAGCCTCAGTATCCTGATCACCACCGTACCCAGCTATAGGGAAACAAATGAAAAGCACTTATGCTGAGCAATACTTCAGGCCAAGTACTGAGGAAACCATGTGAGCTCCTCAAGGCAGCCATCACCTACCTCTCCTGGGGGCCTAGGACGTGGTCTTTGTGGAGCACCAGATCTGGGGGAGGATGGGTTGTGACATCTTTTATCTCATTGAGTTCACGTGCTCTCCCCTTTTCTTCTTCACCTGTCACTTCCAAAGCTTTCTCTTGTTCTCCAAAACCCACTTGGCCGTCTCTAGAGAAGCTGCCAGAGCTGTGGCAGGAATGAATTGAGTCCCTCTCCCGATGGTCATCTTCTTGTTCTTGACAGTGGTCTAGCTCACTCAGCTGAGAGCTTTCTTGACTCACGCTACAGGAGGAGCCATACCTACTACTGCTGGTGGGGCTGTGAGAATGAGAGGAAGATGGATGAGTAAATAAATGCAAACTAGGGATTAGGGAAAAAGTAATGGATACATCGAGGAAATAATGATTATATCAGTGGCAAGGATCACAAACAGGAGGTTCCTGGGAAGAAAGGACCAAACTTCACAATCTAGAAGAACTAATCTATTCAGCAGAACCACAACAGGAAAAAAAAACAAAACATACTGGGTCTTCCAACAGCACTTAACCTCAACCCTGCAGTTCACTTTGAAGAATACTTTATCTTGTTTTGTTTTTTTGTTTTTTGGGTTTTTTTTTTTCTACTGTTTCTCCCCAAATCCCCCCCATTACATAGTTGTATACTCTAGTTGTGCATCATTCTAGTTGTAGCATGTGGGACACCACCTCAACGTGGCCTGACAAGCAGTGCCATGCCCTCTCCCAGGATCCGAACCAGCGAAACCCTGGGCCACCAAAGCAGGGCGCATGAACTTGACCACTTGGCCACAGGGCCGGCCCAGAATACTTTATCTTAATGTGATATTCGTAAGTAGGATTAAGGATTATTAAAACAGCCTAATGTTTATGCCTAAGTTCTTTACTCAGACTCCTAAACAAACGTGCAGTGGCTGTAATTTAAGTTTTCTAATTTCCACAAAGTAAAAATGGATGGGTGAACTCTATTCCCTTTTCCTATTATTTGTTAAATTGAGGTCCCCTTTTCTTCCTCTACAAGTGTACATGTGCATGCCTGTTCCATAGGATGAGAAAGGAGAGTGGGCACGTTCCTTCAATTATCTCTCGGGTATCTACACAATGAGGTAACTGGGAGACGGAGGCTAGGACCAAGAAATTCCTCAGGGCAATGGTCTCATTGACATGAATGTTACAACAATATTCCTGGAAGCATAGGGAGTGTCCCAAAGATGAATTTGCCCATGTGTAACTAAGTTTCTCTTAGGATATGCCTTGGTTTTGGATAAAGTGGACAAAGTTCAACTCCAGGATCTGGGTCAGGGCCATATTAATGCATTTCTGTACCTGAAGAGAGGTCAGCCCAACCCTCCCTCAGTCACCTGAATTCCCATATCCAGAAAAGAAATTTATTCCCTACTCTGAGAGAGAGTAGCTGCAGCAGAGAAAGTGGCAGCGAATCATAACCAGAAAGAAGAGCAGTATCCAGAAGTTACTCCCTTGAGCAATATACTGAATTTAAGGGATTCAGTCCTATTCAAGATAGAGGGACTTGGTGATGACCTACAAGATCTGTCCCAGCCCATTTGGATAGTTCCATCCCAAATCAGAGGCCCTCGTTTTACTTCTGGTATCCTGCTGGAACGGCTGCATGCCAAAGGACAAGGAATTTTCCTGCCGCAGACTCAAGCCTTTAACTAAAAGGCTTACGTTTGCTCTTGGACAAATGAAGCTAAATCATTGTTGTTTTCCAGTGACATTTTCCTTATAGTTCCTCCCAATTACCTGGTATTTTCAGGCTGATTCCTGATTCTTCAGCCCATAGCAGCAGGATAAGTACCAGGTCACTGTTCTAAGTAGTTCCCAACACACATACACACATGTGTGCATACACACACATAATCTCCAAAGCCCCTGACCAGCGCTTTTGGACAGGTTTGGGCCAGAGGTCCAGGCAGCATTCTTAAACTGCACTGTATGATGCTTCTTCTTAGGGAAAATAATAGTATCCTTTGCAGACAGATCCTGAACAATGCTCCAGACTAAAGAACTACAGCAAACAATAGCCCTGAGCTCCATGAGACTGCTCAAAGCACTTATTCTCAAGGGTAGTTAAAGGCAGAGACTGGAAGCAGTTATGCAAATCCATGTGGAATAGGACACAGAATATAGATCACCCCAAGCCATCCCTCGCACTTTGTATTTTACTTAATACCCTCATTGCCACTGAAGAAAGCGTCTTAGAAGACTTGGAAAAGCAAAGCAAAGTAGGTCTCTCTCAGCTATTACAGATATAAGTGCCAAAGGCCCAAGGAAGCACCCTAGCCTATCATGTGGTTCCAGTTAACCTAGGCCACTCAGCCCCTTGCAGCCTCTTCTTGCTCTCCCCTCTCCATACCACATTATACGAGGCAGAGCAAACCAGAGTGAGTAAATCTCAGGGCCCAGCTTTTAAGCAGAAAGTTCCCTGTTCCACTAAATAAATTACATTTGGCACTATAGAAAAGGGAAAGGACGAAAACACCCACACATTATTTCTTGTTACTTAGCCCCTAATTAACATGAAGCTCAAGTGCCAGGAAAGACACAGTAATGATAAAAAGCAGGCTATGATTAATCTACCACTAAGTCATTGCATCATAAATGGTCAATTCCTTAAAATCATTTATGATGCTTTAGTTGAAAACAGGCCTTTTGCTGGTCTCTGGTTCCTTGATGCCATGCGGAGTAACTGGCTGCTGTACATTTGAAACAGAGTCAGTGCTAGCAGGCACTGCCTCCTCCTCTTGTGTTTCTGGCTGGTGAAGTAGCTCAGAGACAGTGCAGTGCTCTTCCTCATGACTCCCTGAAGGACAGGTGGGGTCTGAGAGGTTGCCTTTGGTACCCAAGTCTTGTCCAGACGCTGAGATTTCCTGCTGGTTTTCCACTTCTCCAGGCACTGAAAGCCCATGAGCACATAAACTTGGCTTGGCTGCTAGCAGCTCAGAGGTCCTGGAGGGCTGAGTAGAGACCTTAGCTGACTTAGCACTGGCCTCAGACATTTGAGAAGATTCCAAAGCTCTGTCAGCCTCACTGGAGTTAAGGTCCTGATCATTGCTGATAACCAAAACTGGAGAGGAGAATTCTGCAGGCATTTGTTCAGGGCCCCCTTTGTTTTCCTTTGGCCATGGGAATGAAAGATCCAGCTTCTTTCCAAATCTTAGTTTTGGATCACTTGTTACTATACTCCCTTTCCCCTCACTACTTCCTTCAAATAGAATTGACAACTTCTTAAAACTGGACGTTAAACCAGTTTCTGCTGCTCTACTGCCAGAGCGGGAAGGCGGAGAAATAAAAGAGCTCAATGGTTTCCCACAGCCAGTAGCAGAGGATGGGAAATGGAGCTTTGGCCAATTGGTCATACTGGGGATCTCAAAGCGAGGCCTTGGCTGCTCTGTTTCCTGGGGGACTGCAGGTGGATCTTTCTGGGCATCAAGTATCCCATAACTTTCTTTGGCACAAAGCACAGGTTCCTCCAGCAGAGGGTGAGAAAGATCCCCTTGGGTTTCTAGTGTGGCACTCTGGCCGACACTTGCCTCATTGAACAGTGTAGTATTGGTTTCTAGTGAATTGGCTGCCTGTAGCTCCAAGAAATCTTGGTTTGTGGATGCAGATTGCTTAACTGGCTTTGGCTCAAGAGGAAGAGGTGGCTGAATTAGAGGAGAAAGCTCTTTGGCAATCCACGTAGGATCTGGTTGCAACTGTACTGGCAATGAAACATGCTCTGCTTCCAATGATGCCTCTGTATCTGTACCCCACAACGTCCCCATGTCTCCTTCATCATTCAGAGACAATAGTTCTTGCCCCATATTGTCCCCTGAGAGAGAAGATGCAGCCCCAATTGTTTCAGAACCTTGGATTTCTAGAATATTGTCAGAAATATTATTGCTTTCCATTTCAGTTGTTGGTTTAGGATCACCTATCAAGGTCTCTGAGTGTGATTTTGCACTAACTACAGTCATTCTACAGTCACTGAGAGCAGATTCTGAATTCAGTGCTGCAGGGGCAGCTTCTCTCCACAAATTTTCTGAAGTTAGTGATCTTACAGCATCTCTGGGACTATCATTTTGAAGCCTAGCAGTAGCTGGGATAGATGATTCTTGTTGGTATGTCTCTGGTTTGTGACTTTTGAAAATTCCAAATAGCTCACCTTTGAGGGGCTGAGATGATGCACCAGAAGAAAGAGAGAAAAAGGAGTTTTTCTTTGGAGGTTTAGGAGAGGAGAAAAGTCCAGAGAATGTTTTGGGAGGTTCAACTAAGCACCCAGAGAAAGATTTCACTTTGGTCACAAACCCTGAAAGCATTTCCATTGAAGAACCCAACACTGGTTTGTCTTCCTCTTTATTTGCATCTCGGCTCTGGAGGTGCCCTGCACTCCTTAGCTCTGCAGAGGAAGAGGCTGGGTCCAGGTTCTGTGTTAAGACCTGATCAGTGGCCTTTTCTAATGGTAAGTTCACTTGGTCACTACTAAATCTTTCATTTTGGCGGTGGTTAGTACAAGTGTCTAAATTGTTGAGCTTTTCAGTCAAATGGCTATCATGTAAAAAAGACCTGTCCAAGGAACCACTGGGCAAGTCTTCCTGTATGAAAGCCTCTTCTTCATGAGGAGCTACCCCAAGGGTCTCTGGACCAGTAAGTAGTGTTTCAGTCTGTGCCTGAAATCCTGGTGAGTGAGGAACAATGTCTTTTTGCAACTGATTCATCTGGAAATCTACTAAAGATATCCCTGGTCCATTACTAGAATCTAGTTTTCCATGACAGTCCTTCTCTACATTGAGCTCACCTGCAAGGGAGGTAACCTCAATGGTATTGCTAATGGAAACACAAGGAGACATTTGCCATTCATGAACTACTTCCTGGACTATGCCATCTCTATTGCCATTGGAACTTTCTCTAGTCATTGTACCAACCATGTCCACAAAAACACTTGGCTTCTTACAGGGCTGAGAAGTTACTGGAGCAACAGTTGAAAGGCTATGTTTTTCCCCAGAAGTCTGCTGTCGTTCATCCAAAAAGGACAAGCTGAAGAAACTAAAAGAACTATTATGAGAGGCATCCTTCTTCCTGCCTGAGTTAGTAGTAGAAAAAAGGGAAGGAAGTGTGAATATCCCTTCTGCTTGAGATTTGGTTCTTGGTAGAGTAGTAGAGGCTCTGTTCTCAGATTTTCCAGATCCAGTCAGGAAAGAAAATATACTCTTTTTGGTGGGCAACTCTGGTTGGGATGGAGATGTTGTGGCAGTTGAAAAACTCCTGTCTTTGTCAGAAAAATGATTGTGTTCATTTGAATTTCTTCTGCTCAGAGTATCAAAAGACGTTTTATTACTTCTTGAAACTCCTGTCACTGTAGACACACCACTAGTTTCTACTGAAGAATCTCTGGAAGACTCTTTGAGACAACTTGCTGAGAAAGATGGTTTTGGTAACTGGTGGATTAGGTGGTCACTGGAGGGTATCTCTTTTTCAGTTAAACTATTACCTTGGATCTCTCTAGACAATGGTTCCTTTAGCCCGCTGTCATCAATAGTAGTCTGCTTGTTCAGATTTCTAATTCGAACCTTCCCTTTAGAGGAAATTGGTGCAGCAGGAAAATTCCTAAGATCCTGGCTAGTTAGCTTTGTGGGATTAGGACTTGACTTGACCTCATCCTTAGTAGTCACTGAACAAACAGACATATTTTCAGTTGTCTGTATAGAAGATACATTGGTTTTAAAGAAATCTCCAAGGGTACCAAAAAAATTTGAAACCCCAGAAGATTCATTATTTTCTTGAGATGATATCTTTCTACTTTTATCACCATTCTTTTCTAAGTTTGGTGATCCTTCTTTATTCTCCTGGGTTTTAAAGAGGTTCAAAAATCCAGATGCCTGTTTTTCATTTGCTATTGCACTTGAAGAGTCTTCTCCCCGAACAAAGAGTTTCAATGCACTTTTAAATAATGTTCTCTCAGACTCTTTGCAAGACCGGTCCTGGGCAAGTTCACAATTCTTGTGTTCATCCCTACTAAACTGTGATGCAAGAGGAACTGAAATAGAGTCCATTGTAATGATTTCATCATCTTCTATACCTGATTTAGCTTGAGGAGTTGTTTGGCTTACCTGGAAAACAGATTTCAACAAACTTTGTTTTTTCACATGAACGCTTTCATTCAAAGGGAATTCTTGCTTCATATTTTTAGTAAATTCTGGTCGCTGAACATTGGATACTATTTGTCTCACTGAATCCTTCTTGAAAAGATTTTCTTCCTCATTTTGGGAGTTACTCTCTAATTGCTTACTCAAGATGAATGACTGAAGACCATCATTTGTGAACTCTGCTAAGTTTAACTGCTGATCCATTTTCTGCATGGACAGAGACTCTAAGGATTCATTCTTATCAAAATTCAAATCACTTCCAACTGAAGCACCCAAAGCAGAAAATAACCTAGTCACTTTGTTCGATGATGACATCTCTTCTGTTTGCTGTGAGCTGTCAGTCATATTTTCAAGATGAACTAAAAAGCCAGCTTCTTCAGAAGAAGACTGAAGCCAATGGAAACCGGAAAGGTGAACTAATGAGTCCTTAGCTAAAGTCTGGGTCTTATCTCCCTCTATAATTTGATTTTTATTTAAGATACGATCACCAATAGTTTGGGGCTGATTTCTGAGATCCAATGTATATTCTAAGGCTTCAGAACCACAGAGCCTTTCTTCAAAAGATCCAAAATCTCCTTTAAACTGTTGAGGATTATACCCTGAAAAATCTAATGGCTGATCCCTTTGGCCATAACTTGACTCTTCAAGTACTTGTGGAAAGGTTTTTAAATTTAGATACATTGATCCCTCGCTTCTTGGCAAAACTACAGATAAATCAAGAGGGTCATCAACTGGTTCCTCTTCAACATACCACAATAATTCATCTTCCTTGTCAAGTAATTTAAAACTACAGGCAGAAATAATGCTGTCATCCAACATGATATTTAATAGATTTGTCTGTAAATCATAATTCAAATACTCTTGATAAGAACAATCAGGTATAAATAAATATGCATACTGCCCAGTAGAATCAGTGAGGAGAGAATAGATATATTGACCATCATGAAACATGTAATATCCATAATCTCCATCCTCTGATGGCCACCACACTCCATTTTCAAGACATGACAACCATTCCTGGTATTCATAAACATTCCTGGTATTTGAAAAAACAAAGTTTTCATCCATTCTTAATGACTCTTGATCAACTCCGGGGCATGTAGTCTTCTCATCACCAGAAGAACAACTTAAGTCAATAGGCGATTCTTCTAGTGAATTCTTAGTCTCATTAATTGGAAGATGACAAGAATTACCATATAATGAGCTAGCTGCCCACATATCAGCTCTTAATAAGTAATCTTCATTAAATGCTAACTGGTTGAACGATTCATATGGTAAGTCACACCAAATGACACTGGTTGGATTTGTTCTCCACTCCAAGATATTTGCATTTTGATCTTTTTGGCAAAAATTTATTGCTGGGTTTTCTGAGTCAGGACATAAGAAACCATCAGCAGAAGGAAATGTATTTTGATTCAACATATAATAAACTGGCTCAAGTCTTCTGGAATTTTTAGAAAAATCTTTTATATCAGAGTCCCATTCATAACAAAAAGGATTGTTCATCTCTTCAAAAGCCTGATAGTTGTTTGATTTATTAAGATTGTTAGTATTTAGTATAGATGGATTTAACTCATGTGAATTTTCACATACTTTTACGTGAAGAACATGGTGTGATGTCTGCCTCTTAGCCAAAGATTTCTCCAAGAGGTCCTGCTGAGTGCTTGGAGCACAATGAAGTACACTGTTCTCAGAAGAGGGACAACTCTTTTCACTTTGCTGGGTTTTCCATGTAAGAGGACAATGATGATTATCAATCCAAGCATCAGATAATGATATGTTTTCTTTAGGTAAAGATAAGAAGCTTTTTCTGAAGCCAGAAGTTTCTTGTTTTTCAGCATGGTTCCTCTGGTTCTCAGAAGTCACACATGAAGTAACAGGGATCTCACTCAAGGATAAATGCTTATTTCCATTCAAATTCTTTATGCCATCTAAAGACATGGACTTTGCTTCATGTGGTTTACAATCAGTCATACTGCTATTGGATATCCAGTTAAATATTCCAGAGAGTAAGCTTGGGGTATTATTCTTGTGATGAGAGTCATCATTTTTCAAATTTAGTTCTTGTTGATTAGACAAGTTTTCAAGAGAAGAAAAGCTGTTAAACAGGCCAGAAAGGAAGCCTCCCTGGGTTCTTTTCTTAGAAGCTTTATCTGCTAGTTTGTCTTCACTAATTTCATTAACCAAGGTGGATTCTGAAACGGTAGAAGTAAATGCTGGTGAAGAGTCTGATACTGTTAAGGATGTCACTTGTTTAAGAGTCTCACTTTCTCCTGAAGAGTCTGAAGGTATACGCTCTTTGGACACAACCCCAGGGATGGCTAAGGTATCTCTTTCACGGTTCTCTACCGCTGTGTGGTCACTCGAATTTAATTCCTCTACATTCCCAAATTTCCCAAGATCATTGTTAATATTTGGAACTGAATCAGACTTTATTTTATTAAGTGTGGCATCTTCAGAACAATTTATTTGGTCATTCTTTTTAAATGTCTCTGTATCACCAAATTTCCCTAGATTATTATGAATATTTGGAACTGAACTAGATCTTATTGAACTAAGTTTGACATTTTCATGGCAGTTTCTTTGGATCTCTTCATCAGTGGTTATTGCTGAGTCATAAGAACTCTGGTCATTGACAGTGATATTTCTGTCAGTAAAGGGAAATTTAAACAAAGGAAAAATGCTTCCTTTCTCTCTTTCTTTCTCTCTTCCTTTCTGCTGCTTTTCAGAATGACTAAGAACTCTGAAAAATGGAATATGTAGTTTTCCACTCAAGGAAAAGGAATGCCCCTCTTTCTTAGGGGCACTTTCCCAACCATCTTCCTCCAACTGGTGAATTTTCATACATTCTGATAAAGTTTCCTTTGAATAGGTCTCAGGGGAAGTGAGCACAAACTGGCTGAAGGACTTTCTGAGTGGCTCAAGGAAATCATCATCACTAGTAACTCTGTCCCCCTCTGATGGCTTTGAAGAAGCCTCTTTATTTGCAGTTTTACTGCTAGCTATACAAGGATGTCCTTGACTATCTTTGGGACAAATTTTTGGTTGATCTGGTAAGACAGACATATCTATACAGGCTTTTCCTCCCAACAGACTCTCAACATCATCTTTCTTATTCGCAGAATTAGCTAAGTTTGAAGGTTCATTGGCCTCTTGGGAAGACAACAGATCCTCATTTGTGGGTATTTGGGACCAGCCTGTACTTTCTCCATCAGTCATATCTAAAGAGACGATGCTACTGTGAATGGAAAGGGTGTCTTCCCTTTGATTTGACTCCAAACCACATGCAACAAAGCTTTCCTTTCTTGTTGGCTTGTTCTGGTCATCATCTTTTTTGGTTTCATCCTTTTCCAAAAAGATCTTTAATGGATTTAGCATGCTAAAAACAGACTTGATAACTGAAACCTGACTCTGTGAAGTCGAATCCCGTCCAACAGTTTCTGTTGCATCCTGAAAAGAGAAACTTGCAGTTTTACTGCCTGTGTGCTCATTTTCAGCGGTTTTGTCATGGCTGCTAAAATCCTTACTATCAACTGTTTGAGAGGATAAAGGAGATTGCATAGGAAGATCCTTCTCCAATAGTGACTTGGCTCTGGGTCTAGATCCCGAATTAACTGTCTCTATTTGATTAAGAGTTTCTGTTTTCTCTGGAACTAAATAAACCGGCTTTTCCACAGAGGTTGTTAGATGCCTTGTGCCTGAACCCACCTTTTCTGAGAGCGAACTGAACAAAGAACCAACAGCACATTTCACTTCATTCAGCTCAGGGAAAGAGATGGCCTTGTCTTTGTCATTCTTGATAATGGTTAAAGGTGGTAGTTGATCCCCAGCCATTTTCTGTTCTGCATTATCAACAGTACTATTGTGTTTAAGTGTTTTTTCAGTTTTTGAAAGGTAACCAAATCTATTAATCTCCTCTTCCTTCTCTGCTAAATATTCTGACACCGTTTCTACCAAATACTGAAGCTCATCCATTGTATCTCTATAGTCCTCCTTGGGTTCCTCAATAGAGGAAGGGGTCATCTCTTCCACGGGGCACCCAGACAGATCTCCAAGTATGTTTGCATCACAATTCATCCTTTGTAATGGGATTGCTGGATTCGCTACACAATATTCTTCAGGAAAACCTCCAAAATGATGGACACTGGAAGGATGACATGTTGGTGATAGTACACCTTCCTGCTTATCAGAAATGGGGGAATCCAGAAGTTCATCAGAAGTACTGCTAGTAGAATCTTCAAGAACATCTAAGGGAGTGAAATTAGTAACATGATGATTTAAGCGAGATGACTTTTCACAGTTCTTTAAACAACTTGGAAGATCATAATCATGACTTTCCAACTTAGTGGTCCACAGGCCACTCTTGACCACAAATCCATCTTTGTAGGGATGCAAAACTGGGTAAATTTGTTTCTTCTTTTCAATGTGGCAACAGTTACAATTTTCAGTGTTAAGATATGTACTTTTGAAGCTAGTCTTACTTCCTGATCTATCAGCATACTGTCTTCTTTCATTGTCTTCAAACTGACTAGGTTTCTTTTTCCTTCGCCTATCTATTGTATCATATTTCTGAGGATATCTGGAGTTAATAGATTTTTCAAACTTAAAGGCAGTAGAGAATTCTGCTTCCTGGCTCTGAAACGGTATCTTTTTCCAATTCTTGTACTTTGGTTGTACCTGTTGGCTGTAACATTTATCAGTTTTTGAAAGAGTTCTAATTTCTTTTACCTCTGCTTCTTTTATGTTACTGTTTTCTAGGAACTCTTGTGATATTTTCCCCTCTATTTCCTCATCTGTATCTTCTTGCTCTTCATAGTCAACACCAGAGAAAGCTGAAATAATCCTAATTTTGTCATTTTTAGCCTGCAAGCCTTGTCTGATGTAAAGGGATAAAATTGGAGGAACAGAAGGCAAAGAATAAAGGAAAAACAGGGAAAAGAAATAAATTGAAAGATTTAGTGCTTGTTCAATGGGAAAATTAAAATTAGTAAAATCGTCGATTTGATAAAAACCATTCAGGCAGAAAAAATGTAAGAAAATTCACGTTCTTAAATCAATATTATAGCAATGTAGTCAAATAGCTTTTCTACATCAGAAAAAGCTATAACAACTTTAAAATACTTCACTTGCTACCATGAGCTTTTTATTTTCTAAGAAAGAAAACAAACAAAATGAACATGTTTCATCAATATTTAGAATGAATTTGCAAAGCCAAAGTTTAGAACTGCTAAGCATTCCACGAAAATATGTCAAGGAATTTCAAGAAACCTAAATTTGCTGATGAATTTGGGTCTGGAAAGAAGCCAAGCTGTTAACTTGCTGAAAGTTATATTTGAGGCAGTATAGCCAAGAATATGATCAAACATATTTCTTTTAAGGAGAAAACAATATATATACAAAATGAATATAATCTTTGACTATCTTAGAAGTCAAATATTGTTACAGTACCAAAAAAGGACCAATTTTTTAAAGCATTATAGGGGCCAGCCCCATGGCTGAGTGGTTAAGCTCACACACTGCGCTTCGGCAGCTCAGGGTTTGGCCGATTTGGATCCTGGTTGCGGACATGGCACTGCTCATCAGGACATGCTAAGGCGGTGTCCCACACGCCACAATTAGAAGCACCCACAACTAGAATACGCCACTATGTACTGAGAGGCTTTGGGGAGAAGAAGAAAAAAAATTTTTTAAATGAAAAAAAGAATAAAGCATTATAATTTGTTCTTCTAAAAGAAATCTAAAGGCTATACGCACTGAGGACCACAGTGAAATGAAAATCTCTTCCTATACTGATTATAACAGCAGAAGTTACACATCTGACTTATCAATGAGTACAGAAGACAGCTGAACTTTGTTAGGTTACAGACTGCCTACCTCCCGTGTCCAGCAGGGAGTATAGAGACGGCATGCAGACAAGGAGTTTGCAAACTCAGTGTGTTCTTTTACAGATCTAACATCCAGTAGCATTTATTTAAGAAACAGAAACAAGATCAAAGTGCTCACTTTGTCACTATAAATCTTTTAAGAGTGAGACCAGTATTCTTTTGATCCCTCTCAATACTCGAGATACTCTGACTACATAATATCTAACAAAGTCCAATTCTATTGTCCAACCTCAAATTACACATTTTTATACAATTTACATAAATTTCTAGTTATTCTGGACTCATTAGGCAGAAGGCCATTTGACTGAGTGAGGAAATCCAATTTAACACAAATTTTTTTATATGTAGTTTCATTACTCTCCAATATCCTCAAAAACTCGAACTAAACTAACTCCAGCCCGTAAGAACCTTTTAGAGTTCCAAATTAAACCACTAGGTAGCCACGGCTGCAATGAATGAAGCTGTTTATTTTTACACTTCTAATCTACTGGAATATGGGTGTTCCTTGTATTATTTCTCTAAATTTTAAGTATAAATCTTTTTTTAAAGTTGGGGGAAGGGGGAGTAGTATATATGTATGAATTTGCTTTTATACTCATAAATATATGACAATCTCGTATAGAAGGATACATAAGAAATAAGTGTGGTGAGAACTAGGAGACTGGATGGGGACGGGGCGGAGGACAACAGGTGTTGAGCGGGAGGTTCTTTATCTTTTTTTTTTTTTAAAAGATTGGCATTTGAGTTAACAACTATTGCCAATCTTCTTTTTTATTTTCTGCTTTCTCTCGCCAAATCTCCCCAGTACATAGTTGTATATTTTAGTTGTGGGTCCTTCTAGTTGTGGCATGTGGGACGCTGCCTCAGTGTGGCCTAAAGAGCGGTGCCATGTCCACGCCCAGGATCCAAACCAGCGAAACCCTGGGCCACCAAAGCGGAGCACGGAACTTAACCACTCGGCCATGGAGTTGGCCCCTACCTTTAGGTTTTTTTAACCACGTAAATCTTTTATACACTTAAGAAATCAATAAAACAAAATTTGTAAAAAGTTCCAGCAAAAGTACTGAATCTGCTATGGAGAGATCACACTGGTTTTCTTCTGAAGTTTCCAGGGAAATATTCAGGTAGGAAGGATTATCCAAACATTTAACATCCGTGATTTTCTTTTTTAATCTTGGTGAAAGATGTATCAAAATCACTGGGCTGGGCAGAGAATTGAGTAGATCTTTCTCAGCCATCCACCCCAAATGGGCATGCTATCACCAGCTGAGAATCATTGACCATAAAGAGAAATATTACTGACGGAAATATATAAACAGGAATGTGTGAAAGAGAAAAAAAAGACTGAGAATCTACACAAAATGGCTGTAGCTCGCCCCATCACACTGCTATACTTCCACTATCACCTCAGGTTAGAGCACCCACATGTTGTCAGTTGCATCCTGAAAACTGCATGTTAGGAAGAAGAAGCGCTTAGTTTCCATACATACCTGAGGGCCCGCCGTTCTGGATAATCGAGGTCATAACTTTGCATAGAGTCATTGCAAGAGTCCCGGGAACTGCCCTGAAGTAGCAGCTGCTGTGGCAATCGCACAGCCACAGGGAACTGGTGCACAGAAGCATTGGGCTGGGAAGTTGTATGATAAGGAGGTGGGATGCTATTGCTGGTCTCGCTGCGATAGTCACTATCTCGGTCATCAACGGCACTGTCAGGATCTTCAAAAGCTGTGGAATAAGCACAATCAATCAAAGCACCCCAGCTTTATTTAGTTCTTCAGGATTTT
Organism: Equus przewalskii; assembly: GCF_037783145.1. Taxonomy (NCBI): domain Eukaryota; kingdom Metazoa; phylum Chordata; class Mammalia; order Perissodactyla; family Equidae; genus Equus; species Equus przewalskii. Next base: position 579,031 of record NC_091856.1, on the reverse strand, counting down.
TTTCTGCTTCTAACTTAGGTAACCACAAGCCTGGACCTTGAGAATAAGAGCAAGCTGAGCTGCACATGAGCCCTGCAACCTCAAAGCCATGTGCAGAGTTGTCTCAATGCCCACAGGTCTCTCTCCTTACCAAATGAGGTAAGACTCTTCATTTAATTTCAGTGCTGATTCTCAGAGGAGTTCCAAGTTGCATTTTCCCAATGCAGAACTCTCTGGAACTCTGCTTCTCTTCCCACTTTCTAACTACACACAAATGTTTTCTTCCACCTACATGCCTTCTCACAGGTACTGTGTGTCCAATACACACACACAGCCATTCATAGACAGATTCTGGTCCTCTTTTGCTGTTGTTAGTGCCTTCACATGGATTCTGACTCCTAGCGATCTTGTGGACAGCAGAGTGGAACCCTGTCTGGTCTTTTTGTGCCATCCTCTCACCTTCCAGCGCTATATCAGACAACGTTCTGCTGCTATTCATAGGGTTTTCACGGCCAATTTTTTCAGAAGTGATTGGTCAGGTCCTTCTTCCTAATCTGTCTTAGTCTGGAAGCTCCTCTGAAACATGTCCACCATGGTGACCCTGCTGGTATTTGAAATATTGGTGGCATAGCTTTCAGCATCACAGCAACACACAGCCGCCAAACTATGACAACCTACAGATGGGTGGTGTACTTCACTAAGCAGGAAACAAACTCAGGCTGTGGTGGCAACGAACCTTAACCACTAGACCACCAGGGCTGGTTTCTGGGCCTCTACTATTATCAAAATGGGGCAAAAGGGAAATATAGTTTTTCCATATCTTAGAAAAGAGAAATTTTTGTTTAAAGTTGGTTTGGTGTTTTCACACTTTAAAAATATATGGCTGAACAAAATAGGCAGGTCCAACATCAGAAGCTGGTCCAGGAAATCAGGAAGGTCAGAACCAAGGCTTAGGAGTCAAGGCAAAAGCTCTAGAGGCAGCTGAGAGCAGCAGCAGTCTTACTGTCTTGCTACAACATCGGGGTTTTCTATCGGGAATTTTCTAATTCCTGTCAAGCACCTACACCCTGGACTCAGACTTCCCATCTAAAGCCTAGGCTGAAGGAGAAGAGGAAAACATAGGCACTGCCAATGGGATCTTGCTGACAATGCAGACAAGTTCATCTAACAGCAGTGACTACAATTTTATAAAATTATTTCTGCTTTTCAGGCCCGCATCTGACTGGCTAGGTTTTTTCCCCTCGATGTTAGCTAAAATGACCACAGTTACAAATCCTGCTCCAAGCAATAATAAAAATATCCAACACCGTGCTTGGAAAGGGAGCTCAACCTAAGAGCGCTTTGTAGTTTATTTTATCAAGAAGCCATTTCTGATACCATCCGCATATGTGTATAATTAACAAGGTCCCCATATGTTCTTTCTTGCCAAGTTCCATTTGGCTCACAATGAGGAAAAGGAACATTCACCATCCTAAAATGGAGATACTTTTAGCAGTTGACAGACTTCTCATATTGGTAATTTTTTAAATCTTGGTAGTGGTGTGGGCAGTGGAAGCCTCCTGAAGACCGTAAGATGAGGCTTTTACAACTGCCCATGGAGGAGTTAAGAAATTGCATCCATGCAGTGGAGACAGAAAACATTAATGAATTAGAAGAAAATAATCCAGACAGAAAGGATAAAACTTGGGGACAAATGGAAGGTAACAGGGAAATGACCCTTTGGCTTCTACGTTAGATGGCCTGTAGCTAATAATTCCACTAAAAAAGACGGGGGCACAAACGTGGGTTTTACAATCAAGGAAGAAAATTTGAACGTTGGATTCTAGACAATACTTCTGGGCACAGCTGGGAGTGGGGGTAAGAAGATCTTACGAGCTTTTCCCATTTGAGTTTACAGCAACAACGTGAGGTTAGGGAAAGGCGTAAGGAGGAGATCTAACAACATTTGACTTTAAGGCAACATGCGAACATAAGGAAAGAAGAGGAGAGTGATCAAGAACTCCGGGGGAAAAACCCAGTTGAGAAAGAGGCTAACCTTCAAATGGTGAGGAACAATATTAGTCAAACAACAGGGAAGGCAAAGCACTCTGCTTACAAAGCATTCTGATCACACATTAGGAAAAAGAGACTTTGGAGGCACTGGTTTTAGACTTTGATGCATTTGTTGTTCTGAAAACTAGAAACAAAGGATCAAGGGACAAAAGCCAGTACGCCTTTCAGACTTCATTCTTTCTGAACCCACAGAAGGAGTAAGTGTGAAGAAGTCAGTGCTGGATTATTCATGCATACAGATGAGGAGACAGAGGCAACAAGGAAACAAGCTAGACGTCTACTTAAATTCCAACAGGAGAAGTATTAGCACATAAGCAAGAAAACCAAGACTGAGTCTCCAATGACGGAGCAGAGATAGACAATCCTATTGATTATGAGGCCAAAAGCGCAGCTCAGCCAGAGTTAGGAACCCATGATCCAGAGCTAGAAACTACACAGATGGACCCTTAGTTTCTCACTGCATCTGACCTATTACTCCTAAATAACACTCTGCTTTTTTATTTTGCTAGGCTAAAGGGAGGAATACTCCAAAACTTTCTTAAAGGCTGACAACATTCCTATACTAAAAAAATAAAGGGCAGGGGCCAGCCCCGTGGCTGAGTGGTTAAGTGCGCACACTGTGCTTCGGCGGCCCAGGGTTTCACCAGTTCGGATCCTGGGTACAGACATGGCACCGCTCATCAGGCCAGGCTGAGGCGGCGTCCCATGTGCTACAACTAGAAGGACCCACAACTAAAATATACAACTATGTACTGGGGGGGTTTGGAGAGAAGAAGGGAAAATTTTAAAAATAAAAAAATCTTTAAAAAAAAAAAAAAGAAAGAAAGAAAGGGCAAATATTAAGAAACAAAGTGTTGGGGCTGGCCCGGTGGCCGAGTGGTTAAGTTCGCGCACTCCGCTGCAGACGGCCCAGTGTTTTGTTGGTTCGAACCCTGGGCACGGACATGGCACTGCTCATCAAGCCATGCTGAGGCAGCGTCCCACATGCCACAACTAAAAGGACCCACAGTGAAGAAGATACAACTATGTACCGGGGGGCTTTGGGGAGAAAAAGGAAAAAAATAAAATCTTTTAAAAAAAAAAAAAAGAAACAAAGTGTCTATGGAAAGAAGAGGATGGGAGTAGAAGAAAAGAGAATACAAAAAGTAGGAGGGGACAGGAAAAAGGACATACAAGGAAGTGAGATGAGACAAAGACACAGGCAAAGGGCAAAGGCCTGGGCTTCTCTCCCTACACTACCCCCAATTTCCTTAGAAAGTAAATCTCCTGGCACTAAGGAGGCTGATTAAAAACTAAAAAGGGAGGTTAAGGAGAAAATTTGAATGAAAGAATTGTGCTTTTATTGTGGCAATGATGATCTCTTACTGATTCTACCCAACCGCACCATTTAGGCTACAACAGAAAACTCCTGGCTTCACTGAGAGAGAAGCTGAGTGCACGTTTGGTTACTCAGCCTAAGGAGGGCTTGTGAGCTAGTCTGAGGGCAAAAGTTGAAAAGTCCCTGGAAAATTAAAAGGCTGGGAAAATTTACTCTTTCAAATGTTTATTGAGTGCCTACAAGTGCAAGGATAAACAATACAGAAGATTCAAAGTATAAAATCAGTCTAAAATGGGAGAGAAAATATGGATACAAATACAAATACAAGGAAGTAACTATCCTAAGAAGAGTACAAACCAAATGCTCTATGAGTCGAAGATAAGGTCACTTCCTGTTAGGGTGAGCAGGGAAAGCTTTATGGAGGGGATGACTTTGAAAGACTGGTGGGTTTTCAACAGGTGAAGATTGGAGGGGGAGGGGAAATAACTTCTAGAATCTGGATAAAAGCAAAGCCATGAGGAAAAGCCGAATGGTGGGAAAGACTACATATATTTTCAAGATAGATTTTGTAGCTCATTTGGCAGGTACATAAAATGACATGGAAGGGAATGATAGAAAACAAAGCTGAAGAAACAGTCTGGGGAAAGTAACCTAATCCTGGGCAAAGACAGGCCCCCGGGACAGAGGAGGCACTCAAACCAAACGGGATGGAATATTGAGCAATGAGGCTCTCTGCTACATGGTGCTCCTGGACTGAGTCCCTGACTCTAAATCCAGAGTACAGGCATAACTTTATCAGCTGGAGAAAAAAGGAAAGAGAATTCAAACCTTGTTTTCCATGGCTTGGTTACTTTCTTCTACATGAAAACCTTAAAGTTATCTGAGCTCTCTTAGGCCGCCTTTGAGCAATTCCGTAGTGGAAATACTCAGGATTCAAACCACAAGTACATGCTCCTTGAGAAATTCCAGTGAAAGGACAAAATTTGGCCCCTCTTAGTAGCTACTGGATACCTAATCGCTGGGACTCAACCAAACCCCGTCAGATAGGTAACACAGCCAGCAATGTCAGCCTAGCGCTGCGTATCTTTCTCGAAAGAACTGGCTGCCTATTCTTCAAGCTCTAGAACTAAGGTGGCCTCTGGCCTAGCTGGGCTGCTTCCAGGAAATCAAACCATGACCTGAGCCTCTCATTCACTTCACAAAACCAATGACCTCTCCCAGAATGAAACTTTGTCCTTCTAGTCATTGCACTCCTTAGCCAAGAGACCAAAGGAGAGGGTTTTCTACGCTAGGGGGCTGATGGTACTACTTGTCTGTGGGGAAGAAAAATCAGGAGATCCTATCAGGATTATAACTGGGACTTTGGTTTGACATTTATCTCACACACACACACACAAAGTCTTCAAGAAACTAGCCTGAAAGGATATAACATTCCACCACAGGTACTATCTCCTGAGATTAACTAGGGGAGGCAAGGGGAATGGAATTATATACAGTCGTATGCATGAATATCCAGCTTCATAGTTCAGAGGGACTACGTTAATGGGTAAGATCAAGAAAATTATAAGGAATTCAAATTCTTACGTACTCTGCTGCTCTCCCCAGCGCAAATAGGTCCAGTGACCTAAGAAAACCACAGGTGGTAGCAAAGAAGAGTAACAGAGACAATTTCAGGAAAATTTCAGGTCATTTCCCCATCCCACCAATTATTATATACCTTACCTTACTTGAGTCTACCCTACTTGTATTCCACTAATTTTACATAACATGTAGAGAGCATCTCCCTTCTTCCAAGCATCAGACAAATCTACAAAGTACTTTTGCTCTCTGCTATTCTCTACATAGAGAATAACAAAAAACTACTGCTCCCATACTCTTTTAAACCTGCTTCTGGCCTAGGTCTCTCTCAGAAGAACACCATTTCAGAGATGATATACCTTTCCTTATTCAAAATGAGAAAAGTTCGACCTGCCTCTAAGAAACCCTTCCTCATCTCTGTGTTCAAACCTGAGGCTACCACAGTATATCCACGAGAAGCTCAGACCCGACATACTGGGAAAGAGTGATGTCCTTGTCTGAAAGCAATGATGTCCAATTTTGCTGCTCTCTATTGAAAGCTAAAAGGCCAAAGAATGGCATTAATCTCCAATCTTCCAACATGTAATAAAACACTGTAGCTTGTTGGATGCTCAGAGATAGCCATTTTTTTTCTGAACTGCCTATAAATTTTTAATAAAATCCATTAAATCACAGAAGCTTTGAATGACAGAGGAAAACCGAAAACATTTTCTACTCATTTTTCAAAATAAAAAATTCAATATTAATTCAATTTAAATCCTATCCCACACCCAAACTGAATTTGAGGCAACTAATGTGACAAAGAAATCACTAAAAATAGGCCTTTTTCTCAAGCAACAAGGAGCAATTAAGCTTCATAGTTAAGAATATGGGCATTGAAGTCAAAGCTAAGTTCTGCTGGCTTTGCCACATCCTAGCTATATGATCTTGAAAAAGTTATTATAGATGTTTCTTCAACTGTAATATGAGACTAATGATAGTAGGAGTCTCGCTGGTTACTATAAGAGTTATAAGGGGAAATGCAGGTAAAGTGCTTAGCACAGGTCTCCGGAACATGGGAGCAACAGCATTTCTTGTTGTTTTGTCACATTGCCAGGTTTTTGCTTGCCTTATAGGTTCCTAATAAAGAGGTGGCAGAAAGATCAGCATACTCTGACATCCTAATGTCTAGTAAAGGATTGTCAACATCTGGGTTAGAGTGCCCTCAGTTCTGAGGGTGTGGCTCCCTTGAAAGTTTGCCATAAGACTCAAAATTCTGTAAGCATCGAACAGATTCCAATGCAGGCCGGTTTGAACAGATGCCAATGCAGGCTGGTTTCATCACCTGAGCTAACTCCCAATCCTGGGGATATGGGACTACTAATTAGTCACAGGCTGTTCATTTTAATTACGCACTGAGAGTCAATTTTCCTCCTATGTACTTACCCTCTTTCTGCCACCTATGTCTCTTCTTCTCACCCCTCAGAAAGGATATGTTGGTTTAGTGTGCCATTTTTTAAATTTTAGTAATTTATTTATCTTTCCAGCCATGGGGGAGAGGAGGTTTAGAAGAAAATTATCCCAGGCTATAGCACGGTTGCCATAGCAACTGCTAGAGGGTAACTATGTTGTTTCTTTTAAAAGAAAACTGAAAAATGATCACATACAACTTCAGAACATGTCTATCAATCTAGATTGCTCCAGGCAAGTGATAACGATGTTTCTCAATGAAACTCTGGGCCCAAAGAAGGCTCTCCGTACAGGACACTGCCTCATCCTTGAATGCTCCACAGTACTGCACAGCAGTTTTCTTGTACATGGTAAGCTCAATAAATATTTATTGACTGAATAAATCTAACAAATTATCTGATCCCATGCATTGGGTCCATCCCTAACTCATGAAAATAACAACAGTTATGCTCTCTGACTGACCAGTTCTCTATTCTCACTTCAGCCTGGTACCATTATAAGAGACATGATACCAGTTTAGTCAAGCAAGCTTCCTTCCCCAGCCCAAAAATGCACTAAAACATCTCACTAGCCAACAGAACAATTACTGAGAATAGGCAGGTTTTGCTAGGCATAAGTACCAAGAAAGGGAGGCGGGAAATGTTCCAGGAAAAGGAGATTATATATGCAAAGGCACATTCAGTGAACTGAAAACAGTTCTAGCATATCTGAGTGAGAGACTAGGGTTATAAAAGATCAAAATAGTCTAAGTAATGTTTAGGAATTTAGTAATATTAGGAAATTGGAATTATCTGGAGGGTAATACAGAGCTAATACAGCTCTTAAGAAGAAGAGAGACAGGATCAAATTTGTCATTTTAGAAAGACAACAGCGCTCTGTACAGTATGACCAACAGTTGGCAGGGTAAGAGGACTGGTGTGAGGGAGGCTGGTCAGGAGGCTACTGCACCGACCTGATGATGGCTTGAACTAGGGAAGTGCCAGAGGGAGTGAAGTAGATGCATTCATGAGATATTTTGGAGGTAAAATCAACAGGGTTTAATACGTAATTGAATGTGGGAAGTGAGGAGAAATAAAGGACTAAACAATATTGCCTAGGTTTTTAGCTTGAGCTACTGGGTGGATATGATATCATTCATTAAGAGAGATATAAAAGAGGGACAGGTTGAGGGAGTTGATGAATTCAATGTTAGATATATTGAATTTGAGCTATCTATTGGACATCTCAAATGAGCATTTCTGGATATATGAGTGGAGCTGAGAAAAGAGATGTGGAGAAGACTTAGAAGTTTCTAGAATACAAGCTCCCATGAGGAGAGGGATTCTTCTGCTTTGTTCTTTGCTCTATCTTCAATGCTTAAATAGTGCCTGGAACAAAGCAGAAGCTCAACAAATACTTGTAAATGAACAGATAAAAATAAAAATGTAAGTAAATAAGAATAAGGCAGAGAGTACAGGATAAGGAAAAAGAAATACTATATAAAAGGGCCCCCTAAGAACCTAAGGAAAAGACACATTCAAAAAGACAAATTTTTTTAAAAATTGACAATACAAAGTGTTGGTAAGGCTGTGGAGTAACTGGAATACTCATAGATTGTTGGCAAGAGAGCAAAATGTCAGACCACCTTGGAAAACAAGCTGGGCATTTCTTATAAACTTATACACACAAAACACAACCCAGCAAGTCCCTGCCTATATGTTTACCCAAGAGAAATAAAAGCATATTCACACAAAATCCTGTACCTGAACGTTTACAGTTGCTTAATTCATATTCACTAAAAATCAGAAACATAAGTGACCTTCAACTGATGAATAAGAAACTGCAGTATATCCACACAGTAGAGTACTACTCCGGGATAAAAAGAAATGAACTACTGACACAGAGATGAATCTCAACTGCATTACGATAAGTGAAACAAGCCAGACTCAAAAAGCTACATACTATATAATTTCATTTATACAACCTTCTGGAAAAGGCAATACCAGAGGGACAGAAAACAGATGAGTGGTTTTCACGGGCCAGGAGTGGGAGAGGTTGACTACAAAGGGGTTTAGGGAATTTTCAGGATTGATGGAACTGTTCTATTTCCTGACTATGCTTGTGGTTACATGATGCACATGTTTGCCAAAACTTGTTCAGGCTATACACTAAAAGGGAGAATTTTGGGGGCCGGCCGAGTGGTGCAGCGGTTAAATGCGTACATTCCACTTCTTGGTGGCCCGGGGTTCACCGGTTTGGATCCCGGGTGCTGACATGGCACCACTTGGCAGGCCATGCTGTGGTAGATGTCCCACATATAAAGTGCAGGAAGATGGGCACGGATGTTAGCTCAGGGCCAGGCCTCCTCAGCAAAAAAGAGGAGAACTGGCAGTAGTTAGCTCAGGGCTAATGTTCCTCAAAAAAAAAGGGAGAATTTTACTATATGAAAATTACACCTTAATAAATCTGACTTAAAAAAAATAGGAGTCTATGAAGGAGCCTGTGAAGAAGCCAGAAAGGAAGAAAACCACGGCAATGTGGTCCCTAAAGTCAGGAAAAACAAAGTTTCAAGGAGAGAGTGAACAAGAAGTATTAAGTGCTACGAGTAGTGTAAATAAATCTGAGAAAGGCCTACTGGATTTAGAAACAAAGAGATTATCAGTAACTTTAATGACAGAAATTTTAATGAATGAAAGCTAGAGTACAGATTGTTCAGAAGCAAAGAGAAGTACATGCAATGGAATATGGAGAATCAAGAGATTCCACAATTCATACAGTAAAATGTTGAATGTGAGCAAGGTGGAGGGTACTGCTTATCACAGGATGCCAAAGAGGAAGAAAGCAGGGAAAAGACAATGGCCAAATGTGTTACAGAAAAAACTCTCAGTACACTAAGAGATTAGAAAACCAGCACCATTCTCAAATTGGGCATGCACACATACCAAATGGGTGTCAAACTGACAATTTCAATGAGCATGCCAATGGTTCCCACGTCCTAGAGCCTCAAACCTCTTCAGCTCACATACTTAACAAAGGAATAACTAATTACCCTCTAGCTCAGCAGCACCTCATGCTAAGAGTCAGGCAGTCTAGAAAACTAGAGCCTCCACTGGCAATGATACTGTATTTACAATTTTACTAGCTCTCTTCAGATGTGTTAGCACACCAAGTATACCTCAACTTGAAAACCACTGAACTCCAGATACTTCAACACCAGAAACCACAGGACCATTCCTAAAATTCCTCTCTACTTTAACTCCCATGTCCAATCTGTCAACAAGCTTAGCAGTTAATTCCACTGAAGTCCCCTTCCTATTGTCCCTTCCTCCTAGGTTTCCTAGGTTTCACTGTCATTATCAAGGAACTTATTACCTCATGTCTGAATTATTACAGCAGAGTTTTGGCTAGACTTATGACCTTCTCATCTCTGTCCCATTCAATCTACTCAGCACATGGCAACTAGACTAATTTCCTAAATCCAGCTTCTAATCACATCATTAGTCTTTCAATAATTTACAATAACTCACTCTTTATAAAACAGTGTATTTATCTTCCTGGCTTTCAAAACCCTCTATAATCTGATACCAAATAAACTTTACACCTGCTAACCAGTCCTCCACAACAAAGCCTTTGTTACTGGCAAACAAGTATTGGCACAGTTTCTATGTTTGCCTTACTCAGCAGATGGACAGAGGAATGAGCACGATTTCCCTATGTGTCCCCCAACTTCTGAAGCTGGAATGTCCTTCACTTCCACTCCTATGATGGTATAATGATTGGTATAATGGAAATGGTTTGAGTTTGGGAACCAGATAAACCTAGATTCAAAGCCATCACTTACTAGCTGTGTGACCTTAGGCTTCTTAACTTCTCTGCACTTCTGTTCATCATTTATAAATGTGAAGAGTAATACCACTTACCTCTCAGATTTCATAAGTATTGAAAATCATGTATGTAGCTTTAACTATCATGTACTAGACAAATGGTAACTACTCAATAAATGTTCCCTATCCTCCCTTATATAGTTGGTACCCATTCTTAAGTTCCACTTTAACAATTCTTAAACAATGCTCAATGACTCTAGTACAGTGTCTCTGTTATCAAAATAAAAACCATCTGCCTGTTTCTTAAAAAGTTAAACATACACCTGCGCATATGATCCAGCCATTCCACTCCTAGGTATTTAACCAAAAGAAATGAAAACATATGATCAGACAAATGTTCATATTATTCATGATAACTAGAAACAATCCAAATGCCTACCAATAGGTGAATGGATAAACAAAATGTGTTATATCCATATAGTAGAACACTACTCAGTAAATAAAAACAAACGAATTACTGATACACTCAACAAAATGGATGAATCTCAAAATCCGTATGCTAAGTGAAGGGAGCTAGACACAAAAGAGTACATACTGTATGGTTCCATTTATATAAGACTCTAGAACACCAAATTTAACCTATAGTGATAGAAAGCCCATCAGCGGTTGCCTGGAGCCAGAGGCAGCTAGAAGGATGAATGCAAAGGGCATGAGGAAACATTTAGAGATCATGGAAATGCTCTACATCTTGATTGTGGTGGTAGTTTCACTGGTATATACATCTGTCAAAACTAATCAAACTGTACTTTGAATGGGTGATTCTTTTGTATGTTTATTATAGCTCAACAAAGTTTATTTTTAAAAAACACTTGCCTTAGAACTTGATTATTTTATTGCTTGCCTTTGTCCAATCCATACCATCCACAGCCTAGGCTGTAAGTTCCTTGAGTGTTTAAGATCCAAGTCTTATACTTCCTTTATGTTCCTCCCAATACTCAGCACAGAAATCCTATACTGAAGGAGATAACTGAATAAAGCAGGTTCTTCTTAACTTTAGAAAGCAGTGTTTTTATAAGACTTGACACTCTTGTTTAAAATGCAGATTCCCAGACCCTCCTCCTAGGGATTCTAATTCAAAATGCCTAACTTAGAAATCTGTATTTGTTGTTGTTGTTGGAATCTGCCTTTTCAACAAGCAACCTGAGGACTCTCATACCAATGATTCTTGAATTACATCTAAAACAACACAGCTGCAGAATTTCCTATGCAAATAAGGCTAGTCTCTCAGATAGAAATACAGTGCTCCTGTACTGATGGAAGGAGGCAGCCAGACACACTATCCTACTGAGCTCGAAGGCCAGTTCAACACGATTGTACAGGTAAGTGAAAAACTTCCAGCAAGTTCAGGACCCAAATAAAGATGAATCCTCTTTCTTACAAGGCAAAGCTTCTACACTTATCCCTGTTGACCAGGCTACAGCAATATACTCACAGGCTGCTGCTTCTGCCTATTTCATCTTGTTTCTAGTGGAAAATGTAAGAAATCAGAAAGAGTCACATTAAAAAAATAAGGTCTACAATTATCAAACAAAACACCCCCAAGCAATTGTTACACCACCAATTAATAGTCCAATGCTGATCAATTTTTCCATAACAATGAAATAACAGGCTATTTGAGCCCCAGACTTCAAGTGAACAGCCATCTGTCTAGGCAATGACAGGACTCACCTATCAATTACTAGGTGGCTCACAAAGGACAATAAAGCCAAACATGAGAAATTATTCTCTTCCCTTTTTCAAGATAGTAGTTTAGATAAGTACCATAGAATCTCTCTTTCCATGGAAAACAGTAAAGAACCTATAATTAAGAAAAGCACTTCAAACCTAACATAGAGGAATAACAAAAAGAAAACAAACTATTGACCAACCTTCCTTGTGAATAAAGATACAAAAATCCAAAATAAAATACAAGTAAATCAAATCTACCATTAAAAAAACATTTCCCATAATCAAATAGGGTATATTATAGGAAAGCAAAGATATTTATTAATTGAAATTAATGCACTCATCACATTAATAACTCAAAGGAAAATACCCATGAACAACTGAGTAAGTAGTATTAAGGCATTTTGAAATGTTCAACATCTACTCCTTACTTTTAATACAAAAGCTACACTACTACATGATGTAGTTTGTTAAACTACACCATGGGAATGTACTGAGCAAAATTCAGAATATGGGAAACTCCATAAGTCAAAGAAAACCATGTAGTCAAATTGCTTGACTGCTTCAATAAAAAACTGCAAGGAAAACCTTAAGAGATGGAAGAAGAACTCACAGATTAAAAAAGAATGATAAGATACATTACAAAGAGAAAACAGGCAAAAATAAACTCTAATGTTTAGTGATCCACACTTGAGTGATAAAACATAAAGAAAAGCAAAGGAAGTCATTATCATAAAAGTGGAGACAGTAGTTACTTTCAGAAAGGAGGAGACTGTGATTGGGAAGGGGCAGGTGGAGGGCTTCCTGGGGTACCAGGTAAAGGTTTATTTTTTGCCTATCTTACATTAATTCATTAAACAAAACGTTTGTTTTATGAGGTTATCTGTATATCCGTGTTCTATTCTACAATTAAACAGATTTTTTTAATGCATCAAACAAACTGCTCATATCACTAAAACCACCACCATAAGATTGTTTCATTCCTTTGCATAAAGTCTGCAAAGGCTCCCCACTGTCTTCAAGATAAAATAATCAAAAAAATAAAAAAAAAGTTTGCTATGGCATTCCAATCCTTCTCTGGCCTCATCTCTGCCCCTTCCCCACTCTTATCTCATGCCCTCAAGACGTCCAGAATTTTCAACATGCTTAAGTCACGCTTTTTCATCTTAGTGTCCTAGTACCATAAACTGTTTTCTCCTTCTTTACTTGACTGACTTCTACTCATCCTTTAGACTCGACTTGTGCCAGAGATTTGAGGGGAGGGAGGGATGACTAGGTAGAGCATGGTGGAATTTGAGGGCAGTGCACTATTCTGTGTCACACTGTCAGGGGGGATATGTGTCATTGTATTTGTCAAAACCCACAGAACGTAAAACACAAAGAGTGAACCACAGTAATCTATGGACTTTGATTGATTTTTAAAATTTTTTCAGTTTAGATATCATTTTCTCTGGGAAGTCTTTCCTAACCACCCCAAATTTATGGATTTAGTGAGCTCAAACCCAAAGAGGATGAAGTTTCTTTCCTCTAGACTCCCCTACCTTCACTAGTCACATGGTATGAGTTACACATTTCTTCTTCTCTGGACTTGAGCTCACTAAGGTCAAGGACTTTCATACCTATACCCCCAGTGCCTAGCATGGTTTTTAGCATGAGGAAGAGGTGTCCAATAATAGACAGAACTGAATAATTGATAGAATTGAACAACTGGATAGAATCAAATAATTCTATCAATTGTTGATATCTACAACAATTCTATCAATCATGTTTTATCAATCAAATTCACTTCTTATCACTTTGTACCAGTGAAACCTATAATAAGAAGCCATAAGATGACCATGCTTTCACGGGAATAACAGATCGTTTTACATGTATATAACAAATACTGAGTCCAGGTTAGGCACTTAAGTGTGGCAATCAAATGAAACTTTGATATATTAATCTGACATTTTTAACAAGCATAATTGTGCAGATTAGTAATTAAACAGAGATGATAATAAATTGATGTAATGACTGCAGTTAGCCACCTCATTCTTTCTGGGAAAAGGCAGGATAGAAATAAATAAATGAGTGAGTTTGAAGACTACAATTAACATTATTTTTCTCAGAGGCTGGCCCCAGAGCCGAGTGGTTAAGTTCCCGTGCCCCACTTCAGTGGCCCAGGGTTTCACCGGTTCGGGTCCTGGGTGTGGACATGGCACCACTCATCAGGCCAGCTGAGGTGGCATCCCAATGCCACAACTAGGAGGACCCACAACTAAAAGATACAACTATGTACTGGGCGGATTTTGGGAGAAAAAGCAGAAAAAAAAAAAGAAGATTGGCAACAGCTGTTAGCTCAGGTGCCAATCTTTAAAAAAAAAAAAAAAAATTATTTTTTTCAGCCAAACCAGATTGTTACAGTTCCTCTTTTCTTTGTTAGTTTGCCAGCACCTATAATCAGCATCAATATCAGCTGCTTCCACCGATACCGCATGTACTGTGTAAAACACATCACCTATTCATATGGACAGAAGTCCTAGACCCACTACACTGCCCTGTTACTAAAATAAGACTCCCTGTACACTCTAAGGAATCTATAGTTAGCATATTTTCCTGTCTCTGAGATTCCTAGTCCTAGACTAGAGGTAGCAGAAGCCATGGATTGACTGACCCTATACTCCTACCACCCAGGAAGCAGGATGTTCCAGCCAGTAAGAGGTTCCTGGGCCCAGGATTGAGGGAGAAGAGCAGGTTATCTTTTGAATCTGCCCTTAATACTTTTCATTTATCTTATGATAAGTATCTTTCTTTTCAATCAATATATTCCAATTAGCTTCTTCAAAAGTTCTCTCTAAGCTCATCTCTTCTGGAAAGTCTTCCTGAACAAACTACAGGCCATTCTTAACCATTTCTTCTTCCTCTGCCACCTCAACACGCTCCTCTTTATTTACAAGATATTACTATTGAAAATGAACTGAAAGGAATTGCCCAAAATTAAAATATAAGCAGAAAGACAAGTACCAAAAGGCTAAGGGAGGAGACAGCACTCTCACATTTTGCCTGTGGGCGTGAAAATAGTACAGCCTCTATAGAGGACAATTCTATAACGCCTTCCAAAATGTTAAATGCACAGGGCTTTGACCTAGTAATCCCAATGCTAGCCATTCATCCAATATGTATACATGTATGAAATTATATATGTAAAATGATACCAACTTCAGCACTGTAACAGTAAATATTGGAAGCAACCTAAATGTCAATTATAGCAAATCCAATCCTAAGTATACACCCAAAAGACTCAAAAACAGGTATTCAAACAAATACCTGTACACAATTGTTTACAGCAGCACTACTCACAACAGCCAAAAGTTGGAAAAACCCAAATGCCCATCAATTATGAATAGATAAACAAAGTGTGGTATACTCATACAATGGAATATTCAGCCATATAAAGGACTGATACATGCTACAACTTGGATGAACACTGAAAACATTATGGTAACTGAAGAGGCCAGTCACAAAAGGTCACATATTATATGATCCCATTTATATGAAATATCCAGAATAGGTAAATTCGTAGAGACAGAAAGTAGATTAGTGACTGCCAGGGACTGGGGGTAGGAGAAGAATGGGGAGTGATGCTTAACGGGTATGGGGTCCCTGTCATGGGTGATGAAAATGTTTTGCAATTATAAAGGGTGATGGTTCCATAGCATTCTGAATGTACTAAATGTCACTGAATTAAACACTTTAAAATGGTTAATCTTATCCAAATGAATTTTATCTCAACCTTTAAAATGTCCATTTACAGGGAGTGGTTCTCTACATGTATATATTATATTGCTAAATGAAAAAAAGTGAGGCACGTAACTGTGCAAAGCACTCTACCATTCGTGAGGGGGTAGGTATATGCATAAGCATATGCATAGGCATATGTATATGCACACATACACATGTATGCATACATTTGTGAATGCATAAACTCTTTCTAAAGAAATCCACAATAAATGGCCATTGTGGTTGCCTCTGGGCAAAAAACACACGGCTAGGGGCCGGCCCGGTGGCGCAGCAGTTAAGTGCCCACGTTCTGCTTCAGCGGCCCAGGCTTCGCCAGTTCAGATCCCGGGTGCGGACATGGCACTGCTTGGCAAGCCACGCTGTGGTAGGCATCCACATATAAAGTAGAGGAAGATGGGCATAGATGTTAGCTCAGGGCCAGTCTTCCTCAGCAAAAAAAGGAGGATTGGCAGCAGTTAGCTCAGGGCTAATCTTCCTCAAAAAAAAAAAAAAAAAGAAATACATGGCTAAAGAATAAGGTAGAGAAAAAAATTTGGTTTTCATAACATACACTGTATCTTTTGATACAAAAATGAACCTCACATATGCAGTTCCTTAAAAAAAATAATAACAAAGTGTGGAGGAAAGTCTTAAGTTTGAGGTAACCAAGAATCAGCTTTCTGGGGAACATCAGAATGATTAGGATGCCTTAATGCAAGACAGAATACATGACTCAGATCAAGTGGTAAATGGTGGAAGAAAGATGGTAAAGAAGGAAATATAAAAAAAGACGAAATTGGCCCATTCACAACAATGTGGATGGACCTCGAGGGTATTATGTTAAGCGAAATAAGTCAGTCAGAGAAAGACGAACTCTATATGACTCCACTCATAGGTGGAAATTAGTATATTGAGAAGGAGATCTGATTGGTGGTTACCAGGGAAAAGGGGGGGTGGGGGGAGGGTACGGAGGGGGAAGTGGTGTACCCACAACATGACTAACAAAAATGTACAACTGAAATCTCACAAGGTTGTAATCTATCATAACATTAATAAAAAAAAAAAAAAAAAAAAAGAAGGAATATGAGCTCTGGACCTCTGCCTTCTGGGATTTTAGAAATGAGAAAGGAAAACAGAGGAAATTGATGAGGTAGGAGAATCTTCAGGATAGAGCCCAGGTGGCCATGCAATCCTATTTTCCTGCAGGGCATGTAGTCCTAGATAAATAAGCAAAAGCAATCAGTGACATATGGCTTGCTCTTCTGCTTTCAGTGCTCACAGAATTAGGTCTTTCAGTCATAGCCATCAAAATTTTAAGTGGCACAAAATCTTCAATCCTACAACAGATTTAAAAGGAGAGAGGGTGACAGGTGACAAAAAGGACACTAGTGATCTGAAGTAAAGGTAAGAAAAGGTTCTTACTTTTCCAAAAGGCTCTTACTCTACCAGAGGAGTGAATCTGCCCAAATGGGCCAGCTGCATATCTCCAGTTTCTGAAGGAAACTGTGTACAACACAGGGACTCACTTCTTTCTGCAGATTAGCAAGTACAGCTTTGACATCACTATGCTCCCTCCAAACCAATATGCTCGGCATATAATTTAGCATCTTTCTAATCGTCTCCCCAGACTTTTTATTTATCCCACTATGAATAATCTTTCCTTTCAATTAACACATCTCAATTAGCTCCTTAAAACTCATCTCTAAAAGTATTTGCTTATTCCTCTACCCCCTCAGCATTTTCCTCCCTATTTCCTGAGTATCCCTATGTGCCTCCCGAGGATCACTGCATAAATAACGTGTTCAAGTTGCTACACTTGTGTTTTTGTCCTCTTCTGACCTGAGTCTAGGTTATAAGCCAGGTCTCCTGATTCTTTCTGCATCCACCCATTAATTCGTCCTTGGATCCCACAAAGAATACTCCAGAAAATATAGAAGCCTCTGGGGAAGAGGAAACAAAAAAACATAATGGATAAGTTCAAACTCACACTTTTTGGATTTCGTGACTGTAATGCTTGTCTGGAGCCTCAAAGCTTCACAAGAGAAAGTAGGAAAGGTAAGACAATTCTCTTTCTATCCAGCAACTGCTAAAAAGGCTTCATTTCTACTAAGGGTAAACATGAGCACTCTAACGCTTTAAATTACCATACAATATAGCTGACAAAGAGTTAGTTATTGCCAACCTCACATCTCAGTTACCTGAATATGAGTCTAGGAGTCTTAACTGCAGAAACATCCTAGGAATCTATAAGCTCTGGACAAAGTAAATTTCCACCCAAAAAAAGGATGCTATCTTCCAGCAAACACTGTAAATTACACTCTTTCAATAATAATTTTTTTTTTTTGCGCAGAAAGGCCAAATTGTCTTTCCCTAAAATCCAGGGAGGATGAGGTCTCTCAGGGGCAAGCTGGTAACTAACACATCCAAGACTGAGACTAATGGCTGTGCCAAAACAAACAGAAAACTACCCCTGCAATTCACCAGTCTCACAGAGAAAAAAAGTCTGCCACTCAGGGAACAATGAAAATGCTAAGAAAAAGTTTAGAGTACATTACTGAATTCTACCAGAAGATGATAGGTGATGTGCTCATGAGTATTAGTTTGATTATTACACTCCAAAAAATATATATGTTACACATGTTCTTCCATATATTCAAATACTGCATAATTAAAATTTTAACTTATTTTTTTTAAAAAGAAAAATTAAGATGTTGGAAACATATACACCAAACTGTGAAAAGCAGTTATCTCAGAGTAGACTGGAGAGGAGGTATTATAGAGAACTTATACTTACTACATTACATATTTCTGAATCATTTGAAGATTTTTATAGTGAACATGTTACGTGTTTCTATTTTAAGTTTAAAGTAAAAAGGAGACTGATTTAGTATGTTTGGGTGGTGTTCTTCACAACACCATGCAAAATGACCATCAAGAATTCAGAATCAGTGAGAAAACTAACGTGTTCTGTGGGCATAAACTGCCAAAGTTCTTAACTCAGTAACAAAAGTGTGAGAGTCATTCTCGGAGGGCAAATGAAGACCGAGGAACATGCCTGTTGTATTCAAGGCCAGGGTTCAGGGAAACAGATCTTTGCCATGGAAAACAACCCAGAAAACAATCTATTTTCTGTGGCTTCAACAAACTCTTAAATCACATAAAAACCCAAAAGGGACACTGATAAAGAAGTATTGAAATCTCAAATACATTAGCTGTGAACATTTTATTGTAGCATATGGTACTCTAAACCCAAGTCCAAGAATGGAAAGAATAATCAAAAGATCTCTCTGGTGTATACACTATATGTCTGGACAAGTGTAAAACCTCCAAAATAACCCATGGGAAACTGCTAACAGTGGCTGCCTCTAGGGAGAGGACTCAAGTGACTGTGTACAGGAATGGGAGGGAGACCTTTTACTGTAGTCCCTTTAATATTTTAAAATTTTTGTACCATTATGCATATTATCTATTTAAGAAATTAACTAGGGCCGGCACAGTGGTGCAGTGGTTACGCGTGCACATTCCACTTTGGCGGCCCGGGGTTTGCAGGTTTGGATCCCAGGTGCAGACATGGCACTGCTTGGCAAGCCATGCTGTGGTAGGCATCCCACATATAAAGTAGAGGAAGATGAGCACGGATGTTAGCTCAGGGCCAATCTTCCTCAGCAAAAAGAGGCAGATTGGCAGCAGATGGTAGCTCATGGCTAATCTTCCTCAAAAACAAAAAAAAGAAAGAAATTAACTAATTTTAAAACAAAAGGCACTTAGCAAATTAAGAAAATGCTGAACAGCAAATTATATTCCATGAGATTTTTGCCATCAGGGGATGGTACAGTGGAAAGAATACAGAACTTAAGTCAAACAGACCAAGGTGTTTTGTTTTGGGTTTTTGTGGGGTTTTTTTGCTGAGGAAGATTGGCCCTGAGCTAACATCTGTTGCCAGTCTTCGTCTATTTTGTGTGTAGGTTGCCACCACAGCATGGCCACTGACAGACGAGTAGTGTAGGCCCATGCCTGGAGTGTGTGGCACTTAACCACTAGGCCATGGGGCGAGCCCCAGAACAAGGTTTTAACCCCAGTTCACTGACTTACTAGAAATAAGTTGTACGGAAAAAGATAACTGGCTAGGAGGCCTGAAAAAAAGACTCTGGGCTACTCTTTACAATAACATGCAAAGTGGCCACCAAGAATTTACAACTAACAAGGAAACCAAGACAGTCTGCAACTTTTAATCACAGATGATATGAAATGAGACAGCAGAATTTTAACCCAGAGCGCAATGAACAGAACCCTCAAAAGCCATAGTGTATATTGAAAGCCACATTAAGAAAAAAAAATGGCCGGGAAAGTTATGGAGCTGGAACATTTCTTTTATGAGGTCGTGCTGCAATGGATGGAGCTGAAGGTAATCTGGTATAGGGACTAAATAGGCCACTTATGCCTTGCATTTATGTGAATAGCTCAAGTATTATATGATGGCTTTGAGGAGTGGATAAATTTGTAATTAAATCCATGGTGGCAGTGTCCCAGAGAAGCCTGGGATACAGGAGTAAGTTCAGTAATTTCTCAGGTCCCCCAGTTTCAGTGCAGGGCATTATTCAAAAAGACTATCAGAACCCCTAGTAGATCATGCTAATCATCTTGAAGGGGCCCGCCATGCAACAGTGACATGGCACTACTGAAGGATATCGAGGATAGGGTGAGTTCTGTTCCTTCACAAGTTACAGTAAGATATTCTGGATCTCTTCAAGACACTGTTGGAAACATGGATTCACGTACTATATGCTCTTAAAAGGATCCTAATACTATTCGAGACTGTGAGGCCACAAAGTTCTCTAAGAGTTGGATCTCCTGATAGGCAGGGCCTATCAACATGCTGGCTACTATCATCTGGAAAATAAGTAACACAGAAAACAAACTGCTGCAGAACACGTCACAGGATCTGGTGTCAGCCAATCTTCCTTTCTATCTGGAGCTGTGCAAGGTGGTTAAGTGTGATGGTCAGGAAGTGCCAGGTCCTCTCAAGTTGGTGTCCTCTGGCATAAAATGCTGAAGTGACAGTCCCATAATCTATTCTATATGATCACCTCTTGACACAATGAGTACTTGCTAATTGGGTTCACTCCTTCTGGCACAGGGTGTGTCCAGAATGGAAGAAAGGAATTCTGAACCAGAAACAAATGGACAAAATTTCCTGTTCTACTAGAGTCCACCACCATCTGACTAGGAAAACAAGTTCTGGCCCCCATCAAGAGGCAACTAGACTACCTTAGAAGATTAAAGCTAGACTTGTCTGTGGTAGGTGGAAAAACGGGACTAGGAGCAGCAGTGGTGGTACTTGCTCAGAGTTTTGTGTTTGGTTGATTTTAGTGGAAGAATTAGACCATCATCTGCACAGGAGGCAGGAATCTAATCTTCTAGGTGGGAAATTCTGGTTACATATATAGAATGGCCCACTTCTCTGCCTCCTCAAACAGGTAGAATCTTAGAAATAAGACCATGTTCATAGCATGGCAGTGGGCAGTCTTAGACAGAGACCAAGAATAATAGGATGTAAGAGGAGTATTTGAATGTAGTGCAGACTAGGGATACGGTATGTCAGGCCTAGTGGCTTAACAGTAGTGGGAAGCACTGAATACCTTCTGCTTCCTAAAAGTCAATAATATTAGGGGCTGGCCCCGTGGCCGAGTGATTAAGTTCGCGCGCTCCGCTGCAGGCGGCCCAGTGTTTCGTTGGTTCGAATCCTGGGCGCGGACATGGCACTGCTCATCAAACTACGCACAGGCAGCGTTCCACATACCACAACTAGAAGAACCCACAACGAAGAATATACAACTATGTACCGGGGGGCTTTGGGGAGAAAAAGGAAAAAATAAAATCTTTAAAAAAAAAATAATAATAATAATATTAGCACGATGGCTCACCAGGAAATACAACAATAAGGGTATGTCGTCTAACATGTCTCTTCTAGGTATCTTGGTAAAAGAAATCCTTTAGATGTTAGTGGTGGTAAAATAAGATGTCAGAATTTGGTAGCCAAGCAGTGTATTACCGACAGTGCTTCTGAATGTTTGGTCACCGTTATTCATGCATGTGACTCACATCCAACTGTTCTGAACTGATTCATTCTTTAAGAAAAATTTTAAACAATATGCTGAGTTATGCGCTAGTTTACTAATTTAAAAGACTGATTCATACTTAGGAAATTTTGGTTTATGATCTGATATGTCATTATTTGTAGCCACTATTGTAACAAAACCAATGAAACAAACCTTTCACAAATACTCAGAGAAATCTCTCTGAAACAGCAACAGAGGGCTATATCTCAAACAAAAGTTCAAGCTAGCTTTGAGATCATATTACAAAAAGAAGTAACATAGACTCCAAAACCTTTTTATTTCAAACATAGTAACTGATTAAGAGAGATGTTAGGGATATCCTCAATAAAAGGGACACAAACTTTAAGAGCTACTTAGAACTCTCAATCAAGGAATCACTAGTATTGTTGAACTAAACTGTGTCCACCTCAACAACCAACTATTGTTCAATTAAGTTTCGAATCCTAAACTTAAAAGTAAATCTACAATGACTTGCCTCTACATTGTCAGGCCTGAAATTGTTTTTTAACAAATATTTATTTTCTTAATCATAAAATCAATGCAATTGCAGAAAATTTGGAAAGTACAAAAAAGTATAAAGAAAAAAACGAAAACAGAACTTACTTATAAATCCAACCACTGAGAGCCACACTATTAGAACTGTATTTCCCTGGGGTTTTTTCCTAGGCTATGTGTATAATTTATTTTTTAGGTAATTTGGATCTTTTTAAAACTTATTCACATAAATATTTACTATATCCTTAAAAATTATTTAAAAGCAGATCAATCCAGCATGTGGAAATGCCGCAATCACCCATTCCTCCATTATTTTTTCACTTGTTCTCCACTGTAATTAAAGCCTAAACATAAATCTTCCTCTGCATCTCAAGTTATTTTCCTTGAATACTTCCTAGAAGTGAAATCACTGAGTTAGAAAGATTGTGCTAATTTATACACCCTAGCAGAGTATGTGGGTCCTACTCATCTCATTGAATCCTTGCCAGATGCTGAATCATTTTTGATTCATTTCTCAAATGCAGTCAGTGACACTACCATTGATAATACAGTTGGTAGGTAAAGCATACGTGTATAAAAATTGAAAACACTATAAACATGCATAGCTTAGTAGTCATAAGACTCTTTGGTGTGGTAACACGGTGTGTAGCTGCATATTTTGACAAGAAATAGGTAGAAATATCCTTACTGAAGAAATAAGTTTGAATATCTTAGAATGTTTAGATATATCTAGAAAAGGAACAGACCAGTTTCTCTCTCTACATTAACTTCTGGTTATGTTTAGGCCTGTGGCTAAGATAAACGTTCACATTATACTATTTGTTACCAGTGAAATTTGTTTCAAATATGCAGACCAAACTGCACAGCCTCAGAGTATCTTTATAAATTGAGGAACAAAAACTACTCAAATACGAAAAGGCTAGCATGCAGATAAAACCTGCAAAAAGTAAACACGATGTGCTGAGGGTTCCAGCATGCCTCTCTTGGCATCTGCCACCAACGCTCCAAAAATCAAATCTGCTAAAAAGTCCTGGAAGGAAAGCAATGGGCTTTTGTGCTGGTAATGAGAATGATTTCAAACAAAGACACAAAGACAATTCAATGGGAGTACAAATAGCCTTTTCTATAAACGATGCTGAGACAATTGGATATCCACACGCAAAAAGATGATCTTAGACGCTTAACTCATACCATATACAAATGCAATGAATGAACCTTGATTGAATCCTAAATTGGGACAAAGGGCAAAAGTATTTTGGGGAGAATTAGAGAATTTTGTACATAGAATGGGTATCAGAAGACACTATGAAATTTTGTTAAATTACCTGTGATAGTTAGCTGTGACAGTGGTTTTGTAATCCTGTGTGAGTTATATCCTAAGGTAAAAAAGCAACTTTCAAAAATCTTAAACTTTAATTAGTAGGCTTGTGGTTGGTAATAAATTGGTATATTAATCCTTAAATTTGCTTGTGCACATTATAGGATAGAGTAAATGAAAAAATAATTTGGTGTTCTTGGGAACAAGGGTTCTCACTAAGAGAGAAAGGAGATACAAATATGGAATGGGGAAAGATCAGGAAAAACCCTATGGTGATTGGCGATATCAGTATGAACATATGAGTTGTGTATGTGTGTGTGTTTTCCTACCTCTATCCACTCAAAGAGCCAAGAAGCAACAGTACTCCAGTAGCAATGAGCATAACTAGTTCCAAGATCTTGATTTCTAAATATCATTCCCCACTAAAAGGAACCAGGGCTCATTGGGGAAATGACATTCTAGGACTGAAGCAGAGGACAAGATGAGCCTGGAACACCTTGTACCAGGAAAGGAAGGAAGTGCTCAAAGAATGATGTCATTCATTCATGTCAAAAGGACACAGCATCTGGTTTAAAGGGACTCTCATAGGTCAAATGTGGGACAACTTGAGCATCAAAGAGAAGGACAGAACTGGATTATGAAACACCAAGTTAAACGAATTCATGAGTCCATAGTGATAGCCATAAAAAAGCAGGCGAGGAGGGGAGGGAAAGCCTTTCTTTACAGAAGATTGACAGCTACTCAACACAAAAGAAATGATAGAATTAGAAAATCATCATTTAGCAACCACCAATGTAATAATAAATTGAGGCAATGATCATAATAGATTCTAAAATTAATGAACGAAAGGCTGTGAGAAAATATGACATATACACACAGTTTCAAAGTATTACTGCATCCCCACAGATTACTTATTACTTCAAAGGGAAAAAATACTTTAGCAGCGGAGAGATCTGGAAAACATCATCTGAAGTAATAATTAACATCAGCATCACAAATAATGGGGCAAATCGGCATCAGCTATGAAGTAACCAGAATCTAATTATGAAGAAACAATCAGACAAATTCAGATTTTAGGAAATTTTGTAAGACAATTTAACTGGATCTTTGTCAGTTGTCCTGTAGAATGTCTATATCAGTGTGGGATTCAACAACCCTTTGGGAGAGCAGTTGTTGGCGAAAAGAGATCACTCCTTCTCTTCCCTATCTCCTGGGGAGGGGAAAGATCAATGTTTCTCTTCTCTGAATCCTAGCGAGGAGAAGCTCTGAGATTCACCAAGATTGACGCTTGTGAGAATGGGAGCCAGACAGGTTGGATGCCCATTTGGGTGGGAGAATTGCTGATCTGGATCCTGTACCCACCTAAGTAAACAGAAAGAGGAACCCGATCAAGGAGGCAGAGGATAGAATAGAGTTGACTGCATACTATCTGTTTCTCAGAGCAAGAATAAGTAAGCTCCCCTTATCATGGGTCAAATGAATTCTGTAGAATGTGGTTGGGCCTGAGCTGTCTTGATATTCTCTCATTCAAGAAACCTCTATGTGATAGGTTACCAGCAGCCACAAGCTAAGTACATCTTTTGGCAGAAGAAGTCAACAGGGGATGAAAGAGGTTGAACCAGAGCAATCTCTCACATCCAGGAACTGGAGCCAAAGGAATCCCCTCAAATAACTTCTGGAGACTCACACATGCATCCCAATGAGAAAGGAGGCATTCACCTACCCCACAGAGGACAGAAGAGCTGAGTATCAACCAGACAGGCAGTAACAACCAACAAAGAGAGAATCAAGACCTCTCCTAGGAAGACTGATGTTACTGTTCTTAGAAAACACAAGCATCTTTCAAATCTCAATGTAAGTCTTACCCTGTCCAGAAAGACTGCTCCAAATACTGACTTAGCATGAAAATAAGATGCTTTGGTGACTGCTTAGGACATAGATAGGGCTTTGTGTACTAGCATTCATTGAAATATCCCAAATCTCCTCTAGTCCTTGCTCATTTACATAAAGAACGCTTCTAAGACTTCTCTTAACCCTGCCCGGGTGGTTCCATTAGGGCCAGAGTCTCACTTCGCTACTTCTAGAGAGCACAGGACTCATTCTGCAGCATGTGCAACTTGCTGGAACACAGGAATCTCAGTGACAGCCCATCTGCCTAGACACAGCTCCCAGCCATTCCCTCTTTGGGATTCAACTATTCCCCAGTACTCTAACTCAGAGAGTAGACACAAGGTCCCAATGTGTCTACTCTGATCACTATCTTTCTCTCATTTTCCTTGCATTTCTCTCCTCTCACTCAAGCCAAGAGAGACTTTTCTTAGTCAGGAATAAAGGGATTAGAGTGAAAGTCGGCTTCCTCTCATAAAATTTATCCAAAACATTTTGTACATTCCTCTGAAGTCCTAGGCTTTAAGAACCTAAAGCCACAAAGACCACTTCTTTTTCTCTTTGCCTTTCATATCCTTCCCTGAAGTAATGGACTTCTAGAAGACAGCCTAGCTGCTTGAAATGGCAATAATACAGGGGATTAAAAAATAGAGAGACATAATATATTATAATAATTACCCTACATATATCACAGTTACCAAAGGAGACAAAAACATACTAAGATAAAAGTGAATGCAGAATGCTATTAGCAGACGTTTAATTCATCATCAGAAAGGTTTGACCCAAAAGAAAACATTGAGAAGAAGCATACAGTTCACCCCAACACTTTTAAATAATCCCGTCACTTTTAGGAGTATACCCAAATAACTGGGGCCACAGAAAACTCTGTATTAAAGCTAAGAAGAAGGGTTTCTTTAGAGCAGCAGCCCAGTGACTTCCGAAAATATTTTGAAGACATCTCACAAATGACTGCAAAAGACTGACCCTAGCAGAGAGGGTAGTGGGAGGGACCATCGATGTGAAGAAATGTCAGGACTAGGACATTACAGCCAGAAGAGTCCTAGGATCATTTAGACCAACTCTCCCATTTTATACATCATGAAACTCAAGTTGACAGTGGAAAGACTTCCAAAGTCCCTCAGAGAGACAGCAACAAATCTAGATCTATAACAAGGACTCAATTACTTCATTACTTTTCTTAATAACTTTTAACTATTAAAAGTAGTACATCGTTGGGGCCAGCCCAGTGGCATCATGGTTAAGTTCGCGTGCTCCGCTTTGGCAGCCTGGGGTTCCTAGGTTCAGATCCCTGGCACAGATCTAGCACCGCTCAAGCCATTCTGTGGCGGCATCCCATAAAAAAGAGGAAGATTGGCAGGGATGTTAGCTCAGTGACAATCTTCCTCGAGCAAAAAGAGGAAGATTGGCAACAGATGTGAGCTCAGGGTCAATTTTCCTCACATACACACACACACACACACACAAACACACATAAAGTAGCACATTGTTAAATATTTAGAAAATGTAAGAAATGCAAAGAGGGGAGGTGGGACCAAGATGGCGGAGTGAGTGGTCTTCCTTGTCTCTCCCCCTTCGAATCTACAACTAATTGGACATCAATCAGTTAACAAAGGAAATCCATATACCATCTCAAGACGCCTGAGACCCACGCTGCTATACATCGGAAGGTGCACGGACATCCCCCCAGGAGGAGGTGGAGATAGGTAAAAACTCTCTGAACCCCAACCCCCGGATAGCCTAATACCTGCAAGAGGCTCTTCCAGCGCACTCCCCCATAGCATCATCACGCACCAAAGGCGGGAGTGTGCACTCACCGGAAGAGCAACGGTGGAAACAGGTGACTACAGCCCTACCTAAGCCCCCTGTGATTACACCTAAGCCCAGGGGGAAACTCCAGGGTCCTGCACCACTGGCAGGGAAAGCCTCTGCTCGCCATTAGCAGAGAGGCCCCGCCCCGCATTCAGAACACCAGGAAGCACCCAAAGAGCAGAATTCCGGGCAAGGCAGCAGCCTGCCGGGCCCACGGACTCCAGCTGTGTCCCAGATGGGGCAAGGGGCTCCCAGAGATTCTGTGGGACTCATCTGGGGCTGGGTGGAGCTCCAGCAGACCAGCTCCGTGGCCCAGGGGGGAATACCAGGTTCCCACAGCAGCCTCAGCGAAAGCCTCTGCAGAGCACTAGTGGAGAAGCCCCAACCGGCAAGCACAAGGCTGGAAGGCCCTGCTGTGAAAGTAGCACAGCTAGGTGAGCTAACCACAGACTGCAGAAGATACCCATAGCTCTGCTGGGACCAATAGTGGACAAGTGAGATCTTGTGGGCTCTGACAGTGACAGAGCTGTGATTACAGGTGATCCTGCTCCCGCTGCTGGGAAAGCCCATAACACCGCTGTGGACCCCAAGGAGGGAGCGCGTCTAGGTGGTCTGCAACAGTAGGCACCAGCAGAATGAGGCCCCCTTGCGATTGCCCCCACAACTGAGGAGGGACCCCACAGAAGCACTGTGACTATGAGGAGGGGCCCAGGTCCAGTCAGTAACAGCTGACAGGGTTCCTGGTCGGTGCAGTCTCAACAGCTGCTCACCCCACACCAGTTGAAACAAGTGGAAGTAGTAACTAAACTCTATCTCTATGCAGAGGCACAAATCCACACCATCAAGCAGTATGAAAAAATACACTAACTGTCCAGAACAGAAGGAAAATGACAAGTACCCAGAAAACAATCCCAAAGACAATGAAATCTATAACCTAAATGACGATGAATTCAAAACAGCTATTATTAAAAAACTCAATGAGTTAAAAGAGAATTCAGATAGACAACTCAATGAGTTCAGGAGCTATGTCACAAAAGAGCTTGATACTATAAAGAAGAACCAAACAGAAATACTGGAGATGAAGAACATAATGGAGGAGATTAAAAAAAATCTGGACTCTCTGAACAGTAGGGCCGATAATATGGAGGACAGAATTAGCAATCTGGAGGATAGGAAAATAGAAATGCCACAGGCAGAGGAGGAGAGAGAACTAAGACTAAATACAAATGAAGAAACTCTCCAAGAATTATCTGACTCAATTAGGAGATGCAACATAAGCATTATAGGTATACCAGAGGGAGAGGAGAAGGAGAAGTGGACAGAAGGCCTGTTCAAAGAAATAATGGCTGAGAACTTTCCAAACTTGGGGACAGAGATGGAATTTCATGTGACAGAAGCCAATCTTTATCTCCAAACTTTATCAATGTAAGAAGACCAACCTCAAGGCATATAGTAGTGAAGCTAGCAAAAGTCAACGACAAAGAGAAAATACTAACAGCAGCCAGGCAGAAGAAAATGACCTACAAAGGAACCTGCATAAGGCTATCAACAGATTTCTCAGGAGATACGTTACAGGTTAGAAGAGAATGAAAT
The DNA here is from genome assembly GCF_037783145.1 of Equus przewalskii. Lineage (NCBI taxonomy): Eukaryota > Metazoa > Chordata > Mammalia > Perissodactyla > Equidae > Equus > Equus przewalskii. The sequence goes on along the minus strand of NC_091856.1, from coordinate 550,126 downwards.
GATATATTCAAAACTCTGAAGGACAAAAACCTGCAGCCAAGAATACTCTACCCAGCGAAAATATCCTTCAAGTACGATAGAGAAATAAAAATAAAAAGATAAACGGAAGGGAAACACCAAGAATAAATATAACCTTGTCATTTTAACCACAAACTCACAACACAAGAAGGAAGAGGGAAAAACAGAAAATCTGACAATAACAACCTAGAAGGGGAAGAGAAAAGGGATGGAAGGTTTTAATTTAAAGAAATAAGAGGTTATCAGAAAAAGGACTATCTCATCTATGAGATGTGTTATACAAACCACCTGGTAACCACTAAACAAATAACAAGAATAAAGACACAAATTACAAAGAAGAAGAAAGCCAATACAGAAATTTACCTACCTGAATTAGGAATTCAAAAATCATGGGACAAGAAGTACAAAGGAAATATAAAAGAACCGGAAAACAAGTGATAAAATGGCAGCAGTAGGAACCCACGTTTCAATATTCACTCTAAATGTAAATGGATTGAACTCTCCAATCAAAAGACACATAGTGGCAGGATGGATCAAAGAACAAGATCCAACAATATGCTGCCTCCAGGAAACACACCTCAGCCCCAAAGACAAACACAGACTCAGAGTGAAGGGATGGAAAACAATACTCCAAGCTAATAATGAACAAAAGAAAGCAAGTGTTGCCATACTTATATCAGACAAAGTAGACTTCAAAGCAAACCAGATAAAGAAAGACAAAGGGGGCAGTATATAATGATAAAAGGGACACTCCACCAAGATGACATAACACTTATAAATATATGCACACCCTACACAGGAGCACCACAATTTGTAAAGCAGCTATTAACAAAACTAAAACGAGACATCAACAACAATACAATAATACTAGGGGACCTCAACACCCCATTAATAACAATGGATAGATCATCCAGACAGAAAATCAACAAGGAAATTATAGAATTAAATGAAAAATTAGACCAGATGGACTTAATAGATATATATAGAACACTTCATCCCAAAACAGCAGGTTACACATTCTTCTCAAGTGCTCATGGAACATTCCCAAGGACAGACCTTATCTTGGGAAACAAAGCAAGCATCAATAAATTCAACAGGGTTGAAATAATATCGAGCATCTTTTCAGATCATAATGCTATGAAACTAGAAATCAACTACAAGAATAAAGCTGGGAAAGAGGCAAAAATGTGGAGACTAAACAACATGCTACTGAACAAACAATGGGTTATTGAAGAAATTAAAGAAGAAATCAAATATCATCTGGAGACAAATGAAAATGAAAACACTCCATACCAACTTATTTGGGACACAGCAAAAGCAGTCCTAAGAGGGAAATTCATTGCAATACAGGTTCACCTCAACACGCAAGAAAAATCTTACATAAACAACCTAAAACAACACCTAACAGAATTAGAAAAAGAATAATAAACAAAGACCAAAGTCAGTAGAAGGAGGTAAATAATAAAAATTAGAGCAGAAATAAACGATATTAAAACAAAAAAGACAGCAGAAAGGATCAATGAAACAAAGAGTAGGTTCTTCGAAAAAATTAACAAAATCGACAAACAGCCAGACTCACTAAGAAAAAAAGAGAGAAGTCTCAAATAAACAAAATTAGAAATGAGAGAGCAGAAATCACAACAGATACCGAAGAAATACAAAGGATCGTAAGAGAATACTAAGAAAAACTATATGGCAACAAATTGAACAACCTAGAAGAAATGGATAAATTCCTAGACTCTTACAACCTCCCCAAACTGAATCAGGAAGAAACAGAGAATCTGAATAGACCAATCACAAGTAAAGAAATAGAAACAGTAATCAAAAACCTCCCCCAAAAATAAGAGTCCAGGACCAGATGGCTTCTCTGGAGAATTCTACCAAACATTCAAAGAAGATTTAATACCTATCCTTCTCAACCTATTCCAGAAAATTGAGGAAGATGGAGGACTCCCTAAAACATTCTATGAAGCCAACATCGCCCTGATCCCCAAACCTGACAAGGACAACACAAAGAAGGAGAACTACAGGCCAATATCACTGATGAACATAGATGCAAAAGTCCTCAACAAAATTTTGGCAAACCGAATACAGCAATACATCAAAAAGACTATACACCATGATCAAGTGGGATTTATACCAGGGACACAGGGATGGTTCAACATCCGCAAGTTAATCAACGTGATACACTACATTAACAAAAGGAGAAACAAAAACCACACGATCATCTCAATAGATGCAGAGAAAGCATTCGCCAAGATCCATCATCCATTTACGATAAAAACCCTCAATAAAATAGGTATAGAAGGAAAGTACCTCAACATAATAAAGGTCATATATGACAAAACCACAGCCAACATCACACTCAGTGGACAAAAACTGAAACCCATCCTCTGAGAACAGGAAGAAGACAAGGGTGCCCACTTTCACCACTCTTATTCAACATAGTACTGCAGGTGTTGGCCAGAGGAATTCGGCAGGAAAAAGAAATAAAAGGAATCCAAATAGGCACTGAAGAAGTAAAACTCTCGCTGTTTGCAGACGACATGATCTTATATGTAGAAAACTCCAAAGAATCCATAGGAAAACTATTAGAAACAATCAACAGCTACAGCAAAGTTGCAGGGTATAAAATCAACATACATAAATCAGTAGCATTTCTAGACGCTAACAATGAACTAACAGAAAAAGAACTCAAGAATTCAATCCCTTTCATGATGGCAACAAAAAGAATAAAATACCTTGGGATAAATGTAACCAAGCAAGTCAAAGATCTATACAACAAAAACTACAAGACTTTCTTGAAAGAAATTGATGACGACATAAAGAGATGGAAAGACATTCCATGCACATGGACGGGAAGAATAAACATAGTTAAAATGTCCATACTACCTAAAGCAATCTACAGATTCAACGCTATCCCAATCAGAATCCCAATGACATTCTTTACAGAAATTGAACAAAGAATCCTAAAATTCATATGGGGCAATAAAAGTCCCCAAATTGCTAAAGCAATCCTGAGAAAGAAGAACAAAGCTGGAGGCACCACAATCCCTGACTTCAAAGCATACTACAAAGCTACAGTAATCAAAACAGCATGATACTGGTACAAAAACAGGTGCACAGATCAATGGAACAGAATTGAAAGCCCAGAAACAAAACCACACATCTATGGACAGCTAATCTTTGACAAAGGAGCTGAGGGCCTACAATGGAGAAAAGAAAGTCTCTTCAACAAATGGTGCTGGGAAAACTGGACAGCCACATGTAAAAGAATGAAAATTGACCATTCTTTTTCACCATTCACAAAAATAAACTCAAAATGAATCAAAGACCTAAAAATTAGGCCTGAAACAATACGTCTTCTAGAAGAGAATATAGGCAGTACACTCTTTGACATCAGTTTCAAAAGGATCTTTTTGGACACCATGTCTTCTCAGACAAGGGAAACAATAGAAAGAATAAACAAACCGGACTTCATCAGACTAAAGAGCTTCTTCAAGGCAAGGGAAAACAGGATTGAAACAAAAAAACAGCCCACTAATTGGGGAAAAATATTTACAAGTTACTTATCTGACAAAGGGTTAATCTCCATAATATATAAAGAACTCACACAGCTCAACAACAAAAGATCAAACAACCCGATCAAAAAATGAGCAGAGGACATGAACAGACATTTCTCCAAAGAAGATATACGGATGGCCAATAGACACATGAAAAGATGCTCATCATCACTGATCATCAGGGAAATGCAAATCAAAACTACACTAAGATATCACCTTACACCTGTTAGAATGGCAAAAATATCCAAAACCAAGAGTGACAAATGTTGGAGAGGCTGTGCAGAAAAAGCAACCCTCATCCACTGTTGGTGGGAATGCAAACTGGTGCAGCCACTATGGAAAACAGTATGGAGATTCCTCAAAACGTTAAAAATAGAAATACCTTATGAACCAGCCATCCACTACTGGGTATCTATCCTAAGAACCTGAAATCAGCAATTCCAAAAGTCCCATGCACCCCTATGTTCATCACAGCATTATTCACAATAGCCAAAACATGGAACCAACCTAAGTGCCCAGCAATTGATGATTGGATAAAGAAGATGTGGTATATATATACAATGGAATACTACTCAGCCATAAAAAAGAACAAAATCGTCCCATTCACAACACCATGGATGGACCTTGAGGGTATTAATGTTGAGTGAAATAAGCCAGGCAGAGAAAGACGAACTCTGTATGATTCCACTCATAGGTGGTAGTTAACATATAGACAAAGAGAACTGATCAGTGGTTACCAGGGGAAAGGGGGAGTGGGAGGAGGGCACAAAGGGTGAAGTGGTGCACCTACAACATGACTAACGATAATGTACAACTGTAATTTCACAAGGTTGTTAACTATCATAATCTTAATTTAAAAAAAAAGATGCAAAGAGGGGGTTAAAAAGTCATAATCCCACATACCAGAGACAAATTCGGTTAATATTTTGTTGTTTCTTTTTCCAGATATCTTCCCCATAATTGTACAGATACATTCACATAGGTGTATTAGTCTGCTCAGGCTGCCACGACAAAATACCAGAGACTAGGTGGCTTAAACAACAAAAATTTATTTTCTCTCAGTTTCTGGAGGCTGGAAAGTCAAAGACCAAGGTTCTGGCAGGGCTCAGTTTCTGATGAGAGCCCTTTCCTAGCTAGAAACAGCCACCTTCTCACTGTGCCCTCACACAGCAGAGAGAGCTCTGGTGTCTCTTCCTCTTTTTAAAAGGGCACCAGCCCTATGCGATTAGGGCCCCACCCTTATGACCTCATTTAACCTTTAATATCCCCTCACAGGCTCTAGCACCAAATATAATCACACTGCAGAGTTTAGGGCTTCAACACACGAGTTTTAGGGAGACACAACTCAGCCCATAGCATTCTGCCTCTGGCTCCCCAAAATTCACATCCTTATTGCATGCAAAATGCATTCATTCCATCCCATCAGCCCCAAAAGTCTTAATTCACTCCACCATCAACTTTAACATGGAGAGTCCAAAGTCTCATTTAAATATCAACTAAGGGACGCCATGTTAGGACGAAGGGGAAGGAGGAGAAGCGCTTAAAGTGGCGGGAGCGGGAGTGGGGTTGGACCCAGGGCTGAGGCAGGTCGCACCTTCCTCCCGCCTCAGTGGATCATGCCTAGAGTGGCAGCAGTTGTGGGGGGTGCGGGTAGTGACTGGGCGGTGCCAGCGCAGGAGATGATGCCGTTTCCAGTTACAACGCAGGGATCACAACACACACAGCCGCCACAGAAGCATTATGGCATTACCTCTCCTATCAGCTTAGCAGCCCCCAAGGAGACTGACTGCCTGCTTAGACAGAAACTCATTGAGATTCTGAAGCCGTTTGGGGTTTTTGAAGAGGAAGAGGAACTGCAGAGCAGGATTTTAATTTTGGGAAAATTAAATAACCTGGTAAAAGAGTGGATACGAGAAATCAGTGAAAGTAAGAATCTTCCACAATCTGTAATTGAAAATGTTGGAGGAAAAATTTTTACGTTTGGATCCTACAGATTAGGAGTACATACAAAAGGTGCTGATATTGATGCATTGTGTGTTGCACCAAGACATGTCGATCGAAGTGACTTTTTCACCTCATTCTATGATACGTTGAAATTACAGGAAGAAGTAAAAGATTTAAGAGCTGTTGAAGAGGCATTTGTACCAGTTACAGATTGATATTTTGTTTGCAAGATTAGCACTGCGGACTATTCCAGAAGACTTGGACTTAAGAGATGACAGTCTGCTTAAAAATTTAGATATAAGATGCATAAGAAGTCTTAACAGTTGCAGGGTAACCGATGAAATTTTACATCCATTACCAAACATTGACAACTTCAGGTTAACCTTGAGAGCTATCAAACTGTGGGCCAAATGCCACATCTATTCCAATGTATTAGGTTTCCTCAGTGGTGTTTCCTGGGCTATGCTAGTAGCAAGAACTTGCCAGCTTTGTCCAAATGCAATAGCATCAAGTCTTGTACATAAATTTTTCTTGGTATTGTCTAAATGGGAATGGCCAAATCGAGTGCTATTGAAACAGCCTGAAGAATGCAATCTTAATTTGCCTGTATGGGACCCAAGGGTAAACCCCAGTGATAGCTACCATCTTATGCCTATAATTACACCAGCATAACCACAACAGAACTCCACGTACGATGTGTCCGTTTCAACACGGATGGTCACGGTTGAAGAGTTTAAACAAGGTCTTGCTATCACAGATGAAATTTTGCTGAGTAAGGCAGAGTGGTCCAAACTTTTTGAAGCTCCAAACTTCTTTCAAAAGTACAAGTATGTATTTTAAGGCACGGCGGACATGCTGCTCTCTTAAGTAATGGTTAAATGGTAGCATATTTGACATCTCTGCTTGATAGACTAATGTAGTTTCGAATTTTCCTTTAAACATCTGTAGAAGTTTTCTTCCTGGCACAAGGGGTGTACTGTTTTTAGTAAACCTCTTATTTTTTCTTTGTCAAGGTAAAGTGTAGCCCCTACAGTTTTGCTGCCTGATGTAACCAAACTCCTACTACATTTGCAGCAACATCAGTTTTGTAGGCATACTTTAGTCATCACCAAAGTCTAAATCTGTATACCTTGGCAAAGGAGGTGAATGTTAAAATCTGTAGTTAATGTTCTCTATTAAGAAACTAAGTAGCCAGTTCTGGAAACTTATCATTAAGATTCCCTATTACATAGGCAAAGCTAATCAAATGTCACTATATAGTCATAAAATGTTTTCAGTAATTACACGATTGGCCTGCCAGTCCCCCTAATGTTAGTAAAGCCCCCTCAAATATTTCTACAAATAATTTTCTTGGAATCTAAATGGGTGTAGTATTTTTTACTAATGGTTTTAATATAATCGTTTAATACCTTGGTACAGGTTAAAATCCTGATTGTGTTGGTTTTGATGAAAATTGTAAGTTATAATAAATCTTTAAGAAATAATAATAATAATAAATAAATAAGTAAATAAATAAATACCAACTAAATTGGTTATGAGTGAGACTTCAGGTATGATTCATCCTGAGCAAAATTCCTCTCCACCTGTGAACCTGTGAACCCAGATAAGTTATGTGTTTCCAAAATACAATGGTGGGACAAGCATAAGAGAGACGTTCCCATTCCACAAAGGAGAAACAGGAAAGAAGAGGTGACAGGTCCCAAGGAAGTCCAAAGCCTAGCGAGGCAAATTCCATTAGATCTTATGGCTGGAGACTAATGTTCTTTGGTTCGACGTCCCACCTTCCAGGTCGACAGTGGTGGCAGCGTCACCCCCACCGCTCTGCATGGTGCCTTGTTCCCATGGCTCCCTGTAGTGGCCTCCCTCTGAAACGGAAGAGAACAGCCTTGCCCTGTGGGCCTGTGCTGGGAGTGGAAGTCGTGACAGTCACTGAATCATCTTCCGAGTCATTCCTCCTTTCCCTCAAGAACAGCACATGTTTATAGCCAAATAACTCTACGGTCTGGTCCTGTAGAATCCAAGAAGTCCAACAGCGTCCCTTCGTTCTGGCCCTCTTTCTCTCTCCTCTTTAGCTGAAATTGGCAATGTCTCTGCTCATATAATCCCATCTCTATTCCTGGCTTCTGCTGAGATGGCTGATTAAGCCCATGAGTCATACCCATGATCTATTTAGTGTTCTCTTCAGGACAAGCTTTCTCACTTTTTACAACATGGACAGGCTAAGAATTTTCCAAATCTCCAAGTTCTGGTTCCTTTTTGCTTAATAATTCCTTGTTAAACTCTCTTCTCTCACATTTTATGATAAGCAGTAAGGAAGATCCAAGCCACACCTTCGTTACTTCGATTAGAAATCTCGTCTGCTAAATAAATACCTAATTTGATCTTTTGCAAATTCTATCTTTCACAAAACAGTCGAACAATTCAGCCAAGTTCATTGCCACTCTATAACAAGAACTGTCTTTCCTCCAGCTTCCAATACACTGTTCCTCATTTCCGTCTGAGACTTCTCCAGAACGGCCTTTAACATCCATATTTCTCCCACAGACCCTTCACAGCAATCTCAGCTTTTTCTAGTATACACCTCGAAATTCATCCAGCCTTTGCCCATCACCCCGTTCCTAAGCCACTTCCACATTCTCAGGTATTTGTTACTGAAGCACCCTGTTACTGCACAAAATTGGAGTCTCTTAGTCAATGCGCATAAAAAAGCCAGTTAAGGGGCTGGTCTGGTGGCGCAGCGGTTAAGTACACATGTTCTGCTTTGGATCCCGGGTGCAGACATGGCACCACTTGGCAAGCCATGCTGTGGTAGGCGTCCCACATATAAAGTAGAGGAAGATGGACATGGATGTGAGCTCAGGGCCAGCCTTCCTCAGCAAAAAAAGACGAGGATTGGCAGCAGTTAGCTCAGGGCTAATCTTCCTCAAAAAAAAAAAAGAAGAAGAAGAAAAAAAAGCCAGTTAACTACAGCATTAGACTTTGGGAAAAGAGATCGGCTTTATTTTGTGAGATCAATCTGCAGGGAGACAGTGGGTATGTGCCCTCAGATCTGTCTCCATGATTCAGAATTTGGGGCAAAATTTAAAGGAAGAGGCTACCACACGGAAACACTAGTGGGACAGGTTTTTACTGGTGGGCTTCCAAACATTTATGATGAGGTGGGGAAACAATTTTAACATTGGATCTTCCTGAATGAGGGACCCCTTGCTGCTAACAACAGTCTGACTTATAAGTTTCAGCCATGTCTCAGCCATTTGGTTCCAGGGGGAGGAGAATCTTTGGTTTCGTGGTCATTTCAGGTCAAGATTTCTTCTTTTGTGGCCAGCCGGGTGGCATAGCAGTTAAATTCACACGTTTCGCTTTGGCAGCCCGGGGTTCACTGGTTAGGATCCCAGGTGCAGACCTAAGCACTGCTTGTCAAGCCATGCTGAAGCAGGCATCCCACATATAAAGTAGAGAAAGATGGGCACAGATGTTAGCTCAGGGCCAGGCTTCCTCAGCAAAAATGAGGAGGATTGGCAGCAGATGTTAGCTCAGGGTTAATCTTCCTCCAAAAAAGGGGGGGGAAAAAAGATTTCTTCTTTTGTGCATGCTCTGGCTACACAACTTGGCAAATTTTCTGAAAGGCAATTCTCTTTGGTCTTTTTGTTTTTATTTGCTGAGGAAGATTTTCCCTGAGCTAACATCTACACCAATCTTCCTCTATTTTGTATGTGGGTCACCACCACAGCATGGCTGCCGACAAGTGGTGTAGGTTCACACCTGGAAACTGAACCTAGGCTGCCAAAGTGGAGCACACCAAACTTAACCACTAGGCAACGGGGCAACTCTTAATCACTTGCTGATAAGAGATGGGGTCAGTTGAACTGGTCCTGGAGGGTTATAACCCCACCTCTCAATACCAAAATCTGCATTAGTCTACTCAAGCTGCCATAACAAAATACCAGACTGGGTGGATTAAACAAGAGAAATTTGTATCCCATAGCTTTAGAGGCTGGAAAGTCCAAGATCAATGTGCCAGCCAATTCAGGTCCTGATGAAGGCTTTCTTCCTGGCTTACAGACAGCTACTTTTTTGCTGTGTCCTCACACACAGAGCTCTGTTGTCTCTTTCTTCTAAGAGCATTAACCCTATCAGATTAGGCTCATTCTTATGATCTCATTTAACATTTTATCACCTCCTCACAGGCCCTATTCCAAATAGAGTCAAATTGGGGGCTAGGGCTTCATCATATGAATTTGGGGTGTATGCAATTCAGTCCATGACAATAAATCTTAAATTATATATGTATGTATGTATTTATATATAAACATACACACATATACAGAGAGTTTTGTATAGTTTTCACCTAAATTTTCATGAAAATTTCCCATATTATTCAAAGCATAATTTTAATTAAATGCATGCTATTCAATCTTATGACTATTACCATTTACTGTTGTTTAACTATTAAGTCATTTTAAAATTTCGCTATTTAAATAATTTTGCAATGAACACCTTTATACAAAATTTTTATTTGCTTCTTACTTACGATAAATTTCCAGAAGTTCCAATGCTGAATCAAAGACTATGAATATTTTAAAGGCTCTTGGTACATGTTGCCAAACCGCTTCCCAGAAACCTGTACCAATTAATGCACACTCCTATCTGTACTACACACTATAATAAAATGTTTTTCTAACTGAAAAAGAAAATACCAGTATCATAAATAACCAAAAAAAGACAAGGATTTTTGTTTTATTAAACGGGCGATTAAAGAGTCAGGAAAACCAAATAAAAAGTGTTATTACTGATTAGATCATACAGTGGGGAGGGAACAGCTATAAAAATATTTGGGGACAATTGGGGAATTCTCAATATAGACTGCATATTAGGAAATATTATTGCACTAATGTTAAATTCTTGATTCTGAAAATGGTATTTTGATTATGCAGACTGTCCTAGCTCTTAGGAGATACACACTGATGCGTCATGAAGCATGAAGCTTATATTCAAATGATCGAGAAAATACATTGTGTGCATTTTTGTGTACATGTATATAGAGACAGAGATAGAGATATGAAAGAGAGGTACTGAGGAGGGGAAGAAGAGGGGAGAAGGATGAGCAATGTGGCAAAATGTTAATCTTGAATCCAGTAAAAGGTAAATGGCTGCTCATTATACAGTTCTTTCAACTTTTCTATAAGCTTAAAATTTTTCAAAATAAAAGCATATGAGAGAGCACTCAAAAGATAAGAACTGGCTATTCATAGAAAAATAAATTAGTCGGTAAACAAGAAAAATGTGTGAAAATTTATAAACTTGCTAATTATTTATGGCCTTTTACTTCCTCCTGCCCTCTTGGCATTTTCTCTTTAGTCACTTCAACTGCATTTCATCAAATGGACCCAGAAAGGAATGAGAAGTGAAATCTCAATCATTCCATTTTACTTCTCATTAGCAGTCCTGGAAAAATGTTTAGAAGATTGAAAAGGTCAAAATTAGCTCTTACAGTGAGTTTTGAAAAGGACTATCAACTTAAATTCACAACCTAGTCTTCAATACAGATTCTTATGGTCTCCTATGACCCTAAATGTTTGATAGATTCTAGGTCCTAAATGGCAAAAAAAAAAAAAAGTTAGTAATATACATGATCTTAGCCAAAAGGCTGAGAAGTGATGTAGTTAGTAATAAATCATATGAAAAATAGCAAGTTTTCTCTAAATTAAAAACAAAATGTTGACCTCTGCTATTGGTCTTACTTTTACCAGGAAAGCAGCATATAAAACAGAAGGCAATTGATGCATTTACAGCCATGACTGGAAGTTTTCCTTCTGAGAAAGAACATGAAAGAAGCAGTTTAACATAGTGGTTCAAAGCACGGGCTACAGAGTCAGGGTGTCTGTGTTTGAATATTTACTTCACCACTTACTGCCTATGTGATTTGTGGCAAATTACTCAATCTCTTTTTTCTTTTTTTGAGGAAGATTAGCCCTGAGCTAACATCTGCTCTGCTGCCTGTTTTTTTCTTTTTTCTTTTTTTTTTGCTGAGGAAGACTGGCCCTGAGCTAATATCCATGCCCATCTTCATCTGCTTTATATGTGGGATGCCTGCCACAGCATGGCTTGACAAGTGGTGCCATGTCTGCACCTGGATCCGAACCGTTGAACCCTGGGCCGCCAAAGCAGAACGTGCTCACTTAACTGCTGAGCGACCAGGCCAGCCCCTCAATCTCGTTATGCCTCAGCTTCCTCATCTGAAAATGAGGACAACGGTAAAATCTATGTCTCAGGCTTGCTGTGAAGGTCAAACAAGTTAGTACATTTTGCAATTAGAGCAGCATCTGGCATACTGTAAGACCTCAAAATATGTTAACTGCTATGGTTCTTATCATCACTAGCATTACTACAGTAACTACTACCACCATCAGCAGCACTTTCAACTTGCAGCTGATAAGTTTGGCGTTTGAGTCAGAAAAACTAAGGCAATACAAAGTAAGCACAATACCACACACACACACTCCACGGGTGAAAAAGAGGAAGAGAAGAGGCCCCGAGTCAATCCTTTAGTGCCTCCTCAAACTGTTTAGAGAGGAAACTGAGAAGGTAGCAAACAATGCATGGCTCATTTCAAGAAGGAACCTGTGTGGTGTGAATAAATTAATCTCAAGAGAAATGACAAGTTCTCTCACTCAGTTAACCATTTATCAAACATTACTGAAACTTACATCAGGTACTGAGCCAGATGCTAGGAATACAAAATAGAAAAATGTCTATGATTTTAAAAACTTCATGTTCTTATCACAGAAATATACATAGATTATAACATATGATAGATTATATGATGGCTGTATCCTCAGGATACTATGGAAGCAGAAGAGAGACACCTAAACTAGGCTTGGCGGAAGGAGGAAACAGCAGGAAGACTTCCCAAGGTGGTCACATTTAAACTGGGTCTTAAAGAAGAATAACAGATAAATGGGAATAAAGCGGGAAAAATCATTCCTCCAGGGGTAGAAGTCGGCAAATGGAGAAAAAAGATGCATACCATTGCCCTGCCTACAGCCACACAACCAGAAGACCTCTTCCTAAAGCTAATGAGCAGATACCATTAGAAGTATGGGCCTGAATAGGTGTGCTTCTGGAAAATCCTCTGTTTACACACACCACATCTCCACCCTCCGCAACTCAAAATAAGCCACGTTTGGAGAACTGACAGAAAGCGGTGATTAATAAGAGATTCAGAGACAAGTTTCTCACTTACAACACTGGGTGGCAGCAGTGGGCAATGGCTTCTTCTGGCTTTCTTCTTGAACAGAATACTAGAAGCAGAAAGGAGGAAAAAAATATATATAATAAGAAGCCCAGGTAAAAAGGAAAAAAAATCACAACTATTTGTAAAAATTTTTAGCATTTGAATGGAGTCTTTTTTTTTTTTTTTGAGGAAGATTAGCCCTGAGCTAACATCTGCCACCAATCCTCCTCTTTTTGCTGAGCAAGACCGGCCCTGAGCTAACACATCCATGCCCATCTTCCTCTACTTTATATGTGGGACGCCTGCCACAGCATGGCTTGTCAAGCAGTGCCATGTCTGCACCCGGAATCTGAAGCGGCAAACCCCGGGCCGCCAAAGCAGAACGTGCGCACTTAACTGCTGCGCCACCAGGCTGGCCCTGGAGTCAAATTTTTATTGAACAGAAACAGATCATCCTGCTGCTGCTTTCCCTGCGGGATCCTGACACACAGGCCAGACTATCAGATATGACACTGGCCCAGTGCCACAGGCTAAAGCAAGAGAGCAGAGAGGCTGTTCTGACCAAGGGCACCTGGGCATCCTTCCAGCTCTGCCAGGTAGCTGTAAAAGGCTTAACCTTAGAAGCCTTACAGGAGCTTCAGAGGACTTAGAAACTCACTCCTGTAAGTTTTCTTGTGGATAATGTATAGATTTCCTCATTTGGGTGATGGAACTGAAAATCTCTCTGAGACTTGAGTTTTCTCATCTTTAAAAAAAGTAATAGTGCTTCTTACCTTACAAAGTCACGTGGAAAGTAAGTGAAATTACTTATTTAAGCACGTAATGCAACATCTGGTACCTAGTAGAGTCCCCTTCCCACTTATATTCTAACTTCCCCAACTCAACCTACCACCATCACCAGCAAAAAAGAGAGTAGTGACACCATTAAAAAAAAAAAGTTCTATAAAAGGGAACAGGGACCACCCCAGTGGCACAGCGGTTAAGTGCGCAAGTTCCACTTTGGTGGCCTGGGGTTCGCCGGTTCAGATCCCGGGTGCAGACATGGCACCGTTTGGCAAGCCATGCTGTGGCAGGTGTCCTACATATAAAGTAGAGGAAGATGGGCACAGATGTTAGCTCAGGGCCAGTCTTCCTCAGTAAAAAAAGAGGAGGATTGGCAGCAGTTAGCTCAGGGCTAATCTTCCTCAAAAAAAAAGTGGGGGGGGGGGGACAGAATTAAGTACAAGTCTTGAGGATGGGCAGGATTTGGAAAGGCAAAACAAGAAAAAGGCAGAAAAAAGTTAACACAAGTACATAGAGTCTGGAAAGCAGAATAGTTTGATTCTGTGAGAGCCCAGCAGAGGATCAGAAAAACATAATGTGGTCATCAGGCAACTTGCAAACATGAGCTCTGGAGTTCTCATCCTGACTCTGCCACTTATCAACAAGCTGTGAGGTCCTGGCACGTCAGAGCTTCGCTAATGCTGCCAGCGAATGAGCCATGCACTCGGCAGGTGTTTCTTGAGTACCTAGGTGTGCGAGGCCTTGTTCTAGGCACTGAGGGAAGAGAGTTTATAAATCACGGTAAGGAGTTTGGATTTTATTCTAATGTATTGTGAAACCGTTTAGTGTTTTAAACACGAGAGGGATATGACTCTATTACACTTTAAAAATCACTCTGGCTGCTGTGTGAGATGCATTGTAGGGAACAAGAGGGGAAACAGACTAATTATTGCAAAAATCTAGACAGAAGTTAATGATGGCTTACACAGGAATGTGAGTGAGCAAGGGCATTTCAAGTCATTGGATCCAAAATACGAAACACTTTTTGTGTATAAATATACTTTTACATGTAAAGTACTTTATAAGCAATAAATTATGATACAAATATCAGAGGTACATACTGCCATTACTCCATCTAACAGGGAATAATCAGAAGTCAAGCACAATCTAAAGGATATGATAGTGTTAAGAAAACTGTCAATCATAAAAATGTTCAAAACTTCTTAAGCAACCCACTCCAAAGCAAAAAAAAAGGACTTGGTTGTAAATAATAACTGTTATAAATCATAATTTTTGTAGGCAGTACATACGCGTAACAGTGAGGAAATCCTAAAACTTTAAGTCTTAAACTAGAAGAATTCAGACTTGAGACAACAATAGATATTTTTGGAAGACATATTTAATGAATCTCTTCCAGGCCTGTTTATGTACCCAAAAAAAACAGGAAAAACTAGTATAAGAAAGGAAAATTACAGGCCAATCTCACTTACGAACATAAATGCAAAAATCCTAAACAGATTACCAAACAAAATTCATCATATCATATTATTTATCCATCATAAATAAGTGCTATAATATTGACATGTGAATATGTATGTACATGTGTGCATATGTATTTATGTCGATATAAAAATGTCCATATATCATGACCAAGTGTGTTTGAAATGGAAGAACAGTTCAATACATGAAAATCTACTCATGTAAATCACCACAATAAACAGATAACAAGGAGAAAAACTATGTGATCTAACTAAATGCAGGAAAAGCCTTGATAAAATTCCTTATTTTTTCAAGACAAAAATTCTTAGAAAATCAGAAAGAAAATAGCATTTCCTTAATTTGATATAGTATCTATCAAAATCTATAGCAAACATCATACTTTAAGATTTATGAAGCATTCCCCTTATAGGCAGGAAAATGATAAGGCTCCCTGCTGTCACTCCAAGTACTAAAAATTACACTGTATGTTTTATGCAACAAATTTTTTAAAATAAGGGGTCATGAGAAACAAGAACTGAGAAAATATCACAGCTAAGAGGAGCTAAAGAGACATGACAACTGAATGTAACAGTGTCCCAGATGGGATCCTGGAACAGAAAAAGGGCATGAAGTAAAAACTAAGGAAAGTTGAAAAAACTATGGATTTTTAGTTTTACTTTTTAGTTAAATATAATAAAAACAAAATAAAACATTAACTTTTTAGTTAATAATATATCAGCGTTGGTTCATTAATTGTAACAAACATACCACAGTAATGTAAGATGTTAATAACAGGGGAAATCTTGGGGGGAAGGCAGAGAAGAAGTTGATAGGGAAACTCCCTGTACTGTCTGCTCAGTATAAAACACTCAAACACTTGAAAACATAAAACATAAGGACTGGAAAGAGACAAAAACTGCAAAGATCCAAAAACTAGTTACAGAGAAAAGTCTAAGGGAATCTCTAAACTAGTAGAACTAATAAAATTTGCTAAATAAGATCAATACTAAAAAAAATGAGCAGCAAAGCACTGCCTTATATTAGCAATGACCTATTAGAAAATGTAATTTTTAAATGTATCATTCACAAAAGAATTAGGAATAAATCTAAAAAAAAAAAGTGTAAAATCTGCATGAAGAAAAGTAGGTTTTCCCCAGGTGGCACTTCTCACCTTCTAACATTTACTATACTTATTATATTTCCTGCATACTGTCTGTCTCCTTTTATTTGATCCATAAGGACAGGATCTTTGTTTAACCTCTGATGTTTACCAAGCACCTACAACAGTCCCTGGTACATAGTGCACAATAAGTTATTTGGTGAATAAATTACTGATGAATGAATGTCACCAATAAAGAGAGAAACGCAAATTAAAACAATAAGGCTCTAAATTTATTAGATTAGCAAAACTTTCAAATCAGGTAATGTCAAGTATCAGTAAGGATAGAGAGAAGCAAGAAAATGGGAATATAAGTTGGTACAATTAATTTAGAGTAATTTAGCCATATCTATAAGGTTGAACAGTGCATATCCCACAACTAAGCACCTGTACTTCCAGGTATACACCCAGACAGTCTCTCATACATAAGCACAGACACAGGCTCAGGGAGGTCCACTGCAGCATGCATTCGTAATAGTGAAAACAGAATGGTCCCTGAGTGGGGAGATTAAGAAATGGTGGCACAATCCAGCTCTGTGAAGTGGTAGAGCCCCAGCCCGCCTTGACTCAAGTGCTTCTGGAACCAAGAGGCTGCTGTGTACGGGAACTGTTACACACCATAGGATAAAAAGACAAGACTCTACACTGTGTTTCTAAAATGATTTTACAGAAAGTACGACAAAATCTCAATAATTACTGTATCTGGAAGATAAGCGTACAGGCTCCATTTTTACCATTCCCTGTATTTTACGTCTGCTTTAAATTTTTTCATGATAAAAACAGACAAGAGAAAAAGGACACAGAGGCCTACTTGAAGAAATTCCCACTAACCAAAGATGAGATGATTTTATTATCAAAAAGAATAATGACTACAATTGATTGAAACACATTAAATATATCAAAATCCATAAATTTATAATGATACACCACTAAAAAAACAAGAAAACAACTCATTGGTTGCCTTGAGAAGTTGCTTAGGCAACAGCTCATTCATCTGAAATGAGTACAGACTTTATTACAAATGAACCAAATACCAGTAAGAGAAAAGTCCTTTCTTACAGACAAATCGCAGCAAATAAATGTTGAAGGGGTAATATAATTAGAAAATCACCATTTAGCAGGCCTTTATAAAATAACAACTATTATTTACTGCTACAACAATTAGGTAAAAGGCTGGTGGGAAAACTTTATAATGGATGAAACAGGCAGACACCACATGAATCCCCTGTTGAATTTTAACATCACTAGAAGTGAGTTAAGACACCACGTGCCAGCCAAAAAAAATAATAAACTTCAATCTATATTTCAACCTAGTCCTCAAAACACTACATATAATTTCCAGTTTAAAGGAAGTAAGAGGGATAGAGGAAGATGGCAAAGGAAACCTTGGGGATATAATCAGCCAAATCCAAAATGTGTGGAATTCTACAAAACAATTGAGGGGAAGGGAAACAGTTATAGAATAAACATGATTTAAGAGACATAATAACCAAATATGAACAACTTGTTTGGATTCTGGATTGAAAAAATCAGCTGTGAAAAGACATCTTTGAGACAATAAAGGAAATTTGAACTCACATTAGGCATTAGATGACATTAAGAAATTATTGTTAAATCTGATGTATTAAAGGCATTGTGGTTATTTTTGTTTTAAGGCATTATCTCTTAAAGATGTATACCAATGTATGTATGTATTTACAGGTGGACCACCGGATATCTGAGATTGGTCTTAAAATACTCCAGCATAGAAAGAGGGAAGAGTAATTCTGTATATTTCGCATGATGGAAAATTTCAATAATACAATAGTTCATAGCAGCATTATCCATAATAGCCAAAAAGTGGAAACTCAATCATCCATCAACTGATAAATGGGCAAATAAAATGCAGTATAGCCATACAGTGCAATATTATTCAGAAATAAAAAAGAATGAAGTACAGATAAATACTACAATATAGGAAAAACCTAAGTGAAAGAAGAGAGTCATAAAGGACCACATATTGTATAATTGCATTTATATGCAATCTCCAGAATACGTCAATGTACAAAGATAGAAAGCAGATCAGTGATTGCCTAGGACTGAGGAGGATGTGGGGATTGGAGTGTGATGGCTAAGGGCACAAGGTTTCCTTACAGGGTAATGAAACTGTTCTAAAATTAATTGTGGTGATAGATATACAATTCTGTGACTATACCAAAAGCTACTAAATTGTACACTTTAAATGTGTGAACTGTGTGGCATGTGAATTATATTTCAATAAAGCCGTTTTACGAAAACCAACAGGATGATACAGGAAGGAATGGCAGAAGGGAGAGCTCTAGAATATAAACAGAAAGCAAAAATCTCAGAGGGAGCTGAGAACCACAGACCAAGAACCATCAGTTTTAGAACTTGTAAAATTCTGTAATGTTTGCATGTTACATTTGGTTTTTTAGTGCTTTAATCTCTTCACGTGATTCTGCACAGTGACACAGTAAAGCCTGTAAAATCAAAAGTACAATGTGTTTCTTTACTAGGAAAATAAAGAAGATGGGAGTTTGGAAGGTTATATACCACTCCAAAGCAAGGCTTTGGGGAAAAAAGAAAACCCACAAAAGGTAAAGTGGACACAAGGACAGAGTAAATTGTGACATTTATCAAGGGGAGAAGAAAGACTGGAGCTTTCAACCAAGAAAAGTTGGAGTGTTGCAGTGGATATGAGAAAAGTTATGTAATTTAATAATATAAAACCTACTAAGGAATCAGGTGAGGTAAGGGAAAACCCTGAAAGGAGTATTTGCATTTGTTTCAAATTCCATTTCTTCATCTTTGATTTAACTCACTGTGGGCCAAATTGTGTCCCAAAAAAAGATATGTTGAAGTCCTAATCCCTACTAACAGTGAATGTGACCTTATTCATACATAGGGTCACTACAGTCTTAAAATAACCCAACGAATGGTGTCCTTACAAGATTAATGGAAATTTGGGTACAGACACCCAAAGAGAAGAGAACGTACTGTTGGGACAGAAAGACACAAGGGAGGTGTGTGATAATGGAGGCAGAGAGAGGAATGATGTGTCCACAAGCCAAAGAATGGCAAGGACTGCTGGGAATCACCAGAAGGGAGAGGAGAGGCATGGAACAGTTTCTTTGTCAAGTCTCTAGAAGGAACTGACCCTGCCAACACCTTGATTTCAGAATCCTAGCCTCGAGAACTGTGAAAGAATGAATTTCTGTGGTTGCAACCACTCAGTTTATGGTCCTTTATTATGGCAGCACTAGCAAACTACTACTTCTCATCAAACCACTTCATTTTGGCTTCCTGCACTAATCTATGGACACTGGTCCTTAAATGCCAAATCCAATGGCTCCATTTCATCACTCTTCTCCTCTTTGTTCTCGGTAACACTCGATACTATTGAGAATTTCTGCCTTAAAACTCTTTTTTCCTTTGTTTCATGACCATTTTTCTGGTTCTCCTACTGTCTTTCAGACAGCTCTCAGTCTCTTTTGACCCTCCCTATTCTATCTTTGGCGGTCCCAAGTCTGCCCTTGTTCTTCTTCAATATTCTTTCTATACACTCCACCTGAGCAAGCTCTTCTATTCCTCTGACGTCAAATGCTTCCAATAAGTTGATAAATCCAAACTCTATGCCTATAGCTCCCCATGTCACCCAACCCTGAACTTCAGATTCTTTCATGAAGTTGCTTACCAGACATTTCCACTGAAATATCCCCTGGCACTCCAAACACTACCGTATAATCAGACCTATTTTCTAAGAGCCCAACACGTCCAGAAGTTAAAAAAACTTATCTTTTCCCTCCATCACCAATAATAAAAACATTCCCCATTCCTAATGGTCTAGACTGAGTGGACTGTGTTCTCTTCTGAGCACCAGACTTATCTCTGCAGATAAGTTAGGACAGCAGAACTAAGCAATGCAATAGGTTAAACATCCCTAAAAATAGCATAAAAATAAGGATATATATCCAAAAATCTGGAGACAAGCAGAAGACATGCCTCTGCTCATCTGCATAACAAGGGGACAGTTTCTCTAGTAAAAGCTCCTTCCCCAACACACTAGTACTAATTCAGCCACCTCTGGAAGACAACAGGAAGAATAGGAACAGTGGAAGATAGATCCTTCTAACGAAATGTCAGGCAATGTTCTAGCTGCTTTTCTGTTTAATGTAGTTTAAATTCTTTCATTCTTCAACATGCTCCTGGGTCCCTCCCCTGACAACCTTAAAGGGTCCTATAAAAAGACTTTTCCCCATCTCTTTATATTGCAAATAAGAAGTTCCTACCTCATTATCAGCTCCCAAGGCATTGATTTGCTCCAATTTGTAGGTCCAATATCTGGCTTCCTCCTCTGGGATATCTACCGTGAAAGAAAATAAACCACATTACCAAGTTAATAATTTACTCATGGGTTGATTATACTTTATTCAATCAAACAATCAAAGTTAGAAGGGTGGTACTGATGGACTAATTTTACTGATGGCTCAACTCTTGCCATGAACACTATCTTGAATCTTCACAAAAGCCAAAATAATATACTATTATTCCCATTAGATCAGAAGACTTAATATTGCTAAGATGTCAATGCTGCCCAAGAGATCTATAGATCCAATGCAATTGCTATCAAAATCCCCATGATGGGAGTGATGTCAGCAACATGGAGGGGTGAGTTTTCCCAGTAATCTCTCCCCTCCACCATACAACGAAAAACACATTCATATTCCAACAGAGAACATCCAAATACAACACAAAAAATGTCAGAGAGACTCACACAGCCACACAATGGAGTGCACAGAGGCTGGAACCTCCTTGCAGCCTAGAGGGAAAGCCCTCTACAGGGGCAAAAGCTTTTGCGGGTGGTGACCTCATCAAGCCAACACCCCAGGAGAGCAGATAGCAAGAGCAGAGGGAGAAAACCCTGAAAGCATGCAGGAGAAAGCGTCCCTCCCCCACCTGCCCAGCAACGGTTCCAGTGCCTGGGACCTCCAGTGGTGACAGACAGTAATTTCAACCAAATAATACAACAATGGACGAAAACAGAGCCACGCCCTCTAGCAATATCAAACATTATATTAGGTCTCCAGAACAGAGAGAAAATGACAAGTACCCAGAAATCAGCCCTGAGGACACAGAAACATGGAATCTAAATGACAAAGAATCAAAAATACCTATCATCAAAAACTCATCAAGTTAAAAGAGAATGTAAAGAAACAATTCAATAAGCTCAGGAGCTACTCCACAAAAGAGATTGAATTTATAAAGAACAATCAATCAGAAATATTAGTGATGACAGACACAATGGAAGAAATAAAACAAATATGAATTTCCTGAATGCTCGAGTAGACATCATAGAGGAGCAAATCAGCACAATCGAAGATAGAAATGTTGAAATGCTCCAGATACTAGAGGAGACAGAACTAAGACTAAAAAGAAATAAAGTCTCTGAAAAATATCTGACTCAATGAGGAAATGCAACATAAGAATTATAGGTATTGAAGAAGGTGAAGAGAAGGAGAATGGAGCAGAAAGCGTGTTCAAAGAAATAATAGCAGAGAACTTCCCAAACCTAGGGAAGGTGATGGAAATCCATGTGGAAGAGGCTACCAGATCTCCTAAACATGTCAATTTAAAAATACCTACTGCAAAGCATATAGTAGTGAAACTGGCAAAAGTCAATGACAAAGAAAGAATACTGAGGGCAGCAAGGCAGAAGAAAATAACTTACAAAGGAACCCGTATCAGGCTTTCAGTGGATTTCTGTGCAGAAACCTTACAGTCTAGGAGAGACTGGAATGATATATTCAAATCTTTGAAGGACAAAAACTTTCAGCCAAGAATACTCTATACAGCAAAAATATCCTTCAGATATGATGGAGAAATAAAAACTCCCAGACAAACAAAAGCTAGAGGAGTTGTAGCAAGGAGACTACCCCCCCCCCACAAGAAGTCCTGAAGAAGGTCCTCATACCTGAAAAAACAAAAAAGGGAGAAAGGGGTTGCAAAGCACAGAGAAAGGCAATAAGCAGGTAGAAAGAATCAGAACAGGCTAGCAAATACTCAACCATAGAATTAAAAATAAAGGGAAGGAAAACACCAAAAACAAAGATAATCTCATTTTAACCACAAACTCACAACACAAGATGGAGTGAGATGTGAGAAAAACAACTTAGGAAGGGAAGAGGAAAGGGACTGAATCAGCTTAGTCTAAGGAAGTAAGAAGCTATCAGAAAATGGACTACCATAACCACGAGATTTTGAATACAAACCTCATGGTAACCACTACACAAAAAAGCAGAACAGAGACACAAATAACAAATAAGGAGAAAACTGAGAAACATATCATAAAAAACTACATAATTCAATTGGTGGGCCAAAATATACAAGACGAGAAACAAAGGAAATGGAGGAGAACCAGAAAACAAGTGATAAAATGGCAGCATTAAGCCTTCATATATTGATAATCACCCAAAACGTAAATGGATTGAATTCTCCAACAAAAAGACACAGAGTGGCAAGACAGATTAAAGAACAAGACCCAACAACATGCTGCCTCCAGGAAACACATCTGAGCTCCAATGACAAACAGAGGCTCAGAGTGAAGGGATAGAAGATGATACTCCAAGCTAATGGCAAACAAAAGAAAGGTGTCGCAATACTTATATCAAACAAAGTAGACTTCAAGACAAGACAGGTAAAGAGAGACAAAGAGGGGTAGTATATAATGATTAAAGGGACTCTCCACCAAGAAGAAATAACACTTACAAATATCTATTTACCCAACACAGGAGCACCAAAGTACATAAAGCAACCATTAACAAACCTAAAAGGAAATAGTAATAATAATAACAGTAGCGGATCTAAACACTTCACTCATACCAACGGATAGTTCATCCAGATAGAAAAATCAACAAGAAAACAATGGAATTAAATGAAAAGCTAGACCAGTTGGACTACTTAGACATATATAGAACACTCCATCCAAAAACAGCAAAAAACACATTCTTCTCAAGAGCGCAAGGAACATTCTCAAGGATAGACCAAATGTTGGAAAACCAGGCAAGCCTCAATAAATTTAAGAAGATTGAAATGATAACAAGCATCTTTCCCTATCACAACGCTATAAGCTAGAAAATAAATACAAGAAAAAAGGTGAGAAAGGAATAAAGATGTGAAGACTAACGGACATGCTATTGAACAAGAATGGATCATGGAAGAAATTAAAGGAGAAATAAAAAACTATCTGGAGACAAATGAAAATGAAAACATACCATATCAACTCATACAGGATGCAGCAAAAGCCATACTAAGAGGAAAATTCATCACAATACAGGCTCACCTTAACAAACAAGAAAAATCCCAAATAAGCAATCTCAAACTACACCTAACTGAATTAGAAAAAAAACAAAGCCCAAAGTCAACAGAAGGAGAAAAATAATAAAAATCAGAGCAGAAATAAATGCTACTGAAACAAAAAAGGCAGTAGAAAGGACCAATGAAACAAAGAGCTGGTTCTTTGAGAAGGTAAATAAAAACTGACAAACTTCTGGCCAGACTTACGAAGGAAAAAAGAAAGATAGCTCAGATAAATAAAATTAGAGATGAAAGAGGAGAAATAACAACAGATACTACAGAAATAGAAGGAATTATAAGAGAATACTACAAAAAACTATATGCCAACAAAATGGACAATCCACAGGAAATGGATAAATTTTTAGACTCATCAAGAAGAAACAGTTAATCTGAATAGACCAATCACAAGGAAAGAGATTGAAACAATAATCAAAAGCATCCCAAAGAAGAAAATCCCAGGACCAGACAGCTTTCCTGGGGAATTCTACCAAACTTTCAGAGAGGATTTAATACCCATCCTTCTCGAGCTGTTCCAAAAGATCAGGGAAGATGGAACACTTCCTAACACATTCTACAAGGCCAACATCACTCTGATACCAAAGCCTGACAAGGACAACACATAAAAGGAAAACTACAGGCCAATACTGCTGATGAACATAGATGCAAAAATCCTCAACAAAATATTGGCAACCCAAATACAGCAATACATCAAAAGGATCATACATCATGATCAAGTGGCGTTTATACCAGGGACACAGGGATGATTTAACATCCGCAAATCAGTGAATCTGATACACCCCATCAACAAACTGAGGAATTAAAACCACACGATCATCTCAATAGATGGAGAGAAAGCACTTGACAAGATCCAACAGCCATTTATGATTAAAATCTCTTAACAAAATGGGGATAGAAGGAAATTACCTCAACATAATAAAGGCCATATATGACAAACCCACAGCCAATATCATACTCAGTGGGGAAAAACTGAATGCCATCCCTCTGAGAACAGGAACGAGACAAGGATGCCCACTATCACCACTCTTATTCAACATCATACTGGAGGTTTACACCAGAGCAATTAGGCAAGAGAAAGGAATAAAACGAATCCAAATAGGGAGTGAAGAAGTGAAACTCTCGCTGTTAGCAGACGACATCATCTTATATATACAAAACCCTAAAGAATCCATCAGAAAATTATTAGAAATAATTAACAACTACAGTAAAGTTGCAGGGTACAAAATCAACTTACAAAATCAGTTGCATTTCTGTACTCTAATAATGAACTTACAGAAAGACAGCTCAAGAATACAATCCCATTTATAATCGCAACAAAAAGAATAAAGTACCTAGGAATAAATTTAACCAAGGAGGTGAAGGACTTAAACAATGAAAATTACAAGATGTTAGTGAAAGAAATAGATGATGACATAAAGAGATGGAAAGACATTCCATGCACATGGATTGGAAGAATAAACATAGTTAAAATGTGCATACTACCCAAAGCAATCTACATGTTCAATGCAACCCCAATCAGAATCCCAATGACACTCTTCACGGAAATGGAACAAAGAATCCTAAAATTCATACGGGGCAACCAAAGACCCCGAATTGCTAAAGCAATCCTGAGGAAAAAGAACAAAGCTGGAAGCATCACAATCTCTGATTGCAAAATGTACTACAAAGCCATAGTAATTAAAACAGTATGGTACTGGTCAAAAACAGGCATACATCAATAGATCAGAACTGAAAGCCCAGAAATAAAACCACACATCTCGGACAGCTAATCTTTGGCAAACGTGCTAAGGACATACAATGGGGAAAAGACTGTCTCTTCAATAAATGGTGTTGGGAAAACTGGACAGCTACATGCAAGAATGAAAGTAGACCATTATCTCACGTCATACACAAAAACAAACTCAAAATGGATCAAAGACTTGAAGATAAGTCCTGAAACCATGAAACTCCTGGAAGATGATATAGGTGGTACACTCTTTGACCTCGAACTTAAAAAGATCTTTTCAAATACCATGTTTTCTCATACAAGGGAAACAAAAGAAAAAATAAACAAGTGAGACTTCTTCAGACTAAAGACCTTCTGCAAGGCAAAAGAAAACTAGGATCAAAACAAAAAGACAGGGCCAGCCCAGTGGCGCAGCGGTTAAGTGCACAGATTCCGCTTCAGTGGCCTGGAGTTCATCAGTTCAGATCCTGGGTGTGGACATGGCACTGCTTGGCAAGCCATGCTGTGGTAGGCATCCCACACATAAAGTAGAGGAAGATGGGCACAGATGTTAGCTCAGGGCTAATCTTCCTCAAAAAAAAAAACCAAAAAACAAAAAGACAACTCACCAACTGGGACAAAGTATTTGCAAATCATATATCCAACAAAGGAGTCAGCCTCCATAATATATAAGGAACTCATGCAACTGAACAACACAAAAACAAAAAGCCTGAGCACAAAATGGGCATAGGATATGAACAGACATTTTTTCAAAGAAGATATACACATGGTCAATAAACACATGAAAAGATGCTCAACAGCACTAATCATCAGGGAAATGCAAACTGAAACTACACTTAGATATCACCTTACACCTGTCAGAATGGCTATAATTACCAAGACAAAAAAATAACAGACCTTGGAGAGCATGTGGAGAAAATAGAACCCTCATACGCTGCTGGTGGGAACACAAATTGGTGCAACCACTATGGAAAACAGTATGGAGATTTCTCAAAAAACTAAAAGTAGAAACACCATATGATCCAGCTATCCTACTACTGGTTATTTATCCAAAGAACTTGAAATCAACAACACAAACCAATCTATGCACCCCTATATTCACTGTAGCTTTATTCACAATAGCCAAGACAATCCAAGTGTCCATCGACTGATGAATGGATAAAAAAGATGTGGTGTATATATATACAATGGAATACTACTCAGCCATAAAAAAAAGACAAAATCATCTCATTTGTAACAACATGGATGGACCTTGAGGGTATTATATTTAGCAAAATAGACCAGACTAAGAAAGACAAACACTGCATGATTTCACTCATGTGTGAAAGATAAACACATGGATAGAGAACAGATTAGTGGTTATCAGAGGGGAAGAGGGTTGGGGGGGGTGGGTGAAAGGGATAAAGGGGAACATATGAATGGTGACAGATGAAAACTAGACTATTGGTTTGAGCACGGTGCAGTCTACATGGAAACTGACATATAATAATGTACATGTGAAATTACACAATGTTATAAACCAATAGAACCTCAATAAAATAAGTTAATTAATTAAATAAAAATGCAATGAGGGATGGACTGACAGACTTCTAGCCTGACAATGTGAGGAGCTCCACAGATCCACTCCGTAGCAAAACTGTATATATTAAAAAACACCATTTAAAGTCTCTGGAAATGGTCGTAAGGGCATACAGCAAATGAAGAAACACTTATTCAAGAAAATCTACTAAAACTTTAAGAACATCCAATTTCTGTGGTATCTGAACCAAGACCCACTCCCACCCTTCTCCATCTCAATTCAGCAAGACAGAGACTCCATTCCAAACCAGTGCAGCCCAGAACACAGCACTAAGAATACAAGAAACTAAGCTGCAGCAACAACTCCCAACTGCTTTTCTCTTTACCTGCAACTTGGCCCAGAGACACACAAAAGTTTTCCTTTCTATTTTTCTGAACTAATAGTTGTTCTGAGTTTAGTTATTTCTGAGCTTATTGGAAAATCATGGCATTTTTGCTTAAATAACCATAAGGTACAAGATATAAGCAGACTGAAATCATAAATTAGTAGCAATAACAATAGTATATGTAGATATCAATAATGTGAGCAGTCAACATTAAAATTAAACTAAATTTAACTAAAACAAGATACCATGTAAACCAATTACACAGAAAAACATTAAAAACTGAGAAATACAAAATTTAGACAAAGGGGTCAGCCCGGTGGGGCAGCAGTTAAGTGCGTACATTCAGCTTCGGCGGCCCGGGGTTCGCCTGTTCGGATCCTGGGTACGGACATGGCACCACTTGGCACGCCATGCTGTGGTAGGTGTCCCACATATAAAGTAGAGGAAGATGGGCACAGATGCTGGCTCAGGGTCAGTCTTCCTCAGCAGAAAGAGGAGGATTGGCAGCAGTTAGCTCAGGGCTAATCTTCCTCACACAAAAAAAAAAAATGTAGGCAAAGATGTGCAGAAAAGAGACACCTCAGACACAGCTGGTAAGAATATAAATTGGTACGGTCTTTTTCACAAGTAATTTGGAAGTACAACGAAAAATAATAATGCACATATCCTTTGACTCATTCTTTAAGTTCTACTTTTAAGAATTTATCCTAAGACACATAAATGGGAACAGAAATAGCTGGTCATTATAGCAGTACATAATATCAAAAAAACTGGGGCTGGCCCCGTGGCAGAGTGGTTGAGTTCGCGAGCTCTGCTGCAGGCGGCCCAGTGTTTCGTTGGTTCGAATCCTGGGCGCGAACATGGCACTGCTCATCAAACCACGCTGAGGCAGCGTCGCACATGCCACAATTAGAAGGACCCACAACGAAGAATATACAACTATGTAGCGGGGGGCTTTGGGGAGGAAAAAAAAAAAAAACTGGAAGCAATCTTCATGTCAATTAATACAGGATTGCTGACATAATTTATGGCATAAGCAGCTGTTTGGATCTGCAAGATAGACCTTAAAGTTTAACATGGAATGATGTCCAAAATAGTGTATTTAAGTAGTTTATACAAAACTATATATCTCTATACATAGTATACAGAGTATGATCCAAATTTTGTGAAAATCTATTTCTAGAAAAGAAATTTCTTATGTCTAAACCAAGACACAAGAAAGTTAACAGTGGTTTATGTCTGGGGAATGCAAAGGAGAATAAGGAAGTGGGAAGAGAAAATTTTAACTTTTTATCCATAAACATTTCCATACTGTTTGAATTTTTATCATGAGTATGTTTTTTCTGATTTTTTAAAAATTATCCTTCTATTTATTAGTGCTACTTTAATGTTTACATTGACAAATTATAAGGTATATAGTCACTTCAAGACAATAAATGGTAAAATATTATCAAAAGAATAAATCATTGATGTTCTCTAACAAGCAGGTATTTCATAAGTTATTATAATATATTGTCACAGAAAACTAAATGATCTGAAGAGAATGCTTTTAGTGTGGATTCTTTAATGAGCACCATTCTGGAATCTACTTTGCACCATCCCTGCGAGAAGTGTTATAGAGAACAGAGTGGACAGAGACAGAATGCCCTCAAAGGAGATAGCTGACAAGACAAAAAACTCAGTAATGAAACAAGCAAACAACTTCAAACAATATAGTAAAAAAGTATTAAATGGTTTTTAAAATCTAATAAAATAGACTCACCAAAAGGCAACTCAAATCTTGTATCAAGCAAAATTTTATGGGGAGTTGGGTTTTTAGTTCCACAGATCTCATCATCTTTCATTAATGTCTCTGCCTCCAATGTGGACCACTCTCCAGGCCCTTCCTAGAAAACAAAGATGTAAGATTGAACGTTATTCTTCCATAGCTCCCCTCTTGGTTTAAGAGCCAGGTGTTTTTCTCTGATTTCCTTGCTGGAGAGCTTTTGATAGCCACTCACATCCTGGAGAGGGAAACACACCACTGTCACCACCTGCCTTTACTACATATGGCATCTGTTATCCCTCTTTGGTGGGACAGCAGCTTTCACCGTGCTAAGCTCTCTACAAGCCCGCTGAGGATAGAACTTCTGGAGTGCCAAACTCAAAAACTAAGCATCTCCATGGATCAATATTTAATCTGCACAATTCTCAATGACTATGTCACTTAATATGTGTCGCTACTTCTAATCAGTAAAGAGCTAGTAACATTGCTAGTTAAGAAGACCTGAACTGAGGCCACAATGAAAACGAACTGCCCATCGGCCAGAGGGGATAGAGACTTAGCTGGAACTAAAAGAAATTTGGGAAGAGAGGCACACCTTCACCATCCCCATGCCCAGAGAAAACTCACAGTCCATCAGGAATATGACAGATTTTGTCCAGGTTCAAAGTGAGTGTCTATGGGAAAATGATGCTGAGTTATACTCTAATCTGGGAAAGTGGAGTGGGAGTTCAGTCTTGAAAACACAGTCATGCATCACTTGATGACAGGGATACGTTCTGAGACGTGCCATCAGGCAATTTCGTCATTGTGCAAACATCACAGTATACTCACACAAACATAGATAGTGTAGCCTACTACACACCTAGGCTATATGGTACTGTTATGGGACCCCTGTTGTATATGCAGTCTGTCCTTTACTGAAACGTTATTATGCAGCGCATATAATGAGACACTGTGAATACCAATTGCCAAGCCTGGTAGTTCCTCAAACTCTATTAGGATTACATGTGGAAGAAGGAAAATTGAAACCAATTGCCTGCAGATTGGTGACTCAAAGAAACACAGCTGAGAACAGGACCAGCCAGCTGGGCGAGGAAGTTTAATGGCACTCCTCCCAGGACAGTGTCTTAGAGGGGAATGCAGAAACCACAGGCATCCTAGATCTCACACACACACACACAAACACACACATGCACACGGAGTACTCAAAAGGGGCTGTCTACCTGATAATGCCAAAGAGGTGCTCTGGCATCTCTGAGGTCAGTCATAGGACAGAAGGAAGATCAGATCTAAATAAAATCCCCTGAGCCTCTGGGTGAGGTTAGGAATAGACTGGTTCCACTCCTTCTAATGAGAATGGGAGCAAAGCAATCTGAGATGTGTGGATGAATATTAGTTGCCTAGGACGGGGAAAAGTAAGGGCTAGAATCATACCGCCAAACGGGCAATGCATTGACTGACCTCATCCGACTGACGAATAGTCTTCAGCGCAATCCACACGGTCCCCACCATGGTGTCCCAGATCAGTCCTTTGTTCCATACCTCCACACTCAGACCCAGGTCCAGGCGATTAATCTCACTAACGGAAAGAAAAAAACCCTTTAAAGAAAGCCAGATAATATGAAAGAAACAGCTCTATCTCCTGTTTTGCTAAACCGTGAATACTTTCTCACCAGGATCCCGTTGTCAGGGAAAATCAACATGCTCCAGAAAACTGCAACCATTCTTTAGGCCCTGAGAAACCTATGTAGGGTATCCATAGAAAAACGCCCCTGTCCGTCTGTCTCCTCTCCTTTGGAGCTACAATTATGGTTAGATTAATGCAATTTCACAAAAAAATGAGGTCAAGCAGCAAGGGCATTACTGCCAGGGCTGCCTGCCTACAATCTCCACCCTTAAGCGACAGTTCTGTTGTACTGTTAACAGTAACGACACTGCCCCCAACTTATGCCTTTGCACTCACTGTATACAGGAACCTTTTAGAAAAAGGCAAGGTTTCTTTACAAGATTTATTTATGAAAGGGAGTCAAGCAGAAGTACAAGGGCCCTTGAGAACATAAGATACTGCCATAGAATACATCAGGGAGACGGAAAAAGGAGAAAGGGAGACAAGAGACCAGCAATGGAGTTGTCAGTGACAAATGAACAGGGTAAGAGGCATAAGAAATAGGCACAGAAAGGTAGAGAAAGTAGCTAATAAAACCCACGTGTAAAGGGGAAGAGGGCAAAATTACATAGCATCTCAAGGTGGGAGACAGGAAATTCACACATACCACAGCAGGGCGGAAAGGGGAAGTGCTATGGGAAACTGGAAAATAAACACATAAGAATAAAGCTGGCTATGCTGATAAGAGGCTGTCGATCACTACTTTTCACTTGCTAGGAACAGCTAACACAGTAGGTGATTATTACAGCCAGTTAGAAGGTGGAAGAAAGTAGGATTGCTAGTTTTACATACCATAGCCAGGACTGTGGTATGGCTAATATAGTAGTATAGGAAGACACCTGAATAAACTGTTCATAGCTGACTTAGTACACTACGTGTGTAATGAAATGAATAAGTGGTCTCATTCTCATGTTACTATAATTGAGATAGGGAATGAATGAGGCTTATAATCTAGAGAGAGAAGCAACCAGTGAGAAATTTGACACCACTGGCCTCTTTGTTTTCGAAGCCCCAGTTCTCCCTTAGTTTTCAGGACACTAGTATCCACTGTCTCTCCTTCAACCTCTCTGTTCATTCCTTCTTAGTTCCCTTTGTCCATCGTTAAATGCTGGTGCTCTCCAGGATCTACCCCAGGCCCTATTCTCACCCTACATGCTCTCTCCCTAAGCTTTCTCATCTACACCTATGGCTTCAGGTGACCAAAATATTTCTCCAACCCAGATTTCTTCCCTGAGTACCAGGTTCAGGTTTCTAAGTACCTTCTGTACCTCTCCTGCTACCTGTGCTGTAAGAACCTCAAATATAAACTTGTCCCGGGCTGGCCCTTTGGCCGAGTAGTTGGGTTCACGTGCTCTGCTTCGGCAGCCTGGGGTTTCGCCAGTTCGGATCCTGGACAAGGACAATGCACTGCTCATCAGGCCATGCTGAGGTGGCGTCCCACATGCCACAATTGAAAAGAGCCACAACTAAAAAAATATACAGCTATGTAACGGGGGGCTTTGGGGAGAAAAAGGAAAAAATAAAATCTTTAAAAAAATAAATAATAAATAAAATAAATAAACTTGTCCATAACTGATCTTGCACCATCCCCTATCCTGATGAATGGCACACCACTTACCCCATCATTCAAGACAAATCCTGGTTCCACCTCCGTAACATCTTCTATCCATCCTTTTCTCCTATCCCTTCTGCTATTGTCTTAGCCCAAGCCCTCATAATAGGTATTATAACAAAACAATAATATAACAATATAATAATAGTTATTATAACAAAGTTTCCTAAATGGTACAATAAGAAGCAATATATTAAAAAGCCTGTAGGGTTGGAACACTTCCCCATAAAAATAATAATCATCCCTATGTCTCTCTGAGATGCACTATAAAACTTGCAAAGCAATGTCACTTAAATTTAAAGTTTCACAGGAATTTTAATACATTTTCTTGTTTGATCCCCTTGCACCCACCTTTCCAAAAAATAAGCATAATCTTGTAAGAAAAGTAGAACTTTACAGATAAGGAAACTGGCACTTGAGAAGCTAAGTGATTTGCCTAGTCCTTCAAAATTAGATTCTACACTTCTCTCCCCTTTTCTAGAGCAGGGGGAAAAAATCTTGAAATTTAAGAAGGGAAAAAAAAAAAGAAATATCAAGTTTTTAAAGCCAGAACTCACAATCATAACATACTAAATTTTGTGTTATACATAAGAAAGTCTACTAACGTTTACTCATTTTATTACTAGATGAATGTAGGACATTTTACTCCATAAAGTAAAAGGACTATAGGCATAGAAATACTCATCCTCTAAAGCAGATAACTTGGGTATACACAGACACACAGTCTCTCACATGCATAATCACATTCCTTCAAGGAGCCTTCTGAGAATCAAAGAAAGATTAAGTTATGTTTAATATCATGCTACGTATGCTGTATATATTCCAACTCTGACCACTGAGAAAATCTGACTAGGTAGTATTTCCACCCACATAAATTAATTGGGAGTTTACTCACATTCATAATTCACCTCTAAGAACAGATTAGAAATCCACAAGAGAACAAAACTGCAGATATACTTCACCTGCCACACACTTTACTTGTTCCTGTAAATCTGTAGCTTTCAAAGAAAATATTTAGCATATGTTAATATATTAAAATGTTTTAAAATATTTAACATATTTTATAAATCTTAGACATATGCAAAATCTTCAGCTCTAATTGTTTAATCCAATGTGACTGCCTCGGGAAGACTGTCAAATATTGTAGGAATGCTGCTGCTACAAAGCACTTACAACATAAAATCTTGTTCCCAGGAAGGCTGATCACCACGAACTGCTACCGTTGTGCTCTTCACATTCTGCACTTTCAGGGTCACGTATGTGTTAAATTTATCTTTGAAAAAACGCAAAATGAAGATGCAATACTTAGCGCTCAGATTGTTACCCAACCTCATAAAGCTCCTGGAATTAAATAATATCCAAATTAAAACATTACATGTAGAAGAAAAAATGGAATATATATATTTTGTATAATATAGCATCATTCTAAGCATTGTAGAGTTGCAAAAAGTTGTAAAAATATACCACTCTTCAAAAGCATAATCTATAACAGCGTTTTGCAAATTTAAGAAATATATTTTATATTTGACCCAGTAGACACACATACACACACATATAAACTAAAACAAAAGCTTCATGAAATATAAGGTGTGATACATTGATATTTCCTGTTTTAATTTAATCTATTAAAATGTTAATCATAACTAAATTGATTTTATAGTCCACCTGCAGTTTGAAAAGAACTAATCTAATTAATCTAGCAGGAAAGATTATGTAAACTTAATAAAATGTAGAAAGAATAAGTACCATAAGAGAAAAAGTTATAAAGAACTGCAGAAGAGGAAAGAGTCAGCTCCAGCTGTTGACAGAGACAAGAACTGAGGAAAAACTCTCATAAAGGAAGCGGACGTCAAACTTGATCTATTCAGTTATAAGAAGTGTTATCACAGAGTTGGGAAAAGGAAATTGTCTAACCTGAGAGTGTGCATTGAATATTAAACAAAGAGAGGTGGCCTGGAACTCAAAACCCAGAAGTCTGACCTACTGCTCAACACAGCACATTTTGCATCAGCCATGATTACGGGCACTGAATTGAGAGTTCACTTTTCTCTGTAAGAAATCAATCATAATTTTATAAAATGAAAGAAAGAAGACTATCATTTTTGACTAATCAAATTGGTAAAGATTGTTTAAAATGATTACCTAATGTTAGAGATGGGAGAAAATGGGCCCTGTCACGCACTTGTAGCAGAAGGTAAATCTTTCCCTTAGTATCATTAAAAATTATGCAATTTTATACTTGGACATGGAAAGTTTACAATTATACTAACGACATATAAGGATACAAGCCCACCGACCTGAGGGAATCCCCATCCATATCCAGATGTATCAGTGCAATAGACCACTGAGCAATGTTTTCTATCATATGATTTTGTACTCCACTACCCACATTCAACCAGAGATGACCAGACCAGGTGCAGACATGACCCAAGAGCAGCCAGTCCACGGGCTGACCAAAAGCTGAGACCAATACGATTTCCTTTCAAAAGATTTTAGAAAAGGAAAACAGAAATAGTGACAATCGGTGGTTGGTGATAAAGCTCAAAGAAGCATATAAACTCCATTGGAGATGCCATTATGGACTGTATGCAAGACAGGTAAGCATAGAAAACCAGCTGAAAAGAAAGGAGAACAGAACAGCTTCTCAGAAAGAAGCACTAACCCAGAGGCAGTGGAGAGAGGAGGCTCAGAAACTGCTTTAATTCCTGTTGCACCCAAAATTTGGGTTTTCAGATTTTCCTGGGTTTCCAAGCATGTTCATTTCCTCCCAGCAATTCCCAATACTCTCTCTTTTCCACAGCAATAACCAGAATAATGTGACATTCACAGTTAAGGAAATGTGTATTAAAATAAAGAGATACCACTTATATCTTCAGCTGGGCAAAGATTAAAGAGTTTCATGTTATCTGATGCTGATAAGGATTTGGGAAAATAAACACTCATATACTTTTGGTCTGAGCATAATCTAGCAAAAACTTTCAGAAGAACAAGTTGACAACAGCTACCAAATTTTTTTTAAATGCATACATTTGGCCCAGCAATGCTACTTCTGGACTCTAGCGTACGGATACATTTGTAAGAGCAGGCAATGGTAAACGCACAAGAACATTTATTGCTTATAGTAGCAAAAAACTGTAGACAACCTAAATATTCATCAATCAGGGATCTAGGGTACAAATCTACAATAAAATTCTGTATAAGACTTTAAAAGAAAGAACCAGATATAGTATATACACACACACAAGACTTTCATGTCTTGCTGGAAAAAAAAGCAGGTTGCAAAAAGATATGTGTAGCTGATCCAGTATCGTATACAAGCATATACAGAGAAACTTTGAAAACGTATATAAAAACTTCTAAACAGTTACTTCTGAGAAGTAGAAATGAGTTGGCCAAGAGGTAAAGGGACTTTAACTTTTCACTAGATAGATAGATTTCTTTAATGTTTTACAACAGCACCGATTTTTTTTTCAGCTTCACTGAGGTATAACTGACAATTCAAAATTGTACATATTTAAGGTATAAAACTTGATTTGATGTATGTATACACTGTGAAATAATCACCACAATCAAGCCAATTAACATATTCATCACCACCTTACATAGTTACCATTTTCTGTGTGTGTGTTGAAAACACAAGATCTACCCTCTTAGCAAATTTCAAGAACACAATACTTGTTAACGATAGACACAGTGCTGTACATTAGGTCTCCAGAAATTATTCACCTTGCATAACTGAAACTCTGTACCCCCCTGAGCAACACCTCCTGATATTGATTTTTTAAATCATTTAATAAATTAATTTAGTGAATTTAATTAATTTAATCAATGAATTAAATGAAATTGCTGTTTTAAAAGACTGCTTTTACATCACAGCAAGTATGGCAGGAAAGGGTGTAATAATTAAAGGTTGGCCTTACCTGGTGAACCCTGGAATTTGGCTCGTTTAACTGCAAAAGAAAAAAAACGACAGCATGAAGAATTTTTGCAAATTAACTTTTTAACCTACATTTTTTGATCACTTATTATGGGCCAAGGCTAGAGTTACAACTACATTTTTAAGTCTAAGTCTTAGAAGAGAAAAAAGCTGGGACTTCTGATCAAAGATTGAAGATAGTTAGAAGGGCCCTTACAAGTCATCCAGTCTAAACTCACACTCAATACAGCAATCTCTTACAGCCGCCTGACAAGCAGGTAGAGAGAGCTGGGTTACTCCCATGATAAGCAACCAATTCCACATCAGATATCTTTCCAAGGTTTAAGTTATATATGTTCCTTATTTAAAACTCATCATAGACAGCTCGGCCCAGTGGCAGAGCAGTTAAGTTCATATGTTCCGCTTCGGCGGCCTGGGGCTCACTGGTTCAGATCCCAAGTACGGACCTATGCACCACTTGTCAAGCCATGCTGCGGCAGGCGTCCCACATATAAAAAGCAGAGGAAGATGGGCACGGGTGTCAGCTCAGGGCCAATCTTCCTCAGCAAAAAGAGGAGAATTGGTGGCAGACGTTAGCTCAGGGCTAATCTTCTTCAAAAAAAAAAAAAAACTCATCATACAAACTCCATTTCATTCATGCTAAAGGAAGAGCATAACAGGCCAGAGCTAGACAATAGGTTTTAAACCAGACTGAGAAGTACTTTCTTTCTGGGAATAAGCAGACATCAAGAGGAGGTCCTGTCTGAATAATCACAAAGAGCATTAAGCCAAAATGTCAATGGAGAACTGCACAAGAAAAAAAATTCCATACTGGGACTGCAGCAAGCCAGCTCCTAGGAAAGGTGACAGACCACACATGAAGGAAAACTGCTAAATTCCAGAAATCATCAAATATTTCTATCAATCAAGAGTAGGGCTAAGTGCCACAGGGAGAAAAAAAGATAAAGGGAAATCCCCAGACATAATGCCTGAAAAGATTCTTGAGGGTACAGATCTGCCATTCTCCTTGTCCCGTGTTGCAACTGAAGGCTTCACCTCAGCTCACATCCAAGCTCTGCTTATCAGTTCCAAGAGACAGGTGATTCAGTACCTTTCACAAGGCCCTCTGCATTTCCAGGCAGCACTTAGTGCTAAAGAAATTTTTTTTTTATTATTGAATCAAAGTATATCTCCCCCTGGACTGTCCCTTGTAGTCTCATGTCAATTCCTCTTCCCAAACGTTCTTCAATAATTTCATTTAATTCAAGACTTACTGTAAAGCTACAGTAATCAGACAGTGTGGCACTGGCATAAAAATAGACATGGAATAAAACAGAAATATATAAAAATGTATAATATAATTATATAAATATAAAAAATATATATACTATCTTTTCCTCACAGCATATGCAAAACTTAACTTAAAATGAATCATGAATAGAAATAAATGTAAGAGCTAAAACTATAAAACATCTAGAAGAAAACACAAGAGAAAATCTTTGTGATCTTGGGATAGGCAAAGATTTCTCAAATTGGATACAAAAAGCATAAAGTTTAAAGGTAAAAGCACGGATAAATTAGACTTAGAATTTAAAATACGTGTTCCTCAAAAGACACCATTAAAAATGCAAGCCACAGAGGCCGGCCCAGTAGCGCAGTGGTTAAGTTCCCACGTTCTGCTTCTTGGCAGCCCAGGGTTTGCCGGTTCTGATCCCGGGTACGGACAAAGCACTGCTTGGCAAAAAGCCATGCTGTGGTAGGTGTCCCACGTATAAAGTAGAGGAAGATGGGCACGGATGTTAGCTCAGGGCCAGTCTTTCTCAGCAAAAAGAGGAGGATTGGCAGTAGTTAGCCCAGGGCTAATCTTCCTAAAAAAAAAAAATGCAAGCCACAGACTGGGAAGATATATTTGCAAAACCTATCTGATAAAACTGATAAAAGACTGTAAGAAGAGGGGCCCGTGGCCGAGTGGTTAAGTTCACACTCTCCACTTTGGTGGCTCAGGGTTTCCCTGGTTCACATCCTAGGGTCGGACATGGCACTGCTCATTAGACCATGTTGAGGCAGCGTCCCATATGCCACAACTAGAAGGACCCACAACTAGAATATACAACTATGTATTGCGGGGATTTGGGGAGAAAAAGCAGAAAAAAAGAAAAAAAAAGATTGGCAACAGTTGTTAGCTCAGGTGCCAATCTTTAAAAAAAAAAAAAAGACTATAAGAAGAAATCTCAAAACAGTATTAAGAATACAAAGAAACTACATTTTAAAATTCAACAAAAGATTTGAACCGACACTTGACCAAAGAAGATATTTAGGTGACAAATAAGCACATGAAAAGATGCTCAACTAAGTGTTCAGCAACAGACGAATGGATAAAGAAGATGTGGTACATATATACAATGGAATACTACTCAGCTGCAAAACAGAACAAAATCATTCCATTTGCAATAACATGGATGGACCTTGAGAGAATTATGTTAAGTGAAATAAGCCAGCGAGAGAAAGATAATCTGTGTATGACTCCACTCATATGAGGAATTTAAAATTATGGACTAAGAACAGTTTAGTGGATACCAGGGGAAAGGTGGGGTGGGGGGTGGGCACAAAGGGTGAAGTGGTGCACCTACAACATGACTGAAAAACATTAATGTACAACTGAAATTTCACAAGATTGTAACCTATCAATAACTCAATAAAAAAAAAAAGATGCTCAACATCATCAGACATCAGGGAAATGTTAAATTAAAGCCATAATGAAATAGGACTAAATACCCACTAGATGATCTAAAATTTAAAAATCTAACAATACCCAGTGTTAGTGAGGATGTGGAGTGACTAAAACCCTCATATATTGCTGGTGAGAATGAAAAATGGTACAACCACGTTGGAAAACAGCTTGGCAGTATCTTATGAAGTTAAACGTACAGTTAACATATGTTCCAGCAATTAGCCTCCTAAGTATTTACCCCAGAGAAATAAAAACTTATGTCCACGCAAACACTTGTACATGAATGCTCATAACAACTTTATTCATAATAGCCAAAAACCAGAAAGTACCCAAATGTCCTGATCAACTGGTAAATGGACGAACAAATTGTGGTATATCTATACAATGGTATACTACTCAGCAATACAAATAAAAGAACTACTGATACATGGAACAACAAAGATGAATCTGAGAAGCAAATTATGTTAAGTGAAACAAGCTAGCCACCAAGAGTACATACTGTATGATTCCATTTATAGGACGTGCAAGAAAACGCAAAAACATCACAGAAAGTACAGCAGTACAAAGAAACTTAAGGAAACTTTTTGGGGTGATAGAAATGTTCTGTGCCAACTGTGGTGATGTTCACTTTTCACTGAATAGACTTAAAATTGATGAATGTTATCGTATGTAAATTATACCTCAATAAAGCTGGAGGGGAAAAAAAACGCCTCCCAGCAACTCCACACTTGGGAATCTGTCTATAGGTAGATTCCTCAGGTGCAGAAAGACATATATAGCAGCTAACGAATTGTTTTTAAAAAGCAAAAGATTAGGGGATTGATTAAATGTCAAATTATCTAAAAGTGACAAGCTTCGAATTTTCAGAAGAAAATATAGGGGAATGAATAACTCTATGACGGATGGATGGATGAATAAATGGAAAGATAGATATAAACATTTTAGAATTAAAATCATGAAAGGAAACACTGCACACCAGCTTTGAGAGTGGTTATACCTTGGAGAGAAGGGATTGACTGTAAAGGGGGCTTCAATTTTATACAAAATACATTATTATTTTTTTTCAATCTGGACAAATATGACAAAACATTAACATACGTAAAATCTAGGTAGTGAGTACATGAGTATGCAATGTATTATTCTCTGTACATTTTTTTCTTTTAAAAAATTTTTAGGGGCCGGCCCAGTGGTGCAGCAGTTACGTGCACACGTTTCGCTTCTCAGCGGACCAGAGTTCACCAGTTCGGATCCCGGGTGTGGACTTGGCACCGCTTGGCAAGCCATGCTGTGGTAAGCGTCCCACATATAAAGTAGAGGAAGATGGGCATGGATGTTAGCTCAGGGCCAGTCTTCCTCAGCAAAAAGAGGACTGGCAGCAGTTAGCTCAGGGCTAATCTTCCTCCAAAAAAAAAAAAGGAAAGAAAAAATTACTATTGATTGACCTACAACACATCATTGATTGTAAGACACTTTTTTTTTTTTTGAGAAAGATTAGCCCTGAGCTAACTGCTGCCAATCTCCCTCTTTTTTTTTTTGCTGAGGAAGACTGGCTCTGAGCTAACATCCGTGCCCATCTTCCTCTACTTTATATGTGGGATGCCTATCACAGCATGGTGTGCCAAGCAGTGCCATGTCCACACCCAGGATCCGAACCGGCAAACCCTGGGCTGCCGAAGCAGAATGTGTGCACTTAACCACTGGGCCACCGGGCCGGCCCCCTTAATGGTACATGAAATAATAATGTATCTTATAATCTCTGGTATCTTATAGTTGATGAAATGCAGCCTATTATGATGATGATGATGATGATGAGTAAATGTTTATGTCGCCACCACTCCTCCATCCAACAAATCCACAAAGACTAGACCAAATCTACACCTCTAATCTTGAGCTCCCAAGTCATGTTTCCAACATGGACAAATGGCCAGCACCTCAAATTTAACATGTCTAAAACCAAAATCATCATCTCCCCAGCTGTTATTCTTTCTTTCTGTTTCCTATCCCAATTAACAACACCATAATAAAACACCTGACTCCACCTTTATCTCCGTCCTCTTCCTCTCCCAGCTGAGGCCTTTCCTGTCCCTCAGCTGGAATCAAACACTCCATTTCTACACCCCACTTTGTACCTCTATTTCAGAAATTACCAAACTGTATCTTGCAACATATATAGTTGTACAGATGGCTGTCTCCCCATCTTCTTGAACACAAGGCCCATTTCTCACTCATTTTTATATAGCCAAGGTGACTAGTTCAATGCCTCACCCATAGTTAAGCGCTCACTAAATGTTTATGGATCTCATCACATCCTCTTTGTTTACAAATTTCAGAATACTTAAGCCTCTATAAAGAGAGGAAAAAGGAACTATCCAAGAGTAAAAGTTACTATAACTTACAAAGGAATTTCACACAAATGATCTCATTCAGAGTTAAATCCTCAACTGTATGAGGTACATTGAACAGATAGCAACATTTCATTTTTAAATTGTGGCTTAATAGTCAAGAGGCTTGCCAAAAGTTTTCAGTGGTAGAAAAAAGAACTCAAACGCAAATCTAATTACAAGTCCCATGCTTTCAGTTGACAAACTTCTCTTCTTCTGCTCCTCCCTCAGTCTCATGGCTACTAACTTTCCAACCTAACGTGGCCTATAGGCTCTATAGTGAGGTCCTAGCTCCCTGGCCTCATTTTGACCCATGTTTTCCCTTCCTCTGTGCATGCCAGCTATATTTGCCTTCTTTCAGCTCCTTCTCCTCACTACAAGGCCTTTGCACGTTCTATTTCCTCTGCCTAGAATGTTCCCCTCCTTTCCTTGCCTGGTTAAGGCTTCCTCTTCTTCCAAACCTCAGTTCAATCTGCACGTCATTAGGTAAGGCCTCTCTGACCTGAGGAGGTAACTTTCCCTATCATATGTTCTCATGATAACATGTACTCCCCTTATAGCACAAATCATGATTGTATTTTTTTCCTAGTTGTAATTTTATATTAATTTGTATGATTCTTCTTTGCTTAATGCCTAGCTCCCTCACTAATCTATATAATTTTCAAGAAGGCAAGGGATTTTTTTTAATCACAATTCTGCCTCAAGTACTTGGCACAACAGCTGTTGAAAGAATGAATGAATCCTTTAGCACTCCCCTCAAGCTGGCTAAATCATCCCCACCACCTCA
Source organism: Equus przewalskii (assembly GCF_037783145.1). NCBI lineage: Eukaryota > Metazoa > Chordata > Mammalia > Perissodactyla > Equidae > Equus > Equus przewalskii. The sequence continues at coordinate 508,108 of NC_091856.1, read as the reverse complement.
CTTTCAGCTGATGAGCTTACATCCTACTGACAAATAAAAATGGCAAGCAATAGGATATATTGGAGTATATGAGGAAGCCATTTGATGTAAACCTAATTCGGCCTGACTTTGTTTTTTCCAAAAGGGCCTGACATGGCCATCGAGCACGCATTGTATATCTGCTTTAAAACATTTCCTATGGCAAGAACAAAGGCCTTTAAGATAAAGGTGCAACTTCCCCCCACAATGGCATTTCCTTAAGGATAAGCATCTTTCCTTAGGCTAGGAACTGATTGCTGTGCTCACCTTTGACCACCCAGCTCACCTGTGACCACCCAGCTCCAGACAACAGACCTGCCACCCTGCTGTGTTCACCGAGATAGCAGACCTACCTGCTGTTTCCAGCAATCCCTGTGGCAACAGAGCAGTCTCGCAACTACTGTAAAAGGGACACTTCAATCCTATGTGAAACATCCTGCTTGGGGGTATATAACCACTCTTGCACCCCACTTCTTCAGTGCCCTTTCCTCCTTCGGGAAGAAAGGCCCCGGGCCATGGTCCTCAGATTTCAGCTCAGAATAAACTCTCCCAAATTTTCATTTATAGATTGGTTATGGATTATTTTTCGTTGACATTTCTTTACAGAGAAACAGTTACCTTCTCTCCCTACTCTCATCTCAACCTTCCCTTATTACAGATTCCTTCCCTTCAGGCTCTAAACATTCAAATGTCCTCTCTCAAGACCATTCTCAACACTTCTCTCTATTACAAAACTTCCGAATGAGTAGCCTACACTTGCTGATTCCACTACTTCACTTCCAAAATACTCCTCAACCACTGTAATATGATACCTACTCTCACACTACTCTAATGAAATTGCTCTGGTTTTCAAATCCAATGACCTTGCTATTTTTTTAATCTTCAACCAGTATCATTCATCTCTATCATCTAATCATTCGTCCTGAAACTCCCTTTACTCTAGGCTTCAGACACTGCCACAGCATTCTCTATTTTCCTGCAGTTTTTTTTTTTTTCTTCCTTTTTCTCCCCAAAGCCCCCCAGTACATAGTTGTGTATTCTTCGTTGTGGGTTCCTCTAGTTGTGGCATGTGGGACGCTGCCTCAGCGTGGTCTGATGAGCAGTGCCATGTCTGCTCCCAGGATTCGAACCAACGAAACACTGGGCCGCCTGCAGCGGAGCGCGCAAACTTAACCACTTGGCCACGGGGCCAGCCCCTATTTTCCTGCAGTTTTGACCACACTTATCAACTCCTCTGCCCATTCCCTTAGCTATAGTATTAGCTCATTTTGCTCCTCTTTTATCCTCTATAGGCAATCTTATTGAAGCCAATGGCTTTACTACCAAATTCTACAACTCCCAAACATTTATCTCTAACACAGATCTCTCTATTAAGCTATAGATCTACATTTTCAAGAACCATTTTCAAGGGTCATCTGCAATGAGATTATTGATACTTTCAACTCAACATATCTTATGGGTAACTTATCTTACAGACACCATAAACTCAGATGAACTTAACAATTTTCCTTCCTCTCTATGTATTTTCTTCCTCAACTGAGAAGTCGAGGATGACTTTCAGATTCTTAGATAAACAGATGTGTCACCGAGCTGCATGAGGACCCTTAATAATACTTTTATATTAAAATAAGTACTCACTCTATGCATGGGATAGTGCTAATCATTTTCACAACAATTATCTAAGCAACACTTTGCTATAGATATTGTCACTATCTCTAGTACTACCACCCTAGTCCAAGCCATTATCCATCTCTCACCTGGACATTCCAATGGGCCCCCTGCTTCCAGCAATGCTAGCCATGGCTTCCCAACCTAGTCCATTCACCATAAACTGGCCATTTGTAGAACATAAACGAAAGCATCACTCTTGCTTAGAACCATCCAATGGCTTCCAATGCTGTTTAGAATAACATCTAAATTCTTTGGTATGGACTAGAGGACCTTATAGGATTAGTCTCTGCCTAACTCTCTGTATACCACCCTTCCTTCCAATAACCTTTTTTCTTTTTCCCCATCCCCTCAAGATATTTGCTTCCAATTCACTTTGCCTGAAAAGCTACCTCAGATCTCTGACTGATGATTCTGTGGGGGATCTGATTTGGCCACCCCAAAATGTTTCTCTTTGCCTTGCCTTGATTATCTTTAAGAACAAAAGACTCTAAAAGAAATTTTGACCTTCCCCCTAAATGCCTAAAAGAAATTTAAGAGAAAGGCCTGTCCCCAGGACAGGCCATCACCATAGATAACTCTGGGTATCTGGTAGACTAGGAGGATCCTTGCTAGCCCACTCCTATCAAAGTTTTATTTACCAAACAATTGCTTTTCCATGTCCATGTGAATTGCTTTCCTCCCCCTTTGAAGCCCCAAACCACCACCCCAACATCCTCCTTTGTCTTTAGCTGAAGACAGTATTTAAGATGAGAGACTCTGCCATTTTAGTGAGTTACTCAGCTTTCCTGGGTCTCTCCCATGTATACATGTTATAAAGCTCTGTTTGATTTTCTGCTGTTATTCCATCTCATGTCAATTTAATTTGTAGCCCAGCCAGAAGGACCAAGAGGGTAGAGCAAGACCAAGAGAACTCCCCTACAGTTCCTTTTCATCATTTGGGTCTCAGTTCAACTCCACAGTGAAGTTGTCCTGCACAATCCTACTTCAAATAGTTCTCCCACTCAGATCACTCTCAATCCCTTTACCCTACCTTTGTCTCTTCACTGTACTCATCATTATCTGAAATTATATTTATTTGATTCCTGTATCTTCCTTTAATAGAATGAAACTCATTAAGAACAGGAGGTTCACAAATATTTTGAATGGATGTATGAACTTTAAAGACGTAGAAATTAAGGTTCAATGAAGTCAAGTAAATATGTAAGGGCACATAACTTATACATGGTAGAGCTGACAGATTCACGAACTCAGGTCTGTCTAAAACCAAAGCTTTTAGCATCCACCATATCACAGTAGTAAAAGCACAGTGAAAGTAAAAACCAGAAAGACAGACCAGAGTATATAATCAGATAGTCAGATGACAAAGTTTAAGATTACAAAAGCAGAGCACCATGCCAAGGAGTGACATGCTCTATGTGATAATGGGTGCGGATGGCTGAAATGAGGAGGACAGAGGCTTATCTATATCACTTACCTCCTCTCTTTCACAAGCAGATCTCCTTCACCCATTTGCAGATGAAGGCTCTACAAATTTGGCTCATAACTAATAGAAATCATGTAAGTGAGATGGCCCTTTGATTGAATCATCTTTATCCCACTTTGAATCACATATAAAAGCAATCACCTCCCCACCATCCAACTGCCAGCCTCTCCTTAGTTGTTAGGCAGATCTTCCTCACTCACTGCTCTCTGGCCTCTTCTCAACATACTGACAGTGAAATGCTATAGAAATTAATAAAGTGAACAGTTTCAAAAGAAAATTAACAACCCAACACAATCCATAGGCCTATTTGTTTTCCACAGTCCCAAACAAGTACTAAGTACTTAATGCACAGAAATAGAAGCAGAAGCAGCAATAGAAAAAAAGAAAATCTTTTTGGAAATCTATATTTCCTAATGACTAAGAACTGTTTTTCCCTATTTATATAATTCTTTAGGAGAAAATAGTTTGTATATATGCACCCCAGCAGAAACTTTCTCCTGTCATATTTTCACCACATACTTTATCACTATGGGGTTCACTGGCACAAAAAAAGAAGCCCTCAGACTCTTTCCTTTGATGTCAGGGGCCTCTCTCACATGTTCAGTGGGCAGCTGCTTCTGGAGATTACACTTGAGAATGAACACTTCATTTTTACTGAAGAAGACAAATAGAAGAATAAAATCATTTCCTTTACGAAGTTGAACACAAAATTCTACCACATGCCTACATTTTTATTCCATTTCTCAGTAACCACAGAAAGGATGAAAATAAGGCAGGAAATGCAAAGCTGGTTATCTAGCTTTCCTCACCAAAAGCAGCTACACCTAGGTATTCTATACAGAAGGAAACAGGGCTTATTTTTCATGAGCCCTAGGAAAATGAAATTTCACTGCTTTTCTGTGACAGTTTAAATCTCATGAAGAAATCTTAATTTATGTTCAATCTAAATTACTCCTGCTATAACTTAAGTGCCTCCAATTCCTCCCCCACTCAATCCAATCTACACACTGTCAGTAGATTAATAAATACACTAAAGCAGTGCTTTCATCATGTCAGGTAGATTCAAATTTAACAAACCCATAATCATGACACTGTCTCAGCCACTGTGAGATGTATTATTCCACTTAATCTTTACAACAATCCTATTAGGCAGGATATCTGAATGGTTTTTAAGTGTCTTGCACAAGGTGCTTATTAGTTGCAGAGGTGGAGAAGAAACAGGAGAGAAATCAAACAAATACCTGACTGGGTAATCAATATCAACATTACCAATGAGAGACAGACAGACAACATGTGCTTTCTGATGTGATACCCTGAGAAGGACACAACATCAACTATGTAGTACTTCAATTGAGGATGCTTTACATCAGACAAACCCAAAATGAGGAACATTCTACTAAGAAAAAAGAGGGGATTGTATTCTGAACAAAATGCCAATGATATTTTAAAAAAAAAAAAATGTAAGGCTGTGGAAATGTTCCATATTGAAGAAGGCTAAAGAGACATGACCACTAAATGTAATACCAACTCTTAGACTGAATCCTGTACTAGAAGGGAAAAATGCTATAATGGACATTCAACAGTTGGGACAATTGACAAAACTGGAATATAAATGGCAGATTAAAAAAAAAGTACTGTGTCATTGCTAAATTTATCGAAGGGGATAACTGTACTGTGGTTACGTCAGAGACTATCTTTACTCTTAGGAAACACACCATGAAGTATTTAGGGGGTAGAGAGCCATGATGTCTGTAACTTACCCTCAAATGTCTGTCCTTTGTGTTTTTATTTTTGCAACTTTTCTGTAAGTCTGAAACTATTTCTAGTTAAAAAAAAAATTACCAACATGTGAAAATGGAGCTCAATGAAAAAAAGAAAAACGGGGTGGGAAGACTGGCCAAACAGTATATAACTGTATGGGGGAAAAGGCTAACAGACCCACTTCAAAATATTAACAGTGAGAGGCTCCTAATGGTCACAGATGGACAATTTGCATATCAATAAGGATAACAACACAAGGACTGAAACACATCAAATATGCTTAAATCCATGACTTCATAACAATACTGAAAACAATAGCAACTAATTGGTCACTGCTGGAGGATGCTAAGGGACTAAATCACTATTTTTGAAAAGCTGTAAATAAAAGGAAAGAATCAAGCATTTATCCTGACTTTCCTATAAAATCCACTTTGGGGGGCTGGCCCAGTGGTACAGCGGTTAAGTTGACACGTTCCACTTTGGTGGCCCAGGATTCGCCAGTTGGGATCCCGGGTACGGACATGGCACCACTTGGCAAGCCATGCTGTGGCAGGAGTCCCACATATAAAGTAAAGGAAGAAAGGCACAGATGTTAGCTCAGGGCCAGTCTTCCTCAGCAAAAAGAGGAGGATTGGCAACAGTTAGCTCAGGGCTAATCTCTCCCCCCGCAAAAAAAACCCACTTAGTAGCTAAATAGTAAGTATGGGGAAGTTCCTCTTTATTGAAATATTCTAGCTAATAAATGAAAAAGGAATGATTATATTAGACTATCACCATTTTGCGGCCCCTAATGAATTGGCAGACTAGACATTAAGCATCAACAGGCACTAACATCAGAAGAAAAAAAGAGAGAGACAAAGAGGGACAACCAGATATCCTGGGCCCTCTGATGAAGAACCCAACACCATCCATTAAGTTGCCTTCACCAAAAAAGAACAGAAGAGAAAAGAAAAACAATCTCATCAAGCCTCTAAATCTAACATCAACATTACAGGAAACATTCAAGACTCAAGAACATATTAAACTACACCACAGGGATACAATCAGCAAAATCCAGACTGGAAACAAGACAAATGATCCAGCTTCTTCAAGAAATAAATTGCAAAGAACAAAGAGAGTAAGAGGGATGAAGATGAAACCTATAGATTAAAAGAGACATAAAAGATCTATCAACCAATAGCAGTGTGGAGACTTTATTATGGTCCTGATTCAAACACCCAAACAGTAAAAAAAAAAAAAAAAGAAAAATACTGTAACATTTATGAACCAAGTGGAAATTCAAACACTGGATGTTTAATGGAATTAAGGAATTTTCTAAAATGTGATATTGGTTTTGTGGTTATTTTTTTTTAAATCTTTATCTTCTGGAGATACATACTGAAATATTTATAGATGAAGTAATATGATATATGGATTTACTTCAAAATAATACAGAAAGGAGGGAGACCAGATGAGGTTACTAAAGAAATAAGAGCTGATAAATGTTGAAGCTGGGTTACAGGAACCTGTAGGTTCAATATACTGTTCTATCTACTTTCACATGTTTTAAATTCTCCATAATAAAAAAAGTTTAAGGAGGGGCTGGCCCCGTGGCCAAGTGGTTAAGTTCGCGCCCTCCGCTGCAGGCGGCCCAGTGTTTCGTTAGTTCGAATCCTGGGCGCGGACATGGCACTGCTCATCAGACCACGCTGAGGCAGCGTCCCACATGCCACAACTAGAAGAACCCACAACGAAGAATACACAACTATGTACCGGGGGGGGGCTTTGGGGAGAAAAAGGAAAAAATAAAATCTTTAAAAAAAAAAAAAAAGTTTAAGGAGCTGACCCTATGGCCTAGTGGTTAAGTCCGACACGCCCCGCTTTGGCAGCCCAGGTGTGGACCTACACCACTCACTGGCAGCAGCCCACATACAAAATAGAAGAAGACTGGCACAGATGTTAACCCAGGGTGAGTCTTGCCAAATTAAAAAAAAAGTTTAAGAAACAACCACTTGGCCATGGGGCCAGCCCCATTCTTTAAGTTCACACACTCTGCTTCGGCAGCCCAGGATTTCGCTGTTTGGGATCCTGGGTGTGGCTACAGCACCGCCCGTCAAGCCAAGCTTAAGCAGCATCCCACGTGCCACAACTAGAAAGACTCACAACTAAAAATATACAACTATGTACCAGGGGGCTTTGGGGAGAAAAAGGAAAAACAAAATCTTTAAAAACAAACAAACAAAATTAACAGTAGTATTGAGGGATGAGATTTTAAGTGATTTTTAGTTTTTGTTCTGTGTTCTATTTTACCTTAGCAATTTCCCATATTCTCAAGTTGTCTTCATTAGGCCTCTACTGCTGCCTATAAGCTCTGTGAAGGCAGAGACCATATCTGTCTTGTTCACCTCTGTATTCTCAGGGTGCCTAATTGGTGCCTGACATATACAAAGCTGATAAATACCTGCTAAATGAAGTAATTACTTCTCTCTTTAGAACAATGGTATTTCTTTTTAAAAGTATGTAATGCCACTAAGTCCAGTGGCTAGGCTATTATCTTTGTTCAGAATCATAAACATAAACTCAATAATTCTTTCAATAAAATCATGGCCACAAATTTTATTCTTCAATGTGAGAAACTGTTTTGAATATAACGGCTCTCTCCAGGTCATTAAAAAAAAAACAAAGACATTACCAAGCCTGGATTAACATGTAAAAAATATGTATTAATGCCTGTAAAGTGGTTTGATAAACTGGCCAAATGCTGAGAACTAAGAGCCATTCAATTACCTTTTTTAAAAAATGAATATTAGAAATACAGTTACTAGGAAGGTAAATTGGTAGGCTTTGGGAAACTATTTTATATTACCAACCACAGTTGAATATATACATAACCACTGACCCAGAAATTTTAATCCCAGATATATATACATCCATCAGAAATACATACAAGGTAGGATCAAAAGATACCAAAAAAAAGTACAATAGCATTTGGAGTGGTATTATAAAGGACAGTCCAAGAGGGAAAAAATGTCCAGCAAAGGTAAACAAACTGTGGTATATTCATACAGTGAATGACAATCACAGCAATGACAATCACCGAATTACTGCTATGTGCAACAAGTGGAAGCATCTGACAAGAATAATGTTAAAGCAAAAGAAACCAGCCCCAAAGAAATATTGTATAATTCCATTTATGAAATGTTCAATGTCAATTATATTTCAATAAAAAAAAGTTCTGGGCCGGCCCCGCGGCCAAGTGGTTAAGTTCACATGCTCCGCTCTGGCAGCCCAGAGTTTCACCAGTTGAGATCTCGGCACAGACATGGCACCGCTGATCAGGCCACGCTGATGCGGTGTCCCACATAGCAGAGCCAAAAGGACCTCCAACTAGAATATACAACTATGTACTAGGGGGCTTTGGGGAGAAGAAGAAAAAAAAAGTTCAAAAATAAGCAAAACTTAATTAGACTTTTGGTGGTTATCACTTTGTAGTGTACATGCATGTTGAATTGTAATGTTATACACCTTAAACTTATATAATGTTAAATAATTTTACCTAAAAAACAAAAGAGGCAAAATTTAATGCTTGATTTTGCTATAAACCTAAAACTGCTCTAAAAAAATAAAGTTCACTAACAAAAAAGAAAAATCAAGCTACACTACTCTATGGTGTTGGAGTCAGATAATGTTACCTCTGGGAAAGTAGGAGGCAGTGATGACTGAGAGAATGGGTAAGGTGGGCTTCTGGGGTGTTGATAGTGTTCTTCTTGACCTAGGCTGTGGTTCACTTTGTGATAATTCAATGGGCCATACAGTTAAGATTTGTGTAAGATTTTTTAGGGGCCGGCCCAGTGGTTCAGTGGTTCAGTGCGCACGTTCCACTTCGGCGGCCTGAGGTTCGCCAGTTCGGATCCCGGTGCGGGCATGGCACCGCTTGGCAAGCCATGCTGTGGTACGCAACCCACATATGAAGTAGGGGAAGATGGGCATGGATGTTAGCTCAGGGCCAGTCTTCCTCAGCAAAAAGAGGAAGATTGGCAGCAGATGTTAGCTCAGGGCTACTCTTCCTCAAAAAAAATTAATTAATTAAAAAAATAAAAGTTAGAAAAAATAGTACAGTATTTCCCCACTCCAGCAGGAACTTAACTTATTCTGCTTATTCCAAGTCAGATCTAATAGCCCTAATGGATTCTGGGTTTATATAAGAAAGGAGATGTTTTAAGATCTATCCAGATTCCTTCGGCTCTTATCTACCATATAGATATGTGTCATAACGAGGCACAGAGAAGGCACTCAACAAATATTTACTAATGGTACACAGCCCAAACTTTAAACAAACTCACATAGCAAAGTCTGAAATACATGGCACAGGTAAAATAGGATTAAAAACTCAGCTTACTGGCCTAAAGAGTGCAACTTCCAGAAACCCCACTTTTAGAAACTAAGAAATTACAGAATGTACTGCTTATAAGGAAGAGAACAATTTATGACAACAGCTATCTATGGCAGGGGAAATTGGTCCTTTCCCACTTCACTGCTGCCTGGCTCAGACAAGCCACAATCAACTTCCTGATGCCACAGCTAAGCAAAAAGAACCAAAGCAGCAACTCTGCTTGCTTAGGCAGGGACTGCTCAAACCACGATGCGATGGAAACCCAGCAGCAAGGAGTTCACTGAGGCAGATAACAACAATGTTGGGGAAAAAATAAGATGAGAAGAAATTACTTAACCAATCTGTTCTTATGCCTGAAAACTCTAAAAATCATTACTATTCCTTCTTTCCACAGTAGTAGTAAACCAAACTACTATATCTTTGGGATCTCCCCCAGGGGCTGGAATCAATCCATAATCAATATGTGTCCTGAAGTGTCCACCAGAGTTCACCCTCTAAGAGTTTCCAGAAGTATCCTTTCAGTTAGTTAGAAGGCTAAGTGACGATAAATTATGATAAGCTTTTATAAGGGCAAGTCACAACATAAATCAACTTGGTACAGTTCTCAATATTGTTTTGTTCTGTTTTAAAAACACAAGTAATATATGTTCAATAGGGAAAATAATTTTTAAATAATACAAAGAAGATAAAAAAGAAAAGTACATGGAAATCACAGGTCAAACTTACAAGAACTGAGGTCTTTGGTCTTTTTGATAGGCATAAAATATTACCCACTGGTAAAAGACCTGACTCTAATAGAGGATGCTGATCTGAGAGATGGTGAGGCATTTGGTTTACTAATAGGTCCAGCTGAACATAATTTTTATGCCAAGAAAAAGAGCAATCACACAGGAAGTCCAAGTGAAAAGCTGATTGAGATGTCCAAATATAACAAAACCATCTGCAAGGACGTTCAGTGTAGCATTGTTTATAATAGCAAAATGAAAAAAGATTCTGAACGTCCATCAAGATGAAACTGGTTAAATGATGTATGTTCGCATAACGGAATACTCTGCATTCATTAAAAAGAACAATTTAGACTCACATAGCTGACAGGAAAATATATCAAGTTTTTTAAAAAGTTGAACAATACTGTATACATCCAATTGTAGAATCTATATACTCATATGTAACGAAAATTTCTTGATATGCAAGAAACAATACAGTAGTTACCTCTGGGGAGTGAGTATAGGGAATGCAGACAGGAGAACTTTTTCCCATCACTTCACCTTCTGAAGTGTTTCAATTTCTTATCATGAGTATATATTACTTTTATAATAAAACAAACAAAACAATGAAAGCAACTAAAGAAAGTTAATGGGGTTGGGAGGGTAGTAGGACTATGATGATTTTTATTTTCCTTTTTATACTTTTCTGCATTTTCTCAATTTTCTCTGATTAACAATATATTAGTACATATTGCTTTTGAAATCCCCAAAACTATTTTTTGTTGATTTTTTTTTTAACAAAGTCAAGTGCTGTCACTTGTGGTTCAAATTAGCACGGGGCAGGGGGACGGACAGCAAATCCATAGCTCAATGGTAAACACTGTGGCAATTACAAATATGTAAAGAATTCTCAAATGCTTATAATTTGTTTGGAGAAACTAGTCATGAACACTAAGACAACAAAAGTTAAAGAAAATCCTTGATTCACTTTACTGGAGTTGCTCATGTGGTACTAGCTCCTACAGAAGCAAAAAGATATCAGTCATCTGAGGAAAGCTGTGCTATTTGAAGAAAAGCTAAGTGAATTCTATAAAAAGGTGGTTTCTTAAAATTCTTCAAGGCCAAAACCCCACTCAATGCAGACCCCTCTTAGAACATCCTCACGACTCACTCAACCTTTGCTTGAAATGTCCTATGTCAAAAAATCCTCGTAAGTAATCCATTCCATTTGCTAAGAACAACCCTAATTGTTAAAAGTTCTTCCTTATATTAAGCTAAAATCTAATTTCTTATAATTTTCAATCATTAGTCAACTTGTCCCAATTCTGTCCTCTAGAGTGTTTTTTGAACAATTTTCATCTACTACTATGATCCTCTCCCTCTTAAATCTTCTCAAAACTAAACCTCTCAATTCCTCAAATGGTTTCTACACCCTTCATTATTCTAATCACTCTCCTCTGAAGAAATTCTAGTTTCTCAATGCACCTCTTAGAATCAAATACTCCAAGTGAACGCAAAATTCCAGATCTGATATGAACCAACACTATTACCTCCTTTGTCTGAGTCACCATGACCATAACAGTACAAGACTAGTCACCAGGCAGTATACAACTCATTGCCAAATTAGTGGCACTGTTCAGACCATAACTAATTTATGTTTAAAGTTTAAGACTTTACAGAGTGTAAGGGAGAAAGAGATCACTGCAGACCAAGGAATTAAGGAAGTTCTCAACAAAGAAAGTAGAACGTAAGCTGGGAAAGGAAGAATACATTTTTGATAAGCAGAAAATATGGCAAGAATATTTCAGGAGATATGAATGCAGAAGAGTACAGAGGAAGGAATGAACAAAGTTAGTGCTAGAGCAAAGGATTTGTGTAAGGATAGGCAAGAATTAGAGCCAAAAAGGAGGGCTGAAGTCAGACTGTTGAGAGCCCCCACCCTGCAGGCAGTGAGGCATGATTAAAGGGTTAGAACAAGAAATTGACTTTTTTTTTTTTTTTTGAGGAAGATTAGCCCTGAGCTAACTTGTGCCGCCAATCCTCCTCTTTTTTCTGAGGAAGACTGGCCTGGAGCTAACATGCATGCCCATCTTCCTCTACTTTATATGTGGGACGCCTACGTGCACACTTAACCACTGAGCCACCGGGCTGGCCCCAGAAATTGACTTCTTGATGGAGATGTTTGGGATGATTAAATCAATATTAGTTTGCCAATTTCTTTTTTTTTTTTTTAAGATTGGCACGTGAGCTAACATCTGTTGCCAATTCTCCTCCCCCTCTCCCTCCCCCTCCTCCTACCTAAAGCCCTCCAGCACATAGCTGTATATTCTAGTTGTGAGCGCCTCTGGCTGTGCTATGTGAGATGCCACCTCAGCATGGCCTGCCATGTCCCTGCCCAGGGTCCAAACCGGCGAAACCCAGGGCCGCCAAAGTAGAGCGCACGAACTTAACCACTAGGCCACAGGGCCAGTCCCAGTTTGCCAATTTCTACATCAAGTTCACTACTGTTTGAACTTTGACTACATAGAAAAAGTTTCTAATTCAATTCTACTCCAAAATGAACTGAAATTGAGTTGTTATACAGTATCATTACACAGGCTTCTTCCAGAACATGAACAACATTCCTAACTACCAAAACATGATGCGAGAGGGGCCGGCCGGGTGGCACAGCGGTTAAGTGCCCATGATCTGCTTTGGCGGCCCGGAGTTCGCCGGTTCGGATCCCAGGTGCGGACATGGCACCGCTTGGCAAGCCACGCCCTGGCAGGCCTCCCACAAATAAAGTAGAGGAAGATGGGCACGGATGTTAGCTCAGGGCCAGCCTTCCTCAGCAAAAAGAGGAGGACTGGCAGCAGATGTTAGCTCAGGGTTAATCTTCCTCAAAAAAAAAAATAATGCAAGGAATGTAATTGTGGCAAGATTTACTTTGATCCATTTCTGTAAGTTTCCCCAGGATGAATACTTTGCCATTTAACATGAATACTTCTATTCAAAGTAGCTGCTGTTTCAGTGATTAATCTTCAGGATCTCCATTCAAAGACAATGACCTGCTGGCTCCAATCCCCCTGGTTCAAAAGAAGAGAAATTTGACTAATGTAACATTGAAAGAGAAAGAGGTTAGCTAATAGCAGAATTTCTAGAGAATGAAAGCTGCCCGATATTAGAACAAATTAAAACAGCAGCAGCTCCTTCTCTGAAATTATTTAAACTCAAATAGCAATTTCTGGTTTAATAGTGCTCCTGCCTAAAGAGCCTTTCACAGGGACTAGCTCTGTAATTTCATGTGGTAGTAGAGATTTAAACTCTCCAAGAGACACTGCAAAACCCAACCTCTCCCAAATCCTGCTACTCAACAGCAGGGATCTAAAGGAATAAAGAGATTCCCAGCTGCTGAGAGGAAATGTCTTACTAAAAGCAATGCAGAATTCTCATTAATGAAAAATCAACCATGAAAGAAGAAAAATTCTGTCTCTCATAATCCCCGGAAATAGCCAAATCCATTTGGGGTTAATGCAGATTTAACAAAACAGTGGAAGAGAACAGAGCAAAGCAGTTCCGCTTTGCCAGCAGCTGGGGACACACTTATCAGAAAGATGACAAACAACAATGCTTCTAATCTCCTAGAGCCAAAAGAAACAGGAACTCAAACTACCTAGTAAAAGGTGCCAGGAAAAGGCTCTTGTGGATAAATTCTCTCTCTCACCCACAATCAAGCTGCCTTCTCCCATCTTGTTCAACACAGATATGACAGGCTGTAACTTGAACTTCCCAAGATCAAATTCAATGGTTAATCCAAACCCCGCTTTTTCTGATTAGATAAATCTCTAAAATCACAGTCCTTGCATTAATTCAAAACCAACACTGACCTTCTACTATGTCAGGCACCGGAAAGGCAAAACCAGTAAAAAAAAAAAAAAAAAAGGTCTCTACCCTCATAAAGCTTAGTCCATGCACCTTGCCTCATCTTAAATCCCAAAGCTCTTGCCTTAAAATATTTTCTTAAATGGGTCAAGTGTCCTCAGTGAAAAAGCAATAAAGGCCCTTCACCTTTAGTTACTGTGATAGAAGTAAATAAATAAACCATACTTCCTATGCTCTGCTCCGAAAAGAGAGAAGCCAACACACCTTTCCAAGTCGAATATAGCAATAATCTTAGCCTGGACTACAGGGAAGGAGCAGGGGACAAAACAAGCAAGAGAGGGCGCAAGCCAAGAAATACACTGGAAGAACGGATGTGACAGCTGTCCCACTACGCGTTCAAAGAGTGATAAGAAGCACCTGCTCCCGAGCCGACGGGAGTTTCCCGGTGCAGTGAGAAGGAAGAAAAGAACGGGAGGCCGCCGCTGTCGGCAGACACCACCTGGCCGCGGCCTCCCAGCTCGTCCACTCTCGGACGGAGAGTCAGGCACAGTTTAACAGGATCGGAGCCTGCGAGCCAACAACAATGTCATATGGCCACCGGAATGGAGAGGTAACAGTCACTCACGGAAGCGTGAGGAAAAACAAGAGTGGAAAGAACTCTTGAAGCGTCGATAAATGAGCTAACATAACCGTGCCCCGAGCACCGACGAGAAGTGAAGTCTGGAACAGGCAGTGACCCGTCGTCCGGGACACGCGTGTGCGGAGCTCGCGGCGACCCCGGCCCGGCCCGGCCCGGCCCGGCTCGGCCCGGCCCGGCCCAGTTCGCGCACTCACCGCGCACGCAGAGCAGCGACATGGCCGCGAGCCTGCGCGCCTCCGCCGCACCGCCGGCCCCTCGGTGCTCTCAGCAGGTGGCGCGGCTGCTCCCGCCGTCGGCCCCACGGGCCCGGCCGCGCCTCATGGTCCTCGTCTCAGGCAGCGTCCCGCCGCTCCGGTTCTCACTCTCTGAACGGGCTCTCGAGAGCCGTGAGCGCCGGCCGGCAGGCGGGGCCCTGGGCGCGGCGCCTCGGCGCCATCGCGGGGAAGCGGGAGCGCCCGGGCCCCTCCCGCCGCTCCGCCCGAGACCGGGCGAGCGCCAGCCTCCCAGCCAATCAACTCACGCCCAGTCCGCCGACCCCGCCCCCACGGGGCGTAGGAGGCGGCGCCCTTCCGCTTTCCTGCGGGCGAGGGCACCGGCAGCTCCGCCCACTAATGAGGCCTGCGGCGGGGCGGGGCGGGCCGGGGCGGGGCGGGGCGGGGCGGGCCGGGGCTCCCCTCGCCGGGGGAGGTGGCCTGAAGCGCTCTGCCCCTCCCACGCGGGCGGGGCTTCCACCCAAGGGCAGGTTCTCTTCAACCAAGAATTTCCACAGGACTTCCTTGAAGAGTCTATGCCTCAAAGCTGCCGGACTACGTACCGGTAGTAATTTAACAAGTGTAGTTTCAGTTAGCAACTACGGCAGAAAAGAAAATTGAGTGAGCATGAGCTAAAATGTCTGGAGACTTCAGTTCCTATCTCTTTTTTCATGCTCGCCATTGTATCTCCAGTGTCTGTAATATCGCCCACTATAAAGTAATCAGTCTGTGAATATTTATTGAATGAAGAATAGAGGAAAGAGGCATTTTAAGCTGAAGACTTCTGGCAAGATGATGTATGTACATGCAAAGAAGTGAAAAAGCCCAGAGCAGAAAACAGGAAGACACATAGTATGATGTACAGATCCAACACCCCCTCCACCCCAAAATTCTGATTTAATTGGTTTAGGGTCGAGCTCAGGCATCCTATTTTTCAAAGCTCCCTCGATGATTCTAATGTGATGCCAGGGTTGAGCACCAATTAGACTAGGTGCATTCTAAGGCCTTATTAGCCCAGCTCAGGTTTCAGTATTTGCAAGCGCTTGGTCCCATAGGGTTCTGTCTGCCAGACCCAGGGAGTTTCTGTCAATCTAACAGGGTCTTTGCCCTCAAAAAGCAAAGCTAGCTACCATATGATTCCTCTCACTGGAATAGGTGCTATGAGAGAGCAACACTCTAAATGCTATAATTTGGAGCCTGGAGAAGTAAAGGAAAAGACTTGATCTTTCCAGTGTTTATCCAAATTTGGAGCAATACCCTGAGGAAGATTTTGAGCAGAGCTCAAATATCGCCTACTGTAAAGTAATCAGTCCATGAATATTTACTGAGTGAAGAATAGAGGAAAGATAGGCATTTTAAGCTGAAGACTTGTGGCAAGATGATGTACGTACATGCGAAGAAGTGAAAAAGCCAAGAGCAGAAAACAGGAAGACACATAGTATGATGTGCAGATCCTAGAAATACAGATCCTAGATGTACAGATACCAGAACTCAGCTGGCCTAGTCAATAGAGATGCCTGACCTTAAAGACAATGGGCATTCTCTGGACTGCTGGAGGTTGGAATACTTAGCTATTTAGCCCAGCTGTCATAAACAGCACTGACAAAGGAGTGGTGTAGGTCCGCACCCAGGAACTGAACCCAGGCTGCTGAAGCAGAGCACACCAAACTTAACCACTAGGCCACCAGGGCTAGCCTGAGAATATCCTTTCTTTTGTAGCAAACAATTGGGTAAGAAGGCAAGGGAGAGAGAGAATTTTAAAATCAGGCTGGCTAGAAGAATGATGCTACTGATAGATAGGAAATCCAGGAGGTAGGTTTGGGAAGAAAGACAGATTTCCTTTTGGACACATTTACTAAGTTTGAGATTGCATGGGATAACCTTGCACATACACCCATTAGACAGTAGGTGATGTAGAATTGGAGCCTAAGAGAGCAGTCCAGGCGAGAGGTAGAGATTTCAATCAATAAAGATACAACTACTTTAATCCCCATTTCATTGTTAAAGAAAAGAAGGCAAAACCAGAATGCAAACCCAGCCTTTTCTTTCACCAGAGCTCAGGCAGTTAGCCATAATGCTATATTGCCTCTCAAGTACTAGAGGAATTCAGCAGAAGCTGTAGAAGAAATCAAGATAGGCTTCACAAGGGAAGTAGCATGTGGAGGAGATGGATCTCAAAGTATGGATAGCATAGGACGTGCAAAAATGGAACAGAGGATATCCCATACACACAGAATAAGTAGCCCAAACAAATCGGGAAATGGAAAAATTAAACCTGTACAGGTAGCTCAGAGGAAGCTGCAAAGAATCTGAGAGTTGGAGCCATAAGATTATCAGGAGACTGTAGAATGAGAAGGGAGCAAAGGTCAGCTTATAGAGAACATCTATTTTTAAGGAGTAGGAAGAAGAGACAGAAAAGGAGTTGTCAGAGAGGGAAAATAGGAAAATAAGCAAACCAATTGTAAATACTTCCATTATAAATCTTATCTTATTGAAGAGTAATTGCACATCTATTTTTCTTTAGACTCAGAGCTCCTCAACAGCAAAGGACATGTTTTGTCTATCCTTATCCCTAACACATAGCAGAACACCTAGCCAAAGTGCCCAAGAAAGATTTGTTGACTAATTGAATAAATGAATGAATTAATGAGTGAGAATGTTTTGAGAATCGGTTATTGTCAAAGATAAACAAAGTTGGACACTAGTCGAAGTGTTAAGGACAGATTTCAATCAGTAATACACTATTGTAATAGGGAAAATAGTCTGGTGCCTGTGCTTAGTCTGTGCAAAACTTCGATTTGCACAGAGGTGACTGGGTATTTTAAAGGGAGAATGAAGGAATAGGGAGGTGGTTGGGGGCAGGGCAGTGCAGTAGAGTTAGAGAAGTGAAAAATTACAAAAATTGGGAAGTAGGGGCTTGGTCCACGCAAAACCCATCTGGGTTTGCTAACTGGTGTTATCAAAGTTAGGCTCCTACCCTCCCCCAGAGACTGAAATGGGGGCCCTATTTTCAGGTGTTGCCTGGAACAAACCGTAAATTGTTTTGGCAGCCTTGAGTTTTATCAGGCAGGTGCTTTAAGAGAGGCTAGATTCATCCTAGGGATGTGACCTTGAGCTGTTAGAAACCATGTTAGTGTTTGTTCAAGTCTTTATAGGCCAAGGCTGAGGACAAGTCAAGAAGAGGGCTCAGAGGACCCTGACTAGAGTTTGGTTAACGAGAGAATCTTTGTCATTACTAAATATTGTTGAATGCTGTAGAGATTTCTTTTTAACAGCTTTATTGAAGTATAATTTATATATCATAAAATTCAGCTATTTTAAGTGTACAATTCAATTATTTTTTTAAAAAAATTTTTTATGGTATGCCTTTTTAATTTTTTCATTTTCATTTATTTATTTATTTATTTATTTTGAGGAAGATTAGCCCTGAGTTAACATCTGCTGCCAATCCTCCTCTTTTTGTTGAGGAAGGCTGGCCCTGAGCTAACATCCATGCCTATCTTCCTCTACTTTATTTGTGGGAGGCCTGCCAGAGCGTGGCTTGCCAAGTGATGCCATGTCCACACCTGGGATCCGAACCGGCGAACCCCAGGCCGCCAAAGCAGAACGTGCGCACTTAACCGTTGCACCACCAGGTCAGCTCCCAAATCAATGATTGTTAGTAAATTTTCAGAGTTGTCCAACCATCACCACAATCCTGTCTTTGAACATTTCCATTGCCCCCAAAAAGGTCCCTTGTACCCATCTGCAGTCACTCTCTGTTCCCATCCCCAGCCCCAGGCAATCACTAATCTACTCTCTGCCCCTATAGATTTGCATTTTTGTACCTTTCATATAAATGGAACTATACAATGACACAAAGACTCTATGTCTTTTGTGTCTGGCTTCATTCACCCAGCATAATATTTTTGAGATTCATTAATATCGCAACATTTATCAATATTTCACTCCTTTTTATTGATAAATAGTATTCTATTGCATGGACAGAATTTTGTTTATCTATTCACCAGCTGATGGACATTTCAGTTGTTTCCATTTGGGGGCTATTAAGAATAATGCTCCCGTGAATAATCACATATAGATTTGTGTGTGAACTTAAGAAACTGTCAAACTCTTTTCCAAAGTGGCAACACCATATTTCATTCCCACCAGCAATGTATAAGGATTCTAGTTTCTCCACATCCCTACCAACACTTGGTATTATCTGTGTTTCTGATTGTAACCATTCTACATGTGTATGTATGTAGTGGTATCTCATGGTTTTAATTTGCATTTCCCCAATGGTAAATGATGTTGACACCTTTTCATGTGCTTTTTAGCCATTCATATATCTTCTTTGGTGAATGACTTCTATTTAAGTATTTTGCCCATTTTTTAACTAGGTTATTTGTCTTCTAATTATACTGCAAAGATTTTGAGGATTGGGGGGCCAGCCCGGTGGTGCAGTGGTTAAGTTCATACATTCTGCTTTGGCAGCCCCGGGGTTTGCCGGTTCAGATCCTGGGTGTGGACATGGCACCGCTTGGCAAGCCATGCTGTGGCAGGCCTCCCACAATAAAGTAGAGGAAGATAGGCACGGATGTTAGCTCAGGGCCAGTCTTCCTCAGAAAAAGGGGAGGATTGGCAGCAGATGTTAGCTCAGGGCTAATCTTCCTCAAAAAAAAAAAAAGATTTTGAGGATTGAGCAAAGCTTTTGAATTTGGCAATTTGTAATTACTGCTATGGTAGACAACAGTCATTTGGGGAACTTCCCAACATCTATTTTTTTTTTATTGCAGTAACATTGGATTACAACATATAGCTTTCAGATGTACATCGTAATATATTTTGAATTCTGTGTAGATTATATCATGTTCACCACCCAAAAACTAATTATAGTCCATCACCACACATGTGACCCTAATCACCCCTTTTGTCTTCCCCCATCCCCCATTCCCAACATCTTTTAAACATATTCACACTTTTCTAGAATCTAGAAATTCATTTTCCCAGTTTCCTGCTGCCTCCCTTCCCCCACCCTCAGGCTTCAAACCAGAAGAAGCCACATGAGGAGGCAAGCGCCCTGTGGTATGCATTTTCAGGAGAAGGCACTGTTTGGGCCTCCAACTTTCACAGTCAGTAGTGATGGATGGTCTGGTGTAAGTAATTGATCTCTGCCACATTTGCTGTGTGGTCTATGCTCAAGGCAATGGCAATGAGGCCCTTTTGGTGCAGTATAATTTGGGTACATCTTGTTCTTGACTGCTTAGCCTCCAAGCCTCCCAGAGATTATATGAATTTCCCGCTATCCCTAATTTTTTCTGCCTAAACTAGCTGAAGTGGATTCTACTGTTTGCAAGTAAGAATCTTAACTGAGGGGCCGGCCCTGTGGCTGAGTGGTTAAGTTCTCATGCTCTGCTTCGGAGGCCCAGGGTTTCGCCAGTTCGGATCCTGGGCACAGACTTAGCACTGCTTATCAAGCCATGCTGAGGTGGCGTCCCACATAGCACAACTAGAAGGACCCACAACTAAAAATATACAACTATGTACTGGGGGGCTTTGGGGAAAAAAAGGAAAAATAAAATCTTTAAAAAAAAAAAAGAATCTTAACTGATATAACAGGTGAAACTTGAAGGGCTTCAAGGCAGAGCCTGAATCCATACTGAAAAGGGATAAGAAGTAAAAGTAAGTTGTAAGACACTCCTTTAAAATGTCTAATATTTAGGAGAAAATTCATTAACCTATAACAAATACAAAAGAAACTGCAAACTAAAATAACCAAGAAATAACTTTGAACCTATAAAATCAGCAAAATTAGAGAAAAGTTATAAATCCCAAAGCAGCAAAACTAGAGTAGAGATGTTACTCTTGTGCCTAAAATCCACAACTTTGCCTGGCATTTTTGAAACTCAGTAAATAATGTGAAATGAATAAAATTCCACTTGTGGGAATATATTCCATGAAAATAACTCAAATAAAGGGGGAAAACCATATGCAAAAATATATTTGTGTATGGGGCTGGCCAGTGTCGCAGTGGTTAAGTGTGCACGTTCTGCTTCAGCAGCCCAGGGTTCGCCGGTTGGGATCCCGGGTGCGGACATGGCACCACTTGGCACACCATGCTGTGGTAGGCATCCCACATATAAAGTGGAGGAAGATGGGCACGGATGTTAGCTCAGGGCCAGTCTTCCTGAGCAAAAAGAGGAGGATTGGCAGCAGTTAGCTCAGGGCTAATCTTCCTCAAAAATTAAAAATAAAAATAAAAATATATTTGTGTAAGCATTATCTAAGTAGTGAAATCTGAAAATCAGAATGGCCAACAATTCAATGAATTACAATAAATCAATTTATTTATTCCTATCAAATATTTACTGAATACCTATTTATGAGTAACACCATAATCTTATACAAGTGGATAAATATTAGAAGAGGAGGCCATACAAGAGATGTAGGGATTCAGCCATTCAAGAAAAACTTACTTTAAAAAAAGAAAAATTTATTCAACATCTGCTAAATACCACATATAGTGCTAACTATAGATACAAAGAAGAACAAACCATTACATCAAAGAATGCACAGTCTGGGGATGAACCGACAGTGAAAAGTGTTGTAATCATGGCTAAGGTGAAGAAGGGAATTGTTTGCACGTATGTACCTAGGGGTTTTAAGACTGTTTAAATACTTAAGAAGTTGGAATTTTTTTAACTTAGCAAATACATACAGACTTACGTTTACCTTCAAGAATAGACAGAAATATATACTTTTCTTCATGAGCTTAAGACTAAGACAAATGAAATAGCTTGGTTAATTGGAATCCACAAATGATCCCTAAAACTCACTTTAGCCAAATTTCGAACCTCTGTGTCTACCCCACTGTTCCCCAGGATGTCACGACAAAGGAACAGAATGAAATAGCAGAATAAGCCCTGAACCAGGCTTCTCAGTTCTACTATTATGTGCTAACTACAACGTACCAGATGTCAGGGCTGGACTGGATTTCAGAGGCCACCTAGTGCACCCTCAGACAGGAGAATAAGATACAGACAGTGGAAGTAACTAGCCAGGATCAACTGCAAAGTAAGCTTCTGAGTTTCACTTACCTAAGTTACATGGCTTTCATCACAGGGCCCCTGTAAGTCAAAAAAAAAAACAGCAAATATGACAGCATGAATAGTAAAACCCTTTGCAAACAAGATGAATTATCCTTGGAACCTGGGGCAAGGCCTCATGACGGATGCATGAAGCAGACATGAAACCCAGTCTGGGTGCTGCCAGCCCTCTCCCTATAGCTGACTTCTTATCTTGGTCTAGCCACATTGGCCTTCTTTATTTCCCTCAAAAGCACCAAATCCATTTATGCCTTAAGATTTCTGCACTTATTATTCCCATTGCAAGTACAGTCTGCCCCAAGATCTTTGCCCATCTGGTCCCTTCTTGTCATTCAGGCTTACCTCACAGATACCTCCTCAGTCATGCCTTCCCTGGTCACCCAAACTAATTGCATCCCTATCACTCTATCACATCATCTTTATAACATCATCTCATTTTTATCATAGTACTCCCTTAATTATCTATTACCCATTTTTACTGATTGCCTAGCTTCCCCATATAGAACATAGCCTTCATGAGGGAAGGGATGCGTGTTTCTCTCTATTGGAAAAAATTATCCAAGACTTGGAAACAAGCAAAAGAAATTACTGGGGTACTTTCAGTTTTAGTACTGGGTACCGTCTAGAGCAGAGACCAGCAAAGTTTTTCTTAAGGGACCATACACTAAATATTTAGGCTTTGTGGGCCACAAAAGCAAAATTCAGGCTATTATGTAAGTACTCATATAATTATCAGGAGAGAACACAAATTTCCACAATTTTTTAATCAATAACATTCAAAATAAAATAACTGAATACAATTTTTTGGTAATATAGGTCTACTAATGAGAAGGATGAAATTCTTTTGGGGGGCATTTATATTTTGCTTAGTTGGGGTTCAAAGTATCATCAAAATCAATTGCAAATGTTTATCTATTAATGCTGATCTGTAATGAGATTTTATGTATCTCATCTGTCTTTTCACACAGACAGGTTGCTGTGTATTGGTTTGATATGATTTCAAACCCACTTATTTATGACAAAAATGAAGGTTTTTTAACAGTAAAGTTGTTTTGTAAGTACAGTTGTTTTTGATATGACTGATATAACCTATGTCAGGATGTCATCATGTCATCTGTTATCACTGATAAGCACTCAGTAGCTCAGCTGATGACAACACTGCTAGGGGGCTTATCAGTAAGAATATGTGGAGAAGCAACTATGGCAAGGTGACATTTAGGCTATAAATACACAAAATTTGTGAGAACTATTAAGAGCTTTCAGTTTGGGCAAGGTGACACTTTGCTGACCTAAACAGCTCTCTGAAGATCTTAAGACATTTGCTCCTGCCATAGCCAGGGCAGCTCTTTGGTCAGCAGTGGTGTTAAACTGTGCAGCAGTCTCAGGAAGAGCAGGGACATCCGATGGTCCCTGGAGTGATAACCTTCAGAGCAGCCCATCTTGCCCATCAACACCTGCTGCGGTCATTCCCTAGCAACAAGCTCTAGCAACAAAGGACTTTTATTTTGTGTTGGCAGCTGGGCGTCTGTTCTCCACTGTCTCTCTGGAGAACCAGTCTCATAGAAAAGGTACATGTCAACTGAATTTAGATTTTATTTCTGTCATCTCCTCTTGCCTAGAAAATAGTGTGATTAATCTATCACTGGTTTGGAGTATATTATGTTATTTCTTTATTGGCTTATTAACAGACATTATTCTGTATGCTATCAGCTTGTGAAATTGTTGTAACTCCCATTGTGAACCTGTGTTAAAAAAAAATTGACAAAGACAGTCTCAGTCTCTGAGCAAAAATCTGCCCCCTAAAACAAAACATAGGTCCTTCCAAGTACTGATATCAGTCCATGAGCATGATACGGAACCTCTTAATCTCAAGTTCCTGTGCCTGATGTGTAGTAAGCCAATCACTGAGACACTGGTGCTTGGAGATGGAGAAAAGTTTATTTGAATTGGCCCAAAGAGAAGATGAGAGCATAGGTTCTCTTAAATCTTCCTTAACAAAAGAAGAAAGCAGGGGGTCTTTATAGAGCTAAGGGACTTGGGAAGAGCTTCAAAGAAACAAAGGCAAATCTGTGTTTCTTTCACACTGGAGTGAAAGAATAGGCCCTTGGGCAATCAGACTTCTGATTGCCACACAGCAGTCTCAGGAAGACAAGGGACATCTGAGTCCCTGGAGTGATAAACTTCAGAGGAGCCTATCTTTGCATCAGTGGTAGCTGGGAGCTGGTTATCAGGTGATGGCAACTTCCTTAAAGGCATTCTTTTTGTTCTGCAAAACAAGCTCATAAATCCTTGTGACCTTTGAGTCATCGCTCAGCTTAAAGAAGAAAACAGCAAATTAACAGATTAACTTCTTTTCTTCTGTGTCTGTGTTAGGAAGAAGGTTGAAGTGTAATCATGTTCTTTTTTGGTGAGGAAGATTGGCCCTGAGCTAAAATCTGTTGCCAGTGTAGGGGAGGAGGACATTTCCTCTCCCCAAATGGGGGTTCGTCTGGCTGGAGAACGAATTAAATTCACATGAGACAGAATAGCAAGAGAAAATTAAACAAAGCTTTATGAGGAACCATGGCCAGGGGCCTTTCTTCCCGAAGGAAGAAAGGGCACCGAAGAAGTGGGGTGCACAGAGTGGTTATATAGCCCCCAAACGGGGTGTTTCACATGTGATTGAAAAGTCCCTTTTACAATAGTCACGAGGCTGCTCTGTCAGCACAGCGCTTGATGGAAACGTCAGATAGGTCTGCTGTCTCAGTGAGCGCCGCAGGGTGGCAGGTGTGTTGCCTCGGGCTGGGGGGGGCGGGTCACAGATGAGCGCCGCAATCGGTTCCCAGCCTAAAGAAAGATGCTTAATCTTTAAGGAGATGCCAACGTTGGGAGGGGGAGGGAAGTCAGTTACAGGAGGTTACCAGACTAGCACAATAAAATGCAGATTTTAAGTCCTTGCCTTTGGTATTGATTAAGAGTTTTTGGAGAGTAGGTCATCGCCTTTCTTCTTCCTGGTACAGAGAGGGAGGCGCCTTTTACAGATAGAGATTTACCTTACAAATGTAAACGTGTCCTAACAAAGGGCAAGTTCCATTCCCCAGAGCCTCCTTGCCTGTCCCAGTTTATCAAAAGCAATGAGCCTCAAATAATCCTGATGCCAAAGAGACATATCTTGGGGTGGCCAATTTCAGGTCCCCACACCAGTCTTCCTCTTTTTCCTTGAGAAAGATTGTTGCTGAGGTAACATCTGTGCCAATCTTCCTCTCTTTTATGTGGCATGCCTCCACAGCATGGCTTGATGAGCCTTGCTAGGTCTGCACCTGGGATCCAAAACTGTGAACCCTAGGCCACCAAAGTGGACTGTGCAAACTTAACCACTATGCCACTGGGCCAGCCCCCTGTAATCACGTTCTTATTGAATATTTACAGTAACCCTCAGGTACCCAGCTTCAAGCACGTGATTCAGTTGAACATATTCATTGCTTGGAAAGCATTTATGAAATTCTATTAGAGTCTCCTCTTGATATTTGCTCAAAAAAGTCATAATAAAACTTTACCACTGCTAAGCCATCAAATTGCTATGTGGTAGGGCAAATCAAGATACTCAGTTCGTATTTTTGACAAAAAATCCCAGAGTTGGGCCCAGCCCTGTGGCCAAGTGGTTAAGTTCACACGCTCCGCTTTGGCGGCCCAGGGTTTCACTGGTTCGAATCCTGGGTGCGGACATGGTGCCGCTCGTTGGGCCATGCTGAGGCGGCATCCCACATCCCACAGCTGGAAGGACCCACAACTGAAAAAATATACACGGGGCCAGCCCGGTGGCGCAGCAGTTAACTTCACACGTTCCGCTTCTCGGCGGCCGGGGGTTTGCCAGTTCGGATCCTGGGTGTGGACATGGTACCACTTGGTAAAAGCCATGCTGTGGTAGGCGTTCCACGTATAAAGTAGAGGAAGATGGGCATGGATGTTAGCTCAGGGCCAGTCTTCCTCAGAAAAAAGAGGAGGATCGGCAGTAGTTAGCTCAGGGCTAATCTTCCTCAAAAAAAAAAAAAAAAATATATATATATGTATATACAACTGTGTCCTGGGGGGATTTGGGGAGGAAAAAAAAGATTGGCAACAGTTGTTAGCTCAGGTGCCAATCTTTTTTTTTTTTTTTGAGGAAGATTAGCCCTGAGCTAACATCTGCTGCCAATCCTCCTCTTTTTGCTGAGGAAGGCTGGCCCTGAGCTAACATCTGTGCCCATCTTCCTCCACTTTATATGTGGGATGCCTACCACAGCATGGCTTGCCAAGCAGTGCCATGTCTGCACCCAGGATCTGAACCGCCGAGCCACAGGCTGCCAGAGCCTAATGTTCAAACTTAACCACTACGGGCTGGCCCCAAGGGCTGCACCTCTTGATAATGCCCTGTACATTTCCAAAGAGGCCCTTGTTTACATATCTAGAGGCTGTTTGGCCCATGACCTTGGAGATATCTCTACATCATAAAAACCAGAGTCTAGGCTTAATCTCTAGAGAGATTTATCTTTATTCCAAAGGTTAGAGTAAGGAGTCAGATTTACTATGTCTCCAAGAAAACACTCCAAGAAAAGATGAGAGGGTAAATGGTCTTTTTACCCCTTGTAAGTGGAGAAAATAATTTTCATTTACCCTTAAACTCCATTGTTCTCAACTCTCCAAGCAAGTGTTCTCACCAAAAGGCAAGCAGTCTTACATGAATTTATTTTCTTTGGACATATTTCTTCAGCTGCTACAATCAAACATATTTTTGCAGCTGGGAGTACCAGGGAACACAAAGGGATTCTTTAATTCCCAAAATCATTCTAGGTCCTAAATTGGTGTTTCCTGGGATTTGGAGACAAATGATCTCCAAAAGAGTATGCTTGCAGCCTGGTCCCTGCAGGAAAGTGGCCTGTAATTCCAAATGGGGGTGGGGAAGAGCAGGGCAGATGTCAGGTGTTCTCATGCCTTTTACAACTTCTCCCGAGGCAAAATTGAGGTTTCCTTAGTGAGATGCACTTATAATTCTCCCTCATCATTTGAGACACTATTCTTTAACAGAAAGATAAAAAGCAAGTAAACATTATCACAAAACAAAGGACTTTCAACAACTAATTTGTAAATATTAAATGCTCTTTCTCATTATTGCAATATGTAGCCCATCTTCTGGGAAAAGAGGCACCGGATCTTAAAGTAACTTGTTTTAAAACAGGAAATAATGCTCAAAATGATGCGGGGTTGGTCAGCCAAGGAGTCGAAAGAAAGATTTCTTAGACTCTTAAGATCTGGCAGTAGTGCTCTTTTATTTAGAGAATAGAATAGCATGGGGACAGGACCCATGGGCAGTCAGAGCTTCTGCTGCCGCCACTGATGCTGCCCCCTCTGTCATGGGGACAGGACCCATGGGCAGGCAGAGGTGGTGAGTGGGGACAGGACCCACGGGCAGTCAGAGCTCCTGCTGCTGCCCCGAGTTGAGGGCTAGGGTTAATTTTATAAGGCATGGGTATGTGAGTCATTTCTTTACAAGACAAAGGAAAGAACATGAAAAAAAGTTAAAATGGTATCAGTGCAGGTGGGGTCTGGTCGTTGGGTGATCCCATGACTTTTAGACAAGAATCAAATCGGATTAAGTAAAGGTCAGAAGCTACCACCCTAAATCAGTTACATGAGACGGCCAGAGAGCAACCAACTTAAGTTCTTGCCTTCACCATTAAGAGTTTCTAGGGATAAGGTCATCTCTCTTCTTCTTCCTGGTACAGAGAGGGAGGCACCTTTTACAGATAGAGATTTACCTTACAAATGTAAATGTGTCCCAACAAGGGCAAGTTCCATTCCCCAGAGCCTCCTTCCCTGTCCCAGCTTATGGAAAGCAATCAGCCCAAAACAATCCCTATGCCAAAGAGACACATCCTGGCGTGGCCAATTTCAGGTCCCTACAAGGTCATCCCCTCTTCCTTCACAAATGCAAATATCTCTCAAAGAGCAAGCAAATTCCAGTCCTCAGAGCCTCCTTCTCATCTGCAGTTTTTTAAAATTAACCAGCCTAAAATCCTCATCACAATGATCTGCTAATTTATTTTCCTTATCAAAAAAGGACACATCCCTTCAGAACTGGGGTTAGAAGGCCTAGGAACCCATAACGAGGTTTTCTTTGAGGGTTTTGTCTTCTATAATGAGCCTTTGGATATGCAAATATAAACTGCTACAGGAGATGGGTGTGGAGAAATTGCTTGGTCATCATGTGGGTGGTCATCATGTGGGTGGTCATCATGAGAATCAAAAAAATATCATGGAATGGTTGAAAGAATATTTAAGGAACTGGGATCTCCAAATATTCAATTTTAAGTTTTTTGTGTAGATACATTTCTACCCCTTACATTACCCCCAAAGCTTCAGTAAAGACTGCCACTCACAAATGCCTACTGTGAGAGGTTTTGGGAGGAAATAAAGAATTCCAGAGGCCCGCCCAGTGGCGCAGCAATTAAGTGCACAGGTTCTGCTTTGGTGGCCCGGGGTTCACTAGTTCAGATCCCAGGTGCAGACATGGCACTGCTTCTCAAGCCATGCTGTGGTAGGCGTCCCACATATAAAGTGGAGGAAGATGGGCACGGATGTTAGCTCAGGGCCAGCCTTCCTCAACAAAAAGAGGAGGATTGGTAGCAGATGTTAACTCAGGACTAATCTTCCTCAAAAGAAAAAAAAAATTTCATACCTAGGTTAGAAAAAACAAAAGAAAGAACAGCTGAGGGTGGTGAAAACCCAGTGAACCCCAAATTCAGCAAGGGTCAGGGACTGAAGGCCAAGAATAGTCACAAGGAATCAAGTTCCTCCATAATTCTAGAATTCACAGAAGGCTCTAGATTGGCACTAGACTTCCCACTGAATGTGGGGAAAACAGCTAGATGCAATTTTATTTAATCTCAAAAGAATTGGTGACCACAACTAATATCTCAGTTTCAACTGGAACAGGAAAAGTTTGTTTCATCACTGAGATTCTATCTACAAAAACAAGAAGGCTATTTGAGTGGGCTCTGTGCATAGACAAGAGTTTACACAATCTCTCCTACTCTAAAGGAACAAGCTGCAAATAAACTATATAAAACACCTGCCTTTTGAGATGTAAGCCAAAGGCTCCTGGGACTTTGACAAAAATTGAACCTAGTGTAAGGGAGGAAGAGAATTCCTCCACCATCTCTAGGTCCTTCTGGCTGGGCTATTAAGTAAATTCACATGAGCCAGAATAACAGGAGAAAATCAGACAAAGCTTCATAACATGTATACATGGGAGAAACCCAGGAAAACTGGGTAACTAGCCAGAATGGCTGAAGCTGTCACTTTAAATATCATCTTCAGCTAAAGACAAAGGAGGATGTTGGAGGTAGTGGTTTGGGACTTCAAAGTGGAGGAAGGTAATTCACATGGAGATGGAAAAGCAAATGTTTGGTAGATAAGAATGGGCTTACCAAGGACCCTCACAGTCTACCAATACCCAGAGTTATCTATGGTGATGGCTTGTCCTGGGGACAGGCCTTTTATCTTAAATTCTTTTAGGCAGTTAGAGGGAAGGTCAAATTTTCTTTCAGAGTCTTTTGTTATTAAAAATAATCAAGCCAGAGGCCAGCCCCTGGTTGCCCTGGCCAAGTGGTTAAGTTCAAGCTCTCTGCTTCGGAGACCCAGGGTTTCGCCACTTCGGATCCTGGGCGTGGACATGGCACTGCTCCTCAAGCCATGCTCAGGCGGCGTCCCACATGCCACAACTAGAAGGACCCACAACTAAAAATACACAACTATGTACTGGGGGGCTTTGGGAGAAAAAGGAAAAATAAAATCTTTAAAAAAAAATAAATCAAGCCAAAGAGACACATTTTGAGGTAGCCAATTCTGATCCCCCACAATAGCAATATAGAAAGAAGGAGAGGGTATGACTGTCAGGAGAAGCTGAAGGCTAATCCACAGTGTAGAATGCTGACAAGACAGGGTATGGTAGGAGAAATCCTAAAGGAAAGTCCAAATTCAATTCCCATCTTTGTGAAACTGAAGGTGGGTACCAGAGGATTACTATAGATATTCAATAAGAACATGATTGCCTTTTGACCTTGTTATGAATCTTGTCAATTTGCTGTCTTCTTGTTTAACTTGAAGGGTGACTTGGGATTTGTGAGTTTGTTTTGCGGAAGAAAGAGAACACCTTTGGGGAGGCTGCGATCACCAGATGGCAGGCACCTAGCAGCCATTGCAGACTGCCCAGGGGTTTACTGGGAGTGACCCCTTTATTTCGCCAAAGCTCCTCCTGCCAAGCCCCTGAGCTCTATAAACCACCCTGCTTTTTGGTCTGGTTAAGGCAGATTTGAGTGAACCCATGCTCCAACCTTCTTATCTTGGCCAACTTGAATGGGGCCTTTCTCCATCTCCAGGCACCGATGTCTCATTGTTTGGCTTGCTGCACATTGGGCACACGAAATTGAGATTAAGAGGTTTGGTATCAAACCTGGACAGACGGGCAAACCCAGATACCTGGAGACAGTTAACCCCAACTGGCAAAAAGAGAACAAGAGGTACTGATTCTGTCACTGACTAATTACCCCAAGAAACTCAAGGGAGGTTTCAGAAGCATTTAATTGTCTCTCCAAGTTGTTTTTTTCTTTTTGTTATGTTAAGGAATGCAATCACCAACCACCCTGAACCAGACTGAGCCCCACGGCAAAGCAGCACAGATGAGCTGAGAGGTGCCAACTGAGCTTGCCCAAGTGAATGCCCACCTCTCCCTTTTGAATATTCATTTGCCATCTGAAATGAAAGGTCCCTGCCATGCCCTTGGAAATGATTCCATGTGGTCTCCTATTTGTTGCAAATACACTTTACTTTGTGTGACAACTACTTCTGCTAGAGAGTGTAATTTTAACTTGCTAGGAAGCAACCTAACTTTGGTTTGGTAACAATTCCAAGAGCCAAAACACACAAAGATCTGGGAACAAGGTGTGTGTGGGGGGGTTGGGGGGAAGTGGAAGGGTGGTAGGGAGAAGAAACTCAGGACTGACATAGTCTTGCCCAGTGGTCAAGGCACCATGAGGAGCTCTCTGGCACAGTCCAAGACCTGCCCTCCTGCAACACATAATACACATAAGATCTAGGGCCTCCTTCCTTCTTTCTTTTTTTTTCCTTGAGGAAGATCAGCCCTGAGCTAACATCTTCTGCCAATCCTCCTCTTTTTGCTGAGGAAGACTGGCCATGAGCTAACATCCACGGCCATTTTCCTCTACTTTATATGTGGGATGCCTACCACAGCATTGCTTGCCAGGCAGTGCCACGTCCACACCCAGGATCCCAAGCAGCAAAGCCTGGGCCTCCAAAGCAGAACGTGCGCACTTAACCGCTGCGCCAACAGGCCAGCCCGTCCCCCTTCCTTCTTAATCTACTGTTCCTCAGGCTCATTTTCCTCCACAAACTATTTAATATAGATGTGAAGTAGAGCCATGATTCTCTGTGTACAGCCTCTGTTTTTCTTCCTCCACAAACTCTAAACCTTGCCCACAGACATTTGCTATGTGTATATGTCAATAGGTTCCAAATCTATATCTTTAGTTCAGACTGCTCTCCTCAGCCTTAAACCCATATATCCAATAACCTGCTAGCTTTCTCTACCTGAATATCATTCTTGGACCTCAAACTCAGCATGTATAAAGTTAAAACCATTAAAATGCCTTAAAATATATATTCTACTTGTTGATCCAGAAATTCTACTTAGAAAAATAAAATCTCCCTCAGTGTTTTGTTCTAAAAGATCAGTGTGCTTAGAGTCACCAACTTACTCTTTCTCCTTTGGGCCCAAAGTGAAAAGATTCCTATAAAGTTCTACAACTCCTTTACTAAATAAAGGAATCTTAACATTATTTGTAACAGCAAAAAAACAGAAACAACCTAAATGTTTGGTCTGTAGATTTAATGCAATCCCAACGAAAATCCTAGAGGGTAGATTCATGTGTGTGTGTGTATGTGTGTGTTTGAAAATGACAAGCTGATCCTAAAATTTATATGGAAATGGAATGGACCAAGAATAGTTAATATAATCTTACAGTCTTAAAGTTGGAGGATATGCAATACCAAATATCAAGACTTATTACAAAATTACAGTAATTAAGACAGTGAGGTAATGGTGCAAGGATGGACAAATAAATCCATAAAACAGAGGGTCCAGAAACAAACCCACATATTATGAACACTTGTTTTATGAAAAAGGAGACACTGAAGAACAGTGGTGGAAAGAACTGTTTTGTTAACAAAAATCATCCAAAACTTGGAAATGCTACAAAGAAAAGGCAGCAGGGTTAGCCAAAGATCAATTATCCAGGCAACATACTTTTGCTTTACTTACTATCTATCTAGTATTGATTAAAGACTAAAACTCTGTGAAGTCACACGTTAACCTATAGATTTTTGTCTGGTAATGATGCAAAGGATTTCTGATGAGTAGAAAAGGTTATGGTGTTATTGTCCTGTAGACATTAACCAGTTTTATATGTAACCTACCAATCTTATTCTAACATTCCTTTTCCAAATGCCTATAAATACCTGTGAGGGTTAATTTTATGTGTCAACTTGACCAGGCCACAGGATGCTCAAACATTTGGTCAAACATTATCGTGGGTCTGTCTGTAAGGATGTTTCTGGATGAGATCAACATTTGAATAAGCAGACTGAGTAAAGCAGACTGCCCTCCCTAATGTGAGTGGGTCTCATCCAACCAGTTGAAGGCCTGAATAGGACAAAAAGGCTGAGTAAGAGAGAATTTCTCTCTGACTGACTGCCTTTGAGCTAGGAGATTGGTCTTCTTTCCTGCCTTTGGACTTGAACTGAAACATCAGCTCTTCCTGGGTCTCGCGCCTGCTGGCTTTCAGACCGGAACTACATTGTCAGCTCTCTCGGTTCTCAGGCCTTCACACTGGGACTGGAACTACACCATTAGCTCTTCTGGGTCTCCAGCTTACCAGCTACCGATTGTAGGACTTGTCAGCCTCCATAATCCTGTGAGCCAACTCCACATAATAAAATCTCTCTATCTCTATATACATGTCCCCCCACAGACCCCTGACTAATACAATACCTAATTTCCTCAAATGATCATTGAACATGCTTTACCATCCTCCTTATTCCTTCATTAATGAGTTAAATAAATCTTTGACATGTATTCATTCTATATTCTTATAAGAATCTCGCTTTTAACTTTTTGGAAATTGTACTCTGATTTCAACAAAAAGTGCTGGATCAATTGGATAACCATGTGGGAAAAAAGTGAATCTTGACTCCTACCTCACACTATGATTTATAAAAGGTAAAATAAAGCTTCTAGACAATAGCATAAGAGAATATATTCATTACCTTGGGGTTAGGCAAAGATTTCTTAAACAGAGCATAAAATGCATTAACAAACAGATAAATTTGATTGTATTAAAGTTAAGAACTTCTGTTCATTGAAAGACATCACTTAGAGAATAAAAAGGCAAGCTACAGAGTGGGAAAAGATATTTGCAATTGATTTCTCTAACAAAAGAATCATATCCAGAATATACAAAGAGCCCCTACAAAAAGATACAAAAAAAAAAAAAGACAGACAACCAAATAGAAAAATAGGCCAAGGACTTGATCAGGGAAGTCACAAAAGAAGATAACCAATAGACATATGAAAAGATGCTCAACTTTACTAGATATCAGGAAAATGCAAACTAAAGCCACAATGAGATACATTACATATACACTAGAATAGCTGAAATTAAAAAGACTGACAGTATCAAGAGTTGGCAAGGATGTGGAGAAACTCAACCTCTCATATATGGTTGTGGGAATGTGAATTGTTACAATCCCTTCAGAAAAAATATTGGCAATATCTACTAAAGCTGAACATATACATGCCCTCCGACTCGGCAGGTCTACTCCGAGGTATACACCCATTGGAAATACATATATATGAGTCAATAAATTTATTTTTAAAAATGCAGAGATGAAGAACAAGGGAAAGAAAAGAATGAGATTAGGAAGGAGTATATAAAAGCTCAAATTTATCTGAAATATGAATTTCCTTAAAAGAGAATTTGAAGCCAATGTGGGAAAATATTAAGATTTCATAAAGCTGTGTGAGAATGTGAGTGTTTGTTACAGTATTCTTTATAACTTCCTGTATGCCTAAAATATTTCATAAAGAAATTTTTAAAATCTCGTAGAAGAATAAAGACTCAGAGAAGTTTAGGAGCCATTAACTTTAAGAAAAAAAAAAGATTATAGGGGCTGGCCTGATGGTGCTGCAGTTAAGTGCGCACATTCCGGTTCAGCGGCCTGAGTTTTGCTGGTTTGGATCTGGGTGCGGACACAGCACCGCGTGACAAGCCATGCTGTGGTAGGCATCCCACATACAAAGTAGAGGAAGATGGGCATGGATGTTAGCTCAGGGCCAGTCTTCCTCAGAAAAAGAGGAAGATGGCCAGCAGTTAGCTTAGGGTTAATCTTCCTCAAAAAAAAAATAAATAAAAAGAATTAAAAAAAGATTATAATACGAATTACACAGTATAATGCCAATATTGTATATGTAAACATACACACACACATAGAATGATATGATGTGATGAAACTGGCACTTTACCTCTGGGGTCTTCCTCCTCAAAACCCATAATCCCAACGTAATCATGAGAAAAACATCACACAAATCCCAACTGAAAGACCTTTTACAAAATACCTGACCAATACTCCTTAAAACTGTCAAGGTCATCAAAAACAAGGAAGCCTGGGGGCCGCCCCATGGTGGAAGGGTTAAGTTTGGCGCTCCACTTTGGCAGCCCAGGGTTTCGCTGGGTCGGATCCTGGGCAGACATGGTACCACTCATCAAGCCATGATGAGGCGGCATCCCACATGCCACAACTAGAAGTGATGTGGATTAAGGCTGCCCCAGCTAGAGAAGCCCAAGGTGACCTGGCCTACATGCCAAACTATACGACCCAGTGGACTTTTTTTATGGTATGAATTAGGGCTGCCCCAGGGAGAGAAGCCCAGGGCATCCTCACCTACATGCCGATCTATATGGCCAGATTCGTATCTAAAGTTATATGACCGCACAATAACCAGACTCCATCTGCACTGAAATCATTTAATGACTTTTTACATCATCTTTTCTTTTCTCCAGTAAAAATAAGTCACGTACCCATGCCTTATAAAATTATCCCTAACCCTCAACTCGGGGCAGCAGCAGGAGCTCTGACTGCCCATGGGTCTTGTCCCCACGCACCAGCTCTGCCTGCCCATGGGCCCTGTCCCCATGCCAGTGGGGGCAGCAGAAGCGGCAGCAGCAGGAGCTCTGACCACCCGTGGGTCCTGTCCCCACGCACCAGCTCTGCCTGCCCATGGGCCCTGTCCCCATGCCAGCGGGGGCAGCAGAAGTGGCGGCAGCAGAAGCTCTGACTGCCCATGGGTCCTGTCCCCATGCTATTCCACACTATTCTCTAAATAAAAGAGCACTACTGCCAGATCTTGAGAGTCTAAGAAATCTTTCTTTTGACTCCTCGGCTCACCGACCCCGCATCAGAAGGACCCACAACTAAAAAATGTGCAACTATTTACCCCGGGGCTTTGGGGAGAAAAAGGAAAAATAAAAAATCTTAAAAAAATAATATTTAAAAAATTTTTAAAAAAACAAGGAAGCCTGAGAAACTGTCACAGCCAAGAGGAGCTTAAGGAGACATGACAATTAAATGTAATGTGCTATCCTGGATGGGATTCTGGAACAGGAAAAGAACATAAGGCAAAAACTAAGAAAGTAGTTTAAAGTATGGACTTTAGTTAATGATATCAGTATTGGCTAATTAATTATAACAAATGAACCATACTAATGTAAGATAATAACGGGGAATTAGCTGTCGGGTTTACGGCAACTCTATTATCTTCACAAATTATCTCTAAATCCAAAATTCTTCTAAAATTAAAAGTTTGTTTTTAAATAAGTCAAGTAATTTACCCAAATTCATAAAGTTAGTAAATACCCAGTACCCAAAGTTCAGAGACCAACGCAAATTACTACAAACCCTGTGCTTTTTCCACCACGCAAAACCCTCCCAACTTTACTCTCTCTAGGATTATACAAGCATTTGTATGCCAACGTAACAAGTCCCTGAAAGGCAGAGAAAATTTTTTTCTTTGCGCCTAGTACACCACTGGCGTTGAGAAAGCCAGCTTAAGTTAACTACTCACAGAAAGAAAATCAGAGACCTAAAGAATCTGAGACTTTCAGAGAACTTTTATCAGGTCCCACCCACCCTATACCGGTCTGCACCGCCCGCTCCACGGAGAGGCCCGATAGGTCCTGCAAGAGTCCTGTGCTGCCACCTACCGGTAGCTGGTAAGCGTCGCTCTTCCCGCTGTGCCTCGGAAACCCGTGGGGCGGGGGAGGGTGGAGAGGGGACTTAAGCGCTAAACAAGTTACAGAACTCAAGCAACTGTCACACAGTTCCCTCGATGCTCGTGCAAAGCAAAGTCTCTACCTTTCTCCGGCGACTGCAGGCTCTCGTGACTCCTATTAGCACGTAGGCTGGTAGAACACACAGACTTCCCAGCTCACCCACCCCCAGGGCCACAATCCCACCCTGCCCGCCGGTCTCTCAGAACTCGGACTCCCTGCACAGCGCAGGCTGCAGAAACCGCCCACAGCCTCACAGCCTGGAGACCCGTCCGCCAGACTGCCCATTTCAGATTCTGAGATCCCATCACCATCGGCAAACCCCAGAGACCTCCCTCGCTAGGGCAAGTGCGCGCTAACCCGGCGTCCCCAGAGGGGCTGAGCTCCGCGGCAGCTCGCACCCGCGCCAGCCTGCGGCGCGCCGGCCAAGCTCGGAGCCCGCGGGCTAGCCCTCGGGCCGCGGCGCCGGCTTCCCAGCCCCCGCGGGATCCGGTAGGCCGAGGCCCCGCCCCTCCAGACCTGTCATCACAGAAGCCGCACGTGGCCGGGGTGGGACCTCTGGCGACCTGCAGCCATCACTTTGTCTCCGCCGTCCATTGGGGCAGCCGCGGGCAGTCAGAGCCAGCGGACCTGGGCTGCAGCGCGAGCGCCCGGGTGAGGGAGCAGGAGAAGGGGCGGGGAGGAGAGGCTCCGAGACCCGAGCGGGCTCGGGGGAGGGGGCCTGGCGGGGTTCTGCCGGGCTGGAATCCGAGGGCGGACCCTAGCGAAAGGGGGTGGAGACCACAGGGGGCGGGGTCAAGGTGGGGCCAGGGACAAGCCGAGGTTCCCGGAGAGGCTGGGTGGACCAGAGGGGGCGGGAACAGGGGGCGGGGACAGGGGGCGGGGCCTGGGTCACGGGGGAGGAGCCCGAGGAATTGAAGAAACTAGGAAAGGGGAC
The DNA here is from genome assembly GCF_037783145.1 of Equus przewalskii. Lineage (NCBI taxonomy): Eukaryota > Metazoa > Chordata > Mammalia > Perissodactyla > Equidae > Equus > Equus przewalskii. The sequence continues at coordinate 470,902 of NC_091856.1, read as the reverse complement.
GAGCCCTGGGAAGGTGGGAGGTGGTACAAGGGAGAGGGTGGGCCTGGGCGTTGCGGGGGCGGGGCTCGGGCCCGAGGGGCGAGGTTTGCAGGCCCAGGCTCCAGCAAGGCCGCTCAGTAAGTGCCCCCATCCTCTACCTCCCCAGGTGCAACGGGACTCAAGGAACTACAGGTGTGGGGCGGGGCGCGTATGGAAGAACGGCCGAGGACGGGGGTGCGCTAGGGCAGACATGAGGAGGTGGGGGCCACATTAGGCAAGAAGAGGATCTGGAGACTGCTGGGGGAGAGGAAGACACAGAGTTGGGGGAGGGGTTGGGGGCTCAATGTGTGGGCAAGGAGGTGCCTTCTCCAGGGGCCCTTGTGGGGGAGGGGCGGAAGTGTTTTGTTGGGGTGGGAGGTACAATGTGAGCGGGCGAGGTGCTGTGTGATGTGGAGGATTGGAAGCGATACTTGAAGGGGCGGATCTGAAGGCGCTTTAGGGGAAGAGGGTGCTGTGTGATGGAGCAGGGCTGGTGGTCCAGAGTGTGGGAGGGACCGAGGGACTGTGTGGAGAAAGAAGGGATGGGCCTTTGGGCACTGTGTGAGGGAAGGGGATTGTAGGCCCCAGGTGAGGCGGGAAGAATCCCTAGTGCTTTGAGATAGTCTAGGGCCATTGTGGAGACTCCAGGAATATGTTTGTGTACTGTGTTCTAGGTGTAAGTGTGATGGAATTCACGGGGTGAAGAAGCCAGTCTGTAGTGCTCCTGGCTCCTGAGGTCCTAACTCCACCTTCAGGCCTGAGCACTCTTAGAGAGGATCCAGGCCCTGCTTGCCACAAGGGCTTGTGTGACTGTCAGTCTGCTTTGCATCTGTCTGGCTGAGACTAGGGTTTCTTTCCTCAGCTGATGTCTCTGGGGACCCTTTCCCCATTGGGTTCCTGTTAACCCCCTACTCTAGTTCCTGTTCCTCCCAGAAGCCTGCCATGGTCCCTGTCTTCCCCCTCCCCCACTTTGCCCTGCCCTTATGCTCTGGGTGTGCTCATTTCCCACTTCCTTCCTCACCCTGGGGCCTGGCCTGGTCCTTGCCTGTCTGGGAGCTGTGCCTTGCCTGGGACTTTGTACTCATTGGCCAGAGACCCTGGTAACCAGCAGCAAAGCCCAGACCCCACCCATAGTACTAAGAGGGTCTCTCCCAACAGCCCCCTAAGTGGCTGGTAGGCACAATTTTACCACTTGCCACAAACTTATTTTCCTCACCCTTTTCCTTCTCCTGGGTGGGGAACCCTAGGTACCTCAAAAATTCTGGCCTTCAACGGAAAGGGAAAATGGTGGGAACTATTGAGGGTCTTTAATGTATGTTTTGAGAGGTGCACCACTATTGTAGGCTGAACTCGGGAAGGAATGTGAGGTTCCAGCCTCAGCTGGGGGAGGACGAGGGAATGGCTCCCCATGCTCCTGGCTTGGAAGCTGACTGCCAGCACTGAGAGTAGGGCCTAGTCCTCCTGGAGGCTCCTCTGGTTCCCTGAGGGGACTTGATGTATGCCAGGGTTCTTTTTGCCCCTGGGCTGGCTGGGAGATGTGAGAAAGGACTGCCTTCCATGCAGTGGCTGAATGAGTGTGACAGTGCTGCTGAAGGGGGCCCCAAGCCAGCCTTCTCTAGCTGAGAGACTGGCTGGGGAGGGAGGGGGTGCTGAGGCCAGACAAAGGGTGGGGTAAGAGAGAGCAGGCTGAAGGCTTTTGAGGAGGAGCTGATTGCTATGGCAACACAGCTTCCCAGACTGTCTCTCAGAGAGGCGGGCCTAGGGCAGACTCACTCCAGCTTCCTCAGGGCTGAGGCATTTGTGTGAGTGGGTGGGGCATGAAGAGAAAGGACATCAGTGTGCTGTGCTGTGCTGAGGCTGGGGTATGTAGCCTTTCTTCTTCAGTATGGAGCAGCAAGGCATTCAGACGCTTGGATCCATCTTCTCAAAATGGTGTGAGTGAGCAATTGCCATTAGAATTATGCATTATAAAGCCAGAGTCATAGAGGCCCTCAGTGGTCATCATTTATACAGACCCTTCATTTTACAGATTTGGAAATTTATGGCCAAAGAGACTGTGATTTTTCTCCAGGTCTCTGTGAAAGAGTTAGGACCCAGCCCTCCTAAGTGCTATTCACTCAGCCCAGGGCTCATTCTTTCTTTCAGCCAATGTTTGTTGAGCATCTATTATGGGCCAGGCACTGATGTTGATTCTGGGAACACCAGCATGAATAAAACAGAGGTAGTTGCTGCTCTCATAGAGCTTCCATTCTGATAGGGGGAGAAAGCAATGTGTGGGTGAGAGGGTGTGTGAAAGAGAGAGAGAGAAAGAGACAGAGGTGTTAGGTGGTGATAACTGCTATGAGAAAAATAAAGCAGGGTGAGTTTAGGGCAGGTTGGTGAGGCCTCTTGATTGTACCAAGCTGCTTTCCCAGGGCACACTGAGGCTTAGAACATCCTTGATGCTTCTACCTGAGCTATTGCCGCCTGACCTTTGCAGGTAACTAAGGCCTGGGCCTATGGTCATGTCAATAGGAAGAACAAGGTAGGGTTGCCGAGTGATTATTCATTTCTATGGTGTTCTGTGTCTACCTGTCTTCCCAGTAAGGCAAATAGGCTCTTACATTCATACTCTGCAATTTGTTCAGGGTGTTGAAAACTTCCTAATCCTGTTCCTTAGCATTAGGGAACCAGCAAGAAAGTCAGTCCATGGCAACTGGGTTCTTTTTCAGGGTTTTCTCCCTGGTCTGAGGTGAGGAGAAGGGAGCCTGGAAGAACTGTTACTTGCTTGTCCTTCCTAAGTCTAGGGCACAAGGAGGAAGTAGGGGGAGGGGAGCCTCTTTTTACTGTCCAGTGACAACCTCAGAGCCCTTGGGGCCTACAGCACAGGCAAAGTAGAAACCTTGGGCCTTCTGTGACCTCTGCACCATAGAAGAATGGACTTTCCCACTTCTGGAGGCACAACCAGAGAGCCTGCCCTGGCTGATGCCAATTTGCGTCTTCCTTCTTTTGGTTCTGGTGTTTGTCTCCTGCTTCTGTGGAAGACTGGGAGAAAAAGGCTCTTAAATTCCAAACTATCTGACTTGCCAAGTCCAGAGGGAAAGGTAGACAGGGCCATCTATTTTCTTAACTTGCCCCAAAGCAGCCCCTCTAAAAAGTATCTTTTAATGCCTAATCCTTGCAAAAGTTTCTATCCTGGTCATTTAAAGAATAGGAGGACAAGAATTAGGAATGCTGGGGCCAGCCCAGTGGTGTAAATGGTTAAGTTTGCATGTCCTGCTTTGGCAGCCTAGGGTTCGCCCATTCACATCCCGGGTGCGGACCTACGTCTGCACAGCTATGCTGTGACAGGCATCTCACATAAAAAGTAGAGGAAGATGGGCACAGATGTTAGCTCAGAGCCAATCTTCCTCAGCAAAAAGAGGAGAATTCGTGGCAGATGTTAGCTCAGGGCTAGCCTTCCTCAAAAAAAAAAAAAAAAAAAGAAAATTAAAAAATTAAAAAATAAAATAAAGAATTGGGAATGCTGGTTCTGCTGCCACTTAATTTGGCTGGGTCTGGACTAGGCCTAGGGCACAGTGACTCAGGGGGAGGGTGGGGAGTTTCGAGGGAGCTGTGAGTCATGAGGGTGAGCTCCATGACAAGAATTGGGCATAGTTCCCCCACTCTGGGCAGAAGGCTTCCTATTCTGCTTCTCCTGGGTGCTCTCTTGAACAGGGAGGGGCCTATGAATAGAAAGAGTACTGGTGGAAGGGATGAAGCAGCCAGATCTCAGAATAGGAGTTCAGAGACACAAAGAATGATGTTTAGGTCCCTGAATTAAAATGTATCCCTATCTCAGGAGCCCTTGGGGCCCCTCTGAGGAGGGCAAAAGAACATCAGTGCCGAATAAGAGAAGGAAGAATACCATTTCTCCATGGAAGGAGATAAGATCCCACTTCAGGACTTTTTCATCTGCTCTGGCATGAAGGCAGCTTCATGGGCTTCACCAGTCCTCTGGTCTCTGGAGTTCTAGTTTGCAGGTTTGGGAGAGATGAATGGGAGTGGGAATATTTGGGGTCTGCTGCGAGACTCTTCAGGCTGACTTTGGAGATTGTCGAACTGTGCCTAAAAAAGCCCCAGGGCGTCCTATTAACCAACCTCCGAAGAGGAAGGGCAGGGGTGAGAAGTCGGAGGCCTACCTCTTTGAAAGGGTTAAATGGCAAGGTAGACAGCTGCTTTGGACTCTGGGCAGATGAGGGGTTAAGAAGATGGGCGGGGCGACCCAGGTAGTCCTGCCCCCTTATGGACCAATGGGCGTGCGTCTCTTGGAGGGGGAGTGCCTCACAGTTGAGGTCGTGGGGAGGCTGGCCTCCTATGGGCCAATGAGCCTGGTCGCTGCTCATGGAGGGCGTGGTCCGAGGGGGGCGTGGCGGCCTTGGCGGCCGGCGGGGGTGTTGGGGCGCTGGGCGGGGCGGGCAGCCCCATCAGCTGGTAGGAAATGGCCTGTGAGTCAGAGGGGCAGCGGAGTCGGCAGCGCGGAGCCGGGGCGGCCATGGGGAGGGACGGTCGCGGGGAGGGGCGCGGCAGCGGCTGGGGGGCTGCGGGCGCCAGGGCCCGCTAGCGTTGCACACGAAGCTAAACAGAGAAGAGCCTAGCAGAGCAGGGCTCAGCCCGAGCCACCCTTTGTCTGAGTTGGGGGCCGTGGTGGGGAGGACCGGAGATTCCAGGGGAGGGACCGGGACTGGACAGAAGGGCCCGGAGCAGCGGCTGCCTGGCGGAGCCAATTTGGGAGCGGGGTGAGTGTGTGCTACGTGAAAAGAGCAAGTCTCCGAAGCTCCAGTAGGCAGTGGGGCCTGTCCCAGGCTGTGGGGAGGAGGGGGGTGAGAAAGGATGGGGGCGGGGGTGGGGCGGCTAAGCAGGGGTGAGGTTTCCTCCAGAACAAGGAGTCCAGGAGCCAGGTGAGTCCGCCAGGCTCACTTTGGAGGGGGTACTGAGATCTGCTCCCTCTCCGCTGAAGGTGGAGGGCTCTGGGCCAACAGCCAAGGGATTGGTGAGAGAGCAGAGGTTGACCTTCCCACCCACAGTAGTGGTCCATGGGAATAGCCCCCCAGCTTGTGCAGACGTGTGCAGGGACAAAATGTAGAGCAGCTAGCAGCAGTTCTCTCTGTACAGAATGAAGGTGGAAAGCACATGAAGAGGAAATCTCCTTCCCGCCACCCTCCTTGATCAGGGTAGAAATAGATACCTTTAATACTGAAGGGAAGGGGAGAGTGAGCCTGGGAGCTTCTACCTATACCGACATCCGCCTACCCCACCTCCCAGGCCTAGCAGGTGTCTGAGGGGACAGACCTCATGGTATTCTGGGACTTGTTGTTTTTGCTGGCCTTGCTCCCTTGGCATGTTGGGAGCTGTAGTCCTTGCCAGCCACAGCCTGGCACAGCTATTTGATGCCAGCTGCTGCCTACCCCCTGCACAGAGAGTGAGGTTTGGTCTCCTCTGCTCCCCTCCCCCCTCCCCCCCCCCACAGTCCTGCCCCATGAGTCAGCTTGGAGCCATGGTCTAGAGCCAGACTGGCTGGGTGGCAGGAAGTGAGTCTTAGAGCTTCTCATTGACAGGGTGGGAACTGAGAGGGCTCTAGGGTAATGAGCAGATGCCAGGCATGCTGGGGTCAAGTAGGGCATCATGTCGTCACCTGGATTCCCTAGGGCAAGGGCTCAAGAGGCCATCTGGGATGACCTGGAGGTAGGAGTGCTAAGGACAAGGCCCTTCCTGAATCTGTATGGCTTGCATATAGGTAAGGAGGGGTAGAAACCAGTACAGGTTGTGTCCTCTGACAACACTGTCATTGGTGTTCTGCCATTTCCAGACACCCCACCCACCACAGGGAACCAGAATTTTCTTAGGGATCCCAGTTCTAATGTGAACTTGGTGAAATAGGATAATGTGAGATACAATGATGAGAACTTGGTGAAGGAGAGATTTTCAGTCCTGGGTGCAAATCTCCCCTTTCTGCCTGCCTCCTACCCCCACCTCTGTTGCTGCTGATTCTCCCTATACAACTAGTCTCTCTGCTTCTCTCATTCTGGGGATTTTTCTCTGCATTGTCAGGACTGCTGCCCAGATCTCTGGGACTTGCATTCCACTTTTTTGAGCCCTGCTAAGTGCTTACCGCTGTGCTTGGAGTTGGGCAGAGGAGTGGAGCACAGACCTACTCTCAAGAACCCTATGGTCAGTCTAGCAGATGTCTTACCCACAGAAGCAAGCAAAACTGTCACTGGGTTACGGGAGACAGTGACACTGCCATAGGTGAGGTCTCAGAGGAGAGAGAAATATCTATGGTCTGGAGTGGTCAGAGTAGGCTTTCTGGAAGGGAAGACTCTTGGCCTGGCCAAGGAGGAAGGGTAGGGCTGGGTGGGCATACAGGGGGCATTCCTTGAAGGGGAAAGGGTATTGTGAATGGCAGGCAGCACAGGCTACTGCCCAAAGGAGAAGCTTGATCCTGGGGCCAGTATTTCCTCCCATGATGGAAGATGGCCTTCAATTTAACTTCAACTTCAATTCCCCTCACCCAGTATTGGCTCCTGAGGGTGGACTGCTCAGTGAAGACCATCTTGTGTCCTGGCAGAAAAGCAGTGGTTTGGGTTTTTGGGTGTTGGATGTTTTGGGAGGGGTGGAGAGGTACTCCTAGTTGCTTCCAGCTCTCTGAGTGGCCACTGCCTTATCTCTGGTTTGCAGGGCCTAGGGGGAGGGGTAGGTGCTGGAAAGTGCCTTCTGGCAGTGCCTCCTCCCCACCAGCCTTGTTTTTGGTTAGATTTGTTGCCTCCTGTTAAGGGACAGACTGCTGGGGGCAATTAGGAGTTTAAGGCTGAAGGGCCCACTCTGAGCTGACCTGAGGTTTATACCTCTAAGGAGTGCTGATGGGGTGTGAGTTTCCATAAGACCTCTTGCCCTTAGGGCTCTGGGGTGGCACTTGTCCATTTGGGAAGGAATTGTGCAACTTGATGGCCTTGACTAGGAGGGCTGAATTCTTGTCCTCGCCACCTCTCAGGTGGCATGGCCTCTTGGGTCTTGGGATATCTCATCCCCCCTCCTCTTCAGGGCAAGAGTCCCCCAGGTGGTGGCCCTGACAAGTTATCATCCTACCTCAACATGCTTCTCACATCCTTTTTACATTGAGCCAAGACCTGCCTCTCTGCGACTCCTTAGCTCTGCCTTCTGGGCCGTGGGTCCCAAGACGGCCCCTTCTGTTTCTGAAGAGTTCCTCATGGGAGGGGGATGGCCTAGGGGTGCTCTCTTAGCCCACCATTGAAGAGGAGCCTTACTACTGTCTCCAGGGATCCTGGCTTATGTCTGTTCTCTCCCCAGGGTCCAGCTGAGCCCAGGAGCTGCACGGAATGGTGGCAGTCACCTTGCCAGTGCAGTGGGTATGGACCAGACTGCATGCTAGGAGAGGAAGTCATCAGTCAGGAAGAGGGAACACACAGCTGGGCTTAAGGCCTCTTCATCGGGGTGAGTGCCAGGGAGAGGGAGGGGGAGCAGGTCCAGGAAGAAGCTAAACTAAATATGTCACCCTCTTGGAAGTTCTGGGCATAGTCTCTATATTCCATTAATCCATCTGGGGATTTGGATACCTTCACCTCCAGGAACCCCACAAGGTCACCTCTTCAGGCCAGGGGAGGATCTGAAAGTCAACTGGGAGGGAGAAGACTCATTGATTCCTCTGACCACCTTTTCTTCTCTTCTCTTGCACAGATGTCCCCAGGCCCCCCAGCCCAGGCCCATCATAAAGGCTGTGGGGGGGGACCCCCCTGACCCAAGGGGGGCTTCATGCGCCACGTGCAGGCGGAGCTGTCTCCATCCTCAGAGCCAGAGGCTGGTCCTTCGCAGCCTGCAGTCAGGCAGGGGGCCCTCCAGGGTGGCTTGCTCATGGGCTACAGCCCAGCAGGGGGGGCAACATCCCCCGGGGTCTACCAGGTATCCATCTTTTCCTCTCCAGCTGGTGCCTCTGAGCCTCATAGGGCCCTGAAACGGCCGGCCCCGCCCACTGAGGGTCCCCGGGAGCTGAAGAGAGGCCCTGGGCTGGGGGCCAGAGAGGGATTACCCCCTGAAGAACCATATACCAGGGGACTATTGGGCCCAGAGGGACTGGGGCTGGGACTGGGTGTGGCCAGCCAGCATTTCTGCCATCATGGCCTCTGTGTTGTGGAACAGGGAGGTAGCTCCACCTCACCTTGGACTTCAGGGGCCCGGAGTCCCTGCTGGCACCCATCAAATGCTTCCTGCAATACTTTGCACACCAGAGACTGGGCTTCCCCAGATCCAGGGGGACAGGTGTCCCTGGGGGAGTCCCCAGGGCCAGCCCCTCCGGGCCAGCTGCTCACACTTGACACTGATTTGCACAGTCTTGCACAAATAGGGGATAAGAGCCCAGTGGCTGGGGTGGGCAATGGGGGCAGCCCCTGGCCTAGGGAGTCCCCTGGCACTGCCAATGGGCACAGTCCCGAGCACACACCCCCTGGCCCTGGACCTCCAGGCCTCTGTCCCACCAAGCGAAGGCTGCTTCCTGCTGAAGAAGCCCTGGATGTCAGCTCTGAGGATGAGGGGCCAGCCCCTCGGAGGCGCCGGGGAACCCTGGGCCACCCTCCTGCTGCCAACAGTTCTGATGCCAAAGCCACACCCTTCTGGAGCCACCTGCTGCCTGGACCCAAGGAGCCTGTGCTGGTAAGCCAGAAGGGGAGGTGGTCTTCTCTTAAGTGTATATCTGTAGGGGAAGAGGTGAAGGCCTGGGGGGAATGTTCCTATGAGAACTTGTGATGAGCCCCTGCTCCCAAACATATCTGGCCTCCACCCAATCTCTTTCCTCTCCAAAGGACCCAACAGACTGCAGTCCCACGGGGCGGAGGCTGAAAGGTGCCTGTCGCCTGAAGCTGTAAGTGACCGGCTTCTCCCTGTGCCCTGTTCCTGAAAATGGGGCAGAAGTCTGTAGTAATCCCCTCTCCAGCCCCAGGGTAGGGGACCCCAGGGCAGGAGCCCTAGGTAGTGGCAAACGGTGGGGCCCAGGGACATAAGCAAGCATCCCAGAATACCTCAAGCCAACTACTTTGTGTCCCCTCCTCTACCAGGAGCTCCCTTCGAAGCCTCCGGAAGGGGCCAGGCTTGCTGAGCCCCCCCAGTGCCTCCCCTGTTCCTACCCCTGCCGTCAGCCGTACTCTGTTGGGCAACTTTGAGGTAGTTCCCCTCAGATTCTGTGATGGGGTTCTGGGGAGAGTGGGGTGGCGGAGTGTGGCCTGGAGGGATAAGGGAAATAGCTGGCATCGCTCTCATAATATGTTTTCCCCAAACCCTAGGAATCATTGCTGCAAGGACGCTTTGCACCATCTGGCCACATCGAGGGCTTCACGGCAGAGATTGGAGCTAGTGGATCCTACTGCCCCCGGCATGTCACGCTGCCTGTCACTGTCACCTTCTTTAATGTTTCTGAGCAAAATGCCCCGGCCCCCTTCCTGGTATGACTTGACCTCAACCTGCAGTTCACTTGTGAGGATGAGGGATGGGGGCAGGAGGCATTCTTTAGGTGTTCTCCCCTAGGAAGGAGGCAGGGCCAGGTGAGGGGAACTCTAGTGTGGGGCAGGGGCCAGGTCTTGGAGTGAAAGATTGTAGAGATGGTGAGTATTCAGGGCTCTCCCAGACCCCACCTTGGCTGACGGCTCTATGGCCTTCCCAGGGTGTCGTGGACCTGCTCCCCCTGGGGAGGAAGGGTTACAGCGTGCCCAAGGTGGGCACCATCCAAGTGGTGAGTTCTCCCCGAGGGCAGGTGGGAAGAGGGGGAGGAAGACAGCCCCTAGGCCCTACCAACCTTGTCTGTCCTGCCCCTAGACCTTATTTAACCCCAACCAGACTGTGGTGAAGATGTTCCTTGTGACCTTTGACTTCTCGGACATGCCTGCTGGCCATGTGACCTTCCTGCGCCATCGCCTCTTTTTGGTGCCTGTGGGTGAGGAGGGAAATGCTAGCCCCACCCGCCGCCTCCTCTGCTACTTGCTGCACCTCAGGTGAGGACAGGGCCCAGGGGCAGCTGGGGAGGCCTAGGTATCCTTTCTCCAACTCAGATATCCCTTCCCTGAATAGGATCTCTTCTTGCTTCTCTACTGTTTAGATTCTTACTTTGATCACCCTGCCCTCCCCCAGGTTCCGGAGCTCCCGCTCAGGCCGCTTAAGCCTGCATGGAGACATCCGCCTGCTTTTTTCCCGCCGGAGCCTGGAACTGGACACAGGGCTCCCCTACGAACTACAGGCTGTGACCGAGGCCCCTCACAATCCACGTTATTCACCTTTGCCATGACTGTCAGTGCCCTGAACCCATGTGGGCCAAGCACCTGCCCATCCTACCCCATCTTGGACAGAGCAAACATGCGGAGAGGTGGCGAGAGACCCTCCAGGCTTGAATTAAACCACTTGCCATGCTCATGCCCAAACTGATTATTTGGGCGTTTAAAGCTTCTGATCCTTACCACACGCTGCCCTACTCTGGGTACTCCATGTGCCTGCCCCCTCCCTTGAATTTCCCAGGCCAGCTTAGGTAGCGGGCAGGAACTGGAGCTACCCTGAGGTTGTCCCAAGTTCCTAGGCAAGTTGTGCCAGCATTGCCTTCCTGTCCTGGGCAGGGGCCACTTATTATTTTATTTATTTTTAATTTATAATTTATTCAAATTGGATTGCCTTGGTAACCTCCCAAACATGATAATTGGCATTGCCCCTCCTCCTTTCTCACTCTCAGATATTGCTCCAACCTCAGGAGTTGAAAAGGCTGATGTAGGGGCTGGGGGAGAACTGCTCTCCCTCAGCTGAGGGCAGAAGGACTGAGTCACTAGCCAAAGACTCAGCTTCCTTTGTCCTTCCCTATTCCTTTCACTTCACTTACTCTCTGACCCCTCTCTGAAAGCCAACTTATATGTATGTGTGTGTGTGTGCATGTGTGCACGTGCTTGTGTGTGTGTGGTATGTGCGTGAGAAAGAGGGCGTGCATGCATGCGCATACATGGGGGTTAACCACCCCTCATCTAGGGCTCCAGACTCCGGTTGTCCCTCTCCTCCTGCCTGTGTTTCCTTGCTTTGGGGTCCTGACTGAGGAAGGTGTTCAGGGGGCAGAGTCAGGGCCAAGGACTGGGGTGCCTCCTTTCACCTGGCCAGACTCTGACCCACCTACCTCAGCTGGGGTGAGGGGCACCCCTCAAACTCAGTCATGTGGTTCTCAACTACCCCATTCCCCACTCCAGACTCTGACCCAGCCTTAGCCCTGACTCGTGGCGCTGGGCTAAGGGGAACAAGCATTTGCTGAAACTTGAAAAAAAAAAAAAAAAAAAACAGGAAAAAATTGTACCTGGTACTTTTTTTTAGGAGAAAAAAAAGAAAGAATAAATTCTTGTTTGGAAACTTGAGCTAAGCCCTACTTTTTCTATTGGGGAGAGCGTGGGAATGTGGATGGAGGGCCTAACTGGAGCTGGGACTCTCCCTGTCTCCCAGAGAGGAGAACTGAGGCCTGAGACCCTGATGATTGTTAGGGTCTGGTCTTGCTCTTTTCAGATAATGGGGTGAGGTGGTGGGGAAGGTTCCGCCATAAAAGCTGAACTCTCTGAATGTGGATCTGGATTCTTATACGGGTTCTATTGTTAATGATTTTAGCCCCTCTGAGCTTCAGCGCCCTGACATGTAAAATGAGAATGACTATGCAAGTCTCTGAAAGGATGTGCCAGAGCGTCAGGGATGTGTGCAGGGTGACATGCTCCAGACAAGGCCGAACGCTGGGGCTGTGTGCTGGACTCTGTATGCAAGAGGACCAGGCCTGCTAGACCCTGACTGGGAAGAGGTAGAAAAGGCCACGGTGCCTTGGGAAAAGAGGGGAGGGGGAAAATCTCAGTCTGATCACGAGCAACGTTAAGCCAGCCCAGTCACCATGGCAACGAGAATGGGGTCAGTCCCCAGTGGGAGGGCTGGGTACAACACAGCAGGACTACCAGAGAATGTCACTATGACAACCATGGCAACTAGTCAGCTCCAATTCTCCGGTCGCTATGGTGACAGATGGGGGCGATTATACGCTCAGAAGGGTAAACAGTCTCGGGTAGGGGTAAAGAACTCCGTGGGAGGTGTTTCTGGGTCACCTGCACGCGGAAAATAGCTTCCATTTTGGTCACCATGTCCGGGGTCTTGGACTTGGTCAGCGAGAACCAGAACAAGTCCCAGCTTTGGGCCCTCTCTAGAAGGTTTGTGTTTCCCAAGGAACAACTTGATACCCGCTTCCGCCAAGTAACGTGAACAGGCTGAGCGTGGGATGGGGGAAGGGATTGCCGGAAGTACTTCCGGCGGAGGCGAAACGGGAGGAAAGGCTCAGGTCCGGGCTACTAGAGAGACCGCTCTGCTCTGCGTCTCGTTGGTTCCGGAGGTGGCTGCTGGTTTGGGAAATGCTGGCGCGCGCGGCGCGGGGGCCGGGGGCCCTTTTGCTGAGGGTGAGTACGAGGCAACCTTCTCCAAGGGTCAGGCCCCCGGTCGCCTGTGTCCTTAGCTGGGAAGGAGCAAGATTTCAAGTTTGGGGAGAGAGCTGCGGTCAGAGGTCGTGGTACCCACGTGAGTCCCTCTCCGAGGGCCCTTTACGGTCGCGGTTTGGGGAGATGCCTCTGGGACCGGCGCCGAAAGGGGCAGGTTGCCGGGCCGGCTGGGGACTCTGCTAACCCTCGCCTTCCCCTTAGGGCTCCGTGCAGGCTTCTGGCCGCGCCCCGCGCCGCGCCTCCTCCGGATTGCCCCGAAACACCGTGGTACTGTTTGTGCCGCAGCAAGAGGCCTGGGTGGTGGAGCGAATGGGCAGATTCCACCGGATCCTGGAACCTGTGAGAACCTCTTCTGCCCATCCCGGACCAGCGTGATGCCCATTTCCCTCACGACATGGGGAGATGGGGTGGGACCTCTTTGGGGCCTGCCGTCACCCTTGGCTTCCAACTCCCCAGGCTAGATCTGGCAAGGCCCAGGCTGCTGACTGTCGTACCTGTTACCACCTTCTCCTATGGCCCTAGTGTCCCACAGGCCCCGTTCTTGGGAATCTCCCCTATCCGTCCTCTCAGCTTCACCTGTCTGCATGGAGAAGACTGCTCTGGTGGCTCCCATTGCCTTGACTCTCCACTTCATTTACAGACCCAGCCTCCCATCCCTATCCTCTTGGGTTTCCCTATCAGTGACACCTCCAGCCTTCTGATTTTCTGGGCATCTTCCATATGTTGATTCCCTGCCCGCTCCATGTTTAGCTTGGATCCCAACCCTACAGCCCCTGTCCTTCTGAGGACCCATGACTCCTCTTCCCAGGGCTTGAACATCCTCATCCCTGTGTTAGACCGGATCCGATATGTGCAGAGTCTCAAGGAAATTGTCATCAACGTGCCTGAACAGTCGGCTGTGACTCTCGGTGAGGGGTGAAGGGTGCAAGGTGACACTGGTGCTCTGAGGCCATTAGGATGTGGTTGCAGGAGATCCAGAGCTTAGGAGAAAGACCTAAATCGGATCTGGAGGCCTAACCTTCCTCCTTTTCTTTCCTGCTCCTGCACTTGCAGACAATGTAACTCTGCAAATCGATGGAGTCCTTTACCTGCGCATAATGGACCCTTACAAGGTATTTGTCCCCTGCTTTATTCAGTTCCTAAGCTGCTCTCCTTACTAAAATCCTGCACCCAAGCTTACACTATCCATGCCCCTTTCAGGCAAGCTATGGTGTGGAGGATCCTGAGTATGCTGTCACCCAGCTAGCTCAGACAACCATGAGATCAGAGCTTGGAAAACTCTCTCTGGACAAAGTCTTCCGGGTAAGGGGATCTCAGCCAGAGTTAGAGTTGAAAGACACATACCTGGCACTCTCAGTCCTTTCTAGGGATCACGATCAGTCCCAGGCCCTTCTCAGCTTAGACCTTTCTTGGGAGGGTTGAGGCCATGGAGCTTATACCTCTCTTCCTCCAGGAGCGGGAGTCCCTGAACGCTAGCATTGTGGATGCCATCAACCAGGCTGCTGACTACTGGGGCATCCGCTGCCTCCGTTATGAGATAAAGGATATCCATGTGCCACCCCGGGTGAAAGAGTCCATGCAGATGCAGGTGGGGGCCAAGGAGGGATGGGGAAGAGGACTTCAGGATGCTCCAGTTGCATGGGGACCTGGACTCCCTTCCCTATTGTGATGGGTACACTTGCAGGTCTGTGTAAGAGTTTATTCTGGCTTCTTGTTGATGGGGTTGCTGGGGGCTTTCAGGTGGAGGCAGAGCGACGGAAACGGGCCACAGTTCTAGAGTCTGAGGGGACCCGAGAGTCAGCCATCAATGTGGCAGAGGGGAAGAAGCAGGCACAAATCCTGGCCTCCGAGGCAGAAAAGGCTGAACAAATAAATCAAGCAGCAGGTCAGCAGAGGGTAGAGGCTGAGGGAGGAGCAGGGCATGGGTCTTTGAGGGTTGGTACTGGGACAGGAGCTTTGGGGTACCCTGACCTCATAGGTCAAGCTCTGTCTTTTTCTTCCAGGAGAGGCCAGTGCGGTTCTGGCCAAGGCCAAGGCTAAAGCTGAAGCTATTCGCATCCTAGCTGCAGCTCTGACACAACATGTGAGAGGCCCCTGGGTGGGAGTGGGGGGACAGGAATCGACAGTGGAAGAGGTTTTCTCATCTGCCCTTGGGAGAAGCTCCTGCCTTTGTAGGTTCCTTTGAGCCAGATTACATGATCTCTTGGAGTGTGATCTGCATATTCTCTTTTCAGGAACCTGACTTCTCTCCACTTCCCCCCATTCCCCTTCTCAAGTCTGTGATCTCTGATTTTATCCCTCCTGTGGCCACAGAATGGAGATGCAGCAGCTTCACTGACTGTGGCTGAGCAGTATGTCAGCGCATTCTCCAAACTGGCCAAGGACTCCAACACTATCCTGCTGCCCTCCAACCCTGGCGATGTCACCAGTATGGTGGCTCAGGTTAGAGTGCCCTGAGGACCTGGCATAGAGCACCAATGCCGCAGACTGAGACCCCACCACCACCATCACCACGTACACCCCATAGAGGGATTCAGTTCGCCCTGAGGCCTAGACTTCCCTTCATTCCTTCTAGAGAAAGGTCTCTTAAGAATGAGAGAATGAGACACACCCGCTCACCCCTGGGGAAAGGGAAGCTCTTGAGACACCTTTTCTTTTTTTGCAGATCCCTATACCAGTGTTCTGAGGGTGACCCTGCCCTGGTAGTTTGTAAGATTCCTAGAACCAACTCCAAAGCTTGGAAGACTGAGGCTTGAAAGAGAGAGAAAGGAAAAACAAGCTTAATGGCCCCAGCTCCACCTTCCTTTTAGCCATTGGTGGGTTGGGCTATGCCTTCTGCGGTATGTCCTTATGGCCTCTCTCTCTGTCCCTCTCCTCAGGCCATGGGTGTGTATGGTGCCCTCACCAAAGCCCCACTGCCAGGGGCCCAGGACTCAGCCTCCAGCGGGAGCAGCAGAGATGTCCAGGGCAGAGATGCAAGTCTTGATGAGGAATTTGATCGAGTCAAGCTGAGTTAATGGCACTAGGCTTGGCCAGGGAGACTGGGGTCAGGGAAGCGGCCCCCCCAGACTCTGGCTCTAGCCTCCCTGACAAGATTTTGGTTATTATTTTTTTATTTGAACTTTAATCATGTAATAAACTCACCACTGGCAAACCAGGAACTGACCTCTTTGACTGGGGAATGAAGTTGGGAAAGTCAGCAGTGTTTTCCCTGGATGTTCACTCCCACACTCCAGCCGTCAGGTCTTGGGAGATGATTCCTCTATGAGCAAGTGTGAACTTCATGTAAAGTGGAATTCTTTCTGTCTTCAGGAGAAGCTGTGGGATAGTGTGGAAGGATTAAGCCACATGTCTACTGCATTGCCCCCTGGGGAGTGTAGTCCCCCCCTCCTGCTAAGTCTGGAGCTGTGAATTTGAGCAGATGTTTGGGGGCGTTTTTTACAGGAAAGAGGACTGCCCTTGCAGGGTAGTACTGCTGAATGCGTAAAGGGTCTTCAGAGACTGAGGTCATTCATTCATTCAAAACATGATGAGGAGCCGCCCGGTGGCACAGTGGTTAAGTGCACACGTTCCACTTCGGCTGCCTGGGGTTCACCGGTTCAGATCCCGGGTGCGGACATGGCACCCCTTGGCAAGCCATGCTGAGGCAGGCGTCCCACATATAAAGTAGAGGAAGATGGGCACGGATGTTAGCTCAGGGCCAGTCTTCCTCAGCAAAAAGAGGAGGATTGGCAGCAGATGTTAGCTCAGGGCTAATCTTCCTCAAAAAAAATTAAAAACATATGATGAGCCAAGTGTAGTGCTATACATGGGTTATAAAAGTAACTGAGACCCACTGGTCCTTGCTTCCACAAAATACCAGGTTGGAGAGGGGAGACAGGCAACGAAGCAGACAGATAGAAAATGATAAGTGCTGTAATGTAGGAAAGTTCTGGCTGAGGGATCCTGTGGGGAGGAACATGTCAGCTTGTGGGCAGCAAATTTGCCAACTCTGCTATGGAGCTGAGGCTGGAAAAATGAACGCCTTCACCAGGCTAGGGTTTGGGACTAGAATATTCAAAGGCCCATTGCTCTGGAGAAGTTGGAACATTCAGAATTGTTTGCTGTGGCTGAAGAGTAGGGTTTTGGGGCATGGGACCATATGGCAAGAGCCAAGTCACAGGAGGATAGAGTCCTGAAGAGATGGACTTTATCCTTAGGGTCAGGGGACCCATGAAGGGTTTCTCCCCTTCCCCATGAAGAATTTTAAGAAGATTAAGGTAATCACATTAGTGTTTTAGATGGGGCTGTCCTGCTGCAATGTGTATAGGGGATTTGAAGGAGAGATGAAGGGCTGCAAGGACAGTAAGCAGGCTGCCTCAGTGATCCTGGAGAGGGTGATGAGGCCTGAACTGAGCTAAGGGGCCATCAGGATGGATGTGGAAGGGTGACATTTTGACATATTTCTGAATTAGAATTTATTCATTTATCTACTTGATAACTTTATTGAGCCCCAACTATATGCCAGGAACTGAGGATATAGTAATGAAAACAATATTCCCTGCTCTCAGTGAGCTTACATTCTACTTGGAAGGGACAAACCATTAATAAGATGTATAGTATTTCAGATGCTCATGAGTTGTGCTATAGTGGAAATTAAAGAATGGAAGGGAGATGGGGAATTTGGGGGTAGGAGGCCATAGTATTAAGTAGAGGGTTCCAGGAGACCTCACTGATGTTACATTTAGGCTTAGCTATGGAAATGAGGGGAAGACCCATTTGGGCGTCTGGGAGTAAAGCTGACAGAAGATTGCAAATGCAAAGTCCCTGAGGTCTTATAATTGGAAGAGCAAAGGAGCTACAAGTAGATGGAACAGAGTTATGGAAACAAAGAAGTGGCGGCTAGATGAATCAGAGAGGGAAGCAGGAAGCTGGTATGTAGACTTGTAGGGCCATGTAGGGCCACTGGAAGAACTTGGGCTTTGCTCTGAGATGAGAAACCAGCGGAGAGGTTTTTTCGTTTGCTTTCAATAGTAGCTTTATTGAGAAATAATTTACAGACAATACAACTCACCCATTTAAAATGTAAACTCACTAATTGGTAGTATATTTACAGAGTTGTTGAACATCACGATTTTAGGCCATTTTCATCACCGCTCCCCTATCCCCACCGGGCCACAAAACCCAGCACCCATTAAGTCCCTCCCCTGCCCCCGAGCCCTAGGCAACCACTAACTCATTTTTTTGTCTCTGTAGATTTACATATTCATATAAATGAATAATAGGATATGTGCTATTTTGTGCTCAGCTTCTTGCACTCAGCATGTTTTTAAGGTTCGTGCATGTAGTAGCATATAGCAGTGCTGCTTTCCTCCTTATGGCTGAACAGTATTCTATTGTATAGATATTCTATATTTTGTTTATTCATCAGTGAAGGCCATTTGGGTTGTTGCCACCTTTTGGCTACTATGGATAATGCTACTATGAACCTTCATGTGCAAGTTTTTGTGTACACATGTTTTCAGTTCTCTTGGGTATATACCCAGGAATGGAATTGCTGGGTCATATGGTAACTCTATGTTTAACGTTTTGAACTGCCAAACTGTTTTCCAGAGCTGCTGCACCATTTTACAATCCCAACAGCAGTGTATGAAAATTCAAATTTCTTCACATCCACACCAGTATTTCTTATTCATCTTTTTGATATAGCCATCTAGTGGGTTTGAAGTGGTATCGCCAGCACTTCCCTGATGGCTAATGATGCTGAGTATCTTTTCACGTGTTTATTGGTGATTTATATATCTTCTTTGGAGAAATGTCTCTTCAGACCCTTTGCCCATTTTTAAACTGGATTACTTATTTTGTTATTATTGAGTTGTAAGAGTCAGTGAAAGAACTGGAGAGGAGGAATAATAAAATCTGTCATTTGGAGTCAGCTAAACAAGAGGGAGAAAATAAGTATTTATCCCTGTTTTAGACGAGGTAATGCCAGTGACGACAGTGAGTGGCAGAGGTAGGATTCAAGCTAAATTTTATTCCAGAGGCCTAGTTTTTTGTCTTAACCAAGAATGGATAGGGTTCTCTGAACTCTTCCCGCTTAGCCCTTGCAGGCATTCTGCTCCCGAGGTGCTGTAACCCTCCCTCAAGCTCCTCGGCGGGCCCCGCGCTCCTCCCTCTCCTCCCCGGGGCCGGCCCTGCGCTCCTCCTGCTCCTCCCCCTCCTCCCCACGGCCGGCCCTGCGCTCCTCCCGCTCCTCCTCGCGGTGCCGGCAGGTGGCGTCCGCCCGGGGGCCGCTGTTTCGCGCGCGCCGCCGCCAGGCCGCTGGGCCGCCGCCGCACTTCCGGGCGCCGTTCAAGGTGAGCTGGGCTCCGGGCCCCTCGCACGCCCCTCTCTCCGCGCGGTGAGGGAGCCCTCAGCTCGCAGCCCAGCGTGCCCGGACCGGGGGCCGGGGGCTCGGGCCGAGGCGGGTAGCCGCCGGAGGACGTCTGGGGCCCGGCGAGGCCCAACGACCCGAGACGCCGCACCTCTGCGCGCGGCTTTGGCTCGCCGGCCGTCTGGACGCGGAGCGTGACTCCTCCCCTCGTCCCTCCGTCCCTCCCGGCGGCGCCGTCGCGTTCCCGGGTTCTCCCTCGGCCGCGAGCCCGGGCCGCCCCAGGGGTGTTGAGATTGGCGCGGAGAGGGGCGCAGAAGCGGGCTGTGGGAGCACTCTGCCACGTGGAATAAGTTTCCCTCCTGGCCTGTGTTTTCGTCGTTAGGATGTTCCGGAGTACTTGTGCAAATTCCTGTGCCCCGCCCCCAAGATCCTGATTCAGTGGGTCTGGGGTGGGGCCTGCTAATCAGTATTTTTAACAACCGCTCCAGGTTGATGCCCATAGTCTGCGGACCTCACCTAACACTGGTATAACTGGTAGAGAGGAAAGTTGCATTGGGTTGGCTATGGGTCTGTTTATCTTTAGCAAGGCTTCCAACAAGAAGTGATTCTAGCTGGGCTTTGTATTGAGGGACCAGAATATCCACTGGTTCTTTGCTCCACAGTGATGAATTCCCTCCCTCGCCACCACCAGGATGCAGAAGATCTCGGTGCTGCTCTTCCTGGCCTGGGTCAGCTTCCTCTTCTACGCAGGCATTGCCCTCTTCACCGGTGGCTTCCTGCTCACCCGTTTGGAGCTCAACAACCATAGCAGCTGCCGAGAGCCCCCAGGCCCTGGGTCCCTGCCATGGGGGAGCCGAGGGGAGCCTGGGGCCTGCTGGATGGCTTCTCGCTTCTCTCGAGTTGTGTTGGTGCTCATAGATGCTCTGCGATTTGACTTCGCCCAGCCCCAGCGCTCACACGTTCCTGGGGAGCCTCCTGTCTCCCTACCCTTCCTGGGCAAACTGGGATCCTTGCAGAGGATCCTGGAGATTCAGCCCCACCATGCCAGGCTCTACCAGTCAAAGGCTCACCCACCCACCACCACCATGCAGCGCCTCAAGGCCCTCACCACAGGCTCACTGCCTACCTTTATCGATGCTGGCAGTAACTTTGCCAGCTATGCCATAGTGGAAGACAATCTCATTAAGCAGCTCACCAATGCAGGTTTGTCTGGGCCTCTTTGGAGGCCAGGAGTACCTTGGCAAATTTCTTCTTTAGAAGTCAGAGAGCCAGAACTCTGAGTGCCCAGCTGCATGCTTGGCTATGCTGTGAGAGGACAGGGGAGGAGAAAGAGAGCAGGGTGCTGCATGCAGGGGTGCAGGTCTGGCTTTGTCCTTGTGGAGTTTAATCTGCATGGGCTGATGGTTTTCCTTTTGGGGAGCTCTCAGTAAAGGGGGAAGGGAGAGAGAAAGAGGAGAAGATGTGGGTCTGGGGCCCTCACAAGTTAGGAGAGAGCAGAGGGTTCAGACCTTGTCCACTCACTGATAACACCTAGGAAAAACAGAGCAGTGCAGATAGCCAGGGACTGAGAGCTGGCAGAGCCTTTTGTAGGAACAAGGAGAGGTCTGGGTGGAGCACAGTTATCAGGGAAAGCTTCCTGGCATAAAATTTTAGGCCCTGCAGGATAAAGAGTTGCTGGATGGAATTGCTGTGCCTTAGAGTGCATGGTTGGAATTTCTGATAGGTCTTTAAAGGGCCTCCTCTATCCCCCTGCCCCGACTCCTGCTCAGGCTGTGACCCACTCTCATTTCCCTGCAGGAAGGCGTGTGGTCTTCATGGGAGATGATACCTGGAAAGATCTTTTTCCTGGAGCTTTCTCCCAAGCTTTCTTTTTCCCATCCTTTAATGTCAGAGACCTGCACACAGTGGACAATGGCATCCTGGAACACCTCTACCCAACCAGTGAGCATGGGGCCAGAGGCAGGCCTGACGAAGACTGGGAGCTGGGGAGGGCTACTTCAGTCCGCAAATTCTGAGCCTCCCATGGGTGCAATGACCTGGGGTTGGTCCCTGACACAGGAGCATCAGACCTGGCTGGGGTTGAGGAGTGGGCCTTAGTCCTGTGCTCAGTGTTCTCCCTTCACAGTGGACAGTGGTGAATGGGACGTGCTGATCGCTCACTTCCTGGGTGTGGATCACTGTGGCCACAAACATGGCCCTTACCACCCTGAAATGGCCAAGAAACTTAGTCAAATGGACCAGGTGATCCAGTGAGTGTGGGATATTGGCTGGCGGAGTGGGTTTGTGTCTAAGAATCTCAGGATGTATGATCCTAAGAGAAGAAGTCCTTATCTTGGAGCCTCTTTCTTGCCTGAATTCTATCTTCTCTAGGCCTTTTTTCTGAAGCTAGGGGTCTCATCCATCTTGAGTGACTTAGCATGTGGCTTTGGGCGCTAGGGTTATGACTGAAGAGATGTCTCTGCTAAAGGTCTAGGCCCTTTAGAAGTTATGGCTGAGAGTTAATGGGCCCCTGAGAAAATCTTTATCCATCCCTACCCCCTGACATGTTTCTTGGCCCCCAGGGAACTTGTGGAGCGTCTGGAGAATGACACACTGCTGGTGGTGATTGGAGACCATGGGATGACCATGAGTGGGGACCATGGAGGGGACAGTGAACTGGAGATATCGGCTGCACTTTTTCTGTACAGTCCCGCAGCCCTCTTCCCCAGCGCGCCACCAGAGGTGAGGCCTCAGGTGTGCTTTATATGCCCGCCTGGTATTCAAGCCCCATCCTAATCACAGCTTCCTTGTGGATCGCTCCATTTTAGGCCCCCAAATTCATGACCCTGGGCATCCTCACTCTCATTTCCTACCTGGACCCCTATATCTTCTGTCCTAAACACTGACTTCGGCTCTGTGGCAAACTATTGACCCGTTCTTGTCCTCTAGGAGCCAGAGGTAATTCCTCAAATCAGCCTTGTGCCTACACTGGCCCTGCTGCTGGGCCTCCCCATCCCATTTGGGAACATTGGGGAGGTGATAGCTGAGCTGTTCTCAGAAGTCAAAGACTCCCAGCCTCACTTCTCTGCTTTGGCCCAAGCCTCAGCTCTCCATCTCAATGCCCAGCAGGTAGGTAGTGGGCTGAGCTTCCAGGTGACAGCTAGGGTGGGCATGGGAGAAGCACAATTACCCGCTCCATCATCCTTTGTTCAGTCTTAATCCCACCTTCCATGGCCCTTACCCTTCCCTTCCCCACTGTCCTGGACAGAGTTTGGGTCCCTGATTTCCAGGTTTTCCCTTTGGTAATACCTATCCTTACCTCAGTCCCAATTTATATTTCTGACCTGTTCCCCTTGGCCTCTGACCTATTCTGCCAGGTGTCCCGATTTCTTTACACCTACTCAGCTGCTGCTCAGGACCTCCAAGTTAAAGAGCTTCATCGGCTGCAGAACCTCTTCTCCAAGGCCTCTGCTGACTACCAGCGGCTTCTGCAAAGCCCGCAGAGGGCTGAGGCAGCACTGCAGACTGTGATTCCTGAGCTGCAGCAGTTCCTGCGGGGAGTTCAGGCCATGTGCCTTGAGTCTTGGGCTCGTTTCTCTCTGATCCGCATGGCAGTGGGTGCTGCTATCTTGGCTGCTGCCTGCTTTCTCTGCCTGCTGGTATCCCAGTGGGCGACATCCCCAGGCTTCTGCTTCCATCGTCTCCTCCTGATCCCCATGGCCTGGGGCCTGGCTGGGGCCATAGTGTGTGCTGGACTCCTGGCAACTACTGAGCTGAAGCTGGATCCAGTGATTCTAGGGGCCATGGCTGCAGTGGGCTCACTTCTGCCTTTTCTGTGGAAAGCCTGGGCTGACTGGGGGTCCAAGAGGCCCCTGGCAGCCCTGCTTCCCATCCCTGGGCCTGTCCTGTTACTCTTGCTCATTCGCTTTGCTGCTTTCTTCTCTGATAGTTTTGTTGTTGCTGAGGCCAGGGCCACCCCCTTCCTTTTGGGCTCACTCATCTTGCTCCTGGTTGTCCGGCTTCACTGGGAGGGCAGGCTGCTGCCACCTAAGCTACTCACAATACCTCGCCTTGGCTTTTCAGCCCCCACAGGCCCCCCACGGCACAATGGTGTGCAGGCCCTGGGGCTCGGAGTTGGGTTACTTTTATGTATAAGGCTAGCTGGGCTTTTTCATCGCTGCCCTGAAGAGACACCTGCTTGCCGCTCCTCTCCCTGGCTGAGTCCTCTGGCCTCCATGGTGGGTGGTCGAGCCAAGAATTTGTGGTATGGAGCTTGCGTGGGGGCGCTGGTGGCTCTGTTAGCTGCTGTGCGCCTATGGCTTCGTCGCTATGGTGATCTCAAGAGCCCTGAGCCCCCTGTACTCTTTGTGCGCTGGGGGCTGCCCGTAATGGTACTGGGCACTGCTGCCTACTGGGCATTGGCATCTGGGGCAGATGAAGCACCCCCACGTCTCCGGGCCCTGGTCGCTGGGGCATCAGTAGTGCTGCCTAGGGCTGTGGCAGGGTTGGCTGCTTCAGGGCTCATGCTGCTGCTCTGGAGGCCTGTGACGGTGCTGGTGAAGGCTGCAACGGGTGCTCCAAAGAGCAGGACTGTCCTCGCTCCCTTCTCAGGCCCCCCTACTTCTCAGGCTGACCTGGATTATGTGGTTCCTCAAATCTACCGACATATGCAGGAGGAATTCCGGGGCCGGCTAGAGAGGGCCAAACCTCAGAGGCCCCTGACTGTGGCTGCCCGTCAGTTGGGGAGTGTCTACTCAGCTGCTGTGGTCACAGCCCTCACCCTCTTGGCCTTCCCACTTCTGCTGTTGCATGCAGAGCGCATTAGCCTTGTGTTCCTGCTTCTGTTTCTTCAGAGCTTCCTTCTCCTGCATCTGCTTGCTGCTGGGATACCCATCACCACCCCTGGTAAATACCTATCTCAGCCCTGATTCCTCCAAAGACAGTAGTGATGTGAGTTCGGCCCCTCTTGTTTTCAGGGAGGTGTTGCTCCTCAGGTTCTTCGCCTTGACACAGGATTTCATGCCCCACACAGTTTGGAGGGTCTTCTTGATCTCCTCTCTCTTATCTGCGATAGCCAAGCTAACTTATGCCTCCCATTGACTCTCAGGGCCAGCGGGGTTCGTGGAGGAGGGAGACAGAGTACTCCAAGACTCATTTCTTATGGAAATGCTACATCCTCATGAGCGCATTTCCTGATTTTCCAGTGATGGGAGTGGTGAATTGAGTATATAATGTCCTAGTGAGCTTTGTGCGTATGAGAGAGAGAAAGAGATTGACCACAATGGGGTTCAGATTAGAGTAATGGCACTTTGTGTCACAGAAGGAATTAGAATACAGAGTGTTGGCTATAAAGAGGTTTGGATGATGGGCGTGTGTGTGTGTGTGTGTGTGTGTATGAGAATTAGCACTGAAGTGGTAGGAGTTTATGATCATAGGGCAGAAGGCTATGAATTAGGAAATGGGATGTGACCATAAAGAGGCGTATCTCTTCCCACAGGTCCTTTTACTGTGCCATGGCAGGCAGTCTCTGCTTGGGCCCTCATGGCCACACAGACCTTCTACTCCACGGGCCACCAGCCTGTCTTTCCAGCTATCCATTGGCATGCAGCCTTTGTTGGATTCCCAGAAGGTCATGGCTCCTCTACCTGGCTGCCTGCTTTACTGGTGGGAGCCAACACCTTTGCCTCCCATCTCCTCTTCGCAGGTACTTCCTGATTCCTCCCTTGCTTCTATTATTCCCTCTGGCTCTGTGGAAGGAAAGGAAACCCCTGGATTTGAGTGGAGATGTGACTTTGTTGGATCTTTGGCACCCCTTGCCTTACACTGATTAGAGGCTGAGCCAACTAGGGTGGTTGGGGGCCAGAGTGGCCTGGCCCCTGGGTTCCCCATTGATTCTAGCCTTGTCTTCCTCTGAGGTAGTAGGTTGCCCATTGCTCCTGCTCTGGCCCTTCCTTTGTGAGAGTCAAGGGCCCCAGAAGAGGCGGCAGCCCCCAGGGAATGAAGCTGAGGAGGAGGAGGAGCCGCTGATGGAGATGAGGCTCCGGGATGTACCTCACCACTTCAATGCAGCGCTGCTGCAGCTGGGCCTCAAGTACCTCTTTGTCCTTGGTATTCAGGTGGGTGCAGGGGAGTGATCATGAAGTTAGTGACCTTTTCTCACGCGTATACGTCACATTCTTTCTTTCATACTTTGCCAAAACCCTGGGAGAGAGCCTTGACTGAGGTAAAGATAAGTGAAGTGGTTGTGCAAGGCCAGTGGCCTCACATGGCAGTATTGAGACTGGAACCTGCGTGTCCTTAATCCTAGTCTCGGATTGGTTCCTCTCTATAAGCTAGATCTGGACCCTGCTGGTTGCATTTGGGGATTACTGCCTTAGTGGACAGACTGGAAAAGCTGAGGTGATGGTCAGGATTCTTTTCCAAGCTGTGGTCATGGATCTGCTTCCTATCCTTCAGAGGCAGAAGGTGTGACTCTGACATCTTCCTCCATCCTGGAAGGCAGAGCCTGAGTGTTAGTGGCAGAGATGGAAGGTGCTTGCCCAAGGTCACACAGTGAGTCATGGTGGGGCCAGGGAAAGAATTAGGTCTCCTAACTCCTAGCCCAAGTTTTTTTCTACCGACACGCCATACTTTCCTACTTGTCCTGTTCTTCACAGTGGCCTACAGCAAGTCTCTCCTTGACCTGTTTCCTCCTCCCCTTCGCAAGTAACTTGACCCCTCCTCTCCTCCTTTAGATTCTGGCCTGTGCTTTGGCAGCCTCCGTCCTCCGCAGGCATCTCATGGTCTGGAAGGTATTTGCCCCCAAGTGAGTAGATTTGCTTGAGAAGTAGGGGTGTTGGGGAGGGTGAAGCTTGGAGCAAAGAATGAATATCCAGGGTGGTCAAGGTTTTGCCTCAGCAGGGGAAGGCTCTAGACCTACTCTCAGTGTCTGCTGATATTCCACCTTTCCTTCCAGGTTCATTTTTGAGGCCGTGGGCTTCATTGTGAGCAGCGTGGGACTTTTCCTGGGCATAGCTTTGGTGATGCGAGTGGATGGTGCTGTGAACTCCTGGTTCAGGCAGCTAGTTCTGGCCCAGCAGAGGTAGCCTAGGCTGTGGGTGCTGGCTCCTGGCCATGGAGAGAGCTGGAGAACAGTCTAGCCTGGCCTCTGTGGGTGCTGGATCATCTGTAAGAGAGGCTCAGGCACACCTCTTACCACCATGCAGCTAAGAGTTACTGGCATTTGGGAGTTCATTATTTTATAGTTCAAAATTGTAGTGGGGCTGATCCCTAATTCCTGTTTTGGATGCATCTGAGGGACTTGGGGGTGGTCTCCAAAGTGGAATAAAATAATAATGTAAATATGTGTGTCTGAGATGTGGGGGAGTCCCTACATCATATAGGGGCTAGGGAGAGGGCGTCTCGCCTCTCACCAAGCACAGATGGGATCAGCCATTTTATCCAGACCTGGCTGCACCTGAGAACCTTTGAGACGTGGTTGGAGTTGTCTGAATTCATTCCTCCACCTCTTCCCAAATTACTCCTATTATCCCACCTTCTGTTTTCCTTTGCCATGCAACATATTTTATTAAATTTTTCTGCTTTGGCTGATAACAGAGATGGCTGAAAAGATAAGCCCAGGCATCATGGAGCACACAGACTTTTACTCTCTAAAGCCCCAGTAGTGCTGTGTCTTCTCCTTAACTGTGTTGTTTCACTCCAGGACACCCTTTGCCCTTCATTTCTGTGGAGGCCTCCCTAGTTTCCCAACCTGTGCTCCCTTTTATCAGACCTACTTGCCCATCTTACACAGCATTCCATCTTGTCCCATGGATTATTCTTGACTTGAAGCCAAAACTGTTTGAATCTAATGCTCCTCATGCATGTGTCCTGTGCCCTCCATTTAGCTTGCTACTCCTGTGTCATGTTGAAGTACTGGCATGAAATCTTTGTGGAAATGTCCATCAAAAGAGTGGAGAAGAGGCTCTGAGGAGAAGGATCAGGACTGGGGTTTGAGGTTTGAGAGCCCAGGACAGGAGGAGATGAGACCACTGAGAGAGAGAAGAACAGGTGTTAAATTGTGAGTCAGGACTGACTTCTGCTTGACAGGAAGAAGAAGAGAAGCTGAGTAGCAGTGATGGTGAGGTAAAGGTGTTCACTGCTGTGGGGCCTAAAGGAGGAGTCCTAATTATCAATGGCCAACAGTCTCCAGTGCTACAGAGGTCAAATAAATGATGAAAAGTGTATATACTGTTTCAGACAACTAGAGGATAGGACACTGGTAACTCTGGCAGGAATGGGTTTAATAATGCAAGGGGAGAGGTTAGGCCCCAGCTAGACTGTAAAATTAATTAGGAAAAAAATCTCCTTCCCCCCTCCTCAGTCTGGTGGACACAGATCCCAAGCATCATTTAGTGAATAGACAGTGCCTTTGTGAGAAGAAATAAAGACCCTTTCTCCATCCCTAGCACCCATGGGAAAGATTTCAGACCCCATTCCCTTACCCTATCCTTGTTTAGTTCCCCCCGCACTTTTTTTCAGGGAGCCCCGTTCCCCTCAGCCTCAGGATAAGCAGCTGATCTGCCAACCACTGTTTCCTTTTCTCCTGATCTACCTACAAGATCTTTTTAGGGAAAGATACATTACACTATTAAAAATTCTTATCCCTGCCTTTTACTTGACGTCAGAGCCCATTCCACACTAACTTATTGTTTCTTTTTAAAGAGCTTTTTTGAGGTACAATTTACCATAAAATTCACCCATTTAAGGTGTAGAATTAAATGATTTTTAGTCTATTCACGGTTGTAAACCACCACCACAAACAATCTTAGAACATTTTCATCAACCCAAAAAGAAACTCGATACTCTTCCCTCTCACCCTCCAACCCTCCCCACCTCCACCGCTAGCCCTAGGCAACCGCTAAGCTACTTTCTGACTATATTTGCATATTCTGGACATTTCATAGAAATGGAATCATACAATATGTGGCCTTTTCTATTTGGCTTCTTTCATTGGCCTAATGTTTTCAATCTTCATCCATGTTGCACCATGTATCAGTACTTCGTTTCTTTTTATAGCCAAATAATATTCCATTTCATGGATATATCATATTTTGTTTATCCATTCATCCACTGGTGGACATTTGGGTTGTTTTTACCTTTTTGTTATTATGAATAATGCTGCTATGAACATCCATATACAAGTTTTACTTGGACATATGTTTTCATTTCTCTTGGGTTTATACCAAGTGGTAAATATAGGGGAATTGCTAGGTCATATGGTAAATCTATGTTTAACTTTTTGAGGAACGGTGTGTCTCTTTCCCAAAGCTGCTGTACCATTTTACATTCCCATCAGCAGTGTATGAGGGTGCCAATTTCTGCACATCCATGCCAATACTTACTATTATCTACCTTGGATCCTCACCATCTTAGTGGGTGTGAAGTAGTATCTCATGGTGGTTTGGGTTTGCGTGTCTTTTTTTTTATTTTTATTATTTTTATTTTTTATTTATTTATTTTTTGGGGGAAGAAGACTGGCCCTGAGCTAACATCTGTGCCAGTCTTCCTCTATTTTGTTTGTGAGACTCCTGCCGCAGCGTGGCTCATGAGCAATGTGTAGGTCTTCTCCTGGGATCCGAACCCACAAAGCCCCCCCAAGGCTGCTGAAGCAGAGGACATGAACTCAACCATTATGCCACCAGGCCGGCCCCCTGTATGTCCTTGATGACTAATGATGTTGAGCATTTTGTGCTTATTGGAGAACTGTCCATTCAGATCCTTTGTTTTTTAATTGGGTTGTCTTTTTGAGTTACAAGTATCAACTTAAAAAGCAGATTCAGGGCCAGCTGGATGGCGCAGTGGTTAAGTGTGCAGTTTGCTTGGGCAGCCCAGGGTTCACTGGTTCGGATCCGGGGTCAGGATATGGCACTGCTTGGCAAGCCATGCTGTGGTAGGCGTCCCACATATCAGGTAGAGGAAGATGGGCACAGATGTTAGCTCAGGGCCAGTCTTCCTCAGCAAAGAGGAGGATTGGTAGCGGATGTTAGCTCAGGGCTAATCTTCCTAAAAAAAAAAAAAGAATTCACCCATTTTACCCTCAAAATGAGTTTATTTGGGAATAGCCAAAAGAATTGTAATTTGGCATGTGCATGCTGTGGCAAATCATAGGCAAATCTGGAAAACAAAGGAGGGGAGCTGCTTTTATAGAGAAAAAGGGGAAGTAGGAAGGCACTGTCCTAAAGGAAAGTCCATTCGGGAGGGTGTTAAGGGGATGGGGAGAGAAATCCTCTGTAGTAAAGTAGTTTTGCTTCCTGTCCAAGGTGCAAGCTGACATCTCTTCCTGTTTGCTATAATTGACCATGTGTGATAGGGCATGAGAGCTCCCCCTACAGGCCTTCCTGACTCCAATTTAACTAAGGTTTCTTTTATTAATTTCCACATAAGGATTGTTTATAGTCTAGATATAAATTCTCTTATCAGATTAGATTTGCAAGTATTTTATCCATTCTTTGGGTTGTCTTTTCCTTTTGTTGATAGTGTCCTTTAAAGCACAAAATTTTAAAATTTTCATGAAGTCCAATTCAACCTATTTTTTCTTTTGTTGCTTGTGCTTTCAGCATCCTATGTAACAAACTATTGTCAAGTGCCACAATTTAGTTTTAGAAAATTTTCATCACTCCCACAAATTCCCTACACTTTGTTTATAATCAATTCCCAATCTCACTCCAGGCCACTGATCTGTGTTCTGTTTTTATAGATTTGTCTTTTCTGAATATTTCATATAATTGGAATCATGGAATATATGGTCTTTTGGTCTAGCTTCTTTGACTTAGAATAATGTCTTTGAGGTTCATCTATGTTGATGTATGTGTCACTTTAAGCCCCTTTTGATTTTTGTTGTTTAAAAAGCCTTTATTCATTTTTTATTTTTTTGCCCCTTTTTTTTTGCTGAGTCATATTCCATTGTATTGCTATGGTCAACTGATGGACATTATGTTTTTGTAGCTGCTATGAACATTTGCATACAAGTGTTGGTGTAGACATCTGTTTTCATTTCTCTTGGGAGGATTCCTTGGAGTGGAATTGCTGGGTCCTATGGTAAGGTTATGATTAATTTTTTAAGAAACTGCCAAACGGTTTTCCAAAGTAACTGTACTATTTTATATTTCCACCAGCAATTTATGAGAGTTCCAGTTTCTCCACATCCTCACCAACATTTGGGATTATCTTTATTTTTTATTGTAATCATTCTATATGTGTGTGCACGGTGGTATCTCATGGTTTTAATTTGCATTTCCCTAATGGCTAATGATGCTGAGCATCTTTTTGTGTGCTTCTTAGCCATTCATGTATCTATTTTGGTAAAATGTCTATTCATATTTTTCTGCCTGTCTTAAAATGGTTTTAAAAATGTTTTTATTATTGAGCTTTGAGAGTTATATATTGTGGATACAAGTCCATTATGAGATATATGATTTGCAGATTTCTCCTCCTACTTTGAGACTTTTCTTTGCGTTTTTTTTTTTGGAGGAAGATTAGCCCTGAGCTAACATCTGCCGGCAATCCTCCTCTTTTTGCTGAGGAAGACTGGCCCTGAACTAACATTCGTGGCCATCTTCCTCTACTTTTATATGTGGGACACCTACCGCAGCATGGCCTTCTGAGCCATGCTGGATCCGCACCCGGGATCCGCACCCGCGGACCCCGGCCGGAAGCCGAACGTGCGCACTTAACCGCTGCGCCACCGGGCCGGCCCCTCTTTGCGTTTTCTTGATCGCGTCTTCGTAGCACAAGAGCTTTTAATTTTAATGAAGTTCAACTTATCCATTTTGAGTTGATTTCATGTATGGTAAGGGTCGCAGTATTTTTGTTGGGTTTTTTGCATATGGATATCCAATTCTCCTAGCTCCATTTGTTGAAAGGATTGGGCAGGTACCGTTGAGCAGTGCAGGCTGCACAGCACAGGGCCACGCTGCATGCAGTCAGACTGCGGTTTGTGCACTGGCGCTCTACGGTGAGCACAAAAAGGACAGGCTGACTACGGAGGGTCTCTGGGAGGCGCTTTCTGCCGGGGCTGCCTCCGCGGGGCGGCAGCACTACAACTCCCAGCACGCACCGCGCGCGCCTCCCGTGGGGCTGCGCGGCTGGCCGAGCGCGGGCTCCGGCGCCGGACGGTTTCGGACCGCGGCCTCCGAAGGCCGCGCAGGCGGACGGCGAGCGGCACGAGCTCCCCGCTGACTCGCCCGCCTCCGGCGTTGGGGCCTCCCTCTCTGGCCGGGGCCAGGCTCATCGCTTCCTCGTCTTTCCCGCCGGGACTAACCCTTACCAACCGCAGCCGAGGGTCGCCGGCCCGGCCAGCGGTGAGGGGAGGGTCTGCTTTTCCCGGAAAGGGCAGGCCGCCGGCCGGGTCTCGAGGGGAGCCCAGGAGAGGCGCCGGGATGCGCAAGCGCACAGACTCCCCTCCGCTCGGGTGGGAGCTTCGGCCGGGCAGGGCTTACCCTGTAGCAGCCCCCTCCAAGTGTGCGGGCCCAACCTCGGCCACCAGGTCCCACGAGACCCCTCTGGGCTCCTCAACACCACATGCCAGCTGCCTGGACCTGTGGAGGCAAAGGAATGATCAGCTAGTTCGACAGGCCAAGGTAACGCGGTTGCTGGGACCCTCGCTTTGCAGCCCCATAAGAGGGTTTGCAGTGGATTTACCCCAGCCGTTGGAGAGGGGATGAGCTTGACCTTCCTCAAGAGCCGGAAATGACTGGAGAATGACATCCCTTGTCGCTGTTGCACTGGGAGAGTTAAGGACTAATCCTCAGTGACACCCCATCCCACATTTGGCAGGTGGCTCAGGGTCTGTCTCTGAGGCGACAGCAGTTGGCTCAAGATGCACTGGAAGGGTTCAGGGAACTTCTCCATTGTCTGCAGGGTAAGCAGGGTCCTCCCCAGGATGGTCGGTTCCCATGCACAGCTAGAGACCAGTTCCTTTTCTGCATTTCTGGGATTGAGGTGATTACTCAAGGGGCAGAGAATCCTGTTTAAGGTACAGGTGGGGCTGGAGTGGAATCGTCTTTGTACAAGGGAATCTTTTTCTTCCTTACACGCACATACACACATGGCAGCATTTGAAGAAGTGGTTTCCAGAATGGTCTAACCTGGAGAACTTTCTGCCCTTTCCAAACTCTCTGTCCGAAGGGTGGGTTCTTTACTGAGGCCATTTTGGTTGGGGTGGGGTGATCTCTGGGTTGAGATCTTATTTTGGGAATCATTTATGGGGGAGCCATCTGTGAGATCAACATTTATTGCTCTAGGGCTCCCTGCCGCTGTTCCTGTTCTCCCCTTGGAATTGACTGTCATCTGCAACTTTATTACCCTGAGGGCGAGCCTGGCCCAGGGTTTCACTGAGGACCAGGCACAGGGTATCCAGCAGGGCCTAGAAAGAGGTGAGGGCCAGAGATTGCCTTCCATGCCCCTGCCAACCTCCGTTTGGGTTTAAATCTTTACAAGGTGGATGGGAGGAGCAACATAACCTGTCACCTCCATGGAGAGACAGGCCCTTTTCTGATTCTCGAAGTGTCTCTCAGACCAGGAGCCCCTTTGTGACCTTTGGGCTCCTGCAGAAAAAGAAAGCCAGAGACGAAGTCTCACCTCAGCTGTATATGTGTGTACTCTACAGTACTGGAGACCCAGGAGCAGCTGGAGCCCAGGCTGGAATGTGGGCTGAGTGCGCTGTGGGATTCCGTCCTCCATTCTTCCTCCCTTCTACCGGAGCTGCTCCCTGCCCTTCACCACCTGGCTGCTCTGCAGGCTGCTCTCTGGCTGACCACTGACCATCTTGGGGACCTGACTTTGCTGCTGCAGACCCTGAATGGCAGCCAGGTAATGTGAGGAGTGATCTGGATCTAAGGGTCTGTTCCCTTCTCCCACCCCTCCCAGCTGCAGTAGCATCATTATGTGCTGGAAAGGCTGCTGGGTTGGTGGTGCGCCGCCGAGAAGCAGAATGTGTGCACTTAACCGCTGTGCCACCAGGCCGGCCCCGAGAGTGTGTTTTTTTTTTTAAAGATTGGTACCTGGGCTAACAACTGTTGCCAATCTTTTTTTCTTTTTTTTTTTTCTGCTTTATCTCCCCAAACCTCCCCTGTACACAGGTGTATATCTTAGTTGCAGGTCCTTCTAGTTGTGGGATGTGGGACGCCGCCTCAACGTGGCCTGACGAGCGGTGCCATGTCCGCACCCAGGATCCGAACCCTGGGCCGCCGCGGTGGAGCACGCGAACTTAACCACTCGGCCACGGAGCCGGCCCCGAGTGTGGTTTTTAAAAATAGCTTAATGAGGGGCTGGCCCCGTGGCCGAGTGGTTAAGTTCACGCGCTCCGCTGCAGGCGGCCCAGTGTTTCGTTGGTTCGAATCCTGGGCGCGGACATGGCACTGCTCATCAAACCATGCTGAGGCAGCGTCCCACATGCCACAACTAGAAGGACCCACAACGAAGAATACACAACTATGTACTGGAGGGCTTTGGGGAGAAAAAGGAAAAAATAAAATCTTTAAAAAAAAAAAAAAATAGCTTAATGATCTTGGATAGGGTTAGGTCTCTCATGACCTTGCTGAAGTCACCTCCCAGCCTCAGTCATCTTGTCAGTACCCCAAACATGGTCCTTACCCTGTGTCCTTATGGGCTTATAGTGAGTGAGGAGGCACCCTAGAATAGATTACCCCTGCCCCAGATTTTTCTTACTTCCTGTATCCTCGCTCCATAGCTATCTATTTCTTAGAACTGAGGGAATAGGAATCAGGAGAACCCCTGAGTTCAAGGTCCAGCCAGAGTAGACTGAGACAGGAGAAGAAGGGGTGGTTACAGGCTTGGAGCCTCTGATTGTCCTTCTCTCCCCAGAGTGGGGCCTCTGAAGATCTCTTGCTGCTTCTAAAAACTTGGAACCTCCCAGCTGAGGAGTCAGATGCCCCACTGACCATACAGGATGCCCGGGGCTTGAGGGATGTCCTTCTGACAGCATCTGCCTATCGCCAAGGTCAGCTAGTGATGTGACTCTTCCTTTTCTCCCTACTCCCTATCTTAAGGGGTCTTTTGGCTCCCGCCTTTCCTGTCATGTCCCATTCATCTCAGTGGACCTTCCCTATCATACCTCCTGTCCTGTGGCCTCTCTAAGCTCACACCCTGATTGCCCTCAGGCCTCCAGGAGCTGATCACAGGGAGGCTGTCCAGGGCACTGAGCAGCCTGCATGAAGCGGCCTCAGGTCTCTGTCCACAGCCTGTGCTGGTCCAGGTGTACACGGCCCTAGGAACCTGTCTCAGTAAGATGGTAAAGACATTCCTAGGGTGGGTTGGGGAAACCATGGGCGTTATGGACAGCTTTCTGCTTTGGGACGGTACCTGAGCCTTGTGTCCTCTCACCCGTCTAGGGCAATCCACAGAGAGCCCTGCTGTACTTGCTTTCAGCTCTGAAAGGAGGATCAACCTGGGGTCCCGCACTTCTGGAGGCCTCCAGGCTATATCGGCAACTGGGGAACACTGCAGCAGAGCTGGAGAGCCTGGAGCTACTGGTTGAGGTAAGGAACTGTGCCAGGGGAAGATATGGGGATTGCTGAGGTGCTTGTGTTGGGGTGACTAGTCAAGGTATAAGCAGAAGGTAGTATGACTTGCAAAGATGATAGATATACTTTCTTCTTTTTGTCCCTTTTAGACCTTGAGTATTACTCACGGTTCTGAAGCCCCCCAGCTTCTCATTGAGGTAGAGTTGCTACTCCCACGACCTGAGCCAGCCTCACCCCTTTACTGTGGCACACAGAGCCAGGCCAAGTACCTGCTAGCAAGCCGATGCCTACAGACAGGAAGGTGAGCTTCCACTGCCCTGCTTACCTGAGCTTCTCTTCCCGTTTCTGATGCCTCCCCTGGGGTGTGACTCTGCTTCTATTTTTTCGAGTCAGGGGGCAATGGACAAGTCAGTGGCAGGCCATAGGTCCCCACTCCTCAGCCTCCTGCCTTGCCACTGGACCTGAACTGAGGACTCTTCACTCAGACCCTAACCCGTGTCTTTAAAACTCTGTAGTCTCTTCTCAAATCCATTCTATAAGGAGGGTAGATCCATACTGAGCTAGGGTCGGAGCCCCAAGACCCCACCCTTCCCACTCCCCAGGGCCCTTAAGCATCCTTTTCTTAGCTAAGAGCCTTTGGAGGGCCTGCTAGGGCCTAAGGTGAGGCTCATGGGCTGACTCCTCAGGGCAGAGGACGCTGCGGAGCATTACTTGGACCTGTTGGCCCTGTTGCTGGATGGCTCAGAGCCAAAGGTAAGTATTCTTTAAGGTTCTCTGCAGTGGGGTGGGAGGGTTGGAGTCTCCTTTGGAGTAGAGCAGGACTGCTGTTTTCTCTTTTTTCCTCTGCTTGTCTCTGTCCAATATGGGAGGCCAGACTGGAAAGGTTCCCAGAGCAAGGGGTCCAGGGCAGCAAGCAATGGGTGGTCTATGCATGGTACCAGGGCCTGGTGAAGAGGTTGGGGGTGGCTCATGTCTTTTCAAGTCACTACATCCTCCTCCCACCCCAGATCTCCCCACCCCCTTGCCCCACAGGGCCCTGTATGCCTGAGGTGTTCTTGGAGGCAGCAGCAGCGCTGATCCGGGCAGGCCGCGCACAGGATGCTTTGACTGTATGTGAGGAGCTGCTCAGCCGCATGTCATCTCTGCTTCCCAAGATGCCCCAGCCGTGGGGAAATGCCAGAAAAGGAACCAAGGAGTCACCACATTGCCCACCCTGGGTCTCTGCCACCCATCTGCTTCGGGGCCAAGCCTGGGTGCAACTGGGGGCCCAAAAAGAGGCAATTAGCGAATTTAGCCGGTAAGCCCAGGAAGCCAACCAGAGCCCTAGGGGAAGTGTGGGGGGATAATTTTCTGATTGGGACCTGACTAGGTGAGCTCCATTCTTACCTGCTCGCCCTAGAATTTCTGATGTTGACTCCTCTTCACCTCTGCTCCATGTCCCATTTCAGGTGCCTTGAGCTGCTCTTCCGGGCCACGCCTACGGACAAGGAACAAGGTGATCTTTGTTATCTTTTATTAACAAGGTAACTCTCCCTTATCCTCTTCCCTTCTGGAAGTGGTGGTGGTGGATGTCCGTTCCCTTTCCGTGTGTCTCAGTCCACCAGGAGATTTAAGGGAAAGGGACTCCAGACACAAGAAGAGATCAAGGGGGTGAGTTGGTGACTGTGTGGCTGGGAACACACTTCTTGACTTTGGTGGTGGTCCTCAGGACCTGCTTCCAACTGTGAGCAGGGGTGTACGTCAGATGTGGCACTACAACAGCTTCGGGCAGCTGCCTTGATTAGTCGTGGACTAGGATGGGTGACCAGTGGCCAAGATACCAAAGCCCTACAGGACTTCCTCCTCAGTGTGCAGATGTGCCCAGGTATGTATACTTGCGTGACATGTACACACAATGACAGAGAGGCCCATGGGGTGATACTTGGGGATTAGTGTAAGAGTGACATTCCCAGACTGGAGGGGTTAATGGGGTTGTGCTGTATATACCCAGGGATATACCCAGGTGTGCAGACATATACCAGACATATACAAAGTGTGTATGAAGGCCTCTCAGGAGATCCCCTGTCTTCCCAGTCTCTTCAGACACGAAGAAGATAACTGCTGGGAGTGTGCTGGGCTGGAGCAGGGTCAGCTGAGCCCTTTGTCCTGGGCAGGCAGTACTCAGGGATAGGAACTGTTGGGAATGACCCACTCCTGACTCCGTGTGTGACCGTAGGCAAGATACTTCTCCACTCTAGGCCTCAGTTTCCCCTTTTATAAAATAATGCTTAAGGCTGTGTCAAGTTCTAAGGCTCTCTACTCTGGGGTTGGGCTCCAGGTAATCAAGATGCTTCCTTTCACCTGCTTCAGACTCTGAGGAGGCTGGATCGGAGGGATGAGGCCATTGCTCTCTGGCGGAGGCTGGAGGCCCAAACTAAGTTGCCACAGGAGAATGCTACATGGTGAGGCTGAGATCTGCTCTATTGGGGCTGAGGGGCAGTTGGTGTCTTGGAATCTTTGGAACTCTTGGGGGTGGTGGTGAATAAAAGGGAGGGAATGGCTGCCCAACCTTCTGCCTATCCTTTACCCTTAGGCATTACCCTTTTTGGTCTCCAGGTCTCTGCCCCTGTACCTAGAAACCTGTTTGAGCTGGATCTGTCCCCATGACCGTGAAACCCTTCTTGAAGAGTTTCAAACATCTCTGCTGGAGCCTTGTGACCTGTAGCTGCCATGTTTTGAAGAGCCTAAGCTGGGGGCCCACTGGGCTATCTGTCTGTGGGGAGGGCTTTCTGGTTTACTGTCCTTGGGGAATGTGGCTGGAGCTGCCCATTCCTATGTAAGTCTGACATTGGAGAGGTTGGTGGTAGTCCTGCAAAATTTGGCCTAGTTACTGCTGTTCTGGTTCCCTGCCAGTAGCAAGGCATTGACTTTGCTCATGCCGCCTCTTTTCCTGTTTCCCCTTTTCTTGTATTGAGTAAAATTTCCTATGTATCTCTTGTCTGCCTACTACGTATACTTGAATGGGAAGGCTCACAGTTGTCTGATTCAGTTGAGTGCTGGTTGTCTAAGATGCCCTGTCCCAACATTATCTACCTTAATGAGCTTGAGGTCTGGGTGGAAGAAAGGGCTACAGGAATCCTTACTTGGGAAGCAGTGGCTTTAGTCTTTCCCCTTGCTTAAAAGCAGAGCCCCAAAGTCCAGGATCCTGTGTGAGGTGACAGAATGAGTGGAGTTGGGTCTGGAAGGTGGTCTGGGAAGGCTTTTCAGGACAAGGGCAGGTGTTTGATTCTTAGAGGGGAAGGACAAGGACAAGCAGATCTCTTGGGTCTGTCAGAATGACTTCTCATCCCCTCCCTAATCCCGCATTGCAGAAATTTGGGATTTGACTCTCAGTGAAATGTGTTTGTATGGATAGGGGGTGAAGGGTGAATTAATTCAGCATGCCACTAAAGCTGCCTATTGAATATAGTCCGGGCTAGTTGGCATTTTGGGCCCAAGGACTTCAAGTATCAGCATGCACTTTTCTTGCTGCTTTGGGCTCTGTTGAAGCTGCTGTGTGTTTTGTGGTTTCCTTTTGACCCCTCTCTGTACTTGAGTGCCCTGCCTTCTCCAGCCATTAGTATTAATACTCAGTGGTAACAGGAAGTATGTACCTCCAAGCCCTGAGGAACTTTAATGCCTGTGGAATTAGGGTTACCAGGGGGTGCAGTGAAACTAGGGTAGAGTTGATTAAGAGCTGGGGAGCTAGTCAAAACGTCCAGAGGAGGGGTGGCTGGAGTCAGCGTTTTGAAGGAGTAAGGAGGGGGTTAGGGTGGATTCTCAGGTTTTGGAAGAAGACGGGTGTGTAGGTTATCACTACAACAGGACTAGACTAATACAAGGGTTCAGTCCATTGTGCCAGGTTCTTCCAGCAGGATAAGCTCAGGAGCCAATGAACTCGAGCCAAGTGGGAGAGTCCACCTCCCAGGGATTAAAGGCTCTCCTTTCGCCCGTCGCTCTCGCCCTATTCCTCTCGTTGATTGGTCGAGAATCCTAATCCGTGGAGGAAGCGCAGCGTTGCGGCCAATTGACGTGGCGTTACTAGGCATGTGGCATCCCTGAGGCGGGAGCCCGGCCACAAGCGAGTTCCCTGATTGGCTCTGGTCCGCGGGTTGCTGGGGAGAGGCGCGGGGAGGCGGGCGGGAGTCCCGGGGCAGGCGCTGATTGGCTGAGGTGAGAGCCCCTCTCCTTCCGATGATTCGGCTCTTCTCGGCTCAGTCTCAGCGGAGCGTCTACTGCCGTCGTCGTAGTCGTTGCTGCCGCTGCCCCCTCGCGGATCAGAGCCAGCGCCGCCCGCCCGCCCGCCGCCCCAGTGCAGCCGAGAGGAAGCGAGAGGGAGGCCGCTGCGGGCTCGTCGCTGCTGCTCGCCCCCGCCCGGGAGAGCCGAGCCCGGCCCAGTCGGCCGCCTGCCGCCCTTCCTAGCCGTTACTCTCGGGCCGCCCCAGCCGCCGGCCGGAGAGGCGCGCGCCATGGCCTCGGGAGCCGAGTGAGTGCGCGCCGCCGCGGCGCGCCGGGAGGTGGAGGCCGGGCGGGCGGGAGGCGAGGAAGGGGCGAGCGGGGCCGGGCGGCTGCGCGCCCGCGCGCCCCCTAGGCGGGCTTCGCCCGGCCCGGGCGGATCGTGCTGTGTCATGCAGGCCGCTCGGGCCGCTCGGCCCCGGGAACGGCCGTCCGGCCCGGCCGGGACGGCCGCCCGCTGGGCAGGCGCGGGGCCCCGCGGGTCGAGACGCCGCCCGCGACCCGGCCTGCCGCCGCTGAAGGCCTCTGGTCCCGGCGAGCAGGCCCCGGCCCGACGCCGACCGGGCCCGGTGGGCGTGGACTCGGGGCCACGTGAAGGCCGGAGAGGCCGGACACCGAGGCAGAGGCCCAGGCGGGGAGGCCCGCGAGCCCGGGAGAGTCACGACGGCCCCCGCGGAGCGGCCGGCCTGCCCTGGTGGCGTCCTCGAGCGGAGGTGGGGGCTGTTGGGGAGAGGCCGCCTGCTTTCGCTGTGGCCTTCCTGCTGCTCTGGGCCTGTCGTTCTCCCCACGACACAGCTTTACTCAGTTTCCCTTGGTGTTATGAAATGGGGGCAGGGAGAACAGAACTTGTCTTCTCTCTACTATTTTAGGTTCCTGCTAAAAGTTCGAATCTCGGTTCATATTTTGAGGGCCTTCCTAGATTTCAGTCTTCGTGGAGTGAAGGTTAAAGTTGCCCTGTGTCTTCAGACACACATGCTCCTTTCCCCAAGCTACTGTGTTGAGAAATCCTCGGCTTCCCACCCTTCGGGAAAGCATACGATAAAACCTGGTCTCCTTTGCCCATTGAATTTAGAATCAAGAGCTTGAGACTGAAAAGGAAAAAAACTCTTCTATGCAAATCACCTTCTTGACTCGAGGAGAGTTTAGTTTTTTGAAGTGTGTTCCTTTTTTTCAAGTTTCTGAATCAAGATGAAGTATTACTTAGGTGCCTATTTAAAAGGACTACTTATTGAAGTTTAAAATATTCTCTTAGATTATCCTGTCAGTCTTTTGTTTTTAAGATTCAAAATAAAAATCCAAAATTCTTGGAATCTGGTACCATAGATGGTTTCTAATCTCTAAGTCATCTTGATGACTCCTAACTCCAAGTCCCCTGTGGCCCACTGGGGTTCTGGAAAGGGTCTGACTCATGCAGAAGACAATGGAGGATGTCCTCAAAGACCCTCCAGGACTGCTGTTGGTCCGTAATCAGGCTGAATTCTCTCTTTTAGAGGTGCCTTCCCTCGATCTCAGTAGACGTGGGATTAAAAGTTTTTAAGGGAAGAGCATACCACTCATCTCTAGTGCCAGGGTCAGGAGTGGTAGGCAGATTGGAGGTCTTTCCTAGAAGATAGCTTAAATTCCTAGAATTGGGGTTAAAATACAAACTATGATGACGAGAGGCATGTGGCATTTTATTTTTGTTTAGCCTCAGTCCTATAGATCAAATGGGAAGATGGGCAGCTCTTGGAGGGTATTTTGTTGTGTGTGGGAGAGGGAGAATTGATGGCTTTAAATTGCCGGCAGCTTCACCTTGACCACACTTGCCCTCCAGGGTGTTAATAAGTGTGGGAAGACTGCTTTCCCTGCAGCATTGCCCCCAGAGTGCCACACTTTTGGGTTGGGGGAGGCAAGTTTAAAGTGAGCAAACTCCACTCTTGGAAACTAGTTTAAAGGCCATGATTAAAGATGCAGCTTATGTGAGAGGATCAGCAGAAAACTTAAACCTTGTTAGATGAGTGGGATTCATATTTCTATTGTGTATATCAGGACCAAAAGATGTAAAAACTCCGTAACTTCCTTGCTCATATTCTAGAGCACAGGCTTCCCTTTCTCTTGCAAGTTGTGAAGATATCTCCAATAGGAATACTGTTTTGTTTTGTTGACTGAGGTATCCCCAGATCCTAGAACAGTGCCTGGTGTATAACAAACATAAACTCATTATTTGTGGAGTGAAGAAATAATTCATGAAAAAGATCCTTTTTTATTTAATTCTTTGCTTCCTCCGTTGTCTGGGCCTCCCTATTTTGGTTAATTCTCATGTATTCCTGAACCTTACTAAGAGGAGGTACCTCTTCAAAGGGAGAGCCCACTGTGTCTAGTTAGCGAAGGCTGGAAATGAGCTAGGTAAGAAATTAGTGTTGGGTGAATGATCTTAGCTTCTAGGAAATGATAGAAACTGTTTGGATAGTTTAAACTGAATTTAGATTCATGCAACCTTGATTTGGGTGAGAAGGATTTGGATTTGCCCCATGTCTCAGCATTTCTTGGTTTTGACTATTTGAACCAACTTCATGGAGTTGTGTGCCTTTGCGGAGATTACTGTGAAGCTCCTTTTAAGCTTGAGCTTCTTTCTGAAGGTTCCAGATCTGTTAGTGTTTTTTTTTTCCTTCAAATCTGATGGTCTGTGTGTTTGACATTCCTGTGGTACATAGAATGCTCTGGCATTCAGCAGGTTTAGCCAGTAAGGAGGGTAGTGCTAATGCTTCTGCGTCATTGTCCCCAGGCTTCCTTGGTGGGACTTGGGGCCTCCCTGAGCCCTATGGGAAGTTGTCATGCTCACTTGATTCTGCAAGAGGTTAGCAAAGAAAGAGCTTGTGCTTTATTTTGCAGTGCTAATCATAGTGACCATTAATACCATGTACCAGGCATTGTGTTGAACATTTTGCATTCATTATCTCACTTAAGACGTGATCCTCTGAGATAGGTACTACTGTATTTCTCATTTTACAGATGGAGACATCAGCTTCTGGAGAGGTTAAAACTTACCCAAGATAGGGGCTGGCCCCGTGGCCAAGTGGTTAAGTTTGCGCGCTCCGCTGCAGGCGGCCCAGTGTTTGGTTGGTTCGAATCCTGGGCGCGGACATGGCACTGCTCATCAGACCACGCTGAGGCAGCGTCCCACATGCCACAACTAGAAGAACCCACAACGAAGAATACACAACTATGTACCGGGGGGCATTGGGGAGAAAAAGGAAAAAAATAAATAAATAAAATCTTTAAAAAAAAAAAACAAAAAACTTACCCAAGATTACAGTTGAGCACTGGCAGGTTTGGAATTCAGCCTTAGCAGGACCGAATACAGAGTCCCTTCTCTTAATCAGTATTCTCTGTGGTCTAAACTATTTTCACTTTTCTAATTGCCACTTTGGCCTCCACTTCTATTTTGTCTTCTTAGGCCATCGTTTCCTGACCCTAGAGCAAAATCACTTGGGGCTTTATAGCTAGGATACCAGTGCTCAGAACGCCAAGAGCTGCTAGAATGGGAATTGTAATATGTGCT
The DNA here is from genome assembly GCF_037783145.1 of Equus przewalskii. Lineage (NCBI taxonomy): Eukaryota > Metazoa > Chordata > Mammalia > Perissodactyla > Equidae > Equus > Equus przewalskii. The sequence continues at coordinate 428,728 of NC_091856.1, read as the reverse complement.
AGGACCTTGGCTGAATTTCCCTCATCTGAGCTCTCTGATGTAGAGATGACTTCATTTATCCACTATTTCTCTCCGAAGTATGAGCTTTAGAAACTACTGGGGACTGGGACTAGAGTATGTATTGGGACTGACTTCATTTTCTCTTTCTAGTTCAAAAGGTGATGACTTATCAACAGCCATTCTCAAACAGAAGAACCGCCCCAATCGGTTAATTGTTGATGAAGCCATCAATGAGGACAACAGTGTGGTGTCCTTGTCCCAGGTAAGTTGGGTCCACAGTCCAGTCTTTCCTATTTCGTTTAACCTGAGGGCTTTTCCCAGGTTTCTTTTCTCATTTTTTTTTTGCAGTGACCACAGATAGACTGGGGTTTACTGGGAGTCCCAACCTCCAGGGCTGCTGCTTACTCCCTGGCCCAGTGACCCAAAGGCCTTAACCTTCTTTCCTCAGCCCAAGATGGATGAGCTGCAGTTGTTCCGAGGTGATACAGTGTTGCTGAAAGGAAAGAAGAGGCGGGAAGCTGTGTGCATTGTGCTTTCTGATGACACGTGTTCTGACGAGAAGATTCGAATGAATAGAGTTGTTCGGAATAACCTTCGCGTACACCTAGGGGATGTCATCAGGTGTGTGTGGGGTTTTTGGCCCCTTAGGGATGGGAGGCCAGCGACAGCCTGCATTACAGGCAGGACCCCAACGAAGGCCTTGGCAGCTGGAGATATTGGAAGCCTTCTAGCCATGGGAAGATTTATGTTTCAGGGTTGTCTTTAGGTTTTGGTTCTACTTCCTTGGGACTGAAAATCTGCCTCTGCGTGACCCTTGGGACAAGTTGGCGTTTCTGTGACTTTCTTGATGCCTTTATTTTTTCTACCAGAGATATAATTTGTCACACCATAGACCCTGGTTTAGGATACCATTTCAGGGCATGTGTTTGCCAGATAACTTCACTATTGTTTGGGATTAATGGCTTGTGTTGGGGTTGGAATGAGGCAGGAGTGTGGGCATAGAAGGTGGACTCCTAGCAGGTCTTTTTAAGGATCCAAGTTAATCCAGGAGAGAGGTGTAGTTTGAGCCAGACCCAGGATAGCTCCAGTCTGGGTGACTTGGGACTTCAGTTTAGCCAAGAGACTCTCCTATCTTGGTGTCATCTCTAGCCACTGCTACCCAACCACCTGTCACCTGGCCAGGAATATCTCAGGCTTCTGATTCTTTTTTATGGATTTTAGGTTCCATGTAGCTTTTCTTCTGGAGGTGCTTAGTCACTTTCTCAAGGTGCTTTGACCACCTGGCTGAGATTATTTTTTCACTTCTATTTCTCTGATCCTGACACTTGTCAGACTAAGGCCTCCCTTTGTAATATTGGGTCACCAATATTAGCCAAAATGGGTCATCCTTGGATTTCTCTCACTGAAGACGCTCTCTCCCATGTCGTCTTTGTGGGAATTCCAGATGTGGGGGTCTTTCTTTGGGCTCACTAATTAGGCGTGGGTAGCCCCAGCAGCTTCTTCTGTTCACTACTGCTACTACCACGCCCTGAGTATGACCTGTTTTTTGTTTTAGTTCTGTTTGGCTGTTCCTTTGCCCTCACTCCCACCCTGCCCTTCTGCCTCTCTTCACCTAAAGCCATCCCTGCCTTTTTTCTTTCGCTCGCCATCAGCTCTCTGTGCCAGGCCCTTTCGGACACCCAGTGCTTGGGGCTGCAGTGTGGTTGGTAACGTGGAGTCTGCTTGTCATCCTCAGCATCCAGCCATGCCCCGATGTGAAGTACGGCAAACGTATCCATGTGCTGCCCATCGATGACACGGTGGAAGGCATCACTGGCAATCTCTTTGAGGTATACCTTAAGCCGTACTTCCTGGAAGCTTATCGACCCATCCGGAAAGGTGAGAGAGAATTCTAGGGACTGAGATTAAGGATGGTTGCTTGTAGGGGTACTTGGGAGTAAACTTTGAAACGTTTTTGTTTCTTTCTCATGTATGTGTGCATACACATGCATTCTGCACACATGCTCATGTGTACTCTCTCCTTTCCCATTCCTCCCCCACACACTGTTCCCCCATTCCCACTTCCTGCTCCAGTAGAGTAAGCTATTTTCTCTTGTGTCTCTGAAGGAGGTGGTGGGCCATTTTGGCTGTGTTTCAGTCCCAAGTGTATTTAATATTTAGCACAGCTCTACTGTTGGTGTTGGTTGTGAAAGCTTGGTTTACCTATACCCCAGAAGTCAAAAACCTTATGGACTTCTGGCACATCAGGTTTTGCTCACTATCCTCTTGAGTGGCAGAGGGACTCGTCACAGTCTAGCTTTCTCCTCTTACCTAATGGCCTGACAAGGGGTGCCATGTCCACACCCAGGATCCGAACTGGCGAAACCCTGGGCCACCGCAGTGGAGCGCGCAAACTTAACCACTTGGCTACGGAGCCGGCCCCTTACCTAATTCTTAATAGCATGGTGGGAAGGAGAAAGGGCAATGTTTAGTGAACTTGGCATTCTAGACCCTATGTTCTGATGAGGAATTCTTATGTGGTCTGGTAGTTGACACCTTTAACTGCTCTCGTGCTGATTGCTCTCACAGGAGACATTTTCCTTGTCCGGGGTGGAATGAGAGCTGTAGAATTCAAAGTAGTGGAGACAGATCCCAGCCCTTACTGCATTGTTGCTCCAGACACGGTGATCCACTGTGAAGGGGAGCCTATCAAACGAGAGGTGAGTTCTCTCCCTGATCCTGATTACTCCCTGTCTCTGATTACGCAGTGGGGCAGTCATGTGGTAGCTATCAAGACTGAGTGTTTTCTGGCCCTAAACTTCTTTCCAGAGGTGGGAAACCTCCTAGCTATTCCTTTCTGGGCCTAGGGGTTTCTTAGAAGTATCTGATACCAGTAATTTTAAAAATCTAGATTGAACCCAAAGGATCTAAGTGGTTGGAATAATTTTTGGAGAAGTGATGCTGGCGATGGCACCCAGACTTCTGCCTGTTTCCCAGAGTTTCAAGCCTCAGGTCTTAGAGGGGGATCCCTTCTCGGTAAGACTAAGGACAGTGTGAGAGAGAAAGGTTATGCTAGAAATCTTTGCTTTGAAACTTTTAGAGTTGTTCTTAGAGGCAGGATCCTTTTAGAGGAGCATCTCCTCATACAGCAGATTTCTCTACAACATATTGTGAAAAGATTTGGAGAAACTCAACTTTTGCTGATAGTTTTGCTGATACTCCTGCCTTCTCCTTTTCTTTATCTCCTTCATATTCAGGATGAGGAAGAATCCTTGAATGAAGTAGGCTATGATGACATTGGTGGCTGCAGGAAACAGCTAGCTCAGATAAAGGAGATGGTGGAGCTGCCCTTGAGACATCCTGCCCTTTTTAAGGCAATTGGCGTAAAGGTGAGCATCCTGGGCTGTGGGATGTAGTGTAGGGTGATAATTAATGAGTATTGGGTGTCTAATCCCCAGACCTGTTTTCATACTATGTTTCATTGTTGCCTTGGCTTAGAGAGGCAGTAATGCCCTCTTTGTGTTTATAGAGGGCTGTAAGTTCATTAAAGCTACTAATGGATTGGAACAAAGCAGGCCAGTTAAGTTCTCTGTCACATATCTTTTTTGTTAAAACCTTTTAAAAATGTAAAAACCGTTATCATCTCATGGACCTGATAAAAACAAATCTCACATTGTTTGCTGCCTTGTTCCAGAACAATGCTGCCCAATAGAAGTAGAAGTTGAATTTGCAGAGTGTAAAGGGTCCCGAGTCCAAAACATTTGAGAACTGTTGGTCTAGAATGTAATTTCCCAGCCATTTCCATATGATGAGACATGCTGAAGGTGAAGTTATCACCCCTTTCCCTAGTATGCGCCATGCAAATAATTTTATCTTCTATGTGGGCCCTTCTCATGTGCTGCTTGTGGATGAGGCCACAGAAAAGACAGCTTCAAAGAGGAAAACTTGTGGTTGGCGGTAAGGAAAAGCATTCCAACACGATAATAAATCCTGGAGGGTTGTGATTACCGGACTGAGTGAACCTCTGGCACACTCCTAAATGGCTAAGCTAGTCCTTGGCCCTTGTCTGTCTAAAGTCAAGCCCTTGGCCTAATGGTCTCTTGCTTTTCCCTCATCTTTAGGATCTTCAGACTCACACTAGAGTTTCTTAGGCTGATTTTTCTGCCCTTATTCTCCTATGCAGGTTGCAATCATAAGCGTTGTCAGCTTTCTAGCAGTATTTTCTTTCCTGATAAGAGGAGTATGGTGTGAAATAAACTGTCTTCCTAGCAGCTACTGCTGAGGGCTCACTCTTACTGGTGTCAGGGTTGAGGTCTGATTCTTTCTCTAGGTAGAGCCCTAGGGAAGCCATTTTAGGGTGGATGAGATTAGGAGAAGGTAAGAGTATGAACCTAATCACGTCCTCTTTACTGTTCCTCAGCCTCCTCGGGGAATCCTGCTCTATGGACCTCCTGGAACTGGGAAGACCCTGATTGCTAGAGCTGTAGCAAATGAGACTGGAGCCTTCTTCTTCTTGATCAATGGTAGGAGACTTGGTTCACCTTATGTTTGGCTGGATCCAACACTGACCTTAGCATGATCCAGTCTCATGAGTTGGAGAACCCATTGACACATTTATTTGCACATATGCCCTCATGTAAACTTGAGCATCTTTCATCTGTTGGGGTACATTACAGATAGATAAGCAGCAAGGGGAAGTTACTCTACTCTGGTACCCCCTGATCTGTGCCCCTTGAGAAAGATTGGTGGACAGGCTGAAGACATTTAGGGGGAGCAAGTGAGAATGAGAACTCAAAAAATCTATGCTCATTTATTTGAGAGCGTTTGGGGGAAGATTGGCTGCGATCAGCTGGCTCTTTGAGAATGATATTTAGCTGGTAGAATCCAGCTGGTGTGTTGTTTCTCCTGTTCTGGCCAGAGGTCCCAGAGCATCTGCTGTCATTTTCACACTTTCAGCTCTTCTATGAGATAAGTGTACTGAGTCTCTTGGCTTCTCCCCAGCCTGGCCTGGTGGCTGTCCTGGGATAGTGGCGAGTTGAGACTATGAGAAAGTTGGTAGAGGTTACCACATTTTCACCCAGGACTTGTCTCTGGGTTGGGCAAACAAGATATTTGATTTCTTTTGGGATTGAGGAAGGATGGAGTTTGTCATTGCCTCCATTCTATATGCTTTTTAGGTCCTGAGATCATGAGCAAGTTGGCTGGTGAGTCTGAGAGCAACCTTCGTAAAGCCTTTGAGGAAGCAGAGAAGAATGCTCCTGCTATCATCTTCATTGATGAGCTGGATGCCATCGCTCCCAAGAGAGAGAAAGTAGGAACTTAGCCGAGGGGAGATAGTAGGGGGTTGAAAGGTCCTGACTTCACTTCTGACCAGACATCCTGTCCTGACAGACCCATGGGGAGGTAGAGCGGCGTATTGTATCACAGTTGTTGACCCTTATGGATGGCCTAAAGCAAAGAGCACATGTGATTGTCATGGCAGCAACCAACAGACCCAACAGCATTGACCCAGCCCTACGACGTTTTGGTAAGGATCCCAAATTTCTTTCAACCCTGTCCTTGCTTATAAGGAGATAATGGCTCTACTGGGCTGTATTTCTTTGATCCCGTATCTGTCCTTCTTTGAAGTCATCTACTTCTGAGGATTTCTTGAACCTGTTTGCAGTGATAGGGCCTAGGGGTCCTTTCACTTATCCCATGTCCTGTCTAGGGTGACCAGCCATCCTGGTTTGCCTTAGACTGAGGGGTTTCCCAGGACATAGAGTTTTCATTGCTAACCAGGACAGTCCTGGGCAAACTGTGATGATTGGTCACTTAAGGCCTGTCCCTTCTTCCCTCTTGACCAGAAATGAGCCCTCTCTGTTTTCACACACTGTCCCACAGGTCGCTTTGACAGGGAGGTTGATATTGGAATCCCTGATGCTACAGGACGCTTGGAAATTCTTCAGATCCACACCAAGAACATGAAGCTGGCAGATGATGTGGACCTGGAACAGGTGGGGTGGTGATGAGGGCTGGCCAGGAGTTAGGATATCTGTTTCCAGGCAGTTGAAGAGACTGGCTAGGGACATAAGCTTAAGATACGAGGAGATGGATTTTTTTTTTTTTAAGATTTTATTTTTTCCTTTTTCTCCCCAAAGCCCCCCAGTTCATAATTGTATATTCTTCCTTGTGGGTCCTCCTAGTTGTGGCATGTGAGACACTGCCTCAGCGTGGTTTAATGAGCAGTGCCATGTCTGTGCCCAGGATTCGAACCAACGAAACACCAGGCCGCCTGCAGCGGAGCACGCAAACTTAACCACTCGGCCACGGGGCCAGCCCCCGAGGAGATTGATTTTGATTCCTGGGCAAGGGAAGGGAAATGATCTGAGATTGAATCCCGGAAACTGGATTTGGCATGTTTCTCAGTTGACACTATGTTAGAGTAAACCAGAATTTTGGGGGCAGCTTTATTGCCAGGCCCCAAGTCCAGGTTTGAATACTTAAAACACAGCCAGTGAAAGGGAAATGGGAGAACCCAGAGATAGGAGTCGGGGGAAGGGGCCAGGATTCTGTTGTCTCTGAGCTTCCTAAGGCAGCTTGTGTTAGAGATGAGATAGTAAGTAGATCTTCTCTCTGCAGGTAGCCAATGAGACTCATGGGCATGTGGGCGCTGACTTAGCAGCCCTGTGCTCGGAGGCTGCTCTGCAGGCCATCCGCAAGAAGATGGACCTCATTGACCTGGAGGATGAGACCATCGATGCTGAGGTCATGAACTCCCTGGCGGTTACTATGGATGACTTCCGGGTGAGAACTGCACCTCCATCTCAGGTATACACACATGCACTTTGACCTCTCCCCTGGCAAGTCTCATCCCATTTTTCTTCCTTTTTTAGTGGGCCCTGAGCCAGAGCAACCCATCAGCACTGCGGGAAACTGTGGTGGAGGTGCCACAGGTGACCTGGGAGGACATTGGGGGCCTGGAGGATGTCAAACGTGAGCTTCAGGAGCTGGTCCAGGTAGGGTAGCTTGGTCCAGGGTAAGTCACTGCCTCAGTACATTGTAATTGAACTGAGTGGTCTTGGGGGTGTTGGCACATTAATTGCAGGAATTGTGAGAGCATAATTCAGGAGGCTGGTATTCTCAGGTTGGAGGTGCTAAGGAGCCTGCTTCTAGGGAACCTGGGTCTTCCACCGTGGAGTGGTGGGGTAGGGGGGAATGCTTCTGTTTCGTTAGGTTTCTTTCACACTATGCCGGATCCTGGAGCCCTCTTTCCTTTTCCTCTTAGTATCCTGTAGAGCACCCAGACAAATTCCTGAAGTTCGGCATGACACCCTCCAAGGGGGTATTGTTCTATGGACCTCCGGGCTGTGGGAAAACCTTGCTGGCCAAAGCCATCGCTAATGAGTGCCAGGCCAACTTCATCTCTATCAAGGGTCCTGAGCTGCTCACCATGTGGTTTGGAGAGTCTGAGGCCAATGTCAGGGAAATCTTTGACAAGGTGAGCTACACGTGGCTGGGCTATCTATTCACTTGCTTGGGGGTAAGGTAGGGATAGAGGTTGTTTCTTTGGGGGGTTAGGACCATCTCGTTCTGGCAGCTCAGCTGTGGCAGTGAAGGTCACTTTATTTTCTTTTCCCACTCAGGTCTGAGAGACCCACTTGTGCTAATGCTTGAGTCCCCCTGTCCTTCCCACAGGCCCGCCAAGCTGCCCCTTGTGTACTATTCTTTGATGAGCTGGATTCGATTGCCAAGGCCCGTGGTGGTAACATTGGAGATGGTGGTGGGGCTGCTGACCGAGTCATCAACCAGATCCTGACAGAAATGGATGGCATGTCCACAAAAAAGAATGTGTTTATCATTGGTGCTACCAACCGGCCTGACATCATCGATCCTGCCATCCTGCGACCTGGCCGCCTTGATCAGCTCATTTACATTCCGCTTCCTGATGAGAAGTCCCGAGTTGCCATCCTCAAGGCCAACCTGCGCAAGTCCCCGGTTGCCAAGGCAGGTGCAAGGTCATGGGCCAGTGGGGGACCTTTTTGAGTCCTTAGGCTAGTGTGGAGTGTTCTTTGGTTCCTGGACAAGATTCCATTAGGGATTTCTGGAGTTAGGGTGTAAAGGAAGTTGGAAGATTTGAGGGTATTAGGATAATCTAGAGTCAGAGATAAAATAAGGTGCCAAAAATGGGACAAACTAGAATTGGGAGTGCTTGGGTGGCTCGAGATCAGTGTATCACAGGGGAGGAGAGGCTAAATGCTCAGGTAGCTCTGTTGCTGCTTTTAGGACGTGGATTTGGAATTTCTTGCGAAGATGACTAATGGCTTCTCAGGAGCTGACCTGACAGAGATTTGCCAGCGTGCTTGCAAGCTGGCCATCCGTGAATCTATTGAGAGTGAGATCAGGCGAGAACGGGAGAGGCAGACCAATGCCATGGTGAGTAGGCACTCTTTCCCCAAATGTGCCAGTCATGGGGAGCCAGGGGACAGTTTCTACCATGCATGGAGTTAAGAGTATAAAGTTTTTGAAAGATAATCTGACTGAGATGTTTAGCAGGGCCTCAAAGAGAAAGAATGCTGGGGTTCACCCCTTTGGTCTGGAATTAGAAAGGCTGAGAAGAGATGGCCAGGCTAATGCTCAGTCTGAACTGGGCTGGGCTCCATGAGGGAAATCAAGCTGCGATTGTATAGATAAACAAACAGAACAGGGCTTAGAACCTGCCAAGTAACGCCTCAAGTTAAATGCAAAATCATGTGTGTGTGTAGATAGGTACTCTGTATCATCTTACTTCTTTCTCACCATGTCATGGCATAATGTTAGAGACTTAATGAATGAATGGAGGGAGTCTGTGACATCTCTTCTCCCTTTCATAAAAGTCTAGAAACTACTGATAAATGAATCCTAGGGAGCAATGTCATGGAACTCACAGCAATTGGAGTGGCTTCTTAGTGGAGGAGACAGGGTTTGACCTGGGCTATGAAGGGAGGGTAGGATTCTTTCTTTTTTTTTTTTTTTTTGAGGGGGTGGATTGGGCCTGAGCTAACATCTCCTGCCAATGCTCCTCCTTTTCCCTGAGGAAGACTGTCCCTGAGCTAACATCTGTGCCAGTCTTCCTCTGTTTTGTATTGTATGTGGGATGCCGCCTCAGCATGGCTTGATGTATGGTGCAGGTCTGTGCCATGGTTCTGAACTGGCAAACCCCGGGCTGCCAAAGCGGAGTGCACGGAACTTAACCACTACACCACTGGGCTGGCTTCCAAGAGTAGAATTTTGACAGAAGAGCCCAAATAAGCTACTTGAAAAGTAGGATTGCAGGAATTGGGGAAAACCTGGTTAGATTTAAGAGGGTATATGTTACTGGAAGTGAGGCCACTAGGTAAAGTGTCATTCAGATGTGGTAAGCACTGAGAGCCATTGACATTTCTTTTTAAAATTTAGGTGTATTGGGGCCAGCCCGGTGGCGCAGCAGTTAAGTTCTCATGCTTTGCTTCCGTGGCCTGGAGTTTGCGGATTCAGATCCCAGGCCTGGACCTTTGAGCTCATCAGGCCATGCTGTGGCAGGCATCCCATATAAAATGGAGGAAGAAGGGCACAGATGTTAGCTCAGGGCCAGTCTTAGTCAGCAAAAAGAGGAGGATTGGTGGTGGACGTTAGCTCAGGCTAATCTTCCTCAAACAAACAAAATGTAGGTGTATTGAGGTATAATTTACATATAGTAAAATTCACCATTTTTGAGTGTACTATTTCCATGGTTTTTTGACAAATGTGTTTAAGTTTTGTAATTGCTACCATAGTTGAGATACAGAAATTTCTGTCATCCCAAAAAGTTCCCTCATGCTACTTTAGTCAGCTTCTTTTTACCACCCTGAGCCCCTGGCAACCACTGATATAATTTCTGTCCCTACAGTTTTGCCTTTTCCAGAATGCATTGACAGGTTTTCAGCAGGGCAGTGACTCGATTTTAGGAAGATTGGCCTGGAGACTTAAATTGGATTGGAGAGGCAGGGAGACCAATAAGCTACTGCAATAATGGGGGGCAGGGAGGCCAGAGAAGGAATCCAGGCTGGGCCTTAACCAGCCCTGGTGGTCTGTGTTTACCAACTCCGCAGGAGGTGGAAGAGGATGATCCAGTGCCTGAGATCCGCCGAGATCACTTTGAGGAAGCCATGCGCTTTGCCCGTCGATCTGTCAGTGACAATGACATCCGGAAATACGAGATGTTTGCTCAGACCCTTCAGCAGAGTCGGGGCTTTGGCAGCTTCAGGTAAGCAGGTTGCAGTGGGCAGTGCTTAGGTTGTCTTGGGGAACTGTACAGCCAAGGTAGTGGGAGTCCTAAGGAGGCTAGAAGGGTTAGTTGTGAAAATTCTACACAGGCCCTGTCCTAACCCTCTTTTTTGGCTCTGCTCTTGTGCACACAGATTCCCTTCAGGAAACCAAGGTGGAGCTGGCCCCAGTCAGGGCAGTGGAGGTGGCACAGGTGGCAGTGTGTACACGGAAGACAATGACGATGACCTGTATGGCTAAGTGGTGGTGGCCAGCGTGCAACAAGCTGGCCTGGCTGGACCTTGTTCCCTGAGGGTGGGGGCGCCCGCCCAGGAGGGACCAGGGGTGCGCCCATGGCCTGCTCCATTTCTTAGTCTGAACAGTTCAGCTACAGTCAGACTCTGGACAAGGGGCTTTCTGTTGAAAAAAAACAAAACGTAACAAAAGTGATAAAAATAAAAGTGATTTTCATTTGGGAGGCGGAGAGTGAATTACCAACAGGGAATTGGGCCTTGGGCCTACACCATTTCTGTTGTAGTTTGGGACAGTGCAGGGACCTGTGTGGGTGTGAACCGAGGCACTGTCGCCACTCCCCACAGTAAAGCATCTGCACGTCACTCAATGCTGCCCAAGCCCTCCCTTCTTCCCCCTACCCAACCTAGGAAGGAGGGTGAAGGGCCACAGTTGCTGGGTGTTTATATAGAGAATAGGTTGATTTTACTTTACATGCTTTTCGGTTAATGTTGGAAAACTAATCACAAGCAGTTTCTAAACCAAAAATGACATGTTGTAAAAGGACAATAAACATTGGGTCAAAATGGAGCCTGTGTCCTGGCCCCTGTGCCTGCTTCTTTTCATGGGAAGGGCCTTGGGCTACCCCTCACTGCCAAGGCATGTTTCCACATGTGAAATCTTGGAAGCAAGATTGCGCTGTCTTCCTTTCCTGATTAACATCGGTGTGATACTGCTGCCTCGCCCCGTGTCTGCAGTGTCACTGGATGGGACTGCAGCGGAGGGGGAGCAGCCTGATGGAGCTCCAGATGTGGAGAATGTGACATCCTACACCTGTGTTTGATGTGGATGGTAAGGCTAGGCCTGCAGAGCCCTCTTTTCCTGAGCAAGGACTAGATTGGAGTGCCCTCCAAAAATCTTAGGGTTGCAGAAAGATAAAATCTTTGTCTGGAGGTGAATGTTCTTTCGCTGCATCTAAAAATCCTAAACGTTCATGCTGTGGTTGAGGATCACTTATCATTATGTCCACCTTTCCTTTATGTAATTTGTATTATAAAAAAAAATAGCTTTTTTCTGATATAAAATTCTAGTATTGGATGTGTTTTTTTCTTAAACTAAACATCCTCCCCTGCTCACAGTTTTACAGATGATTGCTTGTGTAGTTTTTTCCAGGTATAAAGTATCCTCTTCATTCAGCAGGTGCCAGCATACTCACTTATTGATGCTGGAATCAGTACCATGATGCCCTGCCCTAAAGGAGGAGTATGGTGCAGAGAAAATAATCTACTGAGTCAAATTTGTATTGGTCGTTCTAGTACTTAGATCAGGCTCTCGTCTGGTCTGTGTAGATAATCTACAAGCACACAAGATTCTTGGCTGATTAAACTGGGGCATCTCGAACTCATGTCCTATGAAATAAATTGTTTTGCACTTTGGGGATTTGAATTGACTGTCACTTGTTTTCCATGAGACTTCCTCCGCCAGATTCTGTCTTTGATCCTCCTTTGGTTCTCCCACCATATGGGTATCCTGGTGGCTTAGCCTTCAGTCTTCTTCCCACTCTGAACCTTATCACTTTGCCTCATCACTCTGGGTTGGCACCGTAACCTCTATGAGGACCAAAGACAAGGTCTTTTGGGGAAGGACGTTCGGTACCTCTGCATCAAGTTATGGGAACAGAACAGAAGGTAAGTGGTATTTTCCCACGAAGTTTGTCTCTAGGGAATACAGTTGGAGCTCTATAGATTCTTTAGGAAAAACCAAGAGCAGACTTAGGGATTTGATTCTGGTTCTAGCACTTGTGCTTAAAGTGGTGTAGCTTCGAACAAGGCGGTTAGCTCTCTTGGGGCCTCTAGATTGTTAATCTGAAGAAAAGATTGGCACTGCTTTTTTTTTTTTTAAAGATTTTATTTTTCCTTTTTCTCCCCAAAGCCCCCCACTACATGGTTGTATCTTTTAGTTGTGAGTTCTTCTAGTTGTGGCATGTGGGACGCCGCCTCAGCATGGCCTGCTGAGTGGTGCCATGTCCTCGCCCAGGATCCGAACCCGCGAAACCCCGGGCTGCCGCAGTGGAGCATGTGAACTTAACCACTTGGCCACGGGGCTGGCCCCAGCAGTGCTTTGTAAATGCTATAGAAAGTGGTGTGGGACTGTTTGTTGTCAGCTTACACCTGCAGAAGCCTGCTTACTTAAACCAAGAGGCAAGTTGTATAGGCAGTTTTTTTCCCCCACACTGTTCCCAGAAAGAAATTGGAATGTAATCTTACTGTAGCTAATCACTTCTTCCCATAGGATAAGTGCTACAATTAGAAGATGGGTTTCTAACCAGTAATATGGCATCAAATAGATCACAGAGGGCCAACAGTATACCACAGAGGCAAAAGCAGAAATGGAACTATACACCTAACGTCTTGAGATATATTTGGATTCAAGATACTGATCCTACAAGTTGTCCTGAGAGTCTAATGGTCACACAGTGTCCACAAGGAACACAGGTCTGCCACTTGTTAATTTGGCCAAACTGTGGCAAATGTTAAGTGTTCTTTTTCCTCTTACCCAGTCCTATAACCTACTGAGGACTTAAAAAGACTTAATAATAGAGGACTTGGATTTTTCATAAAGTTATCCAGAGACGCAAGACTCATTAAATGTCCGTGTGTCAAGTAGAAATTCAGAATTGCAGTAAGAGACTTTCCTGGGGGATAGGTGGGGAGAGGGAAAGTACCTTCAGTTACATTCTTGGCCAGCAGGTGGTGAGTTTTGGACTCAGACCCTATAGACAGGTTTGGACTAAAGCTTTGGAACAGAACAGTGACATTAGTGAGAGGAGGCAGAGGAACAGCATGTACCTTCTGACTGGTGGTTTTTCTCAACCAGATACACAGAGTAGAGGCAGTGTTGTAGAATGGAAAGAGCACTGGATTGGGAGTGTGGACTTGACCTCAGAGAACCTCACTTTCTTTGAAGGGCTTGATAGCACCCATTTCCTGATAGTATGGCTATCAGCAAGACACAGATTGTTTGTTATGGGGCTGCAAGGAAGGGGAAACCATACGGAGACAGAATCAGAGAAGGCTCTGCAGGTAGTCTGAGCTGGGCGTTAAAGGAGGGTGGGAGACTTGACATGGCGAAGTGCAGGAGAGCAGATTGAGCAAAAGGCACAGAGACTAGATAATACAGAGCATGTTTAAGAAACATCAGGTTGGGGCTGGCCCAAAGGCTGAGTGGTTAAAGTTCCATGCGCCCCACTTTGGTGGTCCTGGGTTTGCGGGTTAGGATCCCGAGTGCAGACCTACACCACTCAGCCATGCTGTGGCAGTGACCCACATACAAAGTAGAGGAGGATTGGCACAGATGTTAGCTCAGGGCTAATCTTACTCAAGCCAAAAAAGGATTGGCAACGGATGTTAGCTGAGAGCGAATCTTGCTCACCGTTAAAAAAAAAAGCAGCATCAGGTTGACTAGCAAGGGAGTCCTGGAGTGAATTTGAAGAGATCAAACCACATTGTGAAGAACCTCAAATGTCAGGAGTGAACTTTGTTCTAAAGGTGTTGTGGGTCCTCGAAGATTTAGGCAGGGAAGGGGCAGATTTCAGTGCTAGACAATGCACTTTTGTGTGTGTGTATAGGAAAGCAATTCACCCAGCAATTTGCAAGTGTACAGTACAATATTGTCAACCACATGTGCATCGTTGTGCATGGACAATTCACTTATAAACATTTTAGTTTTATAGAAGCAGTAACGTGCATTGTAGAAATTTAGAAAAATAGAAAATTTTAAAAGTAATAGTCCCAATAACCAGAGATCATATCTTAATAACTTTAGTTCCTATTTTTCTGATTGTTTTTCTGTGCATGTGTGTGAACGTGTGTTTATACATGTGGTATTTTTAAATCAGAATGAGAGCGTACTGCTTTTTGTCAATAATCTCCACTTTTCCCTTTTCATTTAATCTAATATTCGTACCATATTCAGAGTTTCCCAAGTGACTCGAAAATGTCTTTCACAACTGTTTTGACCAAACTAACGGTCTAGTCTAGGAGCACAGGTTGCATCTGTTATGTTCCTTTAATCCAACTTTTATGACACTTTTTGAAGAGATTGGGTTATGAGAATTGTAGCCATGTGAAGGTTGGATTAGAAGGAATACAGGGCTGGGCTGGCCCTGTGGCCAAGTGGTTAAATTCACGCGCTCTGCTGCAGGCGGCCCAGAGTTTCGCCGGTTCGAATCCTGGGTGTGGACATGGCACTGCTCATCAAACCACGCTGAGGCAGCGTCCCACATGCTACAACTAGAAGGACCCACAACGAAGAATATACAACTATGTACCGGGGGGCTTTGGGGAGAAAAAGGAAAAAAAATCTTTAAAAAAAAAGGAATATAGGGTAACCAATTTGGCGAGAAATGATGACTGAACTAAGATAGTGATGGCAGAGGTGGAGAGGTGAAGATGGATTTGAAATACATTTCATAGGTATAATTGACAGGGTTATAATTGATGATGGATTAGATTGGGGAGTGAAGAGGAGTCAGGAATGATAGGCTTCTGGCTTGGTATTGGGGTGGATATGATACCCTTCAATAGGAATGGGCACATGGGAGGAAAAGGTTAAAGGGAAAGTTTGGACAAGTTGAATACGAGATGATGTCTAGCAGACTGTTGGATAAGTGGATCTGAGACCTAGGGATGCTTAATAAATGACCCATGCTTTGAAATATGGCACTTAATGGAATTGGATTCAAGACTTTTTTTTTTTTGAGGAAGATTAGCCCTGAGCTAACATCTGCTGCCAATCCTCCTCTTTTTGCTGCGGAAGACTGGCCCTGAGCTAACATCCATGCCCATCTTCCTCTACTTTTTTTTTTTTTTTTTTTTTAAATTGTTTCAAACTTTTTTTTTTTTTTTTTTTTAAGATTTTATTTTATTTTTTTTCTTTTTCTCCCCAAAGCCCTCCGGTACATAGTTGTGTATTCTTCGTTGTGGGTCCTTCTAGTTGTGGTATGTGGGACGCTGCCTCAGCGTGGTCTGATGAGCAGTGCCATGTCCGCGCCCAGGATTCGAACCAACGAAACACTGGGCCGCCTGCAGCGGAGCGCGCGAACTTAACCACTCGGCCACGGGGCCAGCCCATCTTCCTCTACTTTATATGTGGGACGCCTATCACAGCATGGCTTGACAAGCGGTGCCATGTCCGCACCCGGGATCCGAACTGGTGAGCCCCAGGCCACTGAAGTGGAATGTGCGCACTTAACTGCTGCACCACCGGCCCGGCCCCAAGAAATTTTTTTTTTTAATGGTATTGGTAAAATTGGACATCTACTTTGGGGGGGAAGTTAGATTCTCACCTCATACCATACTCAAAAGTTAGATTAACAATCTAAACATAAATATATAAAACTGTGAAAGGTGCTAGGAGAAAGTGTTTTATGGTTTCCATAAAGGAAAATGTTGGTAGATTTAATTACATAAAATTTTAAACTTTGATACAGTAAAAGTCACCTTAAAATTAGGAAATAAACTACAGATTGGGAGAAAATATTTGCATCATACATAATAGGTCGAGTTGTATTTGTGGTAAGCAGGATAATGCTTTCCCCAAAAGGTGTTCACATGGTAATCACTGGAACCTGTGGATATGTTATTTTATATGGCAAAGGGGAGTTAAAGTTGCTAACCAACTGACTTTAAGATAGGAAGAGTATCTTGGATTATCCAAAGTAATTACAAGTGTCCTTAAAAGTGGAAGAGAGAGGTGAAAAAGAGAATGATGTGATGTGAAACTTGCCTTGCCTTTGCTAGCTTGGAAGATGGACCAAGAAGGCCAGTAGCCAAGGAATGTAAGCAGCCTCTCGAAGGCAGGAAAAACAAGGAATGAGTCTGTCCAGTGCCTACAGAAAGGAATGCAGCCCTGCCAACCTCTTGATTTTAGCCCAGTGAGAAATATGTCAGACTGCTGACAAAATAAATTTGTGTTTTCTGGTAATTTGTTATGGCAGCAGTAGAAAACTAATATCATATCCAACAAATAGTACAGTAGCAAAATGGGTAAAGGATATGAACAGGCAATTATAGAAGAAGAAATCCAGATGGCCACTGAACATATGAAAAGACACTTGTTTTTGTGCCCTTGGGGATGGATG
Source organism: Equus przewalskii (assembly GCF_037783145.1). Classification (NCBI taxonomy): domain Eukaryota; kingdom Metazoa; phylum Chordata; class Mammalia; order Perissodactyla; family Equidae; genus Equus; species Equus przewalskii. The sequence continues at coordinate 412,134 of NC_091856.1, read as the reverse complement.
AGCTGACCCAGGGAGAGGAAGAAGCAAAGGGCTGAGAAGAAATGGCCAGAGAGAGATGTAGAGAACTTGTGGGTCAAGTGGGTGAAGAAGGGGACCATATTTAGGACCAGACAGCTGCCTAGACCCAGACCCCTTGTGTTTATGTGAATGGATGTATTTTTCTTCTGTTCACTTGCTGTAAAGTTTTTCTCAAGGGCAGCATTGGACTATTGGACTGTGCTCCCCTGGCCTTACAGCCTCACCCTGTAGAGTAGGGATGTGTGGACTCGAGGTTGATCATCTGTGAAGCGCTTGAACAGAGAGTTAAGCCTGCAGAATCCTGAGGTCTGTACTTCTGGGACTTGATCCTGAGGGGATATGGCTGTAGCCGAAGTTAATAGAGAACTTACATTTCCAGCACCCCAGACTCCAAAGAAGACATGAGTGGGATGTGTCTAATTCACCTAGTTTATTAGGATTTCTGCTGCTTGTTTCTCCACCCCTTGACTCGTTTGGCTTCAGGTCTTGGGGTACTTGGTGCCAGTATTACCAGCCTTTCTTCTGCTGACTGGATGTGATGGGCAGGGGTCCATGGGTACCCAGAAACTTGGCTAACACCTTTTGGAGACCCCTAGAAAGGGGAGCCTGAGGTGTGGGAGAGGACAGATCCTTCTCCATGTGGGCCCAAGGGCAGTGCTTACAGTGCTGAGGGTTCAGGATGTCACCAGCTCCCAGCCCTGGCCCTCGTTGACCCTGGGGACCGACAGCCTTGGAGTGAGACTGCTGGAGGAGAGCAGTGTGTCGAGAGCTCTGGTCCCTGTGCTGAGATCTTTGGGAAAGTCTGCTTACAGAAGCCTCTGCTAATCTGGCCTGGGCTGGGTGGCTCTTCCCTGTAACTGTAGATGACCCCAGTCTTGCATCCCCTCCTCTGTGGCCTCCTGCTTTGGGTTTCCTGGGGCTGTCTCTCTTTTTGGCTGAAGATGGGGCTGAAGCCTTGTCCTGTCTCTTGCCTGAGGCTGGAACCTCAGGGTTTGAGGGCTGTTTCAGGCCTAGGCAGTTCTCACCAGGCTCCATATGAACACATGGCCCCTGGGATGAGACCTGGGCCACCATCTTCGCCTTCATTCTTTCCTCTCTCTGAGACCCTTGTGCTGCCCTGCCAGATCCTTGTAGCTGAGAATGGGAAGAGGAATGGGAATGATAACAGTGGGAGACCTGGACAGGCTGAGTTACTGTGCTCTGAACTTTAGGGGCATGGCAGCTTGAAGAGTGAGGGCACAGCTGGGGAGGATTCCTGCCTTCCTGTGGGGGGCAGGAAGAGAGTCTGCATGTGCCTAAAGTTGTGGAACTCAAGGCACAGGAGCTGCCAAATGATTGACTTGGGTCAGGGGATCTGGAAGCAAGGCTCTGTTGCAGTTTCTTCAGTCTGAGTTCCAACTCTTTACTCCAGTGCCAGGCCTGGATCCCAGAGAGGGAGGGCACCTCTGGGACAGCCTCTCCCCGGGAGGATGGAGTCTCTGCCTTAGCCCCTAACTGCTCTCCCTTCAGTAGGCCAGTCTTGTTGGGCTCAATCTTCAGAGCTTCAGCTAGGGTGAGAGGCCAGGGTATTGGCTGCAGGGGATCCACTGCTGGAGGGCTGGATTCTTGAGGGATCCCTCTTTGTTGCACATTTCTCCACATGAACTCAAAGTCAATGTATGGATCTGGTAGAGGAGGAGGGAGTGAGCTGGGGTTTGGGGCTGGGAGCTCAGTGGCCCAGCGTTTCTCTCTCTGCTCTGCTGCTTCCTCCTCAGGCTTACAGTTGGGTTGGTCTCCAAGAGGCTCACTTATGTGAGACTTTGACATAGAGTTTGGGGGTGGACTGGGGCCCCACAATGGGGACACAGGAACACAATAGATTTCCTTTTGCTTCATATCCTTTCCAGCAGGCACAGAGTCAGACAGGACTCCCAAGGGACTAGCTCCATCTGGGTCTTGGGGTAAGCTGCAAGCTGAGAGCTCAGAGACCCAGGATTTCTTTCTCTGTTGTATGTCCCTACATCTAGCCTCAGAATCAAACAGGACCCCCACGGGGTTAACTCCGAGAGGCTCCAGTACAAGAGCTGAGGGTGGGCTGAGGGTCAGAGATGAAGGCTCAGAAGCCCAGGAATTCCTGGAATGCTCCACGTCCTTCCCTGCAGCTTCTGATTTAGTGGGGCCTCCCACAGGATTGACTCTGTGGGGTTCTAGAATGGGAGCTAGAGATGGGCTGTGGGCAAGGGATAGAGACTCAGAGGTCCAGAGGTTCTCTCTCTGTCCCATGGTCTCCCACAAAGCTTTAGACTCAGACAAGACTCCCTGTGGGACCATTCCTAGGGACTCCAGCAGAGAGGCCAAGGGAAGTCTGGGAGATGATACTGGGTCTGCAGAGACCCAAAGATTTTCTCTATTCTGCATGCCCTTGCATGGAATTTCAGATCCTTCTGGGACACATGCAGGTCTGGTTCCACAGAGCCCTGGGTTGAGGTCCAAGGCTAGGGGAACAGAGACCCAAGGGTTTCCTGAATTTTCTCTTTGTTCCCACTGGGGCTTGTATCCAGATGGATCTCCCAGCAGACTGCCTACTTGGAATTCTGGCAGGGGGCCTGAGGGAGGGTAGAGGGCTGGCAGTGGAGACCCAGAGGCTTGAGGGTTCTCTCTGTGCCCCGTGGTTCCCCAGAAATCCTTAGGTGCAGAAGGTCCTCCTTCAGGGCTGACTTTCTGGGGTTCTGACAGAGAATTTGGGAGTTGGCAGGGAGCTGGCATTGGGGGCTCAAATGCTTGAGGACTCTCTTTATGTCCTCTGGTTCCCCAATGAGTCTTATATTCTTGAGGCTCTGTCATGAGGTCTACAGATTGGCAAGGGACCAGCACTGGAGGCTCAGAGATCTGAGGATTCTCTTTCTGCTTCCTGGTTTCCCACAGGGCCTTAGATCCAGTCAGGTCTCCTTTAGGGCAGACTCCCTGGAGTTCTGGCAGGGAGGCTGGTATTGGACTGGGAGCTAGCATTGCTGGCTCAGAGGCTTTGGGGGCCTCAAAACTAGTCATAACTCCCAGAAGGCTAGAGGGATACAGCAGAGAGGCAGAGAGTGAATCTAGAATGTGTTGTTGGAGGCTGGAATCCCATGACACCTTCCACCAGACCTCAGATGAAGGGAAGAACTTGGAGGGTCTGGTTATCTGGAGTTTAGGCTGTGGGTGCAGGGCTTGATCCTCAGAGACCCAAGGGACTTCTCTCTGCCGTGTAAGCTGCTGTGTATGTGCCTCAGTGCAACATAGGACTCCCTTATGGTCCATGGGAAAGGACTTAAGATGGAGGGATAGTGATGGGAGAGGAGGGGAAGATGGAAGGGGAAGTTGCCGAGGATCAGGGGCCATTCCTTCCAGATCTTTCATAGTCTGGACTTCATGGGTAGGAAGCTGGGTTGGGGAGCAATACTGGGCAAGCAACAGGTTGGACCTAGGCAGGAAGGCAAGTTTGTTGAAGAAAACAGAAGGACCAACAGACAACTTCAGGGGAGAGGGGCCACCTGAGCTCAGGAAGATGGCCTCTAAAGACTCGCTGTGCAGAGAGGGGAGACCCCAGAAGACCTGGCTTTTCCTCTGCTGTAGACGACTGCCTGATGCTGTCTTGTGCCTCACGGGCAGGTTGGTCAGGATCTGAAAGGTGGGGAAGGATGTGGAAGGGGTTGGGGTCTGCATGAGTACTTGCTCTGCTGTCCCTATGGCCTTCTGGAGGCCCTCAGAACCACAAGATGGCTGGAATGGGGCTGTGGTGGCTTGCTTTTCAATAGGAGCTTCTTTGGGAAGAGAACATGGCTTCAGTGGATCCAGAGATTCTTCCTCTTCATCTTCCTCTTCCTCCTCCTCCTCTGACTTCTGCTTCCACAGGTGATCAAGGAAAGCCACATGGTACAGAAGCAGTAGGCCCTAAGGAGTGGAGAAAGATACCATCAGGTGTCTTTTTGATGCCTGAAGGCTTTTCAGAGACACAAAGAGTGTTATGAAGCCCTCAGGCTCTGTTCCATATCCAGACTGAACAGTTACTCACCTGGCCCCACATCTGTGGTCAATAGTCACTTACCCATCCGGTGTTAATGGCTAGTATGCATCTACATTTGGAGATCAGCATTCCCTTACATAACTCTACATCTGGGGTTAGTGATCACTCACCTGGCTTCAAATCTAGTGTCAGTGGTTACTCACCCAGCCTCACATTTAAGGCTTATTTATAGTAACTCACTTGGGCCCACATCCATGGCAATGATTCCTCATCTGAACTCACTTGTGCTGTCAATAGTCATTTATCTAGCTGCACATCCACGTCACCCACCTTGCCTTGCATCTTGTTCCCAGAGTACCAGAGCTGAAGCTGTTGCCACCTTCCAAACTGCCACCACCTCCGGATCTGCCAAACCGTGAACAAGAATAGTATCACCAGATTCCCTGGACTCTGGAGGCAGCTGCTGCCACAGTGTCTGCAGGTCAGGACATGGATCAGCTGGTCCCAGAGAAGTCCCCTGTCCCCCTCAGCTCCAAGCAGGCCCACTAGCAGCCATTCCATTTTCCTCAGCCTAGCGGCAGTTTACCCTGAGGTCATCACTGCATCACAGAACAAAGAACTCCCATTCCCCACCTGCCTAACAGCCATCTCCCTGAATTTAGGGCCAAAAAATTGCCTCTACCAGACAACTCACACTTCATACAGCAAAACCTGCGTGATTCCCTTTTGTCTTGATTGCCAAGGTCAGAATTATTTTCAGGCATTGTGGTTAAGGACATGGATTTTAGCATCAAACTGACTTATTCAAATCCTAGTTCTGCCACTTCTGACTTGTGAAATCTCAGTCAAACTACTTAATCATTCAGTGCCTCTGTTTTCTCATCTGTAAAATGGGGATGATATTATTACTTACCACATAGGATTGTTTGAAAATTAAATGAATAAATTTATATTCTTAGAATAGTATATAGTGTATACTATATTAAAAATTTATTTCTTTTAAGGTTCCTGATTACAAGCTTCATTCCATCTGTTCCCTCTTTTTTTTTGTGAGGAAGATTGGCCCTGAGCTAACATGCGTTGCCAATCTTCCTCTTTTTGCTTGAGGAGGATTGTCTCTGAGCCAATCTTCCTCTATTTTGTTTGTGGGATGCTGCTACAGCGTGGTGTGATGAGTAGTTTCTAGGTCTTCGCCTGGGATCTGAACCTGCAAACCCTGGGCTGCCAAAGTGGAGCACTCGAACTTAACCACTACGCCACTTGGCCAGCCATGTTCCCTATTTTTTTTTAAATCTCACATCAGCTGTGAACTGTCTTATTTGACTTCAGGTTGCCTGAGATGTTTTTGGCAAGCGTTCATGTTAAGGATGACAATAAACCAAATGTACTTGACCATTTTTCATTTGTCCCTCTTTCCCCTAAAACCACCACTCTCTTCCATGTCAACTCTTCTTTTCAGGGCCAGACTTCAATATGTGCCTTCCCAGAGCAATTTAACATCTCTCTTCTCACCCCACTTAGATCAAATGCCATCTTAGTCTGGTAGAAAGAGCTCTGAGCTGGAATCGAGGAGACTTGAGTTCTCTAGCTCTGTCACTGGTTGGCCATGTGATCTTGGGCAATAAAGTTTTCTCCATTGGTACATGAGTTGGACTAGATTCATTCATTCACTCATTCAACACATATTTATTGAATTTCTACTATGTGATCCAGTAGTGTGCTCAGTCTTGAGGAGACAGAAGTAAGACAGAGTCTCTGAACTAAAGTAGGTCCCATTTCAGTCGGGGAAGAATAGAGATACGCACAGGGTACTATGGGGGCAGAGAAGGATATCTAACCATCCTGGGGAAGGGGGTTGCTTGTCAGGGGGTGTTTCCCAGAAGAGATGATTAAGGCTTTGTTTGAGAAACCAAGAAAACGAGAATGTAGGGAAGGAGAAAAGGACAATCCAGGTAGTAGGAGCAACCTGTGTAAGGTGGTAGGGCAGAGAAAGCATGTCCCATTAGGGAAATTGAAGGTATTTCAGTGTGGCTGTAGTATTAGGTGGGGGCTGGGAAGCAGTAGGAGATGGACCTGTAAAGACAAGATCACAGAGGGCCCTGAATGTCAGACTAAGAAGCTGGAAATTTATCTTGAAGGTGATGGGAAATCATCAAAAGGTTTTGAGCAAGGAAGTGACAAGATCCAGTTTGTGTCTTGGAAAGAACACTCTGGCTATAGTGAGGGCAAAGAGATTGAAGGCAAGAGATTAGGTAGGGAACTCTTACTTTAGGTTAGGGAAAACAAAAGAGGCCTGAACCAAGGCAGTGATGGTGGGAATGGATTCAAGTAGAATTCCAAAGAAATAATTGATTGGACTTAGTTACCAGTGGGATGGGATGGAGGAGAGAGGGAGCTGAGAATGACTCCAGGTTTTCTGACTTGGAAAACTGGGTGTGTATGTTAGCACCATTTTACTGATATAGGGAACACAGACCAGGCAGCCAATTTAGGGTGGGGAGGTGATGTGTTCCATTTTAGACATTTGAATTTGAGGTTCCTGTGACAAGGAGAAACTAGGCAGGAGAGTTAGATACAGGGAACTGAAGCTGGGAGAGCAGTCTATGGGAGAGATGTAAATTTAACAGCTAGCAATATATATATAGCAGCTGAAACCATAAAAGGCTTAAAGATGACCTACTGATATGTAATAGTTGGCCCAGACAATGTGGTCAGCAGTGTTTTTTTTTAAAAACTTGAATGAGGGGCCACCCTGTGGTCTAGTGGTTAAGTTTGGCGTGTTCTGTTTGGCAGCCTGGGCTTGGTTTCCGATTGTGGACCTACACCACTTGTAGGTGGCCATGCTGTGGGGGTGACCCACATACAAAATAGAGGAAGACTGGCACAGATGTTAGCTCAGGGCAGAAAAAATATAAAAAATAAAAACAAAACAAAAACTTGAATGAGTAGCCAACATTGTAAAATTAGCAGGTTGTACATAATAATCAATATTTTGAGCTTAAAATCTGGCAACACCGGACTCTCATTCCCATTAAGTAAAGACCATTTAGAGCTAAGTAGCAGCGGTTCAGTTTGGAGTAGACATGTGCTCTCCAATTCACTGCAGTTCTCATCACGTTCTCATTGTTAATAGCAAGTCTAAGGGCTAGTTGCTGTTTATCATCATGCCTATGATTTTGTCCACTTGTCCATTTTCAGTCATTTGTATTATCTGCCTGGTATTTGAGTTTTCTCCCTCTGGATAAAGTTGAGTCCTGATGGGAAATAGAGAGGGCAGTACCTAATACCTACACTGTGCTAGTTAATTTACATTTATGGCAGGATAATTTACCAAGTTATTAATCACTGTCTCCTACTCCTTGCCTAAAGAGACACCCAGTAGGATAAAAATGTAACTGCTCTCTTCCAGGAATTCTAGGTTTCTTGTCTCATGGAATTGTTAATGGATTTTGTATTTTCTAGTCCTAAACCAAAGTTTCCAGACACCTGTTCAACAACCTTCTCCAAGCTCTTGTGTGAGAGAGGAATTTAATTTCACTGGGTGTTCTTGAGGAGAAGAGGAGGAGGTGCTGGGATGAAAGAAGTTGCCCAAGGATAACCATGGGTCCAGGGACTTGAGAAAAGAGACAGAGTGATGGGTTCCATGAGTGACAGGGTCTGTACAGAAGTCCACTAGGAGGCAGCAGGACTTCTGAGGGGACACTAACCATCTAGCACATAGTCTTGGGAACTGCAGCAAAAGATGCTGTTGTGCATGCTTGGCAAAGATGCTGTGGACCCACCTGCCTTTTTTTTTTTTTTTTATTGAGTTATTGATAGGTTACAATCTTGTGAAATTTCAGTTGTACATTAATGTTTGTCAGTCATGTTGTAGGTGCACCACTTCACCCTTTGTGCCCACCCCCCATCCCACCTTTCCCCTGGTATCCACTAAACTGTTCTTAGTCCATAATTTTAAATTCCTCATATGAGTGGAGTCATACACAGATTATCCTTCTCTCGCTGGCTTATTTCACTTAACATAATTCTCTCAAGGTCCATCCATGTTATTGCAAATGGAATGATTTTGTTCTGTTTTGCAGCTGAGTAGTATTCCATTGTATATATGTACCACATCTTCTCTATCCATTCGTCTGTTGCTGGACACTTAGGTTGCTTCCACGTCTTGGCTATTGTAAACAGTGCTGCAATAAACATTGGGGTGCATAGGACTTTTGGGATTTCTGACTTCAAGCTCTTTGGATAAATACCCAGTAGTGGGATGGCTGGATCGTATGGTAGTTCTATTTTTAATTTTTTGAGGAATCTCCATACTGTTTTCCATAGTGGCTGCACCAGTTTGCATTCCCACCAGCAGTGTATGAGGGTTCCTTTTTCTCCACAACCTCTCCAACATTTGTTGCTATTAGTTTTAGATATTTTTGTCGTTCTAACGGGTGTAAGGTGATATCTTAGTGTAGTTTTGATTTGCATTTCCCTGATGATCAGCAATGATGAGCATCTTTTCATGTGCCTATTGGCCATCAGTATATCTTCTTTGGAGAAATGTCTGTTCATGTCTCCAGCCCATTTTTTGATTGGGTTGTTTGATGTTTTGTGGTTGAGTTGCGAGAGTTCTTTATATATTAAGGGTATTAAGCCTTTGTCAGATATATGACTTGCAAATATTTTTTCCCAGTTAGTGGGTTGTTTTTTTGTTTCAATCCTGTTTTCATTTGCCTTGAAGAAGCTTTTTAATCTGATGAAGTCCCATTTGTTTATTCTTTCTATTGTTTCCCTTCTCTGAGAAGGCATGGTGTCCGAAAAGATCCTTTTAATACTGATGTCAAAGAGTGTACTGCCTACGTTTTCTTCCAGAAGCCTTATGGTTTCAGGTCTCACCTTTAGGTCTTTGATCCATTTTGAGTTTATTTTGGTGAATGGTGAAAAAGAATGGTCAATTTTCATTCTTTTACATGTGGCTTTCCAGTTTTCCCAGCACCATTTGTTGAAAAGACTTTCTTTTCTCCATTGTATGCCCTCAGCTCCTTTGTCAAAGATAAGGTGTCCATGGACCCACCTGCCTTTGAATGGACTATATAGGTCTAGATCATGACAGACTCAAGACCTGAGATTCTTTCCTAAATGTTTTTTTTTGGTCAGTGTATATCGTGTTAAAGAGTGAAAAAACTCCCCTAGTCATGATTAATATTGGATGTCTTCCAACTCTAGTAAACGGGAGTTTTGAGCCAGATTTAATTTAATTTAGAAAAAAGTAATGTGATGTTTCTTGCTCCTCAGTGTTGTGGGATGAAGATGTTATATGCTAACATTTATTATTCCACTTAATCTTTACAACTCTTTGAAGTAGGTATTCTTATCTCCTTTCACATAAGGGGAAACTGAGGCACAGTAAAGTTAATATATGTTAACTATATATTTTCTCTCTCTATATATATATCTCCTAGGAAGCAGAGCCAGGGATTGATAACCCCAATCATTTGGATATATGTGACATAAAATAAAATCCAACAGATGTAAACACAATGGGAATGTACTGATTTATAACTGAACAGTCCAGGAGTAGGACTGGCTTCAGGTAGTAGGACTGATGTAGGCACTCAACTCAATGTCATCAGGATTCAGTTTCTATTTCTTGGCTCTCTGTCTTCTGTGCTGATTTATTCTAAGGTTTTGTGTGGTAGCAGGTTCAAGTGAAGCTGAAAATGTGGTGTTGCTCTGACAATCTTGTGCCTTATGGGTTCCAGTTGGTTGGTTAGGTATCCATCACTGAACTACTCACTGAACTGCTCACAGGGGAATAGAACGCTTCTTTTGACAGGTCTGAGTCACATATACACCCTTGCAGTAAGGAAGTGGAGGCAAGAGCACTCCACCTGCTCGTGCACTGAGACTGAAGAAATGGGTAGTTCCTCCAGAGGACATTGACATACTTTTTCCAGAAAGATGCATGCGTGCTGGCATCAAAACAAAACGAAATAAAACAAAACAGATGTCCACTAGAGCCCTCTCTAACTACCCCATTCTGGCTTCAGGCCCAGTGCATCGTTACCCTTTTGGGATCTGAGGCTTAAGTTGAAGTGTGAATGCAGATCCTCTGGAGGCTGGGGAAGGGGCTGGATGGGGCCCAGGGCAGAGATTTTGAAGGGGGGAATCTATGAGAGACTCAGACATCTGTGTGGATAGGCCATTCAATGACCTAGCCTCTCAGTTCCTGGACCTTTTCATCTCAGTCCTTTATCTCTGCTCTCATTCATCTGTGGCCACACCTGAAGCCTCATCATCAGGAACTGCTCTGCCTTCTGAAATAATACAGTCTGGGATCCCACCTTCTGACTTCAACCTCCAGATTTGTCCTAAAGAGGCCAGTTCTTTAACCTTGTCCAGTCCATTGATTCTTCCACTTTTCCCTGTCCATGAGCAACCTGTTGCCTTTATTTTCTCCCTCTCCATGATCGACTTCATGGTCCATCAACATAAATACTTCGCAATTCGTTCTCCTTTCATTTGCCCTCTGCCAGATTTGCCCTCTAGGAAGCAGCTCAACCCTGTTGGAAAAAATCACACTTATGGGTAAGTTCGTGCCAAATGCATGGTCTACCACTAAAGGCCAGCTCCATCAGTACTTGAAAAGCACTTATTCACGCATTCCGTTTATTAAGTGCCTGCTATGTGCTAGGCATTGTTTTAAGTATTTGGGATACATGGGTGATCAAAACAGGCAAAGCTTCCTGGCCATGGAACTTACGTCATTTATTCCTTAGTAAATCCTCCCACCCTACGCAAAGTCAATTCTAACCTTCTTCTCTTTCCTCCACTTCTCTTTTCCTCGCGCCTAGCAGATGCGGCAGACTTCCACTTTTCAGAGGAGCCAGAAGCCATCAGATGGGGACTTTTCGTTATCAAAAACCACTGCGTGCGACCTCCTTCCTTCCTTCCACAGTTAAAGGTGTCCCCCTGGAGGCCTTCCTCGACCCTCCTAAGCTAGGATGGCGCCCTTATCCTCCCCTCCCCCAGCAGCACTTGCCACGCCAGATTGCACTCACGTCGTCGTTCCCGGAGGGCAGGGACTCAGCCCGCTCGCCTCTCGGACCCGGCCCGCGGCGCGGGGTGTGCGGTCAGGGCTCCGCGCGCGCTCCGGGCGGGCCGCTCCGGCCCGGCGCCCCAGCGCCGTCTCCTCAGGCTTCCCTGGTGGCTGCCTCGCGGGGCCTCCCCTCAGGACGCCGAAGTTAGCCCCCTCCGCTGCCCGAGACCAGCGCTGGGCCCTGCGGCTCACAGCCGAGGTTCGCGCGGGCCCTTCCGCGGCGGGACTCGCCGGCTTCGGCCACGGGGCCTCCGGCTGGGGCGCCTGCGCCCGGGACCGGCCGCGCAGCCTCCGAGCGTCGACCTCGGCCGCGGCCCCGGCCTCCGAAGCCGCCGCCCTCGCCGGCCGCTCTTCTCCTTGTGCCGCGCCTCCCCGCCGGCCTCCCCTCCCCAGGACCCCTTCCGTCGGGTCGCCGAGTTAAGGGCCCAGGCCGGCAACCCCGCTCCCGTCCGCGCGCGGGCTGGGCAGGGCCTGTCCACCGCCCCTGGGCGGCCCAGGGGCCCGCAAGTGCCGGGACTGGTCGACGGACAGTGAGCCTCGCGGAAGCGCCGCTCCGGCGGCTCAGGTTCTCAGCTCTGCGGGCAGGGCCGGCATCCGCAGAGGGAGGGGCCCGCGGCCCCAGGGAAGCTGCTCCATGGGACACGACGGGGCCGCGGGCGGCCGTGCGGCGGCGGCGGCAGCCCGCGCAGGCCCTCAGGGCGGCCGCAGCTCCGGAAGCCCGCAGGTGGGCGGCCCCGGGCACGCGCGGCGGCCGGCTCCTCCCAGGGCGGGAGGGCCGAGCAGCTGGGCGGGTCCCGGGCTTGCACCTTCCCGCCTTTCCTGAGGGAGCGCCGTGTCCAGGCCCTGCGAGGGCCTGGCTGTGTCCCGCCGGAGGTGGGAGGAAATGTTGCTTTTCTTTTAAAACAGTTTTTCCCCTTATGATAGTATTATATACTGAATTTCGAAGACAGGAAGACAGAGCCACCTTTTCTTAGGATATCGATCTCTTACTCATGGCTCCCTATTTTTTTTTTTTCCTTTGGTGAGGAAGATTGTCCCTGAGCTAACATCTGTTGCCAATCTTCCTCTTTTTGCTTGAGGAAGATTGTCCCTGAGCTAGCATCTGTGCCAATCTTTCTCTATTTTGTATGTGGGACACTGTCACAGCATGGCTTGATGGGTAATGTAGGTCTGTGCCTGGGATCCGAACCTGTGAACCCCAGGCTGCCAAAGTGGAGTGTGCAAACCCAACCACTACACCACCAGGCTGGCCCCTATTTTTTAAAAAATATATTTTTAAAAATTGAGATATAATTCCCTTTCCATAGAATTCACCTCTTTGAAGTGTACAATTCGGTAGTTTTAGGTATTCCTAAGGTTGTGCAATCATCACCACTATCTAATTTCAAAACATTTTAATCATCTCAACAAGAGAAGTACCCATTATCATACTTCTCATTCCTGCCTTCCCCCAGCCCTTGGCAACCGCTAATCTGCTTTCTTTCTGTATGTATTTGCCTGTTCTGGCTAGCTCGTATAAATGGAATCATTCAATATATGTGACTTCTTTACATAGCATAAGATTTTAAAATTTCATCCATATGGTAGCATATATCAGTACTTCATTCCTTTTTATGGCTGAATAATATTCCATTGTATGGAAACACCACATTTGGTTTTTCCATTCATCAGTTGGTGGACATTTCAATTGTTTCCATCTTTTGGTTATTATGATTAATTCTGTTTATAAACATTCATGTATAAGTTTTTGTGGGAATATATGTTTTCATTTTTCTTGGGTATGTACTTTGGAGTGAAATTGTTGGGTCATATGATAATTCTATGTTTAACTTTTTGAGGAACCCAAAACTATTTTCCAAAGTAGCCACACCATTTTACATTACTCAGCAATGTACAAGGGTTACCTAATGATCGATGACATTGAGATCTTCTCAGGTGCTTGTTGGCTAATTATATATCTTATACTTTGGTAAAATTTATATTCATGTCCATTGCCTATTTTAAAATTGGGTAGATTATCTTTTTGTTGTTGAGTTTTAAGAGTTTAAAAAATGTATTCTGGACACTTATAAATATATGATTTGCAAATATTTTCTCCCATTCTATGTTATCTTTTCACTCTCTCAATAGTGTCCTTTGAAGCACAAAAGTTTTTAATTTTGATAAAGTCTAATTTACCTAATTTTTCTTTGGTTGCTCTCACATTTGGCATCATATCTAAGAATCCATTGCCTAATCCCAGATCATGAAGATTTACCCCTGTGTTTTCTTCTAAGAGTTTTTTTTTTTTTAAAGGTTGGCACCTGGGCTAACAACTGTTGTCAATCTTTTTTTTTTCTGCTTTATCTCCCAAACCCCCTCCCCCCTGCACACAGTTGTATATCTTAGTTGCAGGTCCTTCTAGTTGTGGGATGTGGGACGCTGCTTCACCGTGGCCTGACGAGCGGTGCCATGTCCGCGCCCAGGACCCGAACCCTGGGCCGCCGCAGCGGAGCGCGCGAACTTAACCACTCGGCCGCGGAGCCAGCCCCTCTTCTAAGAGTTTTATGGTTTTATAAAGCTCTTATATTTAGGTCTTTGATCCATTTTTATGTCATTTTTAAAAACGAATCAATTTTTATTGAGATATAATTGACATATAGCATTGTATTAGCTTTAGGCCTAGACTTCATGTTTGTTTTGTGATAAAATACGCATAACATAATATTTATCATTTTAACCATTTGTAAGTGTAAAATTCAGATTCAGGCATTAGATACATTCAAAATGTTGTGTAATCATCACCACTATCTATACCTAAAACTTTTTCATTATCCCCAATGTAAACTCCGTGCCCATTAAATAAGAACTCCATCCTCCCTCCCTCCCCCAGCAACTGGTAACCTCTATTCTACTTTCTGTTCCTATGAATTTGCTTATTCTGGATACCTATCTAAGTAGATTCATGCAATATTTGCCCAATTGTGTGCCTGGCTAATTTAAGTTAGCATAATGTTTCTAAGGTTCATCCATGTAGCATATATAAAAAATTTCATTTCTTTTTATGGCTGATGGGTTTCATTGTATGTATTTACTATATTTTGCTTATTCATTTATCTGTTGATGGAAACGGGCTATTTGCACCTTTTGGTTATTGTGAATAATGCTGCCATGAACATTGGTGTGCAAATAGGTGTTCAAGTCCCTGCTTTCAATTCATTTTGAATTGAAGCTGCACTATTTACGTTCCTACCAGCGATACAAGAGGGTTCCAATTTCCCCACATCCTCATGAACACTTCTTATTTCCTGTTTTTTTTTTTTTTTTTTTAAGTTATACCTATCCTACTAGGTGAAAGGGTATCTCATTGTAGTTTTGATTTGCATTTCCCTCAGCTAACAAAGCTGAGCATGTTTTCATGTGCATATTGACTATTTGTTCAGGGCTCCTTGAAATTCCATGTTATTCTGAGGATGGCTTTTCCATTTCTGCAAAAAAGAGTGGAAATTTTGATAGAGACCATGTTGAATCTGCAGGTCACTTTCGGTAATGCTGACATCTTAAAAATGTTAAGACTTCCTATCCATGAACATGGGATATTGTTCCATTTATTTAGCTCTTCTTTAATTTCATTCAACAACGTTTTGTATTTTTCAGCATACGAGTCCTTTCCTTGGGTAGATTTATTCCTAAGTATTTTATACTTTTATATAGTATTGTAAATGGAATTGCTTTCTTAATTTCGTTTTTGGATAATTCATTTGTGGTACATAGAGAAACACAACAATTCTTGTGTGTTGATCTTGTACCTTGCAACTTTGTTGAATTCATTTGTTAGTTCCACTAGCTTTCTTGTGGGTTCTTTGGAATTTTCTACATATAGAATTATGTCAACTGTGAGTAGATATGGTTTCACCTTTTTCTTTCCAATTTGGGTGGCTTCTATTTCTTTTTCTTCCCTGATGGCTCTGGCTAGATCTTCCAGTACCATGTTGAATAGCAGTGGTGAAGGTGGGCATCTTTGTCTTGTTCCTGATCTTGTATTGGTCAGGGTTCTCCAGAAAACAGAACCAGTAGGATATATATATATATATATATATATATATATATATATATATATGTGTGTGTGTGTGTGTGTGTGTGTGTGTGTGTGTGTGTGTGTGTGTGTATAAAACAAACCAATAAGATATGTATAAAATAAAGAGATTTATTATAAGGAATTGGCTCACAATTATGGAGGCTGGCAAATCTGAAGATCTGTTGGGTGAGTCGGCAAACTGGAGATCTAGAAGAGCTGATGGTTTAGTTCCAGTCTGAGTCCAAAGGGCTGAGAACCAGGAATGCCAGTGATATAGTTCTACTCCAAAGGCTTGCAGATTCGAGATCCAGGAGTAGCTGATGTTTCAGTTCAAGTCCGAAGGCAGGAGAAAGGTTGATGTTCCAGTTCAAAGGCTGTCAGGCAGGAAGAATTTCCTCTTATTCTGAGCAGGGTCAGCCCTTTTGTTCTATCCAGGCCTTCAACTGATTGAATGAGGCCCACCCTCATTAGAGAGGGAAATCTACTTCACTCATTCTACTGATTTAAATGTTAATCTCATCCAAAAACATACCCTCATAGAAACACCTGGAATAATGTTTGACCAAATATCTAGGCACCCTCTGGCTCAGTCATATTGACGTAGGAAATTAACCATCGTGGTGTTTTTCAAGGAATTTTTCCCTTTCTTCTAGGTTATCTAGTTTGTTGATGTACAATTGTTCATAGTGTTCTATTATAATCCTTTTTATCCTTATAAGGTTGGTAGTATTGTCTCCACTTTGACTTCTGATGTTAGTAATTTGTCTTTTCTTTTTTTTTCTTAGTTAATCTAGCTAAAGGTTTGTCAATTTTTCCACCTTTACAAACAACCAACTTTTGGTTTTATTGATTTTTTTTCTATATTCTATTTTATTAATTTCTGATCTAGTCTTTATTATTTCCTTCCTTCTGCTTACTTTGGGTTACTTTGCTCTTTTTCTAGTTTCTAAGGTATGAAGGTTGTTGATTTAAGTTTTTTTTTTTAAAATGTAGGCGTTTATAGCTATAAATTTCCCTATGAGCACTGCTTTCATTGCATCTGATAAGTTTTGGTATGTTGTATTTTTGTTTTTGTTTTTGTTTTGTTGTTGTTTTTAAATATTTTATTTTTCCTTTTTCTCCCCAAAGCCCCCTGGCACATAGTTGTGTATTTTCAGTTGTGGGTCCTTCTAGTTGTGGCATGTGGGACACTGCCTCAGCATGGCTTGATGAGTGGTGCCATGTCCGTGCCCAGGATTCAAACTGGTGAAACCCTGGGCCACCAAAGTGAAGCACATGAACTTAACCACTCAGCCATGGGGCCAGTCCCTGTATTTTTGTTTTCACTTGTCTATAAGTATTTTCTAATTTCTCTTGGTATTTTTTTCTTTGATCTATTGGTTATTTAACTGTATGTTGTTTAATTTCTACATATTTGTGAATTTCCAACTTCCCTTTTTTCCCCAAATTCCCTTTTAATAATGATTTTTTTCATTTCATTGTCATCACAGAATATACTTTGTATGATTTCAATCCTTTCAAGTTTATTAATACTTTTTTAGGGCTTAATATGTGGTCTAATTTGGAGATGTCCCATGTGTACTTGAAAAGAATGTGTATTTTACTGTTATTGGATGGAGTTCTCTAGATGTCTGTTAGGTCTACTTGATTTATAGTGTTGTTCAAATCTCCTGTTTCCTTGTTAATATTCAGCCTAGTTGTTCTATACATTACTGAAAGTGAGGTATTGAAATCTCCTGTTATTATTGTTGCATTTCCTATTTCTCCCTTCAATTGTGTCAGTATTTGCTTCATGTATTTGGGGTTTTGTTGTTAGGTACATATATGTTTATAATTGCTATAGCTTCTTAATGGATTGACTCTTATCATTATAAAATGTTCTTTTTTTTGTCTCGTAACAATTTTTCTTTTAAAATCTTATTTTGTCTGATATTGGTATAGCCACTCTAGAACTTTCTTTTGGTTACTATTTGCACAGTATACCTGTTTTAGTCCTTTTACTTTTAACTTATTTATGTCTTCGAATACAAAGTATGTTTCTTGTAGACAGCATAAAGTTGGATGCTTTAAATCCATTTTTCCAATCTCTGCCTTTTAATTGGAGAGTTTAATCCATTCATATTTAATGTAATTATTGATACAGTAGGATTTATGCCTACTATTTTACTGTTACTTTTTTATATTTCTTATGTAGTTTTTATAGTATTTTTTAAAAAAAATTTAAAATTTTTCCTTCATCTCTCCAAAGCCCCCCAGTACATAGTTGTATATCTTAGTTGTGGGTCCCTCTAGTTGTGGCATGTGGGACACCGCCTCAGCATGGCTTGATGAGTGGTGCTAGGTCTGTGCCCAGGATTTGAACCGACAAAACCCTGGGCCACTGATCAGAGTGTGTGAACTTAACCATTCAGCCATGGGGCCAGCCCCCTTATGTATTTTTGACATACAATTTTATATTAGTTTCAGGTGTACAACATAGTGATTCAGCATTTATATACGTTATGAAATGATCACCATGGTAAGTCTAGTAACCATCTGTCACCATACAAAGTTATTACAGTATTATTGACTATATTCTCTATATTGTACATTATGTGCCTGTGATTTATTTATTTTATAACTGGAAGTTTGTACACTTTAATCCCTTTCACCTGTTTCCCCCATCCTCCCAGCCCCCTCCTCTCTGGCAACCACCAGTTTGTTTTTTGTATCTATGAGTTTGTTTCTGTTTTGTTTTGTTTGTTTTGTTTTGTTTTTTAGATTCCATATATAAGTGAAATCATATGGCATTAGTCTTTCTCTGTCTAACTTGTTTTACTTAGCATAATACCCTCTAGGGCCATCCATGTGGTCGCACATGGCAAGATTTCATTCTTTGTTATGGCTGAGTAATATTCCATTGTATTTATATACCACATCATCTTTATCTGTTCATCTATTGATGGACACTTAATTTGTTTCCATATCTTGGCTAATGTAAATAATGCTGCAATGAACATAGAGGTGCATACAGTCATGCATTGCTTAATGATGGGGATATGTTCTGAGAAATGCATTGGTAGGCAATTTTGTCATTGTGTGAACATCAGAGTGCTCTGAAGGGGAACAAAATTTGCCACCCCAAAATGTGTCTCTCTAATGTGAGAATTATTTTAAGCTGATTATTTTTAAGAAACAAAAGATTCAGAAAGTTTTTCTTCTTAAATCCCCCTTAGCTGCCTAAAATAATTCAGATAAAAAGACCTGTTGCAGGAAGTGAGCTATCATCTTAGCATAACATGAACTAGGTGGTAGACAGGGAGGAACCTAGAAAAGCCTGTTTATTGGGCTCCCCTCTGTGTTCTTCTGTTTCTGTGTGGTCAAACACTTTTTTTCCCTACGTATGCTCCTTTTGGCATACCTGTGAATTGCCTTCCTTCTCTTTGAAGTCCCTGACTCGCCCTATCCCCAACATCTTCTTTTGTCTTCAGCTGAGGATGGTATTTAAGGTGAGAGCTTTGGCCATTTGGGGAGTTACTCAGTTGTCCTGAGTTTCTCCCATATATACGAGTTATTAAACTTTTGTTTGTTTTTCTGTTAATCTGTCTCATGTCAATTTAATTCTTAAACCAGCCAGGAGAACCGAGACAGGTAGAGGAAAATTTCTTTCTCCTCTGTAGTACCTACATAAACCCAAATGGGATAGCCTAGTACACACATAGGCTATATGGTACTAATCTTACAATACCACCATCATATATGCGGTATGTTGTTGACCGAATGTCATTATGTGGCACATGACTGTATATCTTTTTGAATTAGTGTTTTTGTTTTCTTTGGATAAGTACCCAGAAGGAATTATTGGATTGTATGGTAGTTCTATTTTTAACTTTTTGAGGGACCGTCACACTGTTTTCCATAGTGGCTGCCCCAATTTACATTCTCACCAACAGTGTATGAGGATTCCCCTTTCTCCACATCCTTGCCAACACTTTTATTTATTGTCCTTTTGATAATAGCCATTCTGACAAGCATGAGGTGATATTGTGATTTTGATTTGCATTTCCCTGATGAGTACTGACGTTGAGCATCTTTTCATGTGTCTGTTTGCCATCTGTATATCTTCTTTGGAAAAATGTCTATTCAGGTCCTCTGCCCACTTTTTAATCAGTTTTTTTTTTTTTTTTTTTTTTGCTATTGAGATCTTTACATATTTTGGATATTAACCCTTTATTGGATATGTCATTTGCAAATATTTTCTCCCATTCAGTAGGTTGCCTTTTCATTTTTCTTATGGTTACCTTCACTGTGCAAAAGCATTTTAGCTTATTTTTGCTTTTGCCTGAGGAGATAGGTCCATAAAAATATTGCTAAGACCAATGTCAAAAAGCTGACTGCCTACGTTTTCTTTTAGGAGTTTTATGGTTTCAGGTCTTACAGTTAAGTCTTTAATACATTCTGAGTTTATTTTTGTATGTGGTGTAAGAAAGTGGTCCAGCTTCATTCTTTTGCGTGTAGCTGTCCAGTTTTCCCAGCACCCTTTACTGAAGAAACTGTCTTTCCCCCATTGTATGTTCTTGCCTCCTTTGTCTTGCATGAATTAACCTTATACATGTGGATTTATTTCTGGGCTCTCTATTCTGTCCCATTGATCTATGTGTCTGTTTTTGTGACACTACCATGCAGTTTTGATTAGTATAGCTTTGTACTATAGTTTGAAGTTGGGGAGCATGATACCTCCAGCTTTGGCACTTTGTCATTTCTTTTACTATATCTTTGAGTTATTTTCATAGTGATTGCCTTGGGGACTGTAATTATCATAACTTATCTTAATTAATTTATTCTAATAAACCTTGTCTTTATCTTATTTTATTTTATCTTTATCTTAATACATCTTACTTTATGATGGTCTAGTTTGGACTAGTACCAATGCAATTTCAATAGTCTATGAAAACTTTGCTCCTATATAGCTCCATTTCCTTCCCCCTCCTTTGTGTTCTCATGGGCGTACAAATTACCTCTTTATACATTGTTTGCCCGTCAACACATATTTATCATTATTTCTTTATGCAGGCATCTATTTTTTAAATTAAGATTATGATAGTTTACAACCTTGTGAAATTTCAGTTGTACATTATTGTTAGTCATGTTGTGGGTACACCACTTCACCCTTTGTGCCCTCCCCCCACCTCCCCTTTCCCCTGGTAACTACCGATCAGTTCTCCTTGTCTATGTGTTAACTTCCACCTATGAGTGGAGTCATACAGAGTTCGTCTTTCTCTGTCTGGCTTATTTCACTTAACATAATACCCTCAAGGTCCGCCCACGGTATTGTGAATGGGACGATTTTGTCCTTTTTTATGGCTGAGTAGTATTCCATTGTGTATATATACCATATCTTCTGTATCCGATCATCAGTTGCTGGGCATTTAGGTTGGTTCCACGTCTTGGCTATTGTAAATAATGCTGCGATGAACATAGGGGTGCATGGAACTCTTGGAATTGGTGATTTCAGGTTCTTAGGATAGATACCCCGTAGTGGGATGGCTGGGTCATAAGGTATTTCTATTTTTAACTTTTTGAGAAATCTCCATACTGTTTTCCATAGTGGCTGCACCAGTTTGCATTCCCACCAACAGTGTATGAGGGTTCCTTTTTCTCCATAACTCTCCAACATTTGTCACTTTTTATTTTGGATATTTTTGCCATTCTAACGGGTGTAAGGTGATATCTTAGTGTAGTTTTGATTTGCATTTCCCTGATGATTAGTGATGATGAGCATCTTTTCATGTGTCTATTGGCCATCTGTATATCTTCTTTGGAGAAATGTCTATTCATGTCCCCTGCCCATTTTTTGATCGGGTTGTTTGATCTTTTGTTGTTGAGCTGTGTGAGTTCTTTATATATTATGGAGATTAACCCTTTGTCAGATAAGTAACTTGTAAATATTTTTTCCCAATTAGTGGGCTGTTTTTTTGTTTCAATCCTGTTTTCCCTTGCCTTGAAGAAGCTCTTTAGTCTGATGAAGTCCGGTTTGTTTATTCTTTCTATTGTTTCCCTTGTCTGAGAAGACATGGTGTCCAAAAAGATCCTTTTGAAACTGATGTCAAAGAGTGTACTGCCTATATTCTCTTCTAGAAGACGTATTGTTTCAGGCCTAATTTTTAGGTCTTTGATTCATTTTGAGTTTATTTTTGTGAATGGTGAAAAAGAACGGTCAATTTTCATTCTTTTACATGTGGCTTTCCAGTTTTCCCAGCACCATTTGTTGAAGATACTTTCTTTTCTCCCTTGTAGGCCCTCAGCTCCTTTGTCGAAGATTAGCTGTCCATAGATGTGTGGTTTTGTTTCTCTGCTTTCAATTCTGTTCCATTGATTTGTGCACCTGTTTTTGTACCAGTACCATGCTGTTTTGATTACTGTAGCTTTGTAGTGTGTTTTGAAATGAGGAATTGTGGTGCCTCCAGCTTTGTTCTTCTTTCTCAGGATTGCTTTAGAAATTCGGGGTCTTTAGTTGCCCCATATGAATTTCAGGATTCTTTGTTCGATTTCTGTAGAGAATGTCATTGGGATTCTGATTGGGATAGCATTGAATCTGTAGATTGCTTTAGGTAGTATGGACATTTTAACTATGTTTATTCTTCCAGTCCACGTGCATGGAATGTCTTTCCATCTCTTTATGTCGTCATCAATTTCTTTCAAGAAAGTCTTGTAGTTTTCGTTGTATAGATCTTTCACTTCCTTGGTTAAATTTATCCCAAGGTATTTTATTCTTTTCGTTGCGTTCGTGAATGGGATTGAGTTTTTGAGTTCTTTTCCTGTTAGTTCATTGTTAGCATATAGAAATGCTACTGATTTATGTATGTTGATTTTATACCCTGAAACTTTGCTGTAGCTGTTGATTGTTTCTAATAGTTTTCCTATGGATTCTTTGGGGTTTTCTACATATAAGATCATGTCGTCTGCAAACAGCGAGAGTTTTACTTCTTCAGTGCCTATTTGGATTCCTTTTATTTCTTTTTCCTGCTGAATTGCTCTGCCCAACACCTGCAGTACTATGTTGAATAGGAGTGGTGAAAGTGGGCACCCTTGTCTTGTTGCTGTCCTCCGAGGGATGGATTTCAGTTTTTCTCCGTTGAGTATCATGTTGGCTGTGGGTTTGTCATATGTGGCCTTTGTTATGTTGAGGTACTTTCCTTCTATACCCATTTTATCGAGGGTTTTTATCATAAATGGATGTTGGAGCTTGTCGAACGCTTTCTCTGCATCTGTTGAGATGATCATGTGGTTTTTGTTTCTCATTTTGTTAATTTAGTGTATCATGTTGATTGACTTGCGGATGTTGTACCATCCCTGTGTCCCTGGTATAAATCCCACTTGATCATGGTGTATAATCTTTTTGATGTATTGCTGTATTCGGTTTGCCAGAATTTTGTTGAGGACTTTTGCATCTATGTTCATCAGTGATATTGGCCTGTAGTTTTCCTTCTTTGTGTTGTCCTTGTCAGGTTTGGGGATCAGAGTGATGTTGGCTTCATAGAATGTGTTAGGGAGTCCTCCATCTTTCTCAATTTTCTGGAATAGTTTGAGAAGGATAGGTATTAAATCTTCTTTGAATGTTTGGTAGAATTCTCCAGAGAAGCCGTCTGGTCCTGGACTCTTATTTTTGGGGAGGTTTTTGATTTCTGTTTCTATTTCTTTACTTGTGATTGGTTTATTCAGCTTCTCTCTTTCTCTCTGATTCAGTTTGGGGAGGTTGTAAGAGTCTAGGAATTTATCCATTTCTTCTAGGTTGTTCAATTTGTTGGCATATAGTTTTTCATAGTATTCTCTTATGATCTCTTGTATTTCTTTGGTATCCGTTGTGATTTCTCTTCTCTCATTCCTAATTTTATTTATTTGAGATTTCTCTCTTCTTTTCTTAGTGAGTCTGGCTGAGGGTTTGTCAATTTTGTTAATTTTTTTGAAGAACCAACTCTGTTTCATTGAGCCTTTCTACTGTCTTCCTTGTTTCAATATCGTTTATTTCTGCTCTAATTTTTATTATTTCCCTCCTTTTACTGACTTTGGGCTTTGTTTGTTCTTCTTTTTCTAATTCTGTTAGGTGTCATTTGAGGTTGCTTATGTGAGATTTTTCTTGTTTATTGCGGTGAGCCTGTATTGCAATGAATTTCCCTCTTAGGACTGCTTTTGCTGCATCCCAAATGAGTTGGTATGGCGTGTTTTTATTTTCATTTGTCTCCAGATAATATTTGATTTCTTCTTTAATTTCTTCAATAATCCATTGTTTCTTCAGTAGCATGTTGTTTAGTCTCCACATTTTTGCACCTTTCCCTTGTAGTTGATTTCTAGTTTCATAGCATTATGATCAGAAAAGATGCTTGATATTATTTCAACTCTGTTGTATTTATTGATGCTTGCTTTGTTTCCCAAGATATGGTGTATCCTTGAGAATGTCCCATGCGCACTTGAGAAGAATGTGTAACCTGCTGTTTTTGGATGAAGTGTTCTATATATATCTATTAAGTCCATCTGGTCTAATTTTTCATTTAATTCTATAATTTCCTCGTTGATTTTCTGTCTGGATGATCTATCCATTGGTGTTAATGGGGTGTTGAGGTCCCCTAGTATTATTGCATTGTTTTCGATGTCTCCTTTTAGTTCTGTTAAGAGTTGCTTTACAAATTTTGGTGCTCCTGTGTTTGGTGCGTATATATTTATAAGTGTTATGTCATCTTGGTGGAGTGTCCCTTTTATCATTATATACTATCCCTCTGTGTCTTTCTTTATCTGATTTGCTTTGAAGTCTACTTTGTCTGATATTAGTATAGCGACACCTGCTTTCTTTTGTTCATTATTAGCTTGGAGTATTGTCTTCCATCCCCTCAGTCTGAGTCTGTGTTTGTCTTTGGGGCTGAGGTGTGTGTCCTGGAGGCAGCATATTGTTGGGTCTTGTTCTTTGATCCATCCTGCCACTCTGTGTCTTTTGATTGGAGAGTTCAATCCATTTACATTTAGAGTGAATATTGAAATGTGGGGGCCTACCACTGCCATTTTATCTCTTGCTTTCTGGTTCTCTTGCATTTCCTTTGTTTCTCGTCCCATGATTTTTGGATTAGTAATTCAGGTATGTAAATTTCTATATTGGGTTTCTTCTTCTTTGTAATTTGTGTCTTTATTCTTGTTATTTGTTTAGTGGTTACCAGGTGGTTTGTATAAAACATCTCATAGATGAGATAGTCCATTTTCTGATAGCCTCTTATTTCCGTGAATTAAAACCTTCCATCCCTTTTCTCTTCCCCTTCTAGGTTGTTATTGTCAGATTTTTTTTTCTCTTCTTTCTTGTGTTGTGAGTTTGTTGTTAAAATGACAAGGTTATATTTATTCTTGGTGTTTCCTTTCCTTTTATCTTTAATGTTTTATTTAACTTTTGCTAACCTGTTCTGATGGGGAGTTGCTACTTTCTGTTATTGTCCTTCTACTTATCTCCTTTGCTCTTGGTTTTGTAACCCCTTTCCTCTTTTTGACTTTTCAGGTATGAGGGTTTTCCTGAGCATTTCTTGAAGAGGAGGTTTTGTGGCAATGAACTCCCTTAACTTTTGTTTATCTGGGAAAGTTTTTATTTCTCCACCATATTTGAAGGATATTTTCGCTGGGTAGAGTATTCCTGGCTGCAGGTTTTTGTCCTTCAGAGTTTTGAATATATCATTCCACTCTCTCCTAGTCTGTAAAGTTTCTGCTGAGAAATCTGCTGATAGCCTTATGGGGATTCCATAGTAGGTTATTTTCTTCTGCCTGGCTGCCCTTAGTATTTTCTCTTTGTCGTTGACTTTTGCTAGCTTCACTACTATATGCCTTGGGGTTGGTCTTCTTGCATTGATAAAATTTGGAGATCTATTGGCTTCTGTCACATGAAGTTCCATCTCTCTCCCCAGGTTTGGGAAGTTCTCAGCCATTATTTCTTTGAATAGGCTTTCTGCCCCTTTCTCCTTCTCTTCTCCCTCTGGTATACCTATAATCCTTATGTTACATCTTCTAATTGAGTTGGATAATTCTTGGAGAGTTTCTTCATTTGTTTTTAGTCTTGGTTCTCTCTCCTCCTCTGCCTGCAGCATTTCTATATTCCTATCCTCCAAATTGCTAATTCTGTCCTCCATATTATTGGCCCTACTGTTCAGAGAGTCCAGATTTTTCTTAATCTCCTCCATTGTGTTCTTCATTTCCAGTATTTCTGTTTGGTTCTTCTTTATAGTATCAAGTTCTTTTGTGACATAGCTCCTGAACTTGTTGAGTTGTCTATCTGAATTCTCTTTTAACTCATTGAGTTTTTTAATAATGGCTGTTTTGAATTCATCGTCATTTAGGTTATATATTTCATTGTCTTTGGGATTGTTTTCTGGGTATTTGTCCTTTTCCTTCTGTTCTGGAGATTTAGTATATTTTTTCATACTGCTTGATGGTGTAGATTTGTGCCTCTGCATAGAGATAGAGTTTAGTTACTGCTTCCACTTGTTGCAACTGGTGTGTGTGGGGGAGCATCTGTTTAGACTGCACCGACCAGGAACCCTATCAGCTATTGCTAACTGGACCTGGGCCCCTCCTCATAGTCACAGTGGTCCTGTGGGGTCCCTCTTAAGCTGTGGGGGCAGTCACCCGGGGGCTTCAGGCTTCTGGTGCCTACTGTTGCAGACCACCTAGATGTGCTCCCTCCTTAGGGTCTGCAGCAGTGTTATGGGCTTTCCCAGTGGCCAGGAGCAGGATCACCTATATTTGCAGCTCTGTCACTCTCGGCACCCACAAAATCTCACTTGTCCACTATATGTCACAGCAGAGCTATGGGTATCTTCTGCAGTCTGTGGTTAGCTCACCTAGCTATGCTACTTTTGTCCCAGGGCCTTCCAGCCTTGTGATTGCCAGGCAGGGTGTCTCTACTAGTGCTGTGCAGAGGCTTTCGCTGAGGCTGCTGTGAGACTGTAGAGTTTCTCCCCCGGACCCCGGAGCCAGGCCACTGGAACTCCACCCAGCCCCAGGCCACTCCCACAGGATCTCCAGGTGCCCCTTTCCCCGTCTGGGGGACAGCCAGAGTCTGTGAGTCTGGCAGTGGCTGGCAGGCTGCTGCCCTGCCCGGGGTCCTCCTCTTTTGGACCCTCCTGGCATTCTGAATGCTGGGCGGAGCCTCTCTGCTAATGGCGAGTAGAGGCTTTCCCTTCCACTGGTGCAGGACCCTGGAGTTTCCCCCTGGGCCACGGAGCCAGCTGCTGGAACTCCACCCAGCCCCAGTCCTCTCCCAGGGGTTCTCCGGGACCCCCTTTCCCTGTCTGGAGGACAGCCAGAGTCCGTGAGTCTGGTGGCGGCTGGTGGGCTGCTGTCCCATTTGGGATTCTCTTCGGGAGCCTCCCGGTGTTCTGAATGCTGGGAGGGGCCTCTCCACTAATGGTGAGTAGAGGCTTTCCCTGCTGCCAGAATGGGACCCGGGAGTTTCCCCCTGGGCCACGGAGCCGGCCGCTGGACCTCCACCCAGCCCCAGTCCTCTCCCAGGAGATCTCCGGGAGCCCCCTGTCCCGTCTGGGCAACAGCCAGAGTCTGTGAGACCGGCGGCGGTGGCTGGTGGGCTGCTGCCCTATTCGGGATTCTCTTCGGAAGCCTCCCGGCGTTCTGAATGCTGGGTGGGGCCTCTCTGCTAATGGTGAGTAGAGGCTTTCCCTGCCGCCACTGGTGTGGGACCCTGGAGTTTCCCCCTGGGCTTAGGTGTAATCTTGGGGGGCTTAGGTAGGGCTGTAGTCACCTGTTTCCACTGTCGCTCCTCTGGTGTGTGCACCCTCCTGCCCTTGGTGCGTGGCGATGTTATGGGGGAGTCCGCTGGAAGAAAGCCGCTTGCAGGTACCAGGCTGTTCGGGGGTTGGGGGTCAGAGAGTTTTCACCTATCTCCACCTCCTCCCAGGGGGAAGTCCGTCCTCCTTCTGATGTATAGCAGCACGGGTCTCTCAAGCGTCCTGAGATGCTATATGGATATCCTTTGTTAAGCGATGAATGTCCAATTAGTTGTAGATTTGAAGGGGGAGAGACAAAGAAGACTAGTCACACCGCCATCTTGGTGACATCCCTATGCCAGCATCTTTTAAATCAGATACTAGAAGAAAAGAATTGCAAACAAATATACATTTATACTATCTTTTATATTTTCCTCTCTAGTTACCTTTACCATTGCTCTTTATTTTTTCATGTGGATTTGAGTTACTGTCCAGTTTCCTTTATTTCAGTCTGAAGGACTCCCATTAGTATTTTTTTCCCTTTGTGAGGAAGATTCGCCCTGAGCTAACATCCGTTGCCAATCCTCCTCTTTTTTTTTGCTTGAGGAAGATTATCTCTGAGCTAATGTCCACACCAATCTGCCTCCACTTTGCATGTGGGATGCCTACACAGCATGGCTGGTGAGTGGAGTAGGTCCACATCCAGGATCTGAACCTGCTAACCTGGGCTGCAGAATCACAGTGCATGGAAATTTTTTTTTTAAAAGATTGGCACCTGCGCTAACTGTTGCCATTCTTTTTTTCTTTCCTTCTTCTTCTCCCCAAAGCCCCCCAGCATATAGTTATATATTCTAGTTGTGAGTGCCTCTGGTTGTGCCATGTGGGATGCTGCCTCAGCATGGCTTGATGAGTGGTGCCATGTCCTCACCCAGGATCTGAACTGGCAAAACCCTGGGATGCTGAAGTGGAGCATGTGAACTTAACCACTTGGCCATGGGGCCAGCCCCAAGTGCATGGAAATTTAACCACTTGGCCATGGGGCTGGCCCCCCATTAGTATTTTTTTTATGGAAGATTTGCTAGCAATGGATTCTCAGTTTTTGTTTGTCATGTCTTGATTTCTCTTTCATTTTTGTTACATAGTTTTGATGAGTATAGAATTTTTCTTTCAGAACTTTGAGTATGTCATCCAATGCCTTCTGGCCTTCATGGCTTCTGATAAGAAATCAGCTGTTAATCTTATTGAGGATCCCTTATAGATGATGAGTCACTTTTCTCTTGCCTCTTTCAAGATTCTGTCTTTGTGTTGTCTTTTGACAGTTTGATTATGATGTGTCAAAGTATGGATCTCTTTGTGTTTATCCTACTTGGAATTTGTTGAGCTTCCTGGATGTGTAGACAACTTTGGAAGTTTTTGGCCATTATTTCTCCAGATATTATTTCTGCTCTGTTCTCTCTTCTTTCTTTCTGGGATTCCCATTATCTGTTATTGTTATGCTTGATGGCGTCCCACAGGCTAGGTGTCTCCTAGGCTCTGTCCATTTTTCTTTATTATTTTTTCTTTCTGTTCCTTGCATTGGATAATCTCAATTGACTTATCTTCAAATTTGCTGATTTTTCTTCCACCTGCTCAGACCTGCTCTTGAGCTCCTATTGAAATTTTTATTTCAGTTATTGGACTTTTCAACTCCAAGTTTCCATTTGGTTATATTTTAAAAAGTAATTTCTATTTCCTATTGGTATTATCTATTTGGTGAGCTGTCATTTTCATACTTTCCATTAGCTTTTTAAGACAGTTTTCTTTACATTGCACATACATAGCTGATTTAAAGTCTTTGTCTAGTAAGTCCAATGTCTGGGCTTCCTCAGGGTCACTTTTTATTGATTGCTTCCCCCCCTTGTGTATGTATACGGGCCACACTTTTTTGTTTCTTTGCATGTTTTGTAGTTTTTGTTGAAAATTGGACATTTTAAATAATATAATGTGGCAACTCTAGAAATCTTACTTTCTCCAGAGTTTGTTGTTGTTGCATAATTACTTTTCTGAACTAAATCTGTAAAGTCTATATTCTTTGTTGTTTGTGGCCACTGAAGTCTCTGCTTGGTTAGCTTAGTGGTTGGTTAATTACTGAACAGAGGTTTCATTAAATCACTGGAACTAATGAGTCTCCCAATCTTTGTGGAGGGCATGTATATACATATACATATTCTTCTGGGACTATTTTGGAGTCACTTGCTGATATGCTCCCAACCATTGTGGAGCACTGACGACAAACCAGAGCAACTGTACAGTCTTCGGCAGCTCCCATATCACCAAACCTAGGGGGACCAGTTGCAGCGTAAGTGGAGCCAGCTCTTCTAGGGCCTCCCCTCTTTTCACAGTAAGTCCCTTGTGGCTACTGTCCTGGTTTCTGGTGGTTACTCCCTACTGGAGTCTCCATTTGTTTTATTCAGTGGATTCTCTAATATCCATTCCTTCACCCCCCAGTTCAAATGCAAGTTAGATTCCCCACTGTTTCCCCAATCTTGAACTCTGTTTCATTCCCAGCCCCTACCTCAGGCCCACCTTCAATCCTTGTTCCCACTCCTACTACCTTCTTTTTCACCCCGGATTAGGGCCTCTGGAGTATCTCTTCCTAGGACCCAGCATGAGGTACAATCTCCCACTTCAACTGAAATTTAACACCTGTTGCAGAAGCAGATTGAAAATTTATGGTTTTTAACCTTTATCAGTACAGCCTGTCCTGCCAGGCCTATGTGCCAGTCTCCATTCTTTCTAGAGAATTTTCTATAAGCAATAATATTTGGAACCAACTAGAGCACCACCTTTGAAAGAATCTCATGTAACACTGATGTGTCCTGGCCTACAGGATCCAAGAGTCTCTGGAACTGATGCAACCTCAGGGCAACTAACAGACAAGTCTCAGCTAAGGAACAATCAGCCATAGGCTTTCACAGCCCTCTGTGTTTATGGGCCAAAGCAACAAGGATCTAAAAAAGATTGGATTGTGGCACCCAGAAGTTTCCATGTGAGGGGCCCAGCAACATTTCAGTAAGAGAATGACTTAAGGAAGTGTCTGAGGCATAGTCTGAGAAAGGCCCCAAATGTAACCTATTAAGGATTTCAGAAAGTTACCCAGTGAAGGTTTTAGGGGCTGATTCTGCAGAGGAGATAAAAAATGATTTGTTTGGCTTGGGAAATGGCTTATCAATGTGTTAATAAAAAACCTAGACTGGAAGCAATTAGAAAATGCCTTGAAGGTTTACTTTGGCAATAAGCTGAGGCAGGTCTATCACAGAGGGATCCCTGCAGATGTGTATTGTTCATGGCTTGCTGCAACTATATATTGCCCCCTCCTGGGAAGTCCTATAGCCACTTGGAAACCAGAAATTTGGTACCCTCAGTGAATCAGGAACATTGCCTGAATACCTTTTAGAAGCTTTCTTTCTTTGATATAGGCATTAGACAAGCACTAGGAAGCCCAGATTATATGGTTTTGGTTGTGGCAGAGGTAGAGCTTACCTCTCAAAGTCCTTGAATCCATAAAACTATCAAGTTGACAGAGACCCAATCATGGCCCCTTCCCCAGGGCCCTTTCTCTCTTAGCCACCCATGTTTCATGGATGGCTAAGCTGAGATTGCTTAGCTCTTTGAAGGAAACCCTTAGGCAGGTTGAAAGACAAGCCAGTCACAAAAAACTAAGTCAACATTCTGTATAGTCCTCTTCCTGTCCCCTCAGCTGTGAGCAAGGAAGCACAGACGGCCCTGAGATGTTGGTCACGGTTCACACAGGACCTTTAGCCTGAGAAGAACAGATAAACTTTTTGGCTTCTCACACCCATCATCATGGACAAATCAAGGCAGAATGGGACGGTATTGGGGTCAAGAGAGGCAGTCCAGAGTCACTCCAAGTGAAACACTGGCAGGATATGACCCAAGGGATGAAAGTAGAGTTGTATCCCGACAGAATCCAGCCATGCAGGAGCAGTGCCCCAGAGGCAGGGAATAGAGAGAATGTCTGGAGGGGATCACCACAGCAGACCTGGATCCCAAGAGGGGAACATCTTCTTGGAGTTTCCACTTTAGGAAAAAGATGTTGGAGATTCCTTTACCGGCCAAAGAGTCCAGGGAGAGAGTGAAGTCCAAGAAGACTCCAGCTCCTAAGCCCACAATTGGAAAATGTTCTGAGAGTCAGTGAGCTGGAAGATGCCCAGAAGCTAAAGGGCTACTGGAGTGGTCAAGGGGCTCCAGTGACCAAGGCATGCCCCCACCACCAAGTGCTGGTTGCCCAAGATTTGGGATGGCCAAGCCTTAAAGAACATATTACTGTCATACAAATGAGCTAGTGATTTTCGTAGTACTGTCATTTGCAAAATTCACACACACACACACACACACACACACACACACTACTGTAAAAGAACTTAGGTGCTTGTCAAAGAGAGAAAACCCAATAAAGACCCTGTTCCCCAAGACATGGCTGAACCAGTGTTTCTTCCAGCTCCTTTACTATCTTGACTTTTCTATAGCCGTGTGTATATGTGTGTGCATGTAGGGTTACACAGGTATTAAAGGACCATAACCCCCCATGCAACCTCCAAGAAGGTAGAGCTGCAGAGCCAGCTTCAGAGCTTTCTCATTGAAGTGCCCCTGTCCTCAGATAGCCTGGCTTCTAAGGTCTGAGTCCCATTCCGAGTGCTCAGTGGGGACATGACAGTTTTCTAGGTCCAGTGTCCCCACATGGAGGCCAGAGGGAGCAGTCTGGCCCAGCAGACCTGGATCCCAAAGCTTCAGGTCTCAGGGAAGAGCCAGGACAAGAATTTAGCCCCAAGTGAAGAGAGGGACAAGTCTAGGAGACCTGAAACAGGAGAGCATCGAGTAGGAGATGCAGGATTGGGGACCTTCCTGCCCAGCCCAAGGGACTAGCAGATACCCTTCTGAGCAAGACCCCTTGGTTTCTGCACTGGAAGGAGTAGGCTCCTCCCAAAAGTATCTTGGCTAAAAGGATGAGGAGCTTTCTTCACTGGAGTTGTCCCAGGAAAAAAGGCAAGGACAGGAAGGTCCCTGTTATAAGCCTAGTCAGTGTTAGCCTCTGTGTGGAGCCTAGGCCCAGGGGAGCTGTCGTCATGGCACTGGAGATGCTGAAGCTCAGGAGAGCATGGCTGTGATGGGCACGATCCTGGAGAAGACTCTGGGGAGGAAAGTCAGCACCAGAAGGAAGTCTACACCCAGACAGAGCCTGCAGATGGCCATTCCTGTGACTAGAGGGCTCCTCCCTACCCAGATCCAAGGAAAGTAACAAGTGCATCATGCAGTCAGCACGCAGACCCTTAGGACCAGAGTTGTCTCAGCAGGCACAGGTAGCTCCGAGACCAGGACAGACCTCCCCAGAAAATTGTGAGATTCAAGGATCAGCAATGGTGTTGTCTCCCAGGGAGCCTGTGTCCCCAGCCAGGCCCTGCCAGCATGGGCCAAGGATGCCAGGAACCTCCAGCCACCCTCTCCACTGCCCCAGGTTTTGTCTTTGGGGATGTGTCTCTTCTAGTCAGCCAGAAAGTCCTCCCCTATCCTCTCCTAGGAGGACAATTTCTCTCAAAGGAAAATTCCAGTCCATGTAAAGTCTATTAGTTCTCATGCTAACACATCCTTCAAAGAGGATAGTCTCTATTTCCCATAACCAAGGACAGTCTTTCCAAATAGATGTTTCTTCTAATAGCTGAGTGGTGTCTTCCGTCTTTGCTGTTTGATGCATACATTTTGGAAACCTCAGGAGTCTGGGCTTAGAGGAAGGAAGGAGTCAGCTTCAGCTTATATTGAGGGCCTGTTTGGGCTTCTCAAAGGTGGCCAGGGCCCTGAAGGGAGGTTGCCAGTGGCACTGCGCACCCACCCCCATCCCAGGTTCATTGTTCCTGCTTAGATGCTGTATTTTTAAAATACTTTATTTTTTTCCATAATACTGTCATTACAAAAAAATACAAAAAAAACTACTATAAAAACATTCAGGGGCTTGTCAAAGTGAGAAAACCTCAAGACCCCACCCCAGAACCTGGCTGAAGCAGTCTTCCCCTAGCTCCTTCACTATTTGACTTTTATATAACTGTGGGAGCGGGGTGGGGTCACACAGGCATCAAAGGGCTGGAAAGTCCCCACACAGCCTCCATGAAGGGTAAGAAATAAGTAGCTTCACATATCACAAAAATGGGATTTGAAGTTTGGGGGTGGCTAGGCCCTGAGTTCAGAGGTGTGGGGAGAAACCTGTGACCCTGAATCTCTTGGTGGGGAATAGCTGCCACCTGACCCCAAAGCCTTTTCCCTTCCTGATGAAGGCTAGGAGATGGACCCTGCCCCCCACCTCTGAGCTTTAATACAGCAGGCCCCCTTCCCTCTCCTGCACCCTCGCACATTCCTAAGAGCAGCATGGAGGACAGAACTTCCAGCTCTGCAGGTCTGGCAGGGGAGCTGTCGAGGAGGCTGCTCAGGGTCCCGCTCGCTTCCCTGCCCCACATGAAAAGTGTCTCGTGCTCAATGGCCTGGTTCATGGGTTATGGACCATTCGTTCCTGTCTCAACCCTGGAGAGGCACAGACAGCTCTGGGTGAATGCTTTGTGTGCATGAACATGTGTGTGATAACCTTGGACACTGTGGCTGTAGGGGTGAGGCTAGGGTGGGAAAGCAGTGTCCTTTCTATCCTCTTCCTCCCCCAACAGGAGGAAGCCAAAGGGAAGGGAGAGGAGAGGTATTAGCCAAGCTGAGGGGAAGGAGGACATGCTATTTACAAGCAAGGACAAGGAAGCTCTCTGGCTCCAAGTAGCACTCAGCTCACTCTCCAGTCAGTGGAGTGGGAACTGGATTCGAAGCTAGTGACATGAAAATTGACCCCTGGCCTGGGCTAGCTCTCCCCACCTCCCTCCCACTCCCCCAAGGCAGCCCAGCTCTGAAAGGGGTCAGGGACAGGAACATTTTCCTGAAAACTAGTGGCTTTTTTGCATTTTAGAAAAAGTTGCCAGTGTCCAGTGGACATCAAACTGGGTGCACACTGGGTGGGGTGACTGTGGGGGGTATTGCTGTGGTAGACTCTGGGCTGGCTGGGGCAGAGCCTAGGAACAGGGTAGGTGCTGCTTAAGGATCTGTCGTGTCTGTGGCGTTAATCTGTCTGGGAAGCGAACTTTGAACTCGACAATGAGGTCTCCCCGTTGGGTGGGCACTTTGGGGAAAGGAAGGCCCTCCCCTCGGAGTCTCTTCACGGTGCCTGGCTTGATGACATCATTGCAGGGCAAAGGGATCACTCGACCATCAATGGTGGGAATGTTCACGGTGCAGCCACACAGCGCCTGGGGAGAATGAGGCAGAGAGTGAGGAAAGGTGGGGTAGAGTAATTAGGAAAGGCGGAGAAGACTGACGTGGGGACAGAATGTCCCATCATTCCCCCACCAATGCACACACAACCTGACCCCGGCCCCACCTCCTTGAGGCTGATCAGGGCACTGTAGAGCACGTTGGTGCCATCTCGGCGGAAGTGTGCGTGGGGCTTGTCTTTGAGCACGAAGACAATGTCAGCAGGGATGTTGTCAGGTGTGGCATCGCCCTCTTTGGGGAAAGTGATCTTGGTGCCTTCCTTCCAGCCACGCTTGATGACAATATGCAGGATCTTGTCCTCGGTGCGCACAGTTCGCCCATCAGGATTGAGGCGCCGCCTTGTGATCTTCATGCGTTTGGTGGAGCCGTGGTAGATCTCCTCCAGGGACACCCGCAGCTCATGCACCACAGGTGGGTCCTGCACCTTGCGCCGAGGGTACAGTGGTTCTGGGGCTCGCCTTGGACCCCTACTTAGCCCATTGAAACCAAAGCGGCCAAAGGCACCAAATGGGTCCTCATCTTCATCCACATCCATGTCATCTGGGTCAAAACTACTGAAGGGTCGAGTGGAGCGGCTGCTGGCAAAGAAGATATCGAAGGGGTTGGAGCCACCAAAGAAGGAGGCGAAGGTGGCATGAGGGTCCCCATGAAAGGTGTAGTGAAAGGAGCCACTGGAGCCACCTGACGAACCACCGCCAGTCTTCAGGCCTGGAAGGAGGACAAGTTAGGGGCAGTGTGGCTGCTCCTGCCCCCACCCGCACAGTCTCCTTCCCCTGCCCACTTGTTCCCAGTTCATGGGCCTAACAAAAGAAGCAACCTTTAACTCCCAGAAAGGGCTGGCCTAATAGAGTAAGAAGTCTCTGGCAAGATTAATTTCTACTCTGAAGTATTTGTTTAATAATAAAGCACATCTTGGGGGTCGGCCCCGTGGCCAAGTGGTTAAGTTCCCACGCTCCGCTGCGGCGGCCCAGGGTTTCCCCGGTTTGAATCCTGGGCGCGGACATGGCACTGCTCATCAGGCCACACTGAGGCGGCATCCAACATGCTACAACTAGAAGGACCCACAGCTAAAAATACACAACTGTGTACTGGGGGGCTTTGGGGAGAAAAAGGAAAAATAAAAATCTTTAATAATAAAGCACATCTTGAGGTTGAAAGAGGCCGAGTTACCCGACATGTGGAAAAGCTAAGACTAGAAGACTTGGAGGATGTGACTTCTAGTCCTGTAATCTCTTCCACGTACCCATGGCCCAAAGATGTCTTACAAAGCCTTGAGTACCTGGCCTGGGGTCACACTGCAAGTCATACCTGGCTCTTAAATCTTTGCTTATCTCCGAAGACGCATAGGGCAAGAAGCAATCAGACAGGATTTGACCACACAGGGGGCTAGTAAGCGAGCTGTTCCAAATAAGGTGGGGATACAGTCCAGGAGGAACCCCACTCTCACTCTGCTTCCAGCATGGTTTCCTCTTTCCCTGACTTCTGCCCAAATGGGATATGAGGGGGGCCCAAAAAAGCAGGAAAGCTCATTAGCTTGGAGATAAGGAGCTATTTCTCTGGAAAAAGTTTTCAATGTTTTGTTCCCACAGTCAGGGCTCAGTGTTGCATAACTCCTTGGGGTGCCATTCACACAGTGGATGGACACAGACTACAATGGGAATGGGCTCCCTGGACTTACACAGCACCAAGCCCTCTAGCCCATACCTAATGTCAGAGCAACCAGAATGCACGAATGAGCTGGCATATTGCAGGTGGCGACCCCAGCTGCTCTCTAGAGTCAGGTCCTGTCTAAGGGGCTCATATTCCTGGAGGCCACCTTCATCGGGGGATGGTGGTGGTGGGGATAGTGGAGGCGTGGGGAGCAGATGTGGGGGGACTAACACTGAGAAATGATCTAGAATATGTAGACTCAGCAGTGGGGCCCAGGCTAGGGGAAGAGACTCTTCTCTCTGAGGCCTTTTATCTAGAATTTCATTTGGCTGTGGAAGCCTGAACCTAAATTAGCCTCTTATTCCTGGGACCACAGTGCAGATTTGGGTTTCATTAGAGAGGCCAAGTGGCAGGCAGTTCAGAGACTCCCGGCAGCTGCCTCTTCACCCCTCCCTTAAGACTCAGGATCTGTTTTTCCTTCTATTGAGGGTCTGATTATCAGGTGAGTTCAAGAAGCCTGGCAGAGCTCAGTGAGAGGGAGGTCGGACTAATGATGACAGCAGGGGGTGATTTCTCTGTAGGGGTTCCTGCTGTACCCTACCACCTCCTTTTCAAGCTGGGGACAACTTGTCCCCAGCCAGGGCTGCACAGAGAGTTTGTGTGCACAAACTTTTGGCTGGCTGTTGGGGAGGGGGCAGAGCAGACAGAAATATAACCCACATTTCCAAGCCTGCTTCTCCCTCCCCAGGTCCTGGATGTCTCCTTAAGGGCGTGTTGCATTCTCAGAAGCCCTGCTGGGATGCAGATCTGCATGAGGACCTGGTGTCTGGGCCTAGGGCTTGAGCTTTGCCGTTCACTTAGGCTGGCTCTCCCAGCTCCCACCTGCTTCCTAAACAAGAGGGGAGGCCCCTGGAAGAGTGAGTGCAGTTCCTAGACAGGCCACAGGGTGGCATGGTGTCTGCACTGATTCCCTTTCCCCCACCCCTACGGCCCCCCTCCCTCCCAGACAGAAAAATTTCTTAGCTGAGAGAATACTGGGGATTCCAGCAGATGCCTGGTGAATCTGGGAGTTGGCAAGTCTAGCAGGTGAGCAGGGAAAAACGGAAGGAACTCGTGGCATGACGAATAAGAAGAGGCACTTTGGAGGACTGGGGTGCACAGAGGACAGGGGCGTGGAGCACAAGGCAAGGAGGAGAGGAAAGCATATTCTTTTGAGCACATACTCTGTATCAGGTACAGTAGGTATCATTAGCCCATCTAATTTTGAGGCTAGAGTGGGGAGAGTAAGGAGGAGAATGTGGAAGAAAGGCAGATGCCGTTGGGGAGGAAGGACAGTTCCTCTGGGGAAGGAGAGTCCTCAGCTGTGACAATGTCTCTTAATATAGCCTGACAGGTGCCTGTGGCTGGCGGATGGCAGGCGGCCCTGAGGGGCAGGTCCAGAATTAGCAGCTACATCATGCCCGTGGGATGTACTGGGAGGGGCCGCCCTCTCAGAGGCTTTATTTGGGCCTTTCCTGCCGCTCTGTACGTGGCCACCAGCTACCCCAGGGAGGGGGCAGGATGCCAGCAGCAGTTCCCCTTCCACCCTTGGATCCCTGCCACTTCCTCAGGGAGGTGAAGCTCCGCCTCTGTTCTGCTGGCCTGAAGTGGGCAGGGAGGGGGCAGGGGAGGGGACGACCATCTCTCGCTCTGAGCTCCAGTGGTTAATTTCCAGGCTGCTTAAGGGCCAAACTTTTATGCTGATGACTATAGGTGCTCTGTCCTCAGAGAGCCACATACTCCCTTTCCCTGACCTTCCTCATCAGCCAATAAAGCTGCAGGGACTGCAGGCAGGACTAATAAGGCTGGGAGGTGAGGGAGGGAGGGGGAAGGCCTCTGGCTCTAGCTCCAGACCTCTCTAAGGCCTGCACTTGAGGAGGCAGAGGGACAGAGAGAGGCGGGGAGAGCTATAGTAGGCTGAGACTGCGTGGTGGGTGGTCTCTTCTCTCCTCTGGGTGTGGGTGCTGGGAACACTTGTCTCCCTCACCCCCTCCTCAACCTCCAGTTCCTTGCTATGAGAACAGGGTCACCCAGGACCCCAGGCAAGGACAGGGGTCCAGTATCAGGCTGGAGCACTGCCCTCTTACCTTCCTCCCCATACTGGTCATAGAGGCCCCGTTTCTTAGGGTCACTCAGCACATCATAGGCCTCTGCAATCTCCTTAAACTTCTCCTCCGCGTTGGGTTCTTTGTTCTTGTCTGGGTGGTACTTCAAGGCCATCTTCCGATAGGCTTTCTTGATCTCATCCTCATTGGCTCCCGATGGGATCCCAAGAATCTTGTAATAATCCTTGCCCATCACAGCCACTGGACCGGCACTGGTCTCCTTGTTTCTGAAAGAAACCCAGGGACAATCCTTGATACCCTTTTCTCTTCTGCCCCAGCCCTGCTCCTGACGATCCTGCAAGCTCTAAATGACTCACTGTGTGACCTTCAGCAGGTCATGCCTGTTCTGTGGCCCTCTGTCTCCCCATCAGTAAAATGAAAGGTTTGGTCTAGATGATCTCTTCCAGCTCTGACATTCTAGGATTCTGTGATTCTTTCCTTAGCTCCCAGCAGGTTTTCCCAGCAGGAAGCTGGGGTCTGTGGCCCACTTCTTGGGGCTAGGCTAAGGCCCAGGTTCTTGGGCCAGACTGAGGACCCCCGAGAAGCCCTGCTGGGTGAGGCAGCACCACAGACTGACAGACCCACGCACAGAAGCTGGCGAAGGGCAGTGGACTGGGTGAGGTCACCTGAGCATCGTGGTCTCCTACGCCATGCTTCAGGCATGGTGCCCAGGCTAAGGGCAGCTGGGGCAGTGGCCCAGGACTGGGGACAGGTCTGGGTCTTCAGTCAGCTGTCCTGGCCAGCCAGGCTGACTCAGGGTGTGGGTGCTTGGAGTCCTCTCTGCCACTGGGGACCCCAGGCCTCCTTGCCCTCGCTCCCTAGACAGTGCTAAGCCACACGTGCGTCTCAGATCAGAGGATAAACCTCAGCCTTTGGAAACTGCTGTTTCTAACTCTCTCATTAGCAGGGAGATGACTCTGTCCTTCCCCAACCAGGGCAACAGTTCCCTTTACTCATTTCCCAGTGTCCACAGACAACACTGTGTGTGAAAACATGTCTGTGCCTCCTAAGCACCCCTGCTAGTGAACAAAAGCATCCTGAGGGTAGGGCCTTTTTAAACCTTAGTTGTTAAGAGACAATCGGGCACTAACCACCACTTTCTTAGTCCCCTCCCTACCAGTCCCATCCTTGCACCTGTCCTGTGGTTTAGGATCTGTCCTGGTGCCAGGCCCACACTCCTCTGATAGGCCCTGGGTGCAGGGCCTTTGTTATGGGAGGGAGAAACCTAGGGCTCTAATTCTTCTCTCATTGCCCTCTGCCACTATCTCTGTGCTGGATGTGAGGGGAAGGGGACTTTCCTGTAGCTACATCTATTTGGGGAAATGGCCAGAAGTCACTCTCCAGCCTTTCTGAGACTTGGCAAACCCCTGCCAAAGCCCGGAGAATGAGAGTCTTTCTAGCAATGTCCCGGGCTGGCAGCCACAGCTGAGGCCTGCTTTTCTGCCACTGACTGCTTCAGCGAGGTGTGCAGGCTTTCCCAGCAGGAGTGAGGGCTGTAATGGGTAAAGAGAGGCCTCAAGGCCCCAGGTAGGCAGGGACAACAGCCCTCGCTCCTGCCCCCATAGGGCCTGTTGCAGGTGGCTGGGTTGACTCATGGTTCTGGGAGTCACCTCACTCTGACGAAGAGAAGGCTTTATAAAGGCGGGTACTCCCCCTTCTCCCCCTACCAGCACGTCACGCCTGGTGGGGGAGGCCGGGGTTGGAGGAGGCAGAGAAGAAAGAGCATCTGGGGGAGGGCAGCCATTTTCGGAAGCAGCAGTGAAAGCCATCTGAGAGGGAGCTGGGGGTGGTCTGCCATCTCCGCCTCAGCCCACCCCTTCTTTCCCCTGAGCGTGGGAAGGAACCCTACCACACCAGGAGGGTGACCCCGAAGACCTACAGCAGCTTCTAGGCAGAGGGCAAGTGGAACAGCCTCCAATGCTCCCGCCCTCCTCTTGGCTGTCCCTGCATTACCTCTTCATGCGGCCAGCTTCCTCCCTGGCACCCACCTGCTAGCTGCTCTAGACCTATAATTCTCTTGCCTCCACAGACACCTGGCAAGCTCTTTCAGGAATTGCCTTTTTCTTCCTCCTTTCCTCCCTCCCTCCCTCCTTCCCCCTACCCACAAGCCACGTGTTGGAATGACAAAGGAGCCCCATGGCATGGCACTGCCTTTGATGGAGAAGAATGAAGAGGATGTTAATGTAGAGGCAGGAATGAAAAATGAGGAGGAATGGCAAGGGGGCCTGGCAGAGGCAGGGCAGATGGTTGATGCAGAAAATTAAGCACTGATGGAGGGGGATGAGGGATGACAAAAGGAAATGGCTTAGGTGGAAAATGGGTTACCAATGGGTTGAAAGAGAGAGATGGAGAGAGTTGAAATACTGGAGGAGGTGTTTGTGGAACATGGACGCCTGAGGGTTTGGTATAGGAGATGAATAACGAGCAGTGCAGTTCATTCAAATGTAAGGGTGAGGTGGAACAGGGGTTCTCATATGGAATGGGGATGAGAAGACGAGGAGACAGAGGAAGGAATGGATGGAGGAATGGCAATGGAGGGGATGTGACGTGGAGAACTGACTTGGTATGGGTATGAGCGCCCTTCTCCGGAGGGACTTACCGAAACTTTACAAACCCATTCAGCGTCCACGCTCGAAGTTTTAAGGGCTCCAGCTGAATTTTAAACATCAAGCTGGCTAAGAAGTCTTCTCCCCAGAAGTGTGGGAAGCTCCGGAAAGCTCCTCGGGCCTGTAGTGGGGGTGATGCTGGGGATGGGCAGGAGAGCACTGTGCGCTTAAACATGCCCGGCCCAGCCCCTCACCTCTGACGGCTCCCCGGGAGCCTGCTCGGAAAGCTGCAGCTCTGGAAGCCGCCTCCTCAGGTTCCCAGAGGCACTTGCCCAGCAAGGCCTGTCCGGTGCAGCAGGAGCTGGACCTGATCCCCAGGCGTGGAAAGTGAAGGGATAGGGTCCAGCGGCCACCTGCTCTCCGATGCGGCACTGTCTGGCTGATTGAGAACGGCTGTATGGCAGTGTGACAGTAGGCTGGCAGTGCGAGTGTGTGCTTGTGAGCGGCAGCGTGTGTACCTGTGACAGGTGTGATTGTCTGTGAGGGCCTGAGAGGCAGTGAGTTCTTCTCGCCTCTCTCTCCGGGCAGGACCCGACCCCAAACCCCAAGAACCTACTCAATGAAGTCCCTGACTGGGAGTCTCCTCCCTCGCAGATGGGCGGGGCGGGGCGGGGCAGAGCAGAGCAGAGCAGAGCTCGGACGGGACAAAAGGCGAGGAAATGAGGGGAGGAGAGGGGAGGGGGCTCGGCGGGGAGCGCGGTGGGTGATGTCACCGGAGCTGGCAGGCTGGGCCGGCTCAGAAGGTCTCTGCCCCGCGGAACCCAATCCGACCCGGCCGACTATCCCTGGCCCAGACGCTGGCTGCTCCCGGTGAGAGGGTGGCGGACATCGAGCACCTGGCAGACCCCGAGTCCCCGCACCCCACGGCAGAAGAGCCTATGGGCCCGCCGGTCCCACTCCCCCGACACCGAGACCCCTGGCTTCACAACACCCCCCTCCCGGAGCCCCCGAGTCCTGGCTCGGCGCCCTCACCGGTGAGGAGCTGCGGGCGCCGCCGCGGTCCGTCAGACACGCTGCCCCCTCCCGGCTCCGGCTCCGCCGCCTCCAGTCGGGACAGGAGTCGCCTGCCCGCCGGCGGCAGACAGCGGGCCCAGGAACCGCCCCCACGGCTCCGCCTCCGCGCCGCCCATTGCGCCGTGCGCCCGTCACTCAGCTCGGCCTCTGCTGTCATTGGACAGCTCTCAACGAGCGGTCGGTAAGAGTCGCCCACGCTCCGCCCCCGTCACCCGGCCACACGCGCACATATTCCGGGCCGTGATGGGTGCGGGTCTGATTGGTGCGCTCTGGGATCAATCAACCACGCCTCTTCGCTATCTCGTCGTGTCATTGGTGAAGGGGGCGGGGGCGGAAACTCCACGCGCCCTTTAATCTTATTGGTTGGTCTCTGGGGCTCAGACCCGAAAGAGGGCGGGCAACTATATTAGTCCAATGTCCGGCTTGAGAAGGTGGGACTTACTGGCCACGGCTCGAATCCCGAGAGAACCTTCTGGAACCCGTGCAACGTCAAAGGCAGCCTTAAAGGAAAACTGCGCCGACCAGTTGGCCGGAACTCTGGGCATTCTTTCCTTTCTGCGTTTAGGAGGGGAGGGGAGAGAATAGTGCACCCTGGGAGGTGTAGTCCCTGGACCAGGGTCAAAAGGTCACGCCGTCTTACCTGTCTTCCATCGAACCC
This sequence comes from Equus przewalskii, assembly GCF_037783145.1. NCBI lineage: Eukaryota > Metazoa > Chordata > Mammalia > Perissodactyla > Equidae > Equus > Equus przewalskii. The sequence continues at coordinate 369,836 of NC_091856.1, read as the reverse complement.
GGAACTGACCTCGACCTGACCTGATTTAGCTTTACCTTACCTTGACCCGGAATTGACCTGACGTGACCGAATCTCAAAACAGACCCCTGTAGACATGCAGGGTTTAAGTACCTTTCTACTCCCTCCTTTCTAACCTGGTATTTCTCCCCAGGTGTAGCCACCTCCTTGATTCCTTTCTGAGTCCCCTTTTCTTTCTCCGTATTATCCCCCCATCCTGGCTCCCTCCTGCGGCGTCCCTTCTCAGCAACCCCCACAATCCCCATTAAAATTCCTCTACAGTCTTTCACCCTACTTCCCCTTCGAGTTCCCGCATTTTAGCCTCCTTTTACTTTCCCCTCTTGGTCCTGTCTTTCCCCCATGAATTTTCTGCCTCGTCCTATTCTTAATTCTTTATCTACTCCCATGGTCTCCCCTATCCTAGCTGCCCCCTTTAACTCTTCATCTCAGCCCCACTGATCTCCTTTCTTAATACCCTCAGCGTCTCCCATCCATCTCAGCCCCCCTTCCCCCATTAAATCTCAGCCCCAGTGTCCCCGCTGTTCGGAGCAGGCAGGGCTGCGGAGGCGGTCGCCAGCGGAAGCCGACGTTTGAGCAGACAGGGTGCCTGGCGCCCACGTCTCTGTCTCCCAGGCCCATCTGTGCTGGAGGGAGTGGCGGTGGGGAGGGGGTAAGCCGCGGGTGAAGCGGGGGAAGGAATTCTTAGGGAGTTTGAGGACAAAAGAAGGGCCAGGGCAGAAGCTCTCACTTACCGTTTCCCAGAGACAGAGTTTGGATACCCATGAGGTCATGCAAGCTAGATAGAGCTGGAAAGTGAGGCTTGGAGAGCATTATTTCCTAGGCCACAGAGCAGAACAGAGCAGGAGAAAGGTCTAGGGGTCCTGAGGTCAGCTCTGCATATTCTCCACTACCTGCCTTCTTTCTAGTACTCACTATGGGGATGCCAGGTGTAAAGGGGTGTGAGGTGTAAAGGAAGGAAAGGAAGTAGGGTAAGAGGAGGATGGAGAGGAGATGGGGTAAGGGTGATGGGGAGGAGAAAGGGAGAGGAGGGAGGAGATACGGAGTGGGAGGTGAGGAGGGGTGGGAATGAAAAGGGAAGGGGAAGTGGGGAACAAGGAATAGACCTGGTGGGAGATGGGGTGAGCAGCAAAAAGTTGGGACAGAGAGGTGGGGTGAGGAGGAATGAGGAAGGGAGGGGAGGTGGGGTGGTGAGGGAATGCAGTAGTGTGACATGGAGATAGGCAAGGTAGGATGAGGGAGCCCAGGACTGCTGCTGGCTCCTTAGATCTGGGGGCTCTCACTCCCCCACCTCCAGACTCATGGGGACCTGGGCTGTGGGTGGCTCTGCTTCTTCCTATTCCAGTTCTCTCTATTTGGCCTCCTCCAGCTTGCCTGTGCCAATGTGGAGGCAGAGAGTTTAGTCACCGGCCCTTACCTGGTCCCTGCTAATGTTAAGTTGTAGGCTTAGACCTTCGAGGGTGCAGGGCTGTGCCTTCAGGTGTTGGTGGCCTGGACTCCATTGTCTGCCGGGTTCACTATTGCTGCCCTGTGTTGCATTTCCCTGGGCGTCAGCTGTGTGTGTGAGGCACTAAGGTGCTCAGGGTGTAAGAATGTAGGCTCTGGAGGCAGACTGTTGACCTTGTGAGATTACTTGCCACATCTGTGCCTCATTTTTTCCTTTGTAAAATGGGGATAGACAACAACAGTCTTTCATAGGGTTGTATGAGGGTTAATTAAGGTAACACATGTAATGCACCTAGTTCTGAGCTTGGCGTGTAGTTAATGCTCAACAAAGTTAACCGTTACTCAATATGTTCACAGATATCTGGGTGTGTGAGTGTGTCTGTAAGCGTTTGAGTGTGATTGGGAGTTATTTGTACTGTTGTATCTGTACTGCAATTTGTGAGTGAGAGTATATCTGGGTAATTATTTTTGTGTGGTAGTGTGCCTGATTCTGTGTAGGCCTGTGATTTTGTGTTAGTGTACATGTATGATTAAATGACTGTGTAGGCCTGTGTCGACATGGCAAAGAGTGGATGAAGTGTGGCTTTGTGGCTCTTGACACCCTGACAGCATGTCTGCTGGTATATGCATGCATCCGTGATCACGTCAGTTCCAAACACTCCCACTTACCCATTGAGACGTCATAACCCTAGGTGTCCCGTCCTTTCCTCACCCTGGGGGAAGGGGAACCAGGGGCAGGGGTGGGGGTGGGTGCCAGTGAGGAGGTGTTTAGACAGAAGCACATGTTCCCTCCCAGACTGTGGATGGGAGGGGGAGCCCTCTATCTTGCACATAATCCTGAAGGCTCCAGAGGAAGTGCTCCCCCCTCAGCCCATGCTTAGTTCCCTGTCTTGTCACCATGGCAGCAGTTGCCAGGGGCTCCCATGGTTGCTAAGATCTGGGTGTGGGAGGCTGCCAGGCCCTGTTGCCAAGAGAAACAGAGAATCCTAAGGGAAAGGAAGATTACTCCCACAGCTTCAGCTCTCTGCAGTGACGAGACTGGCCCCTGGACCTCTCTTCTTCCCAAATTGTACCTGCAATTTGTACGTGGCACTACTAGGGTTGATGAGGGGCTTTAACAGGAAGCTGGAACTAGAATGCTGGGATCCACCTTCTGAGGAGAAAGGGGGCCCTAGCCTGCCCGTTACCTTCTTTCAGGCTGAGAAGCCCTAAGAAATTAGTGACTACCTTATTCTGTCCCCCATCCCTTATACTTCTCCCCTGGTAATATCTCTGCTTGAGTTCTCCAGTGACTGCTGCTGATCCAGTACCTGATGCTCCCACCTGCTATAGGAATGCTACATTGATCCCATTACTTTGGATGCAGACTGAGTCCTTTCTGAGGTCAGACTCTTAGCATCTCACTTGGATGCGTACTTCATGCTGACACTTGAGCCCAGACTTCAGTCCCACACTGAGTCCCAATTTTGGCCTCAGCCTGAGATACTGACCTTGGTCTTAGTCCTGGACCAGATAGTCCCCCAAACCCAGCCTCAGCCTCAGCCCTCCTCCTAGGCATGGGTGAACCCTAATCTTGATACAGATACTTGAACTCATCCGCAGGTTCAGTTCTGATCCTGCACACCGACTGAACACTGACTAGCGATCTAACTCCCTGGTGCTTGCCTGGCGTCTCCCTGCATGTTCTGAACTTACGCTGCCCAGTACCATAAGGGTTCAAAGGGGTTATTTCTTGCTTTGGAGTGAAAGGACAGTGCTAGGAATGACCAGCAGAGGGCGTGCAACATCAGGTTCTAGAGGCAAGCTTTCCAGAGCCCACTTCAGAAGGGGATATTAGGCATATTGAGATCTTGGATCTTTTCTTTCAGGTCAGGACCCAGAGCTGGAGGCAGAACAGTTGGTCTAAGAGGTTGAACTAAAGAAATTAAGGTTCCACACACAGTGATGCTGATGCTTTGGGGTTACGTGGGTCCATATAATCATGGGTCTCCCTCCAGCTCAGCCGGCCTCAAAGCTGGGCAAGCACCAGAAGGTGCTTAACCCTTTACTGGCATCGTAGGTCTCAAGAGGACTGGATACCTGGTATCCCACCCCAACTCAACGTTGCTGTCATATGCTTACACAGCTTCACCACCTTCCCTGGTATCCAGTTATCTTTTGGTCCTGTTCAGCAGAACTCTGCCTCTCCTCCACCTTTGGTCTTAGCTCTGTCCTTGAGGTCATGCTGATCTCATTGGTCTCATTGGCCAGACATCATCAGCCATCTGCATCCCTCAAGTCTGCTCTTCTCCAGGGTGAACACCTCTCAGGTCTTCGTAGGTTCCTCTTCTGCCTTGTTTAATTCCAGCCTAGTGGCCATGTTTCCCTGGCTAGGTTTCAGTTTTTGGTGCCTGGCTCTGATTAGCTTTTTCCAGGAGTGCCGGTACAGCATACAAATGAGCTGGCCTGCCTCCCTCTTCTGACTTTGAACTTCTCTCCTTGTAGCCTCAGGTTAAATCAGTTTTTGGGTAGTCACCTCATGCTGTTCACCCACACCAAGTGAAGGCTGCAGCCTCTCTTCTCCCTGAGCTGCTAAGTCACATGCCCATTTGTACATATTATGATTTTGAAAGGAGTGTTATAGTTATTTTAAAAAACAAAGAGCCTTGAAATAAATGAAATAAAAAACATTTTGACAATAGCTTCTGAGTTTTAGGGCAGTCCTTAGGTTTGGAAAGCTCTGTACTTGACACTTACTTTAAGGTGGGATGAGGGACTGAAGAACTCGCTTTGGCAGCACAGATGCTAAGATTGGAATGACACAGAGAAGATGAGCACAGCCCCTGTGTGAGGGTGACGTGCAAATTTGTGAGGTGTTCCATATTTTTGTTTTTGATGAGTGTTAAAACATAATGATGTAAAGTGAATATATATGAATAAATTAGTATATTACCAAAAAAAAAAAAAAAAAAAAAAGAGGGACTGAAGAGCCCTAGCTGGCTTGGCTGTGACTTCAGCACTGTGGACAGAGGCCATTGGCAGTGCCCCCAGGTGGAAGATGATATACACAGCCTTCAGATGGGGCCAGAAATCCTTGCTGCTCACTCAGTGACTAACAGTGTATAAAACTCTTTCCTCTTACCAAACTCATTCTGTACTCACTCAACTATCAGCCCAGGAGGCAGACAGGACAAAAATCTGTTTTCCAGACTTTTACAGATAAGGAAACTGAGGTCCAGCAAGGTCAAACTTCAAGCAACCCTTTGGGGTGGGGTGAGAGAGAGAAGACTAATTACTCCATGTTTAGAAAATTTAGCAGCCGCTGCTTCCTTTTGGGGAATGACTTTTCCCCAGACATAAAGAGGAGTGCATTTGAGCCAAAGCAGGACAGGGCTGTGGGAGTTTGTGTGGAACCAAGGCTCCAGCCAGCCCTGGGAACAAGTGGCAGTTGGTAGAGTCCTAGGAGGGTTTAAAGTCAGGACTGCTGGACTGAGGGCGGGGAAACCTGGATATCATTAAGGTTCACAGAGGCCAAGCTTTTACGCCTCTTTTCCTGTCCAATGCTCGGCTTAAGTGAGCCTAGACACAAGAAGGAACCTGTAGGATGTCATTAAACTGTCTCGAAGCCTGACGGACCTCCGTGGAAAACGCCAGGGAGGAGAGGTATGGGAGCCCTGTGAGTGAGTGGGGTGAGTTGCGCAGGTGGTGATAAATGCAGTGACATGGCTACAGGCCTGGCTGCCTGTGTATGTCTGTTCCCTGGGGGTGGAATGGGGAGGTGCTAGGCTACATAGCAGCTGTTTTTCTTGCGGTGTACTTTGACTGGCAGCACAGTAGTGGTTAAGAACATGAGCATTGAAGTCAGACTACCTGGCTCCCCTGCTGCCTAGCTGTGTGACTGTGTAAACTTGAAAACTCTCAGCCTCTCTGTTCCTCACTTTTCTCATCTGTAACGCAAGTCTCATAGTGTTGTTTTGAAGATTATTTACACAAAGCACTTGTTGTTTGTATTTGCGATTCCTATGGTTTGGAGGTAGATTTGCCTCTGATCCAGTCTAGGCATGCTTTCCTGCCCGCAGGTACTGGCTCTGTTCTTACCAGATACAACGGAGGAATGGGGATTCCACAGTCCTCCAAAAGCTTCCCCAGACCTTAGGTTTTGATAGGGTTTACCCAACCCTATCGTATCACATTAAAACAATTTGCAAAAATGAGGAGGAAACTCTCAGACCAAGGAGGGCCCAAAAGACCAGGAGAAACACAGTCCATTAGCTCCCCTACTTTGTAGCTCAGCAGGAACCGGGAAAAGTGTCTGAAACAGGCCCTTGGTGGAGAGAGGGGGCAATCCATAGCAGACAGGCTTGGAAGCCTTACTTCTTCCTCAGTTTCTTCAAAAATTCTGGCTCCTCTCTTCAGTGCCCCCATTTCCCCTCTATGCTGTGGTGGAGCCCCTGCCTCCTCCAACCCCCACCCATTGCTTGATTCTTGGGAAGGTTAGCACTAGGAAAGCTCTAGAAAGAGAGCCAAAGTATTCTTCCTGGAGGTCAAATACTCTTGTCTTAGACTCAGACTCAGGAATTGGCCAATGATAGGAAACCACACAGAAACTCAGCAGGTGCCCCAAACAACAGGAAACAGGCAGTTGAAGTAACATCACAATCTGTTTATTATGATTTCCACTGTACCCAGCGCCTTCTGGAGTGAAGGCTGAGCCATGGGGAGGAACATGCAGCTGTAGTGATGGGAAGACAGGGCTTGGGGATGTTCCCCTCAGCTTACTGTCAAGTTACCTTCTGCAGAAAAGCACATAGGAAGGGCAGGAGGGACTAGACGGCACTGGACCCTCTACTGTTACTTGAGTGCTCTCAGGCTTCCCCCAAACCTGTTTTGGGCTAGGAGACAGATCTTAGGCCATCTGTTAAAGGAGGCTAAGCTTGGAGGTCTTTGTTTACCATGGATATGGAAAGGCCTTGCTACTTATACCCTGATGCTCTTATCTGTGGTCATGCCAACCCATGCTATTCAAACTGGAATGTAATTGGGTTTCTAGGCGCTGGCCCAGACCAGATCTGACACCTTCTCTGTAACTTGGATCACTGGGGCATGTGGCCAAGAGGGAAGGTTTTCCTTGATGCTAGTTGGGTCTAGTGGAAATTCTATAACCTGTTTCTTTCAAGTTTGTCAAAAGCAGTGGTAGCGGGAAAGCAACAGCAGGGAAACTGTCCAGTTCTATGCGACTCCAGGACTGAGCTGTTGGGAATGGGCATCAAGCATTAACATCCTCCGCTCAAGAAGATCTCTGTTGTCTGGGCTGCAACCAGGGCCCCAGAGAGACATCCTGGGCAAATTCTAACTAAGTGGCATGGAGAAAGTAGCAATTTTATTCCACTGTAAATAGAGGAATAAAAGGGGTTATGGTTACAGTTGCTGCCAGGATGTCCTGAAATTCTGGCATTAAGGTCATTCTGCCTTTTAGTGCCAAGTATACATCTGCCTTTACTCTGCTGGTTTGGAGGATCACTACAGCCTGCTACCAATCCTGCCTGGAGGTTACTTTGGACTCTCTGGTGGTCCTGGCTGCCCTGGGGCCCTGCCAGACAGCTTCTGCCCAGCTTCCCTCTTGGCTTTAGGGCTTTCTGGCACTACTCTTACTGAAGCCATGAGACCTGCAACAGTCAACGGTTGAGGTTGTGCTTTGGGCTAAGAGGCCTATGCACAATCCTGGGCTCAGCCCCCAGTGAGGGGCCCTCTTCCCAGGCAGTTTGATTTTGCACTTCCCATATTGGATAGGAATGAGGGGAGCCCCAGATGTAGCCACTCGAAAAGGCCAGGGTGACATTCCCTAGAGAACACCGGGGCAAGAAAGGCCAGTGTCTGTCCTGTAGCCCCAGTTACTCGGGCTGAGGGCAGGAAGAAGCATTGTGCTCATGGCTTCGGCCATGGCTGTCCTCAAAGGAAGAGGAGCACTTGAGAATGGGTCAATACCTAGGCACAAGGGAACCACTCCATCACTGGGATCCAAAGGGGCGAGTGCTCAAAAGTGCAGAGCCTGCATCTGTTGGGGAAGGCTGGTTGTGGGAGAGGCAGTCATGCAGCAGACCTGCAGAAGTTACACGGCCATAGCCGCTGCCTCAGCTGACCCTCCGTCTCTGCAGCTCCACTGTGTCATCCAGATGCCCTGTCTTTAAATCTGAGCATAGGAAAGGGGACTGCTGGGTGAAAAACAGGCTTAGGGCATGTGGTCTTCAGAGAAGCACATATGTAACTCCAGCCTCCCTTGGCTGGGAGGTGGGGTGGGTAGTACTGGGGAAAAGCATTGATCTCAATTTTGGGCAGCCAAGAAAAAAAGACTGAAACATTTTCTCATATCCTTATCAGAGCCAGACACTAATTTTTGCACTTGGCATAATTTCAGACAGTCACAGTGATGGAAGAGCTTGAGAAAGAAAGGGAACAGGCTTCACTAGGTTTATAAAAGTTTGAATGTCTCCACACATACTGCAAAGGGGCTCCAGGAATGAGGACACTGCAAAGGAAAAGCCTGGACAAGGGGCTGGGGAGGGGCTTCTGTAACTCTTGACTGGTGGAACAATGGAGACTCTCCTTTGGTAAAAAGCTAGATGCCTACACAGAAGAGGCTGGTTGCTTCGCTGTGCTTTTCTGCTTCCTAGGACTCCGGTGGACTGGGAATGCTACCCTTTCCTGGGAGCAGTGTCCCCTGGGCCCTCTGAAGCACGCCCCAACCAAGGAAGCTTGCTGTCGTGGAATAGGGAGAGGGGTCATCCCAAGTAGGCCTGATCCTGTTGTGGAAGAACTCTGGGGCCTGCTTTGCCAGGCCCTGGGATATAGCTGGCCTGACCTGGCTCATGGTCTTTCTCTTACTCACAGAAAGCTAGAAGCTGCAGCTCCAGAGAGGTAGGCATCACCTTGATCTGTGAAGGATCAGGGAATAAGGTGAACTCCCAGTCCCTGCGACTAATGACAAGGCAGGAGAAAAAAAGTTGTTCAGCTGTCAAAGTACAGAGCTTGTCTCTACTGAAAATGCCCAGTTTATGAGATCAAACAGCCCAAGGCCATGGGCATAGAAGGCGATTTGCCAGGAGAGCAGGCAAGAGCCCCTGTGCTACTGTGCTTTAATCTTCTCAGCGCACAGTCCCAGGCCCCGCTGCCTCAGACACAGTCCTTGGGCCTGAGCCACGTGCTTTCTCCTTTTTTTTTTTTTTGGTTGGACTGAATAATGGCCCGGTCTACTGATCAGTCTTGGGAGTACAGCCAAGTAGTATTTACAAAAAGCTGTGGGTTTTGAAATGTTCAGGGCCATATACATGAACCCAGATTCACCTTGTCTGCTTCATTTCAGTCCTAAATAATCCAACCCCAGAAGCTTCTCACTCTGTTTCTAGGTTGGGCAGTTTCTGCAGGATGAGACCATATAGTGCTTTTACCATGCCCCTGGTAGCAGCTGCCCTCTTTCCTCTGAGCATCTCAACACTGAGCACTATGCTGCCGCTTCTGCAAGCATCCAATTTAGTACAAGTGCCTTGGGCAATAGGGATATGTTAGCTTCTGCGTGACTGAGCCAACCCTGTCAAATAACTCTTGGCAGTCAGATCTGGCTAAACCTAAGTCATCAGGTTGGAAACAGAAACCTGACCCCCAGGGCCAGGGCTGGCCCACAACATGCACTGACTTGAGAACTTGATGAGAACTTAGGAAGGACAGCTGGGGCTTGGAGGTCTGGCTTGGTGGCCTTGTGGCAGCCTCTGCCTGCCCCCTAAGTCCTCTCATGCCAGGCCCAGGCCCTAGGCTGGTGGGGAAGGACATGTAGTGAGCAGTGGAGAGCAGCAGCAACTCAGGCCATATCTCAGTGACAGGGAGAAGGGAAAGCCTCCTCCTTCCCTGAGGTTTTGCTGAGACTTTCTCTGCTCAAGAGAGATGCAAAGCCTCTTCTTAGCTCCAGCCTCTTATCCTCATTGTCAGGGTGGCTGAAAGGAGTCCCTGCTCAGGGCTTCTGTGGAGCTGCTCTTTCTTGGGCCGTGGAAGAGGCTGGCTCTGCTCTCCATACAACAGCACACTTTTCTGGCTGTGGTTGACTTGAGCTGGAAGGATGGAAAAACATGAGCTGTCTCCTCCCCTCTTCCATCCAGACCTTGTCCTCGTTGGAGCTCAGGCTTGGGGTCTCTGTGGTAGCTGACGTGGGTGAAGCATCTAACACAGAGGGCTGTGGCTCCTGTCATACTTGTTCCATTCAGGCCCCCTGGGCTCTGGGCCATGAACTCCCATCTGAAAAACAGGGGCCAGGATGGCTCACCTTGGTTTGTGACTGTTCTGCTAAAGACATCTGGAGTTAAATAACCTGGCTGAGAGGTTCCTAGAATGCTGGGTCCCTGGGAGAGGCTGCCTCTCCCTGTTCTGATTAGGACTCCACAGACTAGTTGCCTTCTCTGTCACCAGGAATTGCAATTTAAGTAATGGACTGTGGGGCCGGCCCCATGGCCAAGTGGTTAAGTTCGCACGCTCTGCTTCGGCAGCCCAGGGCTTCGCCGGTTCAGGTGCTGGGTGTGGACATGGCACTGCTCATCAGGCCACACTGAGGTGGCATCCCTCAGGAAAAAAAAAGATTGGCAATAGTTGTTAGCTCAGGTGCCAATCTTTAAAAAAAAAAAAGGACTGAAGTGCGCTGGTAGTTTTCAACCATTTTCCCACCCCAACAGAGCTAAGGACACAGCATACACCCACCAGAACAGCAGCTCACCACAGGAGGGGTTTTCAGTAGATGAGAACATGTGAGTCTGACACGCCCCCTTAAGAATCACCTGGCCAGAGACTTATCTATTAGAAATCAGAACTGGCCAATAAAAGGGGTAAGTAGAGACCCCTTATTTATACCAGGGGCTTCACAAAGGAACTGTGGTCCTTTTTCAACCAAAAAGAACCAGGCCACTGAAGGTATGGACAGTTAGGCATGTGTGTACGTGTGCGTGCACGCATATATGTGTACAGTGGCAGGTTCAGTCTGTGATGCGAGGGCAGTGGGGTGGTCCAGGAAGTGGATGCAGCCACAGCACTCAGCAGGGCTTCTCCCTGTGGCAGTGCATTTACTGCCTCTGTTGTGAGTGGAATGGTGATTTCAGTGCCATAAAGCTTAGTGACAAACTGAGATGCAGGCAGTGCTCCATCCCCTTAAGTTTCAGTACCAGAGGGTGGTCAGGGAAAGGGGGAAAGGAAAGGAGGGAGAGAACGCCACTGTCCCCAAACTGAGCTTCTTGCTCCATGCTATCCTGGGGGTTTCAGATGAATGGCTGCGCTGTTGGGGCGAGCAGCCAAGATGTAGACGACATTCTCCTGCAGAAAGGTAGGCCAGTCCACAAATCTGGAGGGGAAGCAAAGAACAGGTTTATGAGGCTGGTTGCAGAGCCAGGAGGCTCATGAGGCCTGGTCCCAGGGGCAGCATGGCTTGAGCTGGGCAAAACTCAGGGAAGCCCTGGCTTGTGCTTGACATAGTTCTATCTGACTGTGCTTCCAAGCTCACAGACCAGCAGGCTGACCCTATGGATCTGGAGTCAAACATGCATTCTCGGAGGCTGGTTTCTGGGGTGGGCACTTGCTGTTTTGAGGTGGCAGTGGGTAATGCTCTCCTCTTACTTGTGTGTGTTGAGGATTTGTGGGTGCAGACAGCAGGTGAGGAGGTCCCACTCACCTGGACTCATGGTCTGTGGGCAGGAGGACCTTGTCCTGACTCTTTCTGCTGCTCCTGGTTGGGCTGCTGTCTGCTATGGGACCCACATGACTGATGCTGTTGGGCACAAGGACATGTGGTTAGGAGTGGGATGGTGAAAGGCCTGGTCTCCCCAAACTCTGGTGAACCCATGGCTCTGGAGGTGCATGTCCAGGCCTTCTGACGTGGAGCGACAGTTTGGAGTAGAGGCCGCCCTATGCCTTGGCCAATAGGAGTCACAAACGAGGATCCTCTCCTGGCTGTTGGCAGGAGAAACAGGGACGTACCTTTCATACCAAGGGCTATTTGGCATGGGAGGAGGAGGGTACGTGAGTTGGGGCAGGGATTGGCAGGGAGCAGACCTGACACTGCAGGAAGGAGCCTCTGCAAGGCGTTTGCAGAACCAAGAGTGCTGGGCGCGGCGGCACTCAGCCTCACTGACAGTGCCCCCGCTGCTGCATGCTAGGAAGGTGGCTCGGGCTCGCTCCCGCTCCTTGACTGTCAGAAGCCTTAACAGAGAGTTCTGGAGAAGAAGAAACAAGCTAAGATCTTGGAGGTGAAAATATTTTGTAAACTGTCAAGCCAATAGAATCTGACCTCCATTACCACCTCTGCAACCTCCCTTTGAAGCCGCCCAGAGCCTTTCTGGTAGCACTAACATTTGCAGTGGGGTCCAGTGCAAATCAATCTTCCCTGGGCACTCTCCCAGCCTCTGCACTGGATCACCTGTCACTGGACAGAACCTGAGCCCTGTCCTGGTACTGGTCCCTGCTGAGATAGTACCCAGTGCTTCCCCAACCTACCTGGCATGCTTCCCAGGTCTGTGCCACCCATTATCCCATGGACATTCACCCCAGCTGGCTCTTACCTGGGGACGCAACTGCTGCAGAAGTAGGAGGGACTCATGGGACAAGAAGTCAGGCCACTCTATGTGTCCTCGATGTTCAGGGTCCAGGGCTGCAAACTGGCGGGCTGCCTGCTCCTCTTGCTCCTCGCTCAGAGCCCGGTCACTGTCCCCCCGCTTCGCTGCTTGGTGGTGATAGCGCAGAAAGTCCTCCAGGGTCAGGGAGCAATCTGTGGGGAGGCGCCCCATGCTAGCCATGCCCACCCTTTCCTCAGCCTCAGGGGTACCTCCAACTCACCTCTAGGATACCCTTCAGAGCCCCTACATCCTCAGCTCTTGGTGAGTCTTTGTCTCTTGTAGCCAGAATAACTCAGGCTGTGGCTGGGGGTGGATGCCCCTGCTGGCCAACAGCTTGGGAACAGGGACCCATTTATTGCCTACACCCCAAATTCCAGAATACTCCTTCCATGGTTCATCTTAGACAGTATGAAGGAGAAATCTGCCTGGCCCCTCTGAGTCCAGCCTTACCAGGGATGACTTTACACTGCTGAAAGGTCTCTGTGAGGCTATACATTTCCTCGTCAGTTAGCAGCAAGTTGAGGTTGTCCTGAAAGTAAGGAAGAGCTGAGTCAGTGGCCATATAGGCCAGTTGGAAAGAAAGGCCAAGGATCAAGAGGGATGGAAATGGTATTTCAACTGAAAGGCAATTCTGGGATCACCTAATCCCAGACTCTCATTCACAATCAAGGAGACTGAGGCCCCAGAAAGGTGAAAGGACTTGCTCAGAGTTGCCCAACTCTGGGGCAGAATTTTCCCCAGAACCCAGGTATCTTTACTCCAGCTCTGAATCCCTTTTACTAAAGTAGTGGTTTATAAATTATTCTCTGAGATACCCTGGGGATTCCTTGGAAATGCCCTAGGAAGCTGCTGCAACGGAGAAGGGGGCTGGTAAGCAGGCGGGGTTGTGAATCCCTAACTCTATCAACCAGAGTGGCTCCATCTTTATCCATTCTACATATTTGGCTCCTGTGTTAGACTGGGCTCAAAGAGTATTTTAGTTAAAAAAAAAAAGATTTAATTCTAACTCTGCTCCTAGTGCGTTGTATCATTTTAAATAACTCCAGAATGGTTCTGAAAGAGATGCCATCATGACAAAATTCCTAAAACCAAATGAGTTTTTTGTGGTGCCATAAAAGTTTTAATTCCAAAAGAGGACTGAGATGTTATTTTGTTAACATTAATTTACAGTCTTTAAACTGTCAAAGATTCTTTCTAGTAGTTTATTTTTTCCCCTAAAATACCAGCAAAAAACAAGAGCAGACATTTCATGAATATTAATTTGTGGATTTCATAAAGAACTCAAAGTATTCTTTCAATAAATACTTATTAAGGATCTAGTATATGCTGGGCACAACAGTGCGTAACACTGTGAGATGTTCAGTGTGGCTGGAGTGTAGAGTATGTGTGGGGGAGGGTAGGAAGGAATGATAAGACAAGGCAGGGAGGTAGGCAGAACCATGAGTGTGAAGGCCTCAAATGCCCTTTATTGAACCCCTCAAATTGGGCCTTTATTCTGAGGGCAAAGGGGAGTCACTGAAGGGTTTTAAGTGCAGAGTGCCATAGTCAGAGAAGGGATTAGAGAGGCAGAGCCTGGAGGCATGGAGAGCAGTTAGATGGTTATTGCATAGTACTAGTAAGAAAAGATGAGTGGCTATACCAAGACATGAGTGGCGATGAGGGGAGAGATTTGAGATATTAGGAGGTAGAATCAATAGGATCTGTTGACTTACTGGATGTGAGGGATGAGGGAGAGAAATTGGGATTGGCAACTGGGGGGGCAGGGGTGGTATTACTATTCACAGAGATAAGGAATGGAGGGAGAACAGATTTTGGGAGAAAGATGAGTTCATTCTGGGGCATGCTGAGTGTGAAGTACCTGTGAGACATCAAGATGGATATAAGTCCAAGAGACAGAGGAAATTTAGGTCTGGACACACAGAACTGAGAGTCATTAGTATTTATTTGGTGGCTGTAGCCACTGGAGTGGATGAAATTACCCAGAGAGAGCGTGTACAGTGAGAAAAGAAGAGCGTTAATAAGAGAACCCTGAAAAACACCAGCATTTAGGACTGGGACAACAAAGTAAGAGCGCTTAGAAAGAAAAATCGGAGAGGGCAGTAGAAAGAGAATCAGTAGAAAGGTCTGGAAGTTAAGAAAAGAGAATTGCACAATGTAGGAAGTAATGTTAATAGTGATTATGCACGTATGAGAGGAATTTATTGATTTTTCTATTTTCTATAGTTTCCATATTTTGTGTAATAATTCTCATAAAAATACTCAAGCTCTAAAAAAAAACAAGGGGGCAATAAGTAATTGCCAAATACATCAGAGAGGTCAAGTAAGAAGATGCCTGAGAAAAGGTCACAGAACTTGACAATTAAGTCACTGGTGACCTTAGGAAGAGCCAGTTTAGCAGAAGGATGGATGCAGATGTCAAATTACAGGGGGTTGAGAAGCCACAAGGAGATGATGAAGTCCTTTCAAGAAACCTGGCTGTGAAGGGAAGGAAAGAAAGGGGAGGAGCTTAGAAGAAGCCTTTGTAAAATATCAGGTACAGAGTGGTGTTAAAGATGGTAGGACTGTGACAGAAAGCCAAGAAGGGAGCTGTGTATTCCTGGGGGTTAAGAAGGAGACACCTTCAACCCACTCCCACATCAGCAGAACACTGTAAAGCACAACACTGCAAAGCAGAGTTGCAGTAAATGAAAAGGCTGGCATTTGGAGGGGTGGTGACCAGAGAAGAAGCTCGGGAGAGCAGGGTGTGTTGTGGCATACTCTAGCTGGGGAAATGGTGTTTAAGTGGCTAGAAATAACTGTTCTCTACTTCTTCTTATGGACAAGCCATAGATAAAGTGTTATTTGTTAGAAAGTGGCATATCTTTGCTTTCTTCTAGGCAGTAGGAAGATGAGGGGATCAGCAGATGCTCTTTAGTCTGAAATCAGTGAATAATCAAGATATTTGCAGGACAACAGATCAATAAAGCAAGACTTGAACTCTATTCAGGAACGCTGAGAAATGGACATGAATCTGGCTTTCTGTCTTCTACTAAAAGTTGGAAGGCATTTTGGAGGCTGGCCCCATGGCCAATGGTTAAGTTTGTGCACTCCGCTTTGGTGGCCCGGGGCTTCGCTGGTTCGGATCCTGGGCGCAGACATGGCACCATTCCTCAGGCCATGCTGTGGTGTCCCACACAGCACAACCAGAGGCACTTACCACTAGAATACACAACTATGTACTGGGTGGCTTTGGGGAGAAAAAAAAAAGAAGATTGGCAACAGCTGTTAGCTCAGGCGCCAAACTTAAAAAAAAAATTGGAAAGCATTTATATATAATTTGCAAAGTTCTGAATCAACTGACCTCTATTTAATTCACAAAGTCATCACTTCAGAGATGAAAAACAAATGCTCCTAAGAGTCAGGTGGTAGGCCCAGTGAGGATGTCAGGACCAAGCAGTTTTCCTGTGACAGAATCTACCCCTGTTGGAAGCAAGCTGATTAGGATGTCAGATTGGTTTTTCAGATGAGTACAATGAATGACGACTAGATACTAATTATTAGAGAAAGCACTGCTCCAAGCAGAATTACTTTTGAATAATTGGCCTCATCTTATCCATTCAGTCCTCTAGCTCAGTGGTTCTCAACTGGGGATGACTTTGCTCCCCTAGGACACATTTGGCTGTGTCTGGAGACATTTTTGGTTGTCACAACCAGGGAAGGGTGCTACTGGCATCTAGTAGGGAAAAGGCCAGGGATACTGCTAAACATCCTACAATGCATACAGCCCCCACAACAAAGAATTATTGTGCCCCAAATGTCAATAGTACTGAGATAGAGAAAGCCTGTCCTAGCCCTAGGACTTGTATCTACTACTGGAAAACTCTTTAGGTCACTGCCCAGAAACCAGTGTTCTACAATTGGGCCTCCAGGAAAGGCACCAAGTCCCCCATGGTGCAGCAGCCCGCCATCCCTGCAGTGCAGGCTCACACAGTAGTGGCAGCTCCAGCCTGTTTCCGTGCGGGCCATCTCGGTCACCTCCGCTGCACTGTCTCCCTGGATGTAGCCCATGCGGCGCAGGCAGCCATCGTGGAAAACCCTGGTGCAGACCCTGCATGGGAAGAGGCTCTCGGCCGTCCAGACCTCACAGACATCACACATCTCATCGTTGACAACCTGGGGAAAGATGGCAGGAACGAACAGGGATGTGTAAGCACGGGCAGCAAGATCCTATGGCCACTGAGTACAGAGCTACCAACATAGGCCTGGATCTCCCTGGGGCAGCCTAGAGGAAGAGCTCCAATTGAAGCCAGTGTTAAGGCAATAGAGCTTTCTCTCTGGAGGACAAGAACCAGTACGCTCTTCCAGCTGCTCAGGCCTCTGTGACCATGTTTTTGAACAGGGATGCTACTAGCCTTTTTGGAAAGAATAATCTGTTGTGAGAGACTGTTCCATACCCTGAAGGACATTTAGCATCCTGGTTTTCTTGGCACCAAATACCAGTAGCAACTCCTGGTTATTGTGACCTTCACTAACTCCATGCCCCTTCAAATTTCCAAATGCCTCCTACAGGGGTAGTACTATCCCCTGTGTGGGTGGGTTGGCAGAAGACCCGCCCTGGTGTCATTCCCTATCACCCACTGCCTCAAGTCTTTCACTAAGACTAATCCAGGATGGGGCCGGCCCCATGGCCGAGTGGTTAAGTTCGCGCGCTCCACTTTGGCTTCGGCAGCCCAGGGTTTTGCTGGTTCGGATCTTGGGTGCGGTTGTGGTACTGCTCGTCAGGCCACAGTGAGGTGGCATCCCACGTGCCACAAGCAGAAGGACCCACAATTAAAAATATGCAACTATGTACTGGGGGGATTTGGGGAGAAAAAGCAGGAAAAAAAAAAGATTGGCAACAGTTGTTAGCTCAGGTGCTAATCATTAAAAAAAAAAGTAATTCAAATTCAAAGATTGTTCTGGACTCAGTTCCATCTTTCTGATTTTGAGTCTCACTTCAACAATACCCAGAACTCCCTGTTCTGCTCCCTGATCATAACGTCTAAGACTTGAGGATTCTGCCGTAACTGGACACTCACAGGCTCTCTGGGCTCCAAGTGGATCTCTGGAGGCTTGTCATCATCCAGCTTCCGGGTGGGGCGGATGAAGGCAGGGGGTGTGAAACGACTGGTCCTGTCAAACTCCTCAGGCTCCACTCCACGCCCATCTCGGAGCCTCTCCCAGGCAGCACGGTTGACACTGCTCTCTTCTTGGAGCACTGGGGTGCTTGCCTCTGCTTCTTTCTCCTCCTGTACCTCCTGGACGGAGCCCTCTACAGTGCCACAGCGGGACCCTGGAAGCTCACCTGTGTGTCGGATGGAAGACCTGTCTCGCAGCCCATCCTTGAAGGCAGACACAGCCAGGCTCACCTTCTGCACCTGCTCCACTGTCTGCCGCTTGGACATCAACACCCCCATGGCTCTGTGGACAAA
Source organism: Equus przewalskii (assembly GCF_037783145.1). NCBI lineage: Eukaryota > Metazoa > Chordata > Mammalia > Perissodactyla > Equidae > Equus > Equus przewalskii. The sequence continues at coordinate 352,306 of NC_091856.1, read as the reverse complement.
AAGCAGGGGGGCCCAGACTCAGCCAATTGTGGAGCATACTGGGCCAATCAGTTTCAACCATTCACCTAAGTGGTAAGTGCTATTAAATATTAAATAGTTGCTCCCTCTTCTGCAACTCAGTAGCATGGCAGAAAGAGCACTTGTTAAGGAGTCAGAAGACCTTGATTCTACTTTTGACTGGCCCTGTAACTTTGATTTTCCCATCTATGAAATGAGGGCTATCTGCCCAGCGTACTTCACAGGGCTGTCATGAAGATAACATTAGAAAATGGGCTTGATAGTGCTTAGTAAACTGGAAAGCACTCTACAATGTGAAATGGTATCTCTGTCTTCTTTCCTGTCCTAAAGTCAATTAGTCCAGGGGTCCAGGCCTCTACCACTTTGAGATAGCTGGAGACTTCAGTGCCCAAGTCTCTCCTCTGCCCCAAAAGATGACCCAAGGCTTAAAGCAAGACTGCAGCAACACATTTCAGACTTCTGATTGAAGGAAAGCTCCTCCAGTAAGTGCTGTGCACAATCCATCCAGGGATAACCCATATCAAATACCTACTTTTTTTTTTTTTGCAGGGAAGGATTCAACCTGAGCTAACATCTGTTGCCAATCTTCCTCTTTTTTTTTCCCTCCCCAAAACCCCAGTGCATGGCTGTATATCATAGTTGTAAGTCCTTCTAGTTCTTCTATGTGAGCTGCCACCACAGCACGGCAACTGACAGACAGGTGGTGTGGTTCTGTGACCAGGAAGTGAACCTGCATTGTCAAAGTGGGGAGAATGCTGAACTTTAACTTTTAGACCATTGGGGCTGGTTCTCAAATACCTAGTTTTTGAGGGGCTGGGCTGGTGGCATAGTGGTTAAGTTCGTGTGCTTTGCTTCGGCAGCCTGGGATTCATGGGTTTAGATGCTGGGCACGGACCTAGCACTGCGTGTCAAGACATGCTGTGGCAGTGTCCCACATAAAATAGAGGAAGATTGGCACAGATGTTAGCTCAGCGACAATCTTCCTCACACTCACACACACACACACACACAAAATACAAAAAACTCCAAAACCTACTTTTTGAGTCAGAGTGAATGAACTGCTATTTTTAGAGGACTCCTGAATTAGGCAGTCAGGAAACTCTACCACCCTATCCATGTGGACAAGATCAAAAACATTTCTTTGCCCCCTCTAAATAGTAGCTATGCCTCTTCATGGGTCTGTCTATCACAGACAACTGGCCCATTACAAGCTCTGAAGTGCTTCTCACACTTCTAAGGCTTCGCTAATGTCACTTCCACATTTTCTGCTTTCTTTTTCAACTGCTCAAGAAAAGTCCATATCCTTTACAGGTTAAAAAGTAACATTATCCCTGCACTTCCTTTGCAGTACCAAGGCACAACATTGGAAAGGGAGGGCATGACAGGGCACATTGCAACGCTGGTCTGCTATTTCCTAGCTGAAGGGTCTTGGTGGAATTCAGCTGAGAATACTTGTTCTAAAGTAAAGTGGAGCAGAGAGTTCATTTTAGCTTTGCTCTCAATCCATTATAATCAAGGCTTATTGAACAGCACTATGTGCAAGGCACTGACTACTCATCATAGGAAATAGAAGCCAGGAGGACAGAGTCTCATCACTCGAGCTATGTAATGTCAGAACTCAGAGAATAGTAGGACAAAGTGCTGGAGGTGCCTAAAGGAAGTGACACCACACTACTGGGAGTCAAAGTGGACCGTGAAGGACAAGTTGGAAGTTATCCTTTGTTTGGGGGAAAAGGTGACAGAGGGTAGGAGGAGAGGTTAGGGCCAATTAGAAGGCTACTATAATATTCCAGCCAAGAGGTAGAGGGTTTGAACTGAAATGATGGCAGCAGGAATGATACTGAGTCTATTCGATACCATGGAAATAGAATTAGAGAAATTTAGGAACAAATTGATAACTGATTGTACCAAGGGAAAGGGAGAGAGGACAGTTTTATATTTATAGTCATTTGCTGCATAAAGACATTTCAGTCAACAATGGACTGCATATATGATGGTTGTCCCACATGATTAGTGCCATATACTCTAGGTTTGTAGTAGGCTATACCACCTAGGTTTGTATAAGTATACTCTATGATGTTTGCACAATGACAAAATTGCCTAATGATGCATTTTTCAGAACGTGTACCTGTTGTTAAGTGACATACGACTGTATTTATTTCCCAGCGTTATAACTGACATCTAACATTGTATAAGTTTATGGTGTACAATGTGAAGATTTGATACACATATATATTACGAAATGCTTACACAATAAGGTTAGTTAGCACATCCCTCACCTTACATAATTACCATTTTGTTGTTGTTGTTATGGTGAGAACATTAAAGCCCTGTTGTCATAGCAACTTTCAAGTATACAGTACCGTATTGCTAACTATGGTCACCATGCTGTACCTTAGATCCCCAGAATGTATTCATCTTATAACTGACCGTTTGTACCCTCTGACCAACATCTCCCCACTTTCCCCACCCCTCAGCCCCTGGGAACCATCATACTAACTCTGTTTCTGTAAGTTCGATGTTTTTAGATTCCACACATAAGTGAAATCATACGGTATTTCATTCAGTCTTTCTCTCACTTATCGAGAGGGCAGTTTTAAGTCGACTAACTAGAAGAATGGTAATGCCGTTTACAGAAATTGGGAAATAAGAAAGAGGGACAATGAAACCGGGTTTTGCACATGTTGAATTAAAGATGTCCCTGGGACGTTCAGGCATTCTGTTTTCCCCTGCTTAAAACTTTTCAAAGGCTTTCTAAGCTTTCAGGATAAAGCCCTCCACATCAGCCTGTTTACCGCAGCCTGTCACACCCTGTTGGCCTGGGCTCCCTCCTTTTTGCTCTGTTCCAACCACTCTGGCCTTCTTTCAGTCTTTGTGTGCCCTGCTCCCACTATTTGGGGGACCTCTGAACATTCCTTCCCACCGGATTAGTGCCTATTCATCTGTCAGAGCTCAGCTCAAGGACTGGGTCCTTGGGGAAGTCACTGCTGACGTCCCAGTCCAACTTGGCTCTTCTGCTCAGCGCATTTACCTTCGTTATTACATATTCGATAGGATGATTATCTGATCAATGTCAGTTTCCTCTATGAGATCGTTTTTACCCTGCACAGTGCCTGTCTCCACTGCCTAGCACTGTGTCTGGAAGAGAACAGGCACTTAACAAACATTTCCCAATTAATTGTGAAGTAGTCTTTTTGATTTTTTAATAAAGCCTTAATACACATAATATCTGATGACAGTCACATCTTCTTTCCAGAAACAACTCCTGTATGCACTACTGTGGTGCAAATTCCTACACCGCCTGGGTGCATGCCCTGCCATCAATTGTTGCCAAAGAAACCCAATCCATATTTTTGAGTTTAAAAAATGACTATAAGAAAAGAAAGATCTCCTCTCCTCATTTGTAAAATTAAAGTATATGACTAAGGAATATTTACTTTGAATAAGTAACTTTAAGGAGTGGTAGCAAAGGAGATTTATTGAGGAAAGGTTTATTGATCAAATTCAGGAAACTGTTTACGGTATTTATACCCCAGTGGACAATTAATAATAAATTGTGATTAAATAGTCATTTTTATCCCTGATTGCAAACAAATATTGGACAAGGGGGAATGGTTAAATTATGGTACAATAGAAGACCAAACAATATGAAAAACACAGAGGTAGAAGTCTATTTATTGATGTGGAAAGATGTTCAAAATATATGAACATGTAAATGAAGAAAGCAAGTCACAAAAATGCTCATGTTATGACCTAATTTTTGTAAGAAAGAATGCATGTATATTTTTTCCATCTTTTTGTTGACCTTTATTTTCTAACTTTTTTACATTGCACATTAATTACATAATTAAAAATCCTAGGGTTGGCAACCTGGTGACTTGCTTTAGTTCTGGATCTGCTGTGACCTGGAACATGTTGCTTTGCCACTTTGGGTGTCAGTTCCCTATGTGTTAATGAGTGTGCCTGGAGCATGTAGTCTAAGCATTCAGAATGCTCATTTAGAATGCTCTTTTCATATTCTTTTAAAAGTCCATGTGACCTAATGAGGGTATGCAGCCTGGGTCGGGGTGGGGCTCGGGGTAGAGAGGACACCCCTAGAGCTTTTGCTGAGGCTGTGGACCCAGGAGTTCTTGAAGAGGCTGGGCCTGTAGTCCCCAGAGGCTGCCCACATGCCTCCAGAGCACCAGCTGTGCTCTATGGTTAGGTGGGAAAACAAGTCCACAACTTAACAGTGAGAAGAACCGGCACACCAAGAGGGAGAACGCAAACCCGACACACAATGCTTCATTGCCCACCTTCCTCACGATCAATTACTATTTCCAAGGCCACAGCGTTTTCCTCAGAAACCTTCCATAGTACGTTTTTCAAAGTTTTTGACTGTGACCCATAGTAAGAAATAGAGTTTACAGTGTGACCCTGTACACACAGCTATAAATATGTGTTCATAGATCTATAACTGAACCCAATGTTTTGGGAAACAATTCTACTTTTACTACAAGTGATGCTCCCTGGTATTTCCTATCCTCTCTCTCCTGTTTCATTAGAACAGTCCTGACAGTGACGCTCTCAAATGATTTCAGGACTTTCTAGTGGGTCTGGACCTGCAATTTGAAAAACACAGGCTTAGGATCATTTTACATTTTTGGTTAGAGAACTGCATTTTGTCTTTTGACTTAAAGATGGTTACCTCTAAAAGACAAGGACAGCATTGTGGGGTATAAGGTAAGCTTTCTCCTTGACTGGAGTGATGCAAGAACAGAATTCTCAAGCTTCTCTTAGAGTCTGTGTGGTTGGAAGGTCTAGCAGAGATGGACAGCTACTAATATACCTTTCTCTATACGAGAGGCTGATCCTCTTTGACCTGTGGGCATATGTAAGAAAATATTTAGTGGAGCATTCTTTTACAGTGATAAAAGGTAGAAATAATCCCCCCCCCAAAAAGTAGAATTATTGAATAACTAGTGATACATTCATGCTATAAAAATAAAAATAAAAAAAAACTTTTAGTCCAATAGGACCACAAAGATCAGAGCAATAATTCTCATCAGGTGGATCCTGGGGCAAGTCGGGGTATGTGTCAGAACTCCAGGAGGAGAGAAGTAGTAGATTGGAAAAGCATATCAATTATGATACATATTTACATTTGGAAAGCAAATATCAAAAGCCATCACCTTTGTTTTGGTAACACAGACTACAAAACAGCATAGCTTGATAGTATTCTCCTGGTTCCTAGAGATATACAGAATGTGCTAGCTCTCCAAATAGGTGGGGCACTCCTATCCCAGAATTTGTATTAGAAGTTTTAGGGAGCAATCATAAGACATCTGCGTTTATCAGCAAGGAGGCATGGGTTGGAAAAAAAAGTTGAGGAACACTTATTTGGAGACCTGGAATAACCATACGAAATTCACTTTTTCAAGAAAGATTCATTGAGGGAAAATCAACGGTATGCATTTGGTTCTTACTGTTTTTTTCAGATGATGGAGTAAGAGTCCTGAACAAAGGCCAGTCAATTAGGAGGGTTACTCTGTAAGGGAACTGACTCATTAGTAGTGTATCAGCAAAGTAACCATAGGCATCCCAAAACACACTGTAGTCCTGCCACAACCATTAGTCTCTGCAAGGATAACAAGAATCACTGTTAAGCTATCTCAGTTGTTAGTCGTGTCACTGCAACGGTTTTGGGAGTTTATCTTTAAAGGAAGTTCAGTGAAGACTGAAGATGACATCCACCAGCAAAACAAAGAAACACAAACAAATAAAACCACTTTCCAGTCCTGACTGCAGGATCTTGGAGTATTGCTATTCCTTTTACTTGAGATGGTTCAATTTTCTGGAGCACTTTATGCCCATAAGGGCAGAAAATGTAGAGAAGAACCATTAAAAAGAAACTATCAAAATCCGAAGAAGACCCCAAGTCATTTTAAATCAACATGGCTTTAATTTTGAGATAAACTGTGAGGACACAACAGAATTAGCCTTCAAGAGTAAGGCTAAAACCATTAATGCTCAATGGAGAGGATCAAACCTGGATACAAAAGACAGCTTGATTAAAAGCAAGTGTGCTGAAATATCCAGAATGTGCACCTGGGGTGTTTGAGAAAGTAACAAAACCAGCTCTAATTTCTAGAGAAACAAGTGGTAGTGATTAGCCATGGGTAAAAACAAGTGCCTGGTGAGAAAAACCTGGCCTCTCCTGTGCTGGGAGAATTCCCAGGAAGAAGAGTGAGTTAAAAGGAAATCAAGATGCAAAGATCCCACAAACAATACCTAACGACTACTTCTTTGGCTGGTGGGTGGAATTGGGGTTTTCTCCCTCTCTAACAAGGATGAAGGAGGGATAAAAAGACATTGTCCCAAGAATGATGTGACTGTCAGAGAATTTGTGGCATCTAGGGAAAACTTGGAAAAAACCCTCAGAGGGCAGGAGCAGGTGGTGGTGAATAACAGAGGGACAAGCAGGTAGAATAGGGCCATGTGACTATATGATCTGGAGGAAATGAAAAGATGACAGCCTGAATCTTTCTTCGGGTAAGAGAAGCCTGTCTAGATGTGTTTGTCAGGCAGAACGACATATGTGGCCAGCCTGGAATGTGTGTGTGGAAGACACACCCATTCTCTGCAGAGAACATGCTCACAACGCAGTGCGATTATTATAAGGGCAAAGCTGTGGGAGTAAGGGGAGGGGGGTTGCTCCACAGCAGCAGTTGCTGGAGAAATAAGGAAGTGGGAAGGTGGCTAGGGAACCTCTTCCCAAGCTCTCTATAAAGATTCACAGCTGCGACGAGCACGGGGGCACCCCTCCTAATAGGCAGGAGTCTCCTCATTCGGCATGCTAAAGGTAAAGTACATTTACTTGCTTTCATCTGATTCTTGATGTGCGAATGGCAGCTGTTTCAAAAAGGCTCCAAAGCAACTGAAAGTGATTGCTTGGAGGTTATGAGGGCTTCCCTAGGCAGGAACAAGGCAAAGAAAACCTCCAAGTTGGGGGACAGAGGAAAACAACCGGAGAGTGGGTTGGGCAGGTGGAAAAAGGAATTTCACTGAGATCAAGAGGAAGAAAAATCTAGATGGTTCCCACTGCCTCCCACACAGCATGTGTTCTATAAACCTTTGTTGAATGAATGTTGCAGAGTGACTGGGCAACATAAAAGGTTTATTTGAGGCCGTGGTTTCAGTACTCTTTCTTCCTCAAAGTTGGCCAGGGACTGATCGGACCAAATCTTCAGAATTCATTTCTAGAAACTACACAGTCACCAGCTCATCTCATCACATCTACTCTGCTTCCCTGAGGTGGACACTGACTGGTAATTCAGGGCCAGCAGGGGCTAGAACAGGTAAGCACACAGCAGCTACAGGTGATTTCTGTGACCACAGGGGAGAGCTACAGAATTCTGGAATTTAGCCAGTTTCCACAACCACAATGATAAGAAAAGAGAGACTAATGTTACCAAAGTCAACGTCCCGTGCATTTTTGATATGTCCTGGGGCACTGCGGCCTGGCCCACAGGAGGGCGGCTGCCCCAAGGGCATGTGTAGGAAGCTTGAAAATGTCTCCTCCCTCCTGGGATTGGGCTGGAGAAACTGAGCACAAGCAGCATCTGCACATAAGGGTGAAAAATTTCAAGGTGGTTGACAATTGGCTCCACGAGGCACCTGCCTGAAAGACTGTCTGAGAGCCTCAGGGAAAGCCACATACCTAATGAAGGTGACCGGCCACAAGCGTATGGAAAACCAGCAGAACCAGGGTGTAAAAAATGCAGAATGCACAGCATAGACCCTAAGCTCACTGCGCCCATCAACATCCATTTCGAGACTTGAAACAAAAACCCTCAAAAAGAGACTCCTTACCCTCTGCTGGTCTTTGAGAAATTCAAGCCGGAAATGGTCTAGCTGTTCTCCAGGGCCTGGGTGTCCTTCAAGACTCCAGTTCCACACCGCAGTGCTCGTGGAGCCTGTTCCCCGTCAGTTCCGTTGTCTGGCCGTAGCCCACAGACTCCTTTTCGCTTTTATGTCTACAGACCCTGAAGGGGTCTACCTGGTGCCTCCCTGTCTTCCTCCATTCTCCCATTTATCCAGCACAGCAGCACCGGCTTCTGTCAGCCCAGAAAGACATAGTCACCCCAACTGCACAGAGCTCTTCTGGGGTTTCCAAGGAGCAGAAGGGCTACTAAAGACTGAGGAAAACCGTCTTCCCGGAGTCAGCTCAAGAGATTGAGGCGTGAGGAAGGTGCTGCTGTTGTTTAATATTTCCTGGAAGCTCACGAAGCTCAAATCTACATGAAGACAAAACTATGGTCTGATCTTTAGCCTCAGAGGCCCTGGGATGAGTCTTCATGAAAAGCTACAGCGCCGACTTCCCACAGAAGCAGAGCGATGGTTAAGGAACATCACACCACCAGTGATCAGCTGGTGTGATCGCACTGAGCAAGCAGAGCTTTTCAGCAAGATGGAGAAGCGCCCCTGTTCTCTGCTCTGGGCCCCGGAAGCGCCGATTCAGTCCCATTTGATGCAGCTATTACACTGTAACCGTCTCGACTTGACTTGTTTGTTGATTGTACAAATATTTGCTGAATGCGGGCTACTGTGTAAAGGCACAAATCAGGCACTGAATAACTGCTGGTAGAATGAACAAACGGAACCTCACTCAGCCTGTGAGAATGCAGTGTGAGTATGTGTATGCGTAGGGGGCATAAGTGTAGGATTAAAAAAAAAAAGGTGTTGCTTGAGCTAAATTTTGAAATATGAGTGGGAGTTACCCCAGTGGATAAGGAAAAAAAAAAGGCATCCAGGCAGAGGTAAAAGCACATGCCAAGGCATCGAGCCTTCTGGGGACTCCGTCGTGGCTTAGGGAGTATGAAGCCAGCCGGGTGCTGGGTAGAAACAGGCAGGGAAACCTGTTTTCACATAAGAATCAGCCCAAGGAATCAGTGTGAGATGGATGCTAAAAATATTTGTTTAGAAGGGAATATGTATTTGGATTTCGGGGGAGGGGAGAACCCCCAGAGAATTGGATTTTCTGAGGCCAGGTAGCAGGACAGCCCTGAGAAGTCCGAGGGCTGACCAGCAAGTACACTGCTTGGCCTTTGGACCAACAGGAAACGCCCCTCCACAGCCTAAGAGCTGGGAGGTGGTGACTGTAGTGGATCCCTGGGGCTTTCCCCTGGGAGACCCGTAAACCTGATTCTGTTTAGTGCCCTCCAGAGGATTCTGACTCCTAGCAACCCTGTGGACAGCAGAGCGGAACCCTGCCTGGATTTGTGCACCATCCTCTCACCTTCCGCTACTGCTGCTATTCACAGGGTTTTCATGGCCAAGTCTTTTGGAGGTGGCTGACCCAGTCCTTCTTCCTAGTCTGTCTTAATCTGGAAGCTCTGCTGAAACCTGCCCACAGTGAGTGACCCTGCTGGCATCGGAAATCCCAGTGGCATAGCTTTCAGCATCACAATAACACACAGCCTCCCAAGTATGACAACCTACAGACAAGGGGTGTGGTTCCCTGACCGGAAGCTAATCCGGGCTGTGGCGGTGAGAGTGCCAAGCCAACCTACACACTGTTGTTTTAGTGAGAAGACCCCAGTAAGATGAAACATTTCTCAAAACTAAATAGAGATCACGTATGTAAAAGGACTTTCTACACTGTCACGTGACATCCAAATATAAGGTACTGTTATTACTATCATAGGAAGCCAGGAGTGTGGCCAGTTCACTCGAAGCATATGGGCAAAAACAATTTTGGCAGGGCAACGGCAGGGGGACTGAGAATGTGGCTGCCCGAAGCAGCACAGGACAGCAGTTGCGTTTCAGTGATGCCTGGAAAGAGGCACACTCTACACTGATCCCTGTAGATACTCTGTAAAGCTGTAGTTTTCCCCTTTCTTTTCTTACTCTTTATAGTAAATGATTAGAGAAATGCAGACTGATTCTATGTGAACTCCTCAAGGGCAAGGGCCCTCATATTTACCTAGCATAGCACCTGGCAAGTAGGCAGCACTTAGTAAACGTATGTGGGTCCCTGAGGCGACTGCCAAAAAGGGAGGAAGGATTGAGGGCGATGTTAAAATGGAAAAAATAACCACGTCTCCAGCCGGACACTGATGTCTTGGTTTCTTGGCCCAAAGCTGGTAAGCAAGTCGTGTCAGAAGTTGGTCATTAAGATTGAGGGGTGGAGTGGATAATGATATCCCCATGAGAAAAGAGTAAGTCACTTTGGGAAATGAAGATAGCAGAAACCAAGAGCTCTGCTGGAGAAGAGCATGGGGGGTGGAAGATAACAGATTCTGCAGCTAAAGAGAAAGGAAACTATTTGCATAAATATGATCCTCTTAGGAACAGGTGTACTGGAAAAAAATACAGGGAGTGTGGCAAATGGGCCAGGGAAGGTCCTACCATTTATGTTCCAGGAAAAGGAACCACTGTCAAAAACACGGCAAAAGCAGGGGGAAGAAAAGCCTAAGAACATGGTCAGAGAAGACGTGGAAGATTAAAGGCTGAAAAACCCACACACATTTTTGTATACTCTAGTGAAACTAGGTGAGCCATCTCTGCCCTTTTATCTCCCTTTGGAGGGAGTGTCGTTGTTGTTTTGAGGAGATTAAGGCCACCTGGTGACATCCTTCACATCCATCCTGAGTGATTTGATTTGCACTTATATTGTGATTAGGGGAGAGTTAATATTCTTAGGATTTTTGTAATCTTAATGTTTACCCAATGCTAGACATCAAGGAGGCGATATCCAAGGTCTAATATTTAGGGAGCACCTGGAGCCATCTAGCAGTTTTTCCAGGGTCACGAGTGGGTGTGACACCAAGAGCCCTCAGTGAAAAGACCAGTTTAGGAATAAAATCCCAATGGCAAATCTCTGAATTGCAGCAAAGATCATATTTGCAGCCTTACTCCTTCTGGTTTTCTTTAAAAAAAAAAAATACATATATATATATCCCTGTTTATGTTAGTGTGTTAGGCTGATGAGAGGGGTTTGAACTGAAAGGGGACTATAAACAGCTCTGTAATAGGGAGGTGCTTAACCTATTTACACCTTCTCGGAATTTACTCCACTGTGCTGTGCATGAGGTGCCACACGCATGCTTCAGGCCACCATGGAGTTAAAAAGAAGAGCTAGCAAGTGGTAAAGCAGGTTCTTGTGTTTTCTCACCAGCCTGATCTCTCTTCTGTGTAAGCCCAGGAGCCCAAGGAAGCCACTTCTACTAACGGAGGATGTCACTAGGTTTGGCAGTGTGGAAGGGAGGCAGGGGAACAGGGAAGCTCTCCCAGAATGGCTCTGTGGTGAATTTCATCGCTTAGCTCCCTCACCACTCCATTTTTGGACAAGAAACCAGAGTCTATCCTTGGGCCCCAATTTGTGCCCATGGGAATGGGGTGGAATGAAGGGTTACCACAGCTGAGGGGACGAGATGAGGGTGCATTACTGTGTCAGGCGCACACCTTTGTGCTCCCCAGACAACAGACTCCCAATAAGCCTTCCTTGGCTCCGCACCTTTCCCGCTCTCCTCCTCCTCGTTCAGAAGCACTGCTGGGCAAAAGCGTCCTGGGTGGTGTCTGTGGACCAGTGTCTGCTGGTGCACATAGTCAGACCGCCACAAAGACACTGTGCGTCTTGCTTCCTCAGTGATCCTGTGTCTCCTTCCTCTTTCTCACGGATTCTGTCTCAGAACACCCCATCCTCTCAAGGGTCCCTTTAGTTCTCCAGAGCACGTCCTGTCAGAGAGAACACCCAGAGGCCTCTCCGAGGCCCAGTTAAGTCCAGAGCCACCCGGAGGCATCGTCACAGGGGGGCTGCCAGTGGAGGAAGCCACACTCCGAAATCGGGGGATTCAGTGGAAACCAGTTCCTGCAGCAGTTTCGTCCCTAAACTGTCCTCATCCGCCTATTTAATCACCACATTTCCTCAGCACATACTATTGCAAAGCCCTGTGCTTGGGATCTCAGTGCGACTTATTAACAAACGTACACTCTTGCTTCTGCCTCTCCTTGACACTTTTTCCCCAAAAATCTTCCAAACACAGATTTCATGGCTCCAGGCTGCTAAACCTCTCAGAGTCTCAAGCCTGATGTTCAAAAGGGGATAAAGTCCTGAGGCTGCTGTGAGGATGGCATGAGATGTTCCACACCCCGGCACGGGACCCGGCCCACCGCGCGCAGTCACCCTACCTACCCTTCCCTGCTCCCGAGGACTTTCCCGACAGGACCTGCCCGTCACTACTCCGCCTGCTCTCGCCGCCGTCCTCCGGAAGGTCAGGCCCGGGCTCAGCCTCCTTCCCTCCCTCAGAGGCCTCATGGGCCTCCCCGTGCGCTGGGCTCTCACGCCAGCTCCTGCCTCCGCTGAAACCCAGCTTGGGGCCAACGGGCCACCACGGAGGATCAGCATCCTAACAGAGGGGGCGACGCACAAGGGCAGCAGCCCACAGGGCCGCCGCCTCTCGACCACGCTGGAGGGACGCGGTCAGGGCGCGCTGAGCCCCGAGAGAGGTCAAGGCCAAGCAAGTCCTCCGGGCGCTGGGAAGCTACTCCCGGCCGGACCCCAGGGCAGGGTCCTCTCCTCCGGGCAGAGCTTCCCTCCCGGCGGCCCCAGGGCACGGTCTCCCCCACGCAGGCGCCCGCGGCTGCCCTCTGCTCCCGAGCGGCTGTCCACCCAGCCCGCCCCGAGACGCGCCGCTTCCCGGAGGGGCTCCGACGGCCTCTCCAGGGACCGGGCGCTGCCCGCTCGGCCTCCGCCAGCGCGGGGAGCGGGCGCCCCGAGAGTGTCCGCTCACACGGGGTCTGCCGGGGCCGGCCGCCCCCGCCTCCGGGACTCTCCGGGGCAGAGGCGGTCACCCTCGGGGTCCCTCCGCTCGCACACCGACCCCTGGGGGCGGCGCCACCCCACGCCTCAGAGCCCCCGGAGCGCTGTCCGCTGCCCGCAGGCCGGCCCCCCGGGGTGCCCGCCGGGGCCCCGCCGCCCCGCCCCCGCTTACCGGGCCCGTCAGGCTGCGGGACGCGCTCCCGGGCTGGCGGCCTCCACCCCCGCGGGCCCCGCGCCGCTCCGGTCCGCTCGGAAGCCGGCACGCCGGGCTGAGGGAGGTGGCTGCGCGGGCGGAGCCGCGGGCTGAGGCGGCGCGCGCCCCGAGCGCGCCCACCGTCCCGCCCCGCCGCGCGACTCCGCGCATGCGCCCGCGCCCGCCGCCCGCCGCGCGCCCCCGCACCCGCCCTCCGGCGCCTCGAGGCGCGGCGCTGGCGCCGCAGGCGCGAGGGCGCAGGAGTGAGGCGCTGAGGGGCCCGGCGGGCGGCGGGTGGCGGCGACGCGCGGCGCTCGGCGTGCCCGGGGAGGGGGCCTGAGCCCCGCGGGGCCGCGGCCGGCTCTGCCTCTGCCCGAGCCCGCTGCCCGCGCCGGCCCCGGCCCCCGAGCGGGCGTCCGGGCGCTGCCCTTCGCGCTGCCCCCCGCGGGCTGTGCGGACGCGCCTCGCAGAGGCCTGGGCTGGCCCGGCGCGGCCGGCGCTGCTCCCTGCGGCTGTGGCCTCGCGGCTCCCGCGGCGAGGCGGCCCTGGACGGGAGCCCTGTGCTCGGCCGCTGCCCTCGGCCGTCGAGCAGCCAGGCCGGGCGCCGCGCTGCGGCCTCTGCGGAGGGCGGGACGGGAGAGGCGGCAGAGCGGCCGGCGATCCGTGCGGGGGAGGCGCTGCGGGGCCGCCACGCGCCCAGAGCCCTTTCTGTGCGGGAATTGCGCTCGCGGTTTGACGTGGCTTCGTTTGCTGGTGCGTCCCGTCGCCGTGCCGCGAACACGGTCCGCGCCGTCGCTTTTTAAATTTTTTTTGTTGAGTTGGTAATAGTTTACATCAATGTCAGATTTCAGTTGTACGTTATTTCTTGACTGTCACCACATAAGTGCTCCCCTTCACCCCCTGTGCCCACCATCCCCTACCCCCCAACGCCCTTCCCCTGGCAACCACTGAACTTTGTCCATGTGTTTGTTTATATTCCACATATGAGTGAAATCATCTGGTGTTTGTCTTTCTCAGTTTCACTTATTTCGATTAGCATAATTCCCTCAAGGTCCATCCATGTTATTGCAAATGGGATCAATTTGTCTTTTTTCTGGCTGAGTAGTATTCCATTGTGTATATGCACCACATCTTTATCCAGTCAGGTCGATGGGCTCTTGGGTTGCTTCCATGTCTTGGCTATTGTGAATAGTGCTGCAGTGAACATAGGGGTGCATGTGGGACTTTGGATTGTTGATTTCAAATTGTTGGGGTAGATACCTGGTAGTGGGATAGCTGGCTCATATGGTAGTTCTATTTTTTGTTTTTTGAAGAATCTCCGTACTGTTTTCCATAGTGGCTGCATCAGTTTCATTCCCACCAGCAGTGTATGAGGGTTCTCTTTTCTCCACTCTCTCCAACATTTCTTATTTTCAGTCTTAGTGATTATAGCCGTTTTTACAGGTGCAAGTTGGTATCTTAGTGTAGTTTTGGTTTGCATTTACCTGATGATTAGTGATGTTGAACATTTTTTTATGTGTTTATTGGCCATCTGTATATCTTCTTTGGAAAATGTCTGTTCATATCCTCTACCCATTTTTTGATTGGGCTGTTTTTTTTTTTTTATTCAGCTGTGTGAGTTCCTTATATATTGTGGAGATTAACCCCTTGTCAAATATATAATTTGCAAATATTTTCTCCCAATTGTTGGGTTGTTTCTTTGTTTTGATCCTAGTTTCTTTTGCCTTGCAGAAGCTCCTTAGTCTGATGAAGTCCCACTTGTTTATTTTTTCTTTTGTTTCCCTTGTCTGAGAAGACATGGTATTCAAAAAGAACCTTTTCAGTTCGATGTCAAAGAGTGTACTACCAATATTATCTTCCAGGAGTTTTATGGTTTCAGGACTTATCTTCAAGTCTTTGATCCATTTCAAATTTATTTTTGTGTATGGTGTGAGATGTGGTCTACCTTCATTCTTTTGCCTGTGGCTGTCCAGTTTTCCCAACACTGTTTATTGAAGAGACTGTCTTTTCTACACTGTGTGTTCTTGGCACCTTTGTCGAAGATTAGCTGTCCGTAGATGTGCAGTTTTATTTCTGGCCTTCTGATTCTGTTCCATTGATCTGTGCACCTGTTTTTGTACCAGTACCATGCTGTTTCGATTACTGTAGCTTTGTAGTATGTTTTGAAGTCAGGGATTGTGATGCCTCCAGCTTTGTTCTTTTTTCTCAGGATTGTCTTAGCAATTTGGGGTCTTTTGTTGCCCCATATGAATTTTAGGATTCTCTTTTCTATTTCTGTGAAGAATGTTATTGGGATTCTGATTAGGATGGCATTGAATCTGTAGATTGCTTTAGGTAGAACGGACATTTTAACTATGTTTATTCTTCCAATCCATGTGCATGGAATGTCTTTCCATCTCTTTGTTTCATCATTCATTTCTTTCAGGAAGGTCTTGTCGTTTTTGTTGCATAGGTCTTTCACTTCCTTGGTTAAATTTATTCCTAGGTACTTTATTCTTTTTTTTTTTTTTTAAAGATTTTATTTTTTTCCTTTTTCTCCCCAAAGCCCCCTGGTACATACTTATATATTCTTAGTTGTGGGTCCTTCTAGTTGTGGCATGTGGAACGCTGCCTCAGTGTGGTTTGATGAGCAGTGCCGTGTCCGTGCCCAGGATTTGAACTGATGAAACACTGGGCTGCCTGCAGTGCAGCGTGCGAACTTAACCACTCGACCATGGGGCCAGCCCCATACTTTATTCTTTATTTGTGATTGCAAATGTAATCGTGTTCTTGAGTTCTCTTTCTGTAAGTTCGTTGATGGAGTATAGAAAAGCAACTGGTTTTTGTAAGTTGACTTCTGCCCTGAGACTTTACTGTAGTTGTTAATTATTTCCATTACTTTTCTGATGGATTCTTTGGGGTTTTCTATATATAAGGTCATGTCGTCTGTGAACAGCGAGAGTTTCACTTCTTCCCTCCCTATTTGCATTCCTTTTATTCCTTTCTCTTGCCTAATTGTCTGGCAAAACCATCCAGTACTATGTTGAATAAGAGTGGTGATAGAGGGTATCCTTGTCTCGTTCCTGTTCTCAGGGGGATGGCGCTCAGTTTTTGCCCATTGAGTGTGATGTTGACTGTAGGTTTGTCATATATGGCCTTTATTATGTTGAGGTAGTTCCCTTCTATGCCAATTTTGTTCAGAGTTTTTTTAATCATAAATGGCTATTGCATCTTCTCAAATGCTTTCTCCACATCTATTGAGATGATCATGTGGTTTTTATTCCTCAGTTTGTTGATGTGGGGTATCACGTTGATTGATTTGCAGATATTGAACCATCCCTGTGTCCCTGGTATGAATCCCACTTGATCATGATGTATGATCCTTTGGATGAATTGCTGAATTTGGGTTGCCAAAATTTTGTTGAGAATTTTTGCATCTATGTTCATCAGCGATCTTGGCCTGTAGTTCTCTTTTTTCGTGCTGTCCTTGTCAGGTTTTGGTATCAGCGTGATGTTGGCCTCGTAGAATGTGTTAGGAAGTGTTCCATCTTCCCTAATTTTTTGGAATAGCTTGAAGAGGATAGGTATTAAATCCTCTCTGAAAGTTTGGTAGAATTCCCCAGGAAAGCCATCTGGTCCTGGGGTTTTATTCTTTGGGATGCTTTTGATGGTGGTTTCAATCTCTTTCCTTGTGATTGGTCTGTTCAAATTGTCTTCTTCTTCTTGAATGAGCTTTGGGAGATTGTAGGAGTCCAAGAATTTATCCATTTCCTCTAGGTTATCCATTCTGTTGGCATATAGTTTTTTGTAGTATTCTCTTATAATCCGTTGTATTTCTGCGGAGTCTGTTGTTACTACTCCTCTTTCATTTCTGATTTTGTTTATTTGAGCTTTCTCTCTTTTTCTCTTTGTAAGTCTGGCTAGGGGTTTGTCAATTTTATTTATCTTCTCAAAGAACCAGCTCTTTGTTTCATTGATCTTTTCTACCGCCTTTTTTGTTTCAATAGCATTTATTTCTGCTCTGATTTTTATTATTTCTCTCCTTCTGCTGACTTTGGGCTTTGTTTGTTCTTCTTTCTCTAATTCAGTTAGGTGTATTTTAAGATTGCTTATTTGGGATTTTTCTTGTTTGTTAAGATGTGCCTGAATTGCGATGAATTTTCTTCTTAATACAGCTTTTGCTGCATCCCATATGAGTTGGTATGGCATGTTATCATTTTCATTTGTCTCCAGATATTTTTGGATTTCTTCTTTAATTTCTTCAATGATCCATTGCTTGTTCAATAGCATATTGTTTAGTTTCTACATCCTTGTGCCTTTCTCAGCTTTTCTCTTTAATTAATTTCTATCTTTATAGCATTATGATCGGAGAAGATGCTTGTTATTATTTCAATTTTTTTAAATTTGTAGAGGCTTGCCTTGTTTCCCAACATGTGGTCTATCCTTGAGAATGTTCCATGCATGCTTGAGAAGAACGTGTATTCTGTTGTTTTTGGATGGAGTGATCTATATATATCTATTAAGTCCAACAGTTTTAGTTTTTCATTTAGCTCCACTGTTTCTTTGTTGATTTTCTGTCTGGATGATCTGTCCATTGATGTGAGTGGGGTGTGAGGTCCCCTACTATTATTTTGTTATTTTTGATATCTTCCTTTAGGTTTGTTAATAGTTCCTTTATGAACTTTGGTGCTCCTGTGTTGGGTGCATGGATATTTATAAGCATTATTTCTTCTTGATGAAGTGTCTCTTTGATCATTATATATTGGCCCTCTATGTCTCTCTTTACCTGCCTTATCTTGAAGTGTGTTTTGTCTGATCTAAGTATTGTGACACCTGCTTTCTTTTGTTTGCTATTAGCTTGGAGTATTGTCTTCCACCCCTTCATTCTGAGCCTGTGTTTGTCCTTGGAGCTGAGGTGTGTTTCCTGGAGGCAACAAATTGTTGGATCTTGTTCTTTAATCCGTGTTGTCACTCCGTGTCTTTTTATTGGAGAGTTCAATCCGTTTACATTGAGGGTGAGTATTGATGCATGAGGGCTTAATGCTGTCATTCTGTTGCTCGTTTTCCGGTTTTCCTGTGTTTCCTTTGTTTCTCGTCCTGTGTGTTTTGGTCTACCCATTGACTTCTGCAATTTCTTGTGCTGGGTTTCTTAGATTTTTCCTTATTTATGTTTTGTGTCTCTGTTCTGTTTTTTAGTTTAGTTGCTACCCTGAAGTTTGTATTCAGAATCTCGTGTATAACATAGTCCGTTTTCTGGTGGCCTCTTACTTCCTTAGCCTAGACTGTTTCAGTCCATTTCCTCCTCCCCTCCTAAATTATTATTTTCATCTCTTATTCCAACTTGTGTTGTGAGTTTGTGGTTAGAGTGATAAGATTGTCTTTGCTTTGGTGATTTCCTTCCCTTTATCCTAATGCTACAGTTGAATATTTGCTATCCTATTCAGATTCTGTTTGTCTCCCTACTCTGTGTTTCGTGACCCCTTACTCCCTTTTTTTCTTTTTTCAGGTATGAGAGCCTTCTTGAGGATTTCTTGGGGGGGGGGATCTCATGGCTATGAAGTCCCTTTGCGTTTATTTGTCTGGGAAAGTTTTAATTTCTCCCTCATATCTGAAGGATTTTTTTGTTGGATAGAGTATTCTTGGATGAAGATTTTTTTTTTTAAAGATTTTATTTCTTTCCTTTTTCTCCCCAAAGCCTCCTGGTACATAGTTGTATATTCTTAGTTGTGGGTCCTTCTAGTTGTGGCATGTTGGGTGCCACCTCAGTGTGGCTTGATGAGCAGTGCCATGTCTGTGCCCAGGAGTCGAACTGATGAAACACTGGGCCGCCTGCAGCAGAGCGTGTGAACTTAACCAGTTGGCCATGGGGCTGGCCCTGAAGATTTTTGTGTTTTAAAGATTTGAATATGTCATTCCATTCTCTTCTAGCTTGTAAGGTTTCTGCAGAGAAATCCACTGAAAGCCTGATAGGAGTTCCTTTGTAGGTTATTTTCTTCTGCCTTGCTGCCCTTAATATTCTTTCTTTGTCATTCATTCTCACCAGTTTTACTACTATATGCCTTGCAGTAAGTCTTTTTACATTGAAAAATCTAGGAGATCTGGAAGCCTCTTCCACGCAGATTTCCCTCTCTTTCCCTAGGTTTGGGAAGTTCTCTGCTATTATTTCTTTGAACACCCTTTCTGCTCCATTCTCCTTCTCTTCATCTTCTTCAATACCTATTATTCTTATGTTGCATTTCCTCATTGAGTCAGATATTTCTTGGAGACTTTCTTCATTTCTTCTTAGTCTTAGTTCTCTCTCCTCCTCTGTCTGGAGCATTTCAACATGTCTGTCTCTGATTATGCTGATTCGCTCCTCTGTGATGTCTGCATTCAGGGAATCCGTATTTTGTTTTATCTCTTTCATTGTCTTTCATCTGTAATATTT
Organism: Equus przewalskii; assembly: GCF_037783145.1. NCBI lineage: Eukaryota > Metazoa > Chordata > Mammalia > Perissodactyla > Equidae > Equus > Equus przewalskii. The sequence goes on along the minus strand of NC_091856.1, from coordinate 332,887 downwards.
CTGATTGATTCTTCTTTATAGTTTCAATCTCTTTTGTGAAGTAGCTCCTGAACTCATTGAATTATTTCTTTACATTCTCTTTTACTTCATTGAGTTTTTTGATGATAGCTATTTTCAATTCATTGTCATTTAGCTTATGTATTTCTGCATCCTCAGGACTGAGTTCTGGATGCTTGTTGTTTTCTCTGTGGTCTGGAGATTTGATGTAGTGTCTGATGTTGAAAGGTTGGGCCTTTTTCATTCTGATATTATTTGGTTGCAGTTACTGCCTATCGCCACTGGGTGGGGGTCAAGAGCCAATATTCTGAGCCCTCCGCCTTCAGCCAAGATCCCAGGGGCTGGAGTGGCACTGAGTGGGTGGGGGTAGGGTTACTTTCTCCTGTGTGCACTCCAGGCTTTCTTGATCAGCTCTTGCCATCTGGTCTCCTGGGGTGTTGGCTTGCTGAGATCACCCCTTACGAAAGCTTTCGCCCTGTTACAGGGCTTCCCTCTAGGCTGCAAGGACTCTAGGGAGTCCTTGGTGATCCCACGATCGAGTGACCCCCTCCCCCATTCCTTCCCTCATAGATCCTCCCACAGTTGCAATTGCAGTCTTTAGGGGAGGAAGCGAAGTTCTCTCTTACTCTGTTCCAGCTCCTCCGAGTGGGGTTCCAGCCTCTCTGCCCTCCGTGGTATGGCTGCATGTTTCTCTGACTTTTCTGTTTTATGTTAGGGTGTCCTCTGTTGGAGTATGGAAGCCCCTTTTTGTTGTTGGAGGGGAGAGAGTCCTGGGCAAGTTCACTCCACCATGATGCTGACGTCACTCCTCACGCCATCACTTTTTGAGTGTTAGTGTTTGGTACACTCCCTGCTAGGTGCTGTGGAGGATGAAAGAAAGAACTGCTTAACATCCTTAACGTTGTGAAACTTGCCAGTAGGGAATATAAGGTAAATGGAGTACCACACATTGCTATCACTTGTAAATGCAGTGCCAGCTACCACTCCAAACACCTTCAATATATTGTCATTAATTTGCACACCATCCCTTTGAGGGACTGTTCTGTGAGTTTCTCTATTTTACTCATGGTGAAAATGAGGCACAGAGAGGTTCAACAACTTGCCTAAGGTCACATAGCTAATATTTGGGGGAGGCGAGATTGAAATCCAGTATTCTGACTTCAGACCCCAAGTTCCTAACCATTTTACTGTACCACCACTGACAAAGAGAGGCTGCTAACCAGTAATGCATGGAATCCTAAAATTAGTACTTATTTCTCAGGAACCACTATCCTTTTTTCGCTTGTGGAAGTAACACAAAAGAGCAGACAGCTCTCCGTATAGCCTGGGGGCCCCTAACTTTAAGAATTACATGTACCTACGATTTCACAGATCGAGTTCTTGGAACTGTTTTTGGTGTTTTACTTCTAGGCCTTTTGATAGGTTTACAAGGAAGGGGCGGCTGCAACAATATCACCATAGACATCTCTGTTGGTTAATTCCGTCCTTCCTTCAAAAACGTGTATTGTGCATCTATAGTATGCCAGGCATTGTGCTGAGGGCTAGAAGGGTGCAAATAAGGGTAAGACACAGCACTTTCCCTCAAGGAGCTTTGATCTCAGCACTGACAGGGAACCATAGTACAAAACAGAAAACAAGTCACACTCAAGAGAGGAGAGAAGTGCAAGGGGAGTTCCAAGGAGGAGAGAGACATTACTCCATGCAGGGAGGGGCTGGGGTCAAGGAAAACACCTAATGATCTTTTAACTCCTGCTGATATTAAAGAATTACAAACAATATAAAAATTTATCAGATTCCTTCATTCTTTTAAAATTACCTGCGAAGTTCTTCTCAGAAGACAGCTTTTTACCATGTTAGAAGGATTGTTCAGGGTGTGGAGAGGCTAGTAAGTGCAAACTTTTTGAAGATGGTTCCTTTTATCTCCTCAAGTTGTGGGCACAGAGTAGAACGATGATGCACAAAGTAAGATTTTCAAGGTCAAAGGATGAGCAAAAGCAGGGTGGGAGTGAACAAGGTAGGTCTGGGGGCGGCCAGGACTCTGACTGGACAGGGTCAAAGGTTGTGGGACAGTAGCGTGTATGACACAGAACTGCTCTTGCAAGGTAGAGACCATGTTTAAAATTTTTTTTGGCATATACTTTATGGCAAACATATGCCAAAAATAGTCTGGGATGGTCTGAGTTCAGATATTCGATTCCATTATGCCCATACGTCCTTGTCAAAAAGATTGACAAGTATGATAGCCATGTCCATGTTAGTGTCCAGAAATCAGAGATCGTTGTATATTCGACAAATTCTTAATAAGTAGGGAGCTGGGAAAGGCGGAGAGGGGCTATTTGATAAAGAACTCTAAAGAGTTAGATGTTAACATGGTAGGTAAGAGGGAGCCCATACAAGTTTTTGAGCGGGCTGGGAGCATGTTAAAGGCCACCTTAAGCATTTAGTAGTAGTATCTTTTAGATAAAGGACTGAATGAGAGTGCATATGGTCTTTTGTCAGTAGTTTAAACAAAAATTTAAAATATAAACATGAGTATGAGGGTTATTTCTCTTTGGCCTTAGACAAAAACCTATTGGAATCTTAAAGAGACCTGGGGGCTGGGGATCAGAATATATGCTGATGGTGACCTCCAGTGGAAGAGAACCAGTGCCCCCTTTTTGCTTACAATGTGCATCCTTCGGGGCAACTACCTAGCACACAATTCCCCTTTGCTGTGAGTGGCTCCAGCGCACAGGGACAAGGTCTCAGTGGCCTTCTCAGATGTAGGTGACTCATCCCCTCGCTGCCACCAGTTGATCCAGAGGTAGACATCCAACTTAAATTGGTGCAATCGTAGTCTTTCCAAGGAATTTGAAACTCAGAACCAAGCAGCATGAGCTTGGGAGTTGCTGGACCCGGGTTAATGAGAGTGTCCTGAAGAGAAGATCCACCCGCTGCTGCAGCTCTCACCCGGAGCTGTGTGGGTCCCTGCCCTTCCTGCATCTTGGTGGTTCTTATCTTTCTTCCATCCCTGTTCCTTACGCTTCAGCCAGCCATTTGAGAGGCATTGGGGCTGTTTCCAGTTTCTGGTGATTATAAATAAAGTCACTAGAAGCATTTATGTACAGGTTTTTGTGTGATAAGTTTTCATTTCACTTGAGTAAATACCCAGGAGTATGATTACTGGGTGGTATGGTAAGTGTATGTTTGACTTTATAAGGAACTTGTGAAGTGTTTTCCGAAATGGGTGGATCATTTTGCATTCCCCTCAGCAATGTATGAGTGTTCCAGTTGCTCCACATCCTCTCCAGGACGTGGTATTATCATTTTTTGTTTTGTTTTTAGCCATTATAATAAGTATGTATTGGTGTCTCATTGATTTTCATTGGATTTTCATGGCGACTAATGATGTTGGACTTCTTTTCCTGTGCTTATTTGCTATCCGTTTAATATTTTTGGTGAAGTTTCTATTCAAATCTTTTGCCTTTTTAAAAAATTAGGTTGTCTTCTCACTGAGTTTTGAGAGTTCTTTACATATTCTGGATACAAGTCCTTTTTTCAGTTGTGTGATTTATAAAAATTTTATCCCGATTGGTAGTTTGTTCGTTCATTCTCTTGACAGTGCCTTTTGCAGAGCAGAATTTTTGATTTGATGAAATCCAGTTTATCAACTTTATCTTTTATGGGTTATGCTCTTGGTATCATATCTCGGAACTCTGCCTAACTCAAGATCACAAAACATTTTGGCTTATGTTTTATAGGAAAAAAAGTTTTGTAGTTTATACTTAGGTCTATAATCCATTTGAAATTAATTTTTGCAAAAGGCATGAGGTGTGGATTGAGATTCATTATTTTGTATATGGATGTCTAATTATTTTGGCACTTTTTGTTGGAAAGACTTTCTTCGTTGAAATGCCTTTGTACCTTTGTCAAAAATCAATTGGCTATTTTTGTGTGGGTCAGTTTCCGGACTCTTTATTCTGCTCCATTGATCCATGTCTCCATCCTTTCACCCATACTGCATTGTTAATCTCATTAGTATAGCTTTGTAGTAAGTCTTAAAATCAAGTAGTGTGAGTCCTCTAACTTTATTCTTCTTTTTCAAAGTGTTTTTTGATATTCTACTGCCTTTGCCTTTCCATTTAAATTTTTGAATCAGCTTGTCGATTTGTACAAAAAAATCCTCTTGGAATTTTAATTGGAATTGCATTAAATCTTTACATCAGTTTGGGAAAAATTATCTAAACAACATTGAATCTTACAATCCATGAACATGGTATATCTCTCCATTTATTTAGGTTTCCTCTGGTTTCTTTTATTGGTGTTTTGTAGCTTTCAGTATATAGATCCTGCATATATTGTTATATTTATACCCACGTATTTCATTTTTTGGGTACAGTTTCCATAATTTCAATTGCTGATTATTGCTATTATAGAGACATACAATTGGTTTTTGTATTGCTCTTATATCCTGTGACCTTGCTAAATTCACGTATTAGTTCTAGGAGCTTTTTTTTTGTAGATTCCTTGGAATTTTTTTTTTGAGGAAGATTAGCCCTGAGCTAACTGCTGCCAATCCTCTCTTCGATGAGGAAGACTGGCCCTGAGCCAACATCCATGCCCATCTTCCTCTACTTTCTAGTTTTTTTTTCTTTTTATTAAGATTATGATAGTTTACAACCTTGTGAAATTTCAGTTGTACATTATTGTTAGTCGTGTTGTAGGTGCACCACTTCACCCTTTGTGCCCTCCCCCCACCCCCCCGTCCCCTGGTAACCACCAATCAGTTCTCCTTGTCTATATGTTAGCTTCAACCTATGAGTGGAGTCATACAGAGTTCGTCTTTCTCTGTCTGGCTTATTTCACTTAACATAATACCCTCAAGGTCCATCCATGTTGTTGCGAATGGGAAGATTTTGTCCTTTTTTATGGCTGAGTAGTATTCCATTGTGTATATGTATGTGTGTGTGATTATATATATATATATATACACTATATCTTCTTTATCCAATCATCAGTTGATGGGCACTTAGGTTGGTTCCACGTCTTGGCTATTGTAAATAATGCTGCGATGAACATAGGGGTGCTTTGTTCATGGGACTTTCGGAATTGCTGATTTCAGGTTCTTTGGATAGATACCCTGTAGTGGGATGGCTGGCTCATAAGGTATTTCTATTTTTAATTTTTTGAGAAATCTCTATACTGTTTCCATAGTGGCTGCACCAGTTTGCATTCCCACCAACAGTGTATGAGGTTTCCTTTTTCTCCACAACCTCTCCAACATTTGTCACTTTTTATTTTGGATATTTTTGCCATTCTCACAGGTGTAAGGTGATATCTTAGTGTAGTTTTGATTTGCATTTCCCTGATGATTAGTGATGATGAGCATCTTTTCATGTGTCTATTGGCCAGCCGTATATCTTCTTTGGAGAAATGTCTGTTGATGTCCCCTACCCATTTTTTGATCAGGTTGTTTGATTTTTTGTTGTTGAGCTGTGTGAGTTCTTTATATATTATGGAAGTTAACCCTTTGTCGGATAAATAACTTGTAAATATTTTTTCCCAATTAGTGGGTTGTTTTTTGTTTCAATCCTGTTTTCCTTTGCCTTGAAGAAGCTCTTTAGTCTGATGAAGTCCCATTTGTTTATTCTTTCTATTGTTTCCCTTGTCTGAGGAGTTATGGTGTCTGAAAAGATTCTTTTGAAACTGATGTCAAAGAGTGTACTGCCTATATTCTCTTCTAGAAGACTTATTGTTTCAGGCCTAATCTTTAGGTCTTTGATCCATTTTGAGTTTATTTTGGTGAATGGTGAAAACGAGTGGTCAATTTTCATTCTTTTACATGTGGCTTTCCAGTTTTCCCAGCACCATTTGTTGAAGAGACTTTCTTTTCTCCATTGTATGCCCTCAGCTCTTTGTTGAAGATTAGCTGTCCATGGATGTGTGGTTTTATTTCTGGGCTCTCAATTCCATTCCATTGATCTGTGCACCTGTTTTTGTACCAGTACCATGCTGTTTCATCTTCCTCTACTTTCTATGTGGGATGCCTACTACAGCATGGCATACCAACCGGTGCCATGTCCGCACCAAGGATCTGAACCGGTGAACCCTGGGCTATGAAAGTGGAAACTGTACACTTAACCACTGCACCACCAGGCTGGCACCCCTTGGAATTTTTCATGTACATAATCGTGTTGCCTCTGAATAGAACCAATTGTATTTATTACTTTCCAGTCTGTGTGGTTTTTATTTATTTTTTTTTCACTTCTTGCACTGGTGAGGATTTCCAGGATGATGCTGAATAGGAGTGATGAGAGCAGACATCCAATCTTGAGGGAAAAGCATTCAGTTTTCTAACATTAAGTATGTTAGCTGTAGGGTTTTTTTGGTATAAATTCTTTATCAGTTTAAGGGAGCCTCTAAGAGCTGAGGATGCCCTCCAACCAATAGTCAGCAAGAATCCAGGATCTTCACTCTTACAGCCACAGGAAATGAATCCTGTGAGCTTGGAAGTGTATTCTTCCTCAGTGATATTAGTTTCCTATTGCTGCTGTAACATATTTCCACAAACTTAGTGGCTTAAAACAACACAAATTTATTATCTCATAATTTTCAAGATCAGAGTCCAAAATGAGTCTTATAGCGTAAACGTCAAGGTGTCAGCAGGGTTGTCTTCCTTCTGGAGGTTTTGGGGAAGAATCCATTCCTTGCCTTTTCCAGCTTCTAGAGGTCACCTGTATTCTTTGGCTGGTGGCCCCTTCCTCTGTCTTCAAAACCAGCAATGGCTGGTCAAATTTTTCTCACATCACATCACTGAGACTTATTTTTCCATTGTCACATCTCTTTCTCTGACTCGCCTGCCTGCCTCTTTCTCTCATAAGGACCCTTGGTCCTTACGTTGGGCACACTCAGATAATCCAGAATAATCTCCCCATTTTAATCTTTAACTTAATCGCATCTGCAAAGTCTCTTTGCCATGTAAGGTAATATATTCACAGGTTCTGGGGATTAAGATATTAGCATTTCAGAGGACCATTATTCCGCATACCACACCAGTCAAACCCCATGTAAGAACATGGCCCAGCCAACACCTTGGGTGCAGCCTTATGATACCCTAAACATAACATCCAGCTAAGTCATGCATGAACTCTTAACCCACAGAAAGTGAGAGAGAATAAATGTGTTATTTTAAGCCATTATGTTTGTGGTAGTTTGTTAAGCAGCAATAGAAAACTAATACAATGGATGTATAGTTTCCTCATTATCTCTTTAACATCTGTAGGGTCTGTAGTAGTGCCCCTTATTTCATTCCAGATTTCAGTAATTTGTGGGTTTTTTTCCCTCCCCTTGGTTGCTCTAACTAGAGGTTTATCAATGTTATCGATAATTTCAAAGAATCAGCTTTTGTTTTCATTGATTTTTCTCTATTGCTTTTGTTTATAATTTTATTAAGCTCTGCTCTTTATTATTTTCTTCCTTTTGCTTTCTTTGGGCTTAGTTTGCTCTTTTCTTTTTAGTTTAAGGTGGAAGCTTACATTTTTGGTCTGAGACCTTTCTTCTTTTATGTTTTTAAATTGAGATACACACCATAAAATCTACCTTTCTTTTAAAAAAATGTTTTTAATACATTCAAGGTGTTGTGCAATGGTCACCACTATCTAATTTTAGAACATTCTTCTTTATTAGTATAAGTATCCCCAAATTTTGATATGTTGTATTTTCATTTTTATTCACTTCAAAAATATGTTCTCATTTCCCTAGAGACTTATACTCTGATGCATGGGTTATTTGTAGTGTCTTGTTTAGAGTCCAAATATTTTAGGATTTTCCCAGATATCTTTCTGTCATTGATTTCTATTTTATTTCATTATGGTCCTAGAACATATTCTGTAGAATTTCAGTTCTTTTAAATCCCTTGAGGTTTATTTTATGGCCTAGAAATATGATCTATCTTGGTGAATCTTTCATGTGCACTTTAAAAAATTTTGTGAGCTGGAGTGCTCTATAAATATCACTTAGGTCAAATTGGTTGATAATGTTGTTCGGTCTTCTATATCCTTACTGATTTTCTATTTACTTGTTCTATTGATTATTGTTTAAGCCTTCAAGTCTACTGGTGAGTTTGACTTTTAGTAATACTAATTTTTGCCTTATGTATTTTGAACATCTGTTGTTAGGTGCATACACTTTTAGGATTGTGATGCTACCTTTGTGAATTAACCCTTTATCATTACGTAGTGTGGTTCTTATTCCTGGTAATGGTCCTTGTTCTGAAGGCTACTTTGTCTGATATTAATACAGCCTCTCCAGGCTTCTTTTGATTAGAGTTTCCACGGTATTTATTTTTCCATCTTTTAACTTTTATTTGTGTACATCTTATTATTTAAAGTGGATTTCTTGTAGATAGCATATAGTTGGTTATTATTTTTATCTGATATGACAGTTTCTATTGTTTGATGTGTTTGTATATTTACATTTAACATAATTATTGATATGTGGATTTAGGTCTTTTCCTCTCTTTCATGTTCCTTATTCAGTCATTCAGCAATTGTTTTTAACACTTTTATTGAGAATTAATTTACATGCTGTAGAATTCACTTAAGTGTACAATTCAGTGATTTTTAGTACATTTACAGAGTTGTGCAACCATCACCATATTTCAATTTTAGAATAGTTTTACCACCACAGAAATATCCATCCTTCTCATTTGCAGTTACTCCCTATCCCTAACCCCAGACAACCATGAATCTATTTTCTGTCCATATAGATTTACCTTTTCTGGACTTTTATGTAAGTGGAATTATACAATATATGGTCTTTTGCACCTGGCTTTTTAAATTTAGCATGTTTTTGAAGTCCATCCATGTTGTAGCATGTATGACTTTTTTCCCTTTTTATTGCCTAATAGTAGTCTATTGTGTGGATTTACCATGTTTTTTGTTTATCCATTCACTAGCAGATGGACATTTGGATTATTTCAAGTTTTTGACTTTTAGGAATAATGCTGCTATGAGCATTTACATGCAGTCTTGTGTGGACATGTTTTCATTTCTCCTGATAGATACCTAGGAGTGGAACTGCTGGGCCCTATGATACATTTATGTTTAACTTTCTAAGAAACTGCAACCTCTTTTCTAAAGTGACTGAACCATTCTCACCAGCAATGTGTGAGGATTCCAGTTTCTCTACATCTTCTCCAACATGTTTTGTTGTCTTTTTGATTATAGACATTGTAGTGGGTATGAAGTGGTGTCTCATTGTTGTTTTAATTTTTGTTTTCCTAATGGCTAAAGATGGTGAGAACCTTTTCATGTACTTATTGGCTATATGTATGCCTTCTTTGATAAAATGTCTAACGAAATCTTTTGCCTATTTAAAAATTGTGCTATTTGTCTTCTTGTTATTGAATGGTAAGAGTTCTTTACATATTCTGGATGCAAGTCCTTTATCAGATATCTGATTTACACATATTTTCTCCCAAACTGTGGCTTGTCTCTGCATTTTTTATGGTGTCTTTTGAATTACATTGTTTTAAACTTTGATGAAGTCCACTTGAGCAATATTTTTCTCTTATGAATTATATTTTGGTGATGTTATATTATTGTGATTATATTTTAAGCACTTTTTCCCTGAAACTTTGTTATGAAGATTTTGTCCTATACATTTTATAGCTTTAGGGGCTGGCCCCATGGCCGAGTGGTTGAGTTTGCACGTTCTGCTTCTGTGGCTGGGGGTTTCGCTGGTTCGGATCCTGGGCGTGGACATGGCACTGCTCATCAAGCCATGCTGAGGTGGTGTCTCACATAGCAGAACCAGAAGGACCTACAACTAGACTATACAACTATGTACTGGGGGGCCTTGGGAAGAAGAAGAAGGAGGAGGGGGAGGGGGAGGAGGAGAAGAAGAAAAGAAGATTGGCAACAGATGTTAGCTCAGGTGCCAATCTTTAAAAACAACATCAAAAACCCCACTAATTTTATAGCTTTAACTTGTACCTTTAGTTCTATGATCCAAATTGTGTTAATTTTTTTGTGTTACCTAAGCTAAAGGTGTTAATTCATCTTTTTTCATGTGGATATCCAATTGTTCCAGCACCATTTGTTGAAAAAACTATCCATTCTTCACTGAATTGCCTTGGCACTTTTGTCAAAAATCGGTTGGCCATATGTGTAAAGATTTATTTCTGGACTCTCAATTCTGTTTTATTGATCTATATGACTGTCCTCATACCAATATCATGCTATCTTGTTTATTGTAGCTTTGTATTAAGTTCTGAAATTAGAAAATGTAAGTTTGTTCTTTTTCAATGTTGTTTTGTCTATCCTGGGTCCTTTGAATTTCCATATAAAATTTAGTCAAACTTGTCAATTTTTGCAACAAATACAGCTTATAATTTAATAGGGATTGTATTGAATCTATAGATAGATTTGGAGAGGATTGCTGTTTAATAATATTTAGTCTTCTAATCTATAAACATGAACTGTCTTTCCATTTATTTGGATCTTAGCAGTGTTTTTTAGTTTCCTGTGTACACTTCTTGTATCTCTTTTGTTAAGTTCCCAAGAATTGTTTTCTTAATTTGATTTTTGGATTAGTCATTGATGGTATTTAGAAATTCAGTTGATTTTTGTATATTGACTTTGAAACTGGTGACCTGACTGAACTCATTTATTAGTTATACTGATTATTTTTTGGATTCCTTAGTTTTGTTACATGCAGGATCATGTTATCTGAAAATACAGTTTTACTTCCTCCTTTCCAATATGAACACCTTTTATTTCTTTTTCTTTCCTAGTTGCACTGGCTAGAACCTCCAGTACAATGTTGAATAGAAGTGACGAGAGCAGACATCATTGCCTTGCTCTTGATTTTAGGTGGAAATGATTCAATATTTCATAGTATGTGTAAGTATGTTGTTTGCTATGGATTTTTTATAGATGACATTTATCAGGTTGAGGAAATTCTATTCTCTTGCTAGTTTGTTGAAATTTTTTTTTATGAATTGATATTGGAGTTTGTTAAACATTTTTTCTGCATCTATTAAGGTGAACGTGTAGTTTTTGTCCCTTATTCTATTAACATGATATATTACATTAATTGATTTTTGTATGTTGAGTCAATCTTGTATTCCTGGGATAAATCTCACTTGATCATGTTGTTTAATCCTTTTTATATTTTGCTGGATTCAGTTTCCTATTATTTTGTTAAGGATTTTTATGTCTATATTCATGAGGGAAATTGGTTTATGATTTTTTTCATTTAATTTGTTTGTCCAGCATTCATATCATGGAAATACTCACTTAAGAGAATGAGTTGGAAAGTGATCCTTCCTGTACTATTTTCTGAAGAGTTTGTGAAAGATTGGTATTATTTATTTGTTAAGTTTTGGTAGAATTCACCATTAACATTATCTGGGCCTGGGCTTTTATTTGTGGAGAGATGTTAAGTTAGTGCTTCAATTACTTTACTTGTTATGGGTCTATTTGGATTTCCCATTTCTTCCTGAGTTAGTTTTGGTAATTTGTGTCTTTATAGGAATTTTTCTGTTCTATATAAGTTGTCCAAATTATTGGCATAAAGTTGTTTATATCATTTCTTTATAGCCCTTTTAATTTCTCTAAGCTTGCTAGTGAAGTTTCCTCTTTCATTTGTATTTTGTGTCTTATCTTTTTTTTTCTTGGTGAGTCTAGCTAAAGGTTTGTCAATTTTGTTCTTTTCAAAGAACCAACTTTTGTTTTTATTGATTTGCTTCATGATTTTCTGTTTTCTATTTCGGTGATTTATATTCTGTTCTTTATTTATTTATTTTGCTAGCTTTGGTTTTAGTTTGCTTATCTTTTGCTATTTTCTTAAGTTTAAAGCTTAGGTTATTGATTTGGGATCATTCTTTTCCAATATAGGCATTTACCTGTGCATTTTCTCTTGCCTTCTCATCTTTTTAGAATGCTGCCATAGTGCCCCCTTTTTAACTATCAGCGTTGCAACTTCCTTCCTATGGCTTAGGAATCACGGATTTTATGAGTCTTGAAGGTTGCCAATGGGGCAACCAGTGTCTTGGACTGGACATCTAGTACCCAGTACCAGCATCCGCTGTCCATTACCAGCATCCAGTGTCCAATACAGCAGTATAGACAGTGTCAGCTCAGGATCCAGGGCCCAGTGATGGCAGCAGCAGCATCTTCACTGGACTGATTCTCTGGTGTGATTTTGACTGTGTTTACTCTGAGCAGCATACTTTTCTTCCTGTCTGTTTTTTGTCTTGGCTTTTCAGTCTTTCTAGGGATTCTCTGAGCTACACAGTACTTTTTTATTAAGCTCCTTTTTTAATTAAATCAGCCAAAATTGTTTTCTGTTGGTTGATTTGTAACCTGACTGCTATATGCTCCCTGCTTTACATGCCTCACAGTTTTTCTAAAACTTATCTTCTTTCAAAAGTCAGGTCAGATATTATTTCCTCCACACCAGCTGGGTTAGTACCCCTCATCTGGATTCACTTTGCTTATCCTATCATCATTTCTGCCATTTTGTAGTATCATTATCTGCTGGATTTCTTCTCTCTTACTAGACTGAGTTTCTTGAGAACAGGGACCGTGTTTTATTCTCAATGTCTGAGATTTACTCAAAGGCACAAATATAAATGTTTGGTGGATGTTACTCTTTGTGTCCTTAAATTCTTTATTTGCCTCAGAACGGAGTTATTTGCAATGTGGGACTCATCAATTATGCAAATCTGCTGAGGCCATGGAAGTCCATGGAAGCCCTGATCATTCCTTAGAGCTCAGTTGCTTAGTTTCCAGCAAATGAAAGTTAGCTAATTTCTAGGATATGTTGTCTGGTTCGAAGATATTAAAAAGGCCATTTTCTCTATTTAAGTGTGTCTACCACATTTAGGAGAGTAGTTGGTAAGTATGCTAGTTTTCCTGTAATTACTTCTAATTTGTGCCAAAAGCATATGTCTTATTAATGGAACTTGTTTAAAATCCAGTAAAACTCTAGAAAAATAAAATGTTTAGAGCTGGAGAAAGCAGGTAAAAATAATATAGGTAAGAAAAATCTGACCATGGAAAGACTTTTTTATATGCTATTTGAGAACTAGGGTCGTATGTTACTCTTCTTTGTATTCCTCGCGATAGCTTACACATACATACACAATACATATTTTTTACTCTAAGTTCCTTCTTACTCTAAAATAAAAAACTCTGATTTTGGGCAGCTCAGGAAATATTTGGACCAATAGAATACATACTTTCAGAGGAAGCAGACAAAGTGATTTTGGAGAAGATTACAGATTTAGGTAGCCTTAAAGTCTTATGTAGACTAAGTAAGGAAGCCAAAAGAAGTTTTCTAAATCTGGACTGAGTCTGCTCTTTGTACATGTGACAACATCTGTTGTTAACAGTTTTGAATCCTTTGGTGATTGCTGGGAACACTCTTGTACTTGTTCTTAATCTGCTTTAAGAGGTCCTGTGCCTTATGGGACTAGACTGAAACTAATTGAAGTGTCTGGAAGTCCCTGGGGAGCCAGTGAATGGTCCTCTGAGAGGATTCCTGCTTCCAGTAAAGCATGGAAGAACTGGAATGAGGTGTAAGTATTAGTGGTCCACCTGCTTAAGAGCAAGCTCCAGGGCATTGTCATCCCTAAGAGAAGAGAGGTAAATATGGCTCCTAGGCAAGATTATTGTTCTGTAGTGGCCTCTGAGGGCAAAGGTAAACAAAGATAATAGACTTGGGAGAAAAGACTGTCCGAGCTGGTGTGGAGTGTGACTGTAGAGTGGGGGCATAGAAATGCAAAGTTCACAGTATGATGGGAAAGACAGGTAAATAGGAGTGGATTTACCAGGAAGTGACTTGCACAGGCCCCTTCCAAGGCCCTGGAAAGGGCTTAGCAATGTTATATTAGTAATGTTTTTCTTAAAGTGCCCCCTCACACACACGCAACCAAAGTGCATAAGCCTCAGGACTAGATTTACTTGCATTCAAGTTTGTCAACAATTACAGTGTGTTGTGATAAAGTATCATAAAGATATTCTTATAGTTCTGTAGAAGCACTAAAGAAAGGTATCCTGCTCAAGGTGGCATTGGAATAGAGAGAATTCATGCCCCAGGAGGGCAGAGATTTTTCTCCTTTTATGCATCACATAGTCTCCAGTGCCTAGAACATTGCCTGACACCTATCCAGTGGTCCATAAACATTTTATTGAAGGAGTAGGAGTGAGTCAGGGTAGACAGCTGGGGATGGTGCATGTGTAAAGGGACCAGCAGGCTGATCAGGTAGGTGCCTGGGGGGAGTGGGGAGTGATGTGGCTGGAGAATACTTGGCAGGAGCCAAAGCATGGAGGTTTCTCTTAAACCCTGCTCAGGTTTTGGACTATCCTACAGACTCTAGTGAACCTAAGATTTGGAGGGGTGTGATATAATCTGATTTTAGAGAGATCATTCTGGAAGCTGTGTGGAGAATAGAGTAGAGGGGATTGAGGTTTGAGTTAGGAAACTGTTGCAGTAGTCCAGTCAAGAAATGATTGGAATCTGAGCTAAGACAATGGCATTGTAGATAAGATGAGGGAACATATTCAGTAAACAATTTAGGGAATAAAATGGCACATGATAGGCACAGTATATATTGAACTGTGAACATTCTTGAACTGTTGAATCCAGCTGAAGACTTAGTGATTTATTTGTTTAATTCTTCAACAAATATTTAATGAGTGCCTACTATGTGTCAGGGATTGTGTTAGACATTGAGGGTATAGCAATTAGCAATTTAGATGAGGTCCCTGCTTGGAGCCTGTGAAAAATACAGACAAGTAAACTGGTAATTACAATATATTGTGATAAGTGCTATGCAGGAGAAGTTTAAGGTGTTAAAGGAGCACACAGAAGGAGTAACTTATACAGACTTGTGGGGTTGGCAAAAAGTTCCTGGGGAAAATGATGTCCAAGCTGAAGCAAGAAGGATGAGTAGAAGTTTAGACAAGTGAAGAAATATGGGTGAGGTGGGGGAGGGAGAGGAAAGACTGTGGAATGACTTCTTCAGGCCAGAGTGAGTTGACCGTGGACCATGGAGATGTTAATGGAGATACAGAGAGAAGGGGAAGGTCCAGGTACTGGTGAGAAGATGAGTTCAGTTATGCTGTTAGGTTTGAGATGCCTGTGGGACATCTAGATGGAGATGAAGGATATATGGGTTGGCAGTTCACAAAAGAGGTCAGGGCTGGAGATAGAGATTTGGGAGTCATTAGGGTAGTTCTTGAAGCCATGGACATACAGTAGTTTCCCCTTATCCACAGTATCACTTTCTGTGGTTTCAGTTACCCACCGTCAACTGCAGTCTGAAAATATTACATGGAAAATTCCGGAAATAAACAACTAATAAGTTTTAAATTCTGTGCCATTCTGAGTAGCATGATGGACTCTTATAGCCGCCCTGCTCCATCCCACCTAGGAAGCGAATCGTTGCTTTTTCCAGTGGATCCACTCTGTATACACTATCCACCGATTAGTCACTTAGTAGCCGTCTCAGTTATCAGATCAACTGTTGCAATATCGCAGTGCTTGTGTTCAAGTAACCCTTAGTTTACTTAATAATCGCTCCAAAACACAAGAGTAGTGATGCTGGCAATTCGGATATGCCAAAGAGAAGCTGTAAAGTGCTTTCTTTAAGTGAAAGGTAAAAGTTCTTGACTTAATAAGGAAAGAAAAAAAATCATATGCTGAGGTTGCTAAGATCTATGGTAACTTTTATTAAAGTATATTGTTATAATTGTTTTATTTTATTATTAGTTGTTGTTAATCTCTTACCATGCCTAATTTATGTTAAACTTTATTAAAGGTATGTATGTATATGTCGATGAAAATAATCCATAACCAATCTATAAATGAAAATTTGGGATGAGTTTATTCTGAGCTAAAATGTGAGGACCATGGTCCGGGGCCTTTTTTCCCGAAGGAAGAAAGGGAAAGGGCACCAAAGAAGTGAGGTGTACAGAGTGGTTTATGTCCCCAAACAGGATGTTTCACATATGATTGAAATGTCCCTTTTACAATAGTCGCGAGACTGCTCTGTCGGCACAGCGATTGATGGAAACAGCAGGTAGGTCTGCTGTCTCGGTGAACACAGCAGGGTGGCAGGTCTGTTGTCTTGAGCTGGGTGGTCACAGGTGAGCTGGGTGGTCAAAGGTGAGCACAGCAATCAGTTCCTAGCCTAAGGAAAGATGCTTACCCCTAAGGAAATGCCAATGTGGGGGGAAGTTGCACCTTTATCTTAAGGCCGTTTGTTCTTGCCATAGGAAATGTGTTAAAGCAGATATACAATGCGTGCTCGATGGCCATGTCAGGCCCTTTTGGAAAAAACAAAGTCAGGCTGAATTAGGTTTACACCAAATGGCTTCCTCATATACTCCAATATATCCTATTGCTTGCCATTTCAATTTGTCATATAGGAAAAAAACATAGTATATACAGGGTTCTGCACTATCTGTGGTTTCAGGCATACCCTGGGGGACTTGGAACATATCTCTAGTGGATAAGGGGGGATTATTGTAGTTGAGGTCATCCAGGGAGAATAAATGGAACATAGAAGGACACCAAGGACAAATTCCTTTAAGGGGCCAGAAAAAGAAGAAAAGCCTTGGAAAGCAATTGAAGGAGTGACTGGACAGAAAGAACAAAGAACTGGGAGAGAATGAAACCAGAAGGAAGACAAAGCATGGAGCCAGAGGCAGGCAGAAGGAGAACAGAGCAATTGGTGACCAACTCAAGAACTGTTGCTGAGTTCCAGAATGAGAAGCATTAAAAAGTACTCATTGGATTAGGCAACATAGGTGTTTCTGGGGACTTGGCAAGAGCAATTTCAGTGGAGGGGGTGGTGGCAGGAAGCAGAGTGGACCGGTTCTGAGACGTGACCTGCCAATATCTAGCAGCATGGTGAATGTCCACATTAGAGGAAACTGGTGAGCACATCACACTCAGCCAAGGTTTTGCACATGCCTGATGGATTCTCACATGGAAAATGTCTCTCACTAAGATTGTAAATGACAGTGAGGACTCATGCTCTCATGCTTAGTATCTTGAAGACAGAAGAAGATGAAGAGCCTTTTCTTTATCATACTTCACCTTTTGAGGACTTTCTTCTGTTTCTGATTTTCCTTTTATTTTGTATAAATTTCTTTTAGATACCTTGGGCCAAATGATTGCAAAGGGCGGCGAAAGGGGGACTGTCTATTTTCGAGGCTTCTGGGTGGGGATTTTGATGAAAAAGAGGGGATAAGTCAACCAGAAGATAAATATAGACCTTTGTGTTCCTGGTGCCTCTACACAAGATCTACCAGTTTTATCAAATCAGTTGGCACTGCCTGTGTAAAATCATCAGTATTAGACTTAAGGGGGGAATGGAAGCTCCATATTCTAGCCCTCAAAGGTATTAAATATAGCTGGAAATTTTATTATCTGAAAAACAGATATTCATATTTATTTAATAGCTTTCAAGAATTCCAGTGAGTAGAGGAATTAGGAATGTTAGTAAAATGACATCTGTGAATTTTAAAGCATTTTAGCTTCATGTAATAGACACAAGTGAGAGGCCATATAAAGTGTTGGTAAAGGGCATGGGTTCTGGAGTCAGATCTGTATTCAGATCCCCAAACTGCATTTAGTAGATATGTGCCTTTAGGGGTGGTTTCTCAGTATCTCTGAGTCTCAGTCTTCTCCTCGTGTGTGAGATGGTGGTTAAATAAAATAATGCAGATAAGGCTCTTAGCATAATGCTTGGCATAAAGGCTGCAATTAATAAATGTCAGTTACTATATTGCCCGAGATTGCAAAATTGTTCAGTGCTGGAATCCAAATTTCACAAATATTATCATGTCCTTTATATAATATTCTTTTAAACCTATAGCCATGTGGACATAGTAGGGGTGGTACGTACTCTTATGCACTGAATGTGATTATCTGTTAGTTGGGAAATATAGGCTTGCTTCTTCTGCCATTAGCTCACTCCTTTTAATCTTCCTCCTAATATCTCAAACTTATGCATCAAATCAGTTCTGTCATCAGATATCTGAGCTCTCTTTCACTTACAAATGACAGAAACCAGTTCAAACCAATTTGAGCAAAGGAAAACAAATTGAAGCAAATATTTATGTAATTGGGATGGCAGAGCTGGAGCTGAGTGTAGGTTCTTAAAAAATGTCATCTCTGAAGTCTGTTTTTTCTTTCTATGTGGCCCCTTCCCCTTCCACTTTCATTCCTACTGTAGCTTGGCTTCTTGCATACAGCAGGAGGATGGTGGGAACATGGCTGGTGGGACACATAGGGAAGGGTTTCAGGATTATGTCATCCCAGTTTAGCACCAGCAGAGGAAATAGAAAATGTCTCTCTCCCAACATCTGTACATAAATCTAAGATCTAAGATAATCTAAGTAAGGTCGCTGATCGAAATGACTTGTGTTATGTGCCATGTACTGGGACAACCACTGTGTCCAGAAGGATGGGACTCCATGATTAGGTAGGTCTGGGTCTCACACCCACCCTATGGCCAGGAAGTGGAATACTATAATTGGGAGCCCCATGGGAACCACGTGGAGTGGAGTAAGGAAAGTCTCCAGAGCAGAGTGTTGCCATTAGTAGAAAAAGAAGGGAAAGGAATGACAGGCAGATTAAAAACAAAAACAAAAAATGTCCACTCCACCCTTTCAATGAACCACCTCCTTTCTTAGGACCTAGAACCTTTGATTTCTCCTTGTTTAATTTCTCTCCTTTATTCATTAAAGCAAATTAATTACTAATTTTGGATGGTTTTTCCTTCTAAATGTTTCTCATGTTTTTCTTCCTGTCTTTTATAAAGGCTATAACTCTAGATCTTTGTGACATCGCACCTGCTTATGTTCATAAATTTCAAATTGACCTCTCTGCCTTGTCTCTGTAAGATCAACCCCCCTGAATTCTGTAGCTAAATGAAACTTCTTCTTCTTCTTCTTCTTTTTTTTTGGTGAGGAAGATTGGCCCTGAGCTAACATCTGTTGCCAATCGTCCTCTTTTTATTTTTTCTCCCCAAAGCCCCAGTACATAGTTGTATATCCCATTTGTAAGTCATTCTAGTTCTTCTATGTGGGATGCTGCCACAGCATGGCTTGATGGGTGGTGTGTAGGTCCATGCCCAAGATCTGAACCTGGGCTGCCAAAGCAGAGCATGTGAACTTAACCACTTGGCCACGAGCCAGCCCCAAATGCAACTTCGTAAACCACCAAATCCACCACCATTATAATAAAAATGATAATGTCAGCACTAACTTAGTTTTTATATACTTTAAAAGGTATTTTCACATGTCAAAGATTGACCCCCATGTAGAAGTATGGTTTGTGATATATAATATATTGGCTTTTATTAGATTAATCTGTAATTATGCCTATAAACCTGTAAAACAGCAAATTCACATCTCTGAATGGGTATGGATGTGGGTGTGGAATCTTACTAGAGGAACAGTGTTAATTACCTGGAAAAAGATCTGTCTTATAGGCTAGAAGTTCCATTGGTCTTGACCATGAAGGTGACAGGATATTAAGGAAGTAGCTTTGAACTGGTATGAGATAATGTCTTCTCAATGAGGCAGGCCAAGAACCAGCTCCCAATAATAATAATAATCATAACAACAACAACTAACAAAATGCATGTGTTAAACGCTTGCCATGTGCTAGAGATAGTTAAGCATCTACATATAATATTTTATTTAATCCTCAAAATACTCCTGCAAGGTGTTGTGGTGGCCATGAAAATGTGCCTCTCATATCTCCTACTGCAGACTGTAGTTGATTGGCAACCCCAGCTGCTGCACTCTGAACCCACCACTGCATTTGCACTTAGGCCACGCTTCCCATAGACTGATCTAAACCAATGACTGAGCACGGCAGGGATATTAAGGCAGGCCATTCCTGCGAGATGTAGGACTCCTTTAATGGACTACTTTTGGCTTAAAGATTTCCCATTGGCCTCCTGAAATTTTCTTAGACTGCATGACAGTCTAAGACTCTTCCTACTCAAACTTCCATCTTTCCTTCTCTCCTACACAGGAGTCAGACCTGCACAGTGTTCTGATAGCCCTCCCAGTCTTCTCTGATTCCCTCCCCATTTTCCCTCACAGGAACTCACCCTATCCCCACAGATCTCTTGTGTATCTAATTTCATCTTGACATCTGCTTCTTAGATGATTCAACCAACATACGTGGTCCAAGAAGACAGGTGGGAAGATGGAGTTCTGGGTATGGTTCACCCATTTCCAAGTGGGCAAAGATTATTCCCTCCTGGGTGGTATGTGAAGCGTGAATAGTCCCTGGCACACAGTGGTGGTCCAGCTGCTAAACATTTCATTGGAGGTGGCCCAGGAAAACTTCCTGTTGAGGGGATTGACTTTGCTGGTGCAGTGATTCAGTCATTTGCAAGATAAGGGGGGAACAATGCATACAAAGGTAGCAGAGTTGGCTGGCTACTGCTAAGCTGAGTTGACGCTCATTCAGCAGAGGGATAATGAGAATCAGAGGGCTATAAAAATAGTTAAAGTCTAAGTATGAGAGCCCTTATATACTGCAGTGGAAGACAGGACATAGCTGAGCAGCAAGCAGATGATTTGATTAAAATGGCAGAGCTCCAAAGATATTTAAATAACCAGTGAGGCAGGTTTGTTATGCTAAGTTCAGAGTCCTAGCTGGGAATGCCTGGGACCTTGACTTAGAGGATAGGGACATCTGGGTGGATGCTTCTAAGGACTTTGGCTCTGAAGACCGCCCTGAACCCTAAGAATTTGCAGAAGTGGCCTACTCTTCCACAGTAAGAGCTAGCACTTCTGCACTGATAGACATTGTAATGTAAGTTGTGGAATCCTTTCTCCCATAAGGTAACAGGTGTCCCCCTTAGGAGCCCTCCCTCCTCTCCTGGCTGCTAGGCCAATAACTTAGGGTTAAATTCTAGCACAACCTGGCTGGGGAAGTGCTGGATCTGATAAAGGGGAAACGATGTTATACACGGAAGGAACTGCAAGAATTAGCTAGCATGAACTGGTAGAAACAAGGTGGTATATCTGGGATTGTACCTGGTATATCAGGAAGGCTGGAATATACGACTGGATAAGCAAGAACTCATTCACTTGTGGACAATTTTTTGGGACACATGATTTAACACCCTGGTGAGAACCCTAGGGTATGGGGTGGTTCTTGGAGTCTTAAAGAAAGTGATGGCCAGTGTGAGTGAAGTAGAAATGCTTGGGTTATTCTGGCAGATAGTAGAAGGAATAAAGAGGCTGAGGAAAGTGGGTAGGCAGGAATGGCTATGTGAGGCCACAAAACATACCAGTTGATTGTGTGCCATGGAAGAAGTCAGAAGACACAACATTCACCAAGGCCACCAGGAAAGCACTGGTGAGAGTAGCACCAACATCATAGTGGTGGCTTCTCTGCAGGCCAGGTAGGAGAGGTGGTCAGGGAGCTGGGCTCATTAATATCTGTGGGGTTTGACAAATAAAAATGGCAAGCAATAGTATATATTGGAGTATAGGAGGAAGCCATTTGGTATAAACCTAATTTGGCCTGACTTTGTTTTTTTCCAAAAGGGCCTGACTGGCTGTTGAGCATGCATTGTATATCTGCTTTAAAACATTTCCTATGGCAAGAACAAATGGCCTTAAGATAAAGGTGCAACTTCCCCCCACATTGGCATTTCCTTAAGGAAAAGCATCCTTCCTTAGGCTAGGAACTGATTGCTGTGCTCACCTTTGACCACCCAGCTCACCTGTGACCACCCAGCTCAAGACAACAGACCTGCCACCCTGCTGTGTTCACCGAGACAGCAGACCTACCTGCTGTTTCCATCAATCGCTGTGCCGACAGAGCAGTCTCGCGACTATTGTAAAAGGGACATTTCAATCATATGTGAAACATCCTGTTTTGGGGTATATAACCACTCTGTGCACCCCACTTCTTCGATGCCCTTTCTTCCTTTGGGAAGAAAGGCCCCAGGCATTGGTCCTCAGATTTCAGCTCAGAATAAACTCATCCCAAATTTTCATTTATAGATTGGTTATGGATTATTTTCGTCGACAGTTCAATGAGCTTCAGTGTAATAGAGGCCACAATAATTGTAATGACCTTCAAGGTCTGAGGGGACAGCCAAGAGATTTCAGCTGCATGGAGTTGTGGAAATGGTAATAAATAGACTATGGTGTCTCTAGAAGAAAAATAGATAGCAACACCATGGCAAGTGTATACGTGATGATTCCCCCAGTTCTGTTCCCAGAGGGATCTGTGGCAGTTTACTTGGGTGATTGTACACTGGGGAAGGGAAAATACCCAGACATTTTGAGGACTATTAGACACATAGCCTGAGTTGACATTGATACCTGGAGACAGACCCGAAGCATCATCATAGTTCTAATAGAGTGGGAGCCTACAGGGACCAGGAAATAAATGAAGTCCTCACTAAAGTCTGGCTCAGAGTGGGCCTGCAGGGTTCGTGGATACACCAGTAGTCATTTCCCCTGTTCCTGATTGCATTGATATAATTGGATGTTAGAGTAACCCTCACATTAGATTCTTAGTTTGTCGGGGTAAAAGATAGAAGAAGGCCAAGGAGAAACCTCTGAAACTGTTCCTTAAACTTCTTTCCTCTCCCAGCCAAGACAGTAAATCAGAAACAATATCATGTCCCTGGAGAATGACTGAGAACTACTGCTGGCTTAAACAAGTGGTAGCCTTCATCATAGCTACTGTGCCAGAGGTGGTCTAATTGATAGAACAGATTGATAAACCTTCAGGTACATGGTATATGGCCATTGATCTGGCAAAGCATTCTTTTCAATTCCAGTCAGTAAAGAGGATCAGGAACAGTTTGTATTCACATAGGATGCCAACAATATTCATTTACAGTTTGGCCTCAGGGCTGTGCCAACTTTCCTGCCTACTGTCAGAATATACTTGGATGAGATCTGGACTGCCTGGGCATCCCACAGAACCATCACACTGATCCCTTTCATTGATGGCATGCTAGTGTGCTCCAGAGGGTGGGAAATAAACCCTATAAAGATTCATGAACCTGCCATTTTAGTGAAGTTTTCAGGAGTACAGTGGTCAGACGTATATTGGGATAGTTATCCAAAGTAAAAAACAAATTGCAGCATTTGTATCCCCCATCACAAATATGGAAGCACAGTGCCAGTAGTCCTCTTTGTTCTGGAAGCCATATATTCCACACCTAGGATCATTGCTGTGGCTCGTATACCAGGTGACATGGGAGGCTGCCAGCTTTGAGTGACACCTGGAAAAGAAAGAAGCTCTGCCAATAGGATCTGGAGGAACCTATGGTGTTGGAAGTGTCAAAGGTAGGAAAAGATGCAGTGTGGAGCTTAAGTTAAGTTCCACTGGGGGAATCACAATGCAGGCCTTTGTAATTCTGGCTGCTGCTGCCTATCAATGTTCAGCCTGTCAGCAATAGAGACCAATTATGAGCCTTTGATGGGTCTCCTTGAGGAGACCAACCAGCTACTTGGTGGCAGGTCCACTACACTGGGCCTCTCCCATAATGGAATGACCATTGGTTCATCACCACAGAGGTAAATGACATTTTTTTTAATATTAAGATTATGATAATTTACAACCTTGTAAAATTTCAGTTGTACATTATTGTTAGTCATGTTGTGGGTACACCATTTCACCCTTTGTGCCCTCCCCCACACCCCTTTCCCCCATTAACCACCGATCAGTTCTCCTTGTCTATATGTTAACTTCCACCTATGAGTGGAGTCATACAGAGTTCGTCTTTCTCTGTCTGGCTTATTTCACTTAAGATAATACCCTCAAGGTCCATCCATGTTGTTGTGAATGATTTTTGTCCTTTTTTATGGCTGAGTAGTATTCCATTGTGTATATATACCATATCTTCTTTATCCAATCATCAGTTGCTGGGCACTTAGGCTAGTTCCCGTCTTGGCTATTGTAAATAATGCTGTGATGAACATAGGGGTGCATGGGACTTTTGGAATTGCTGATTTCAGGTTCTTAGGATAAATACCCAGTAGTGGGATAACTGGATCATATGGTATTTCTATTTTTAACTTTTTGAGAAATCTCCATACTGTTTTCCATAGTGGCTGCCCCAGTTTGCATTCCCACCAACAGTGTATTTTTTGCCCATTTTTTACCCATTTTTTGATCGGGTTGTTTGATTTTTTGTTGTTGAGCTGTATGAGTTCTTTATATATTATGGAGATTAACCCTCTGTCGGATAAGTAACTTGTAAATATTTTTTCCCAATTAGTGGGTTGTTTTTTGTATCAATCCTGTTTTCCCTTGCCTTGAAGAAGCTCTTTAGTCTGATAAAGTCCCATTTGTTTATTCTTTCTATTGTTTCTCTCATCTGAGGAGTTATGGTGTCCAAAAAGATTCTTTTGAAACTGATGTCAAAGAGTGTACTGCCTATATTCTCTTCTAGAAGACTTATTGTTTCAGGTCTAATCTTTAGGTCTTTGATCCATTTTGAGTTTATTTTGGTGAATGGTGAAAAAGAGTGGTCAATTTTCATTCTTTTACATGTGGCTTTCCAGTTTTCCCAGCACCATTTTTTGAAGAGACTTTCTTGTCTCCATTTTAGGCCCTCAGCTCCTTTGTCGAAGATTAGCTGTCCATAGATGTGTGGTTTTATTTCTGGGCTTTCAATTCTGTTCCATTGATCTGTGCACTTGTTTTTTACCAGTATCACGCTGTTTTGATTACTGCAGTTTTGTAGTATGTTTTGAAATCAGGGACTGTGATGTCTCCAGCTTTGTTCTTCTTTCTCAGGATTGCTTTAGCAATTCGGCGTCTTTTATTGCCCCATATGAATTTTAGAATTCTTTGTTCAATTTCTGTAGAGAATGTCATTGGGATTCTGATTGGGATAGCGTTGAATCTGTAGATTGCTTTAGGTAGGATGGACATTTTAACTATGTTTATTCTTCCAATCCAAGTACATGGAATGTCTTTCCATCTCTTTATGTCGTCATCAATTTCTTTCAAGAAAGTCTTGTAGTTTTCGTTGTATAGATCTTTCACTTACTTGGCTAAATTTATGTCAAGGTATTTTATTCTTTTTGTTGTGATTGTGAATGGGATTGAGTTCTTGAGTTCTTTTTCTGTTAGTTCATTGTTAGCGTATAGAAATGCTACTGATTTATGTATGTTGGTTTTACACCCTGCAACTTTGCTGTAGCTGTTGATTATTTCTAATAGTTTTCCTATGGACTCTTTGGGGTTTTCTACATATAAGATCATGTCGTCTGCAAACAGCAAGAGTTCTACTTCTTCATTGCCTATTTGGATTCCTTTTATTTCTTTTTCCTGCCAAATTGCTCTGGCCAACACCTCCAGTACTATGTTAAATGAGAGTGGTGAAAGTCGGCACCCTTGTCTTGTTCCTGTTCTCAGAGGGATGGCTTTCAGTTTTTGTCCATTGAGTATCATGTTGGCTGTGGGTTTGTCATATATGACCTTTATTATGTTGAGGTACGTTCCTTCTATACCCATTTGTTGAGGGTTTTTATCATAAATGGATGTTGGAACTTGTTGAATGCTTTCTCTCCATCTATTGAGATGATCATGTGATTTTTGTTTCTCATTTTGTTAATGTAGTGTATCACATTGATTGACTTGCAGATGTTGAACCATCCCTGTGTCCCTGGTATAAATCCCACTTGATTATGGTGCATAATATTTTTGATGTATTGCTGTATTCGGTTTGCCAGAATTTTGTTGAGGATTTTTGCATCTATGTTCATCAGTGGTAAATGACATTTTTGATATGGTTTTGCATTTCCTACCTGTAGTGGCTCAGCCAGCATCAATATTTAGGGGCTTATGGAATGCCTGATCCACAGGCGGGGATTCTCACACAGCTTAGCATCCAAATATGGGACCCACTTCATGGTTATGTGAAGTGGGCCTGTGATTATAGGTCCACTGGTCATATCATATACTGTACCAACCAGAGGCAGCTGGCCTCAGAAAATGTTAGAACAGCATTTTAAGAGCACAACTAAAGTGCCAGCTTGGTGGCAATACTCTGAAAGGATGGGGCATCATCCTGCAAGATGCAGCATATGTGGAGAGAACTTTATATGGTGCTCGGTGCCCAATGGGAAGAATACATGGGCCTGAGAACCAAGAGGTGCAAGCAGGAGTAACCTCACTTACCATTACTTACAATGACCAGATGGGGGATTTTGTACTTCCTGTCCCTGCAACTCTGAGCTTTGCACAATTGGAGGTGCTGATCCCAAAAGGTGTTCTCCTTCTGGGGGACACAGCAAAGATCACACTAAAGTATAAACTATGGCTGCCACCAGGGCATTTTGGACTCCTTGTGTTCCAGGGACCAACCTGAGAGAAGAGGAGTCACCATAATGGCAGAGGTAGTTGTCTGTGATCAGCAAGAGAAGGGAAGGCTGCTTTTACACAATGGGGACAGGGAGAGAATGTGTGGAATCTATGTGATACAGTTGGTATTCCTAGTATTCCCTTGCTCCCTTGAATGGACAAATGCAGCAACTCTAAGCTGGAGAAGGGTGTGATCACCAACAGTATGATTACCAGAACCTTAGCAATGAAGGCTCGGGTCCCACTACAAGATAAGCCACCAAGTCCAGCCAAGGTGATAGATGCCAGTGAAAGGAGTCTAGAATGGAGAAGGCAGAGTAGGAGTATCAGTTGCAGGCCTCAGATCAACAGCAGTGATGAGGGCTGTAGTTCATTCCCCTAACCTGGCCCTTCCTAAGGAAGAGAGGCCCCTGGGAACCATGGAGGAGCTGCTCCCCAATCCCCTGTTGAGATGTATGCAAGCATGAGAATGTGCATCTCAGATCTCCTACTGGGGGAACCTAATTGACTGCTGCCACCAGCTGCTGTATTCTAGATACACTACCACCTTTGCCCTGAGGCCATGTTTCCCAGGGTCTGTTTCAGGCCAGTGACTGTACTCAGCAGGTGTATTATGGCAGGCCCATTCATGTGAGACAGAGGTCTCCTGTGACAGAGGGCTTTGGCTTGAGGATTCTATGTTGTAGGCTTTGCAGAGGCTTTTTTTTTTTTTTTTTAAGATTGGCCCTGAGCTAGCATGTGTTGCCAATCTTTTTTCCTTCTTAAGATTGGCCCTGAGCTAGCATGTGTTGCCAATCTTTTTTCCTTCTTAAGATTGGCCCTGAGCTAGCATGTGTTGCCAATCTTTTTTCCTTCTTCTCCCCAAAGCCCCCCAGGACATAGTTGTATATTCTAGTTGCAGGTCCTTCTAGTTCTGCTATGTGGGATGCCACCTCAGCATGGCTTGATGAGCAGTGCTTGGTCTGTGCCCAGGATCTGAACCGGTGAAACCCTGGGCCAGCGAAGTTGAGTGTGCAAACTTAACCACTTGGCCACGGGGCCTGCCCCACATAGACTTTCTCAAAGCTTCACGGCAGTCTAATGCTTTCGTATCCTACCTTCCTTCTCTCCCTCTCTCCTTATCCAGGGTCAGATGTGAGTCACTGTCTGGCAGATCTCAGCTTTCTCCAGCTCACACCTCGTTTTATTTCACAGGTATTACCCCAATTTCTTGGCAGTCTAATCCCGTCTGGGTGTCTACTTTTGGGAGGACCTGAACTAGCACAGGTAGGTATCAATTTACCCATTTTATAAATAAGAAACCATGCTTCAGAAAGGTTAAGTAACCTGCCCAAGGTTATTCAGCCAATAAGTGGCAGAGCCGTGATTTAAATCCAAGAGTGTCTGGCTTCAGAGCCTGTGTGCCTAGATTGCATGTTGCTGTTTTCCTGCTTCTGCAGTTTCTGTTTGCTTCATTCTCCCTTAGTCTCCTGGAAAGGCTTCTGAATGTTTTATTCTGTCTCTACCCTGCAAAGGCAGGAGGAGCTTTTGACTATACTTGTAACAGAATGTGAAAGGAAGAACGTTGTGCTCCTGGGGTTGGTGACAGTTCTTGAGGTTAAAGAGTCCCCCTGGGGATGGAGAAACTCAGGGGACAGGGTTGGGGTGGCTTGGCAGAGCTTGTCCTCCCTGCCTGGAGAGTCTCCCTGGAAAGTTAAACTGTGACAGTGATGTGGGGACAGCGAGCTGAAGAGTTGAAAGAAAGATATCTTGGACTCTGAAGGTCTGGCCGTAGTGCTCTTTTATTTAGAGAATAGTACGTAATAGCATGGGGGCAAGACCCATGGGCAGTGAAGAGCTGCAGGCATGGGGACAGGACCCATGGGCAGTGAAGAGCTGCTGCCCTGAGTTGAGGGTTAGGGCTAAATTTATAAGGCACGGGTACGTGACTTATTTTTACTGGAAAAAGAAAAGATGATGTAAAAAGTCATTAAATGATTTCAGTGCAGATGCGGTCTGGTTACTGTGCGGTCGTATAACTTTAGATACGAATCTGGTCATATAGATCAGCATGTAGGTGAGGATGCCCTGGGCTTCTCTCCCTGGGGCAGCCCTAATTCATACTATAAAAATCATATAGATTGGCATGTAGGCCAGGTCAACTTGGGCTTCTCTACCTGGGGCAGCCTTAATCCACATCATAAACCCCCCCTGAACCCATTTGGCTCCGAAATCTTTTTGGGATATGGACGATGGTCAGTCTTCTGTAACTACTTCTGGCTGTACAAGGTCGTAGAGCTGTCCCTAAATGGGGCCATAGGTATAGGTAGGAGGTTCAGCGGACTGGAAGGCTGCACCCGTGGAGTCCAAGGCTGACAAGGTGTACAGATCCTCTGGAGATGAGAGAATCATTTGACGAGAGGTGGTCCAGGAGGTGAAACAGTGGAAGATAGAGTGGGTCCAGCGCTGTTGCAGGTTGGGTAGGTTAGCAGTAGGAGATATAGTAAATGTAGTTCTACCTTTCATCCAGACAAAGCCTAGAGTGCATCGTCCAATCCATCCAGGTAGTAGCCAAGGCCATAAGTTGGAGCCACATAGCCACTGAGTGCCATTAGGGGCTAACCAATGCGTGCTGGGCCATCTATCCCAGTCAGTCCCAAACCAATCAGTATTTTTTTTAAGGCTATGATATGAGAACACATGTAGTGGGGAATTTTCCCCATAGGTGGGGTACTATTAGGCCATGTATCACAGGTGTGATTGGTTTGTTCCCAACATAGACATTTGACAACATTTGACAGAGTTGACCACTAGTAGGAGTGAGCCAAATATATTCATCCCCAATTTGATAGAGTCCATCCTTTGTGTATCAATAAGTTGGGGACTTTACCTTTGGAACTTGTTGTTTATGATCCACCTGTGACAAGGTAAATCTAGTTAGTATTTGGGCAGTAGTGTTGAAGGAAAAGTTTTGACTGTGGCCAGGGAACTCCCAGGTATCAGAGATGGATGGCCACAAGAAGACAATATGATTAGTAACAGATGAAACTTGTAGAAGAAAAGAGTTAGAATCTAATATCCATGTATGCGTATTATAGCTTCTACTGAAACATGATTTTTTTCTCTCTAAAATCACCCTCATTTTTACAAAAGATAACCAAATTAAGATTAACTGGTTTTCAAATAAAGTGTAGTTTCAATACAACTTGGTCCAATTATTTGCATAAGCACAGCAGAATAACAATTGATTATACAGGCTCTTTTAAATCTGCTTTGCTGGAATTTTTTATGAGGAATCTCAGGTTGAACTGTAAAGGCCTCTCGAGGGCAGAAAAGCCAAGCCAAGGACTTGTCATCAGATTTTGCCTGCAATACCTACAAGTTTCTATGGACTCCTGTCTTCTCGAGGTCCCCCAAAATATTCTGAGGTTCCTTGCACCTGCCAGATAAGCAAACTTCCTTACTTACCAGGCAAGATTGCCAGAATCTCTGTAAACAAGGTACCAGGCCCATATTTCCAAGTGGCTTTATTTCCAGAAAGTCCAATCTTTGTTCCTGAAAAGCTGTCTTGTCATATCTGAGCCTGTATCTTTCTCTCAAATGTGACATTCCAGTCAAAGCTTTGGTAAGATAACTAATGTTTCCTGTTATAAGGAGAACATATTCTTATTGAACTTATGCAAATAACTATATTGCCACGAAATAACCATACTCACAAAGAGTTTCCAAATTCTGGAGGGGTCAGGTAGAGAGAAAAAGATAAATGTTTCAGTTTTGCTCATAAAGGTATAATTTCACTAATTGCTGTAAGTCATAGTTAGCATAAGAAACAGATTTCCTTAAATCTGAGAAAACAAAACAACACATCAAAACTCAACGATATTTCAAACAGAAGTCATAAAAAATTATGATCATCCTCATCAGTTCACACAGTCCTGTATAATCAATTCTTAAGCTTAATCTCCTGTTAGCAGATCTATGAGCTCAGTTTCTCCATTAGAATCCTATAATTTCTTACCCAGTTCAGTTTTACAATCTGAAAGTTTATCAGAAACCTGTAGCTTAGAATCATGTGTCAGAATCCTTTCCAGGAATTGCTCTGAAGATGAAACATATTTGCAAAAGCAAAAAGCATCAGAGTAAAACAGCAACTATCTGTTAATAGACAAAAAAACTAAAAATGGCAATTGAGAAAGAAACTTGGCTACTTCTGTAACATACAACACTTCTAGATAATAACTAGAATTATGACTGATAACCAGGACAGATCAGAATTTTAGGAATGTTATATAATTTTAAGACACCTATATTAATAACATTTACCCATATAATACCACCTAAGGAAGTTTATCATCACTTATTTGACAATACTTCCCATGTAATTTAATAGACCAAATAAGCCTAATTAGTTTAGTATTTTCCTCCTTATAGGAAGAGAGAGCAAATTTCTTTGAGAAGTCTCAGGGGCCCTCTGAAAATCCTCTGAGAAATTTTTCTTCCGTCTACCAGGTCAAAAGAAAGCCTTCATTTAGGATTTGAATATTTTTGAGGGAGAGGGTTGTCAAAAATATCACAAGTTGTTAAAATACTTGTTCAAATAGGAAACAATGCTCACTGTGAAACAATGCTCAGGTATCCATTCAAAGAGACAACAGAAACAGTCAAGAACAAACAACACAGTCAAAAAATTTTAGAAGAGACCTCTTGCTTTCTGAATATAGGAAATTATTTTAAAAAAACATAGATTTTCTGTCTTTTAGGTAGAGGTAGAGCAGGCCAAAAGTTCAAGAAAATTATCCTTTGAGAGAAAACCAAATTTTAATTCTGTACCAGCTTATTTTTAACATTAAAACTCATTTACTTAATTGGATTTACTTTAATCTTAGTCAACTTGACCAGGCATAAAACTCCTTTCTGGATTTCTCCTTCACAAACCTTTTACTTTCAGAATTTGTCCCATACTTGCTTTCTTCCCTTCTAGTACGTTAGGACAAATTTATCTTTCTTAACTGAACAAACGAAAAAACTTCCATTCTTTATACTCTCTTTACTGAAAACATACATTTTAACTTTCCTTGAATACAGAGCTGTTTTCCTTATTAATTTCCCATAGCTTTAATTATATACGTTAATTAGAACCTTTAACCCTTAACAGACCCTAGTAAACACTAAAAAGGTAAGCAATTATGAATTGTCTTTTATATCAGCATTCTAAACACTTCATAATTTCTAGAAACACACTGCTTTACAGTAAAACACCCAAAGACTTTTAGCCCCTCTGCAATAAGAAGCCAAAAGTAGATAACTTAGATATGTTTAGCAGTAATGCTTGTGTGCTATCCAATCCAAAAATGACCCAGATGCTCAAATTTTTATCATTTAACTTAACTTGGCAAAACTCAAGATTGTTATCAAAAAGAATTTGGAAGCTGTTTTTTTCCCCAAGTATACAGACCATAAAACAGTTATTGTACCAACTTTTATCTATTTAAATAATTTGTTTCCAACAATTATGTTCAGATTACCTATGAAAATCTCATGAAACATTAGACAAAACTGGTCATCATTTAAAGCTATTATTTTGCTGATGAATTTCTAACAGACAACATGAACTTATTTGACTAGTAAACCCAGGCTGCATGCCTGCATCATATGCAAATACTTACAACTCTGACAACAAGACTATTTTCAATCAAACCAACAAACTTAAACAATCTTTCATTTACCAAAGATTAATTCACAGCACATTAATTTTGAAAGACGCTGAGTTAATTTCTACTGCATTTAGAATTTATGTAAGCATTTACTTTAAGCCAATTAAACAGAGCTCTTAATTTTGGCCATACCATCTGGAGGTAAAAATATCACACATATAATATACATATAGACACACATACACAGAGACTGCACAGCTATTGTTTTAAAAATTACTGCTGTGAATCAGGTACAGTAATACAAAGCTCACCAGTTATGAAGCCAAGCTTTGTGTTGAGCCTTTTTACTAATACTTATGGAGAAGACCCTCGAGATGCTAGACTTTTTGCAAGGGCACACTTATGGCCATTTTTTCCTTTCCCCTCCTCTTTTTTATCTCTTCAGTCTTAGGAATTAGTGATGGGCTAGATAGTAGTTCCCGGAGAGGGGAGATGATAATCCTTTTTGTGATAAAGGAACTGGGTGGAATCTGAACTGCCTCTAGAGCTGCATTTCCAATCTTGCAAGGATTTTCTAAGGACAGTTGCTCTTGATTTCCCAGAAACTGGATTGTAACTTGAATGACATTCTAGGTTGATCTACCTGTCCAACTACATCATAAAGGTACAGAGAAATCCCTCAAATTTTCTCCCAGCTGGAGTTTCTGGGGCATAACCCATCCAATTGAAAGTGTTTCTAATTAGTTAGAATGCACCCAAGTGGTGAGTCTCCTGGGATGCTTGGGGTGTTCCCCATGGCAGTAAAGCCAGTGTCCGACTGACAGTGGGCTGGAAAAGGGTGCAGAGCCCGATTGCAGGTGTCAACATAGTAATAAGATTTAGTCAAGACCCACTTAGCCAGGGCACTTTGTCCCTGAGTCAGCACAAGGTGAGGCAGGGAAGTAAGAGGCAAAGGCCTGGAACTGGCTGGAGGCCGGGGCTCCCAGTGCCAGGGTTGAGAGTTAAATCCCTGGCAAAATGTTCTCAAGTTTTTGATTTTGCAGAAGGTCTATGTTCTGGTCAGGTCCAGCCTGAACTTAACCTCGACTTGGTGACAACAGAGAGGATGATGAACGAAACAGACAAAGAAAGGAAAAGAAGAGACCAGACCTCACCCTCATGGCCTCTTCCAGAGGGTTATCAAGATAAGAGTCACACAACAGTTCCTGTGCTGGGGCACACAACCCCAGCAGGACAGTTCACAGAATACATCACAGGTCTCCTACGCTCATAGCCAACTCAGTAGGTGACTAAAATACTCAGTGAGTCAACCGTCAAGAGAGGGCACCCCACTTGGGGTCGCTGGGGTGATTAGGCCTGGAAACCCAAAGTTGGGGGTCCCAGGGGTGGAGACTTTGACTTTTAAAGATTTATTTGTTTCCCAGTTGCAAAGCCCAAAAGGAGATGAAAATGGCCATTGTAACTCTAAGAGAGATGAAAGAAACGGGTCCATTACCTTGAAAATCCCCCCTGAACCTAGGGCAGCTTCCTACCTGTTGCTCCTACTGTGGGGTTCCTATAGCAAGGGGTGATGGGGGCGTCTCCTGGCATTGCATCCCTTGTATACCTTCCCTGTTATGCCTGGCAGTAACAGGTGCCTGGTGAATGGTCCCCGAGAGAAAAGGAGAACTTTAAGAGAGATGAAAGAAAAGGAGCCATTACCTTGAAAATCCCCCCAGTGGGGTTCCTGTAGCAAGGGATGATGGGGGCATCCCTTGAACATCTTCCCTATTCTGCCTGGCAGTAATAGGTGCCTGGTCCCCAGGATAAAAGAATAGAGAAAAACAGTGAGGAATTTTCCGCCAGTCTGGCGGACATTCCACCCAATTGCATCCTGGACCCATTCTCCCAAGAAGGGGTTTCCATACTCAACCAAAGGCTAGGGTTTGGTACTTTCCTTGAACCAGAGTCCCAACTGGGACTTTCCTGTGGTTTGGAGTTTGGCCAGGAGCCATAGGGAGGGATGCCAATCCAGCCTTAGGAAAAGAAACCTTCCACAGGAGTCTTGGAGATTGGCAACCGTCCTAATGACTTAAGTGGTCGACCCGTGCCCACATAAAATTTATATATTAGAGACAGAGTCAGGAAGGAATGGATTAATTCATTCTACATCACCCTGAGGCTTAAGGTACTGATTCTCTTCAAGCTGAATGCCATGATTTGCCCCATAGAGTAGCCATGGGCAGCAAACGTGGATTCATACAGCTGTCCAAGAAAGTTCCTGATGGAGAAGTGAATTTAGATCCATCCTTGAAAAAGAGAAAGGCACAAGGAAAAAAAGGGGACTTACCAGAACTTCAGCTCATGAGCCTATGAAGCAAGTCCCCGTACAGGCCACCAGAAATGATGTGGGGACAGCGAGCCGAGGAGTCGAAAGAAAGATTTCTTGGACTCTCAAGGTCTGGCAGTAGTGCTCTTTTATTTAGAGAGTAGTATGGAATAGCATGGGGGCAGGACCTAGGGGCAGTGAAGAGCTACTGCCCTGAGTTGAGGGTTAGGGCTAAATTTATAAGGCACGGGTACGTGACTTATTTTTACTGGAAAAAGAAAAGATGATGTAAAAAGTCATTAAATGATTTCAGTGAAGATGGGGTCTGGTTATTGTGTGGTTGTATAACTTTAGATACGAATCTGGTCATATAGATCGGCATGTAGGTGAGGATGCCCTGGGCTTCTCTCCCTGGGGCAGCCCTAATTCATACCATAAAAATCCACTGGGTCATATAGATTGGCATGTAGGCCAGGTCACCTTGGGCTTCTCTACCTGGGGCAGCCTTAATCCACATCAACAGTTCAGAGTTTTGTTTTATAAGAGAAACCATATGCCTTTATACTCATTATCTTATTAGAATATGTCCCTCCTTTACACAAAATATTCTGTGATTTTGTAAATGTTTCCTCTTACTAATTAAATAAAACACAGGTTTTCTAAGGTTAACACTGCAATTAGTATCAAGGGCTGTCTGGACTTTGTGGCCCAGGTGCTACTTGTGGAATTCATTCACCCTCTCCTGATTTTGGTTTCCCTCACCACACTGGCCTCAAGGAGGCAATAGTTTTTTTAACATTCTGATTCTCATGTGGACACATGGCTTTTGTGAGACTCTCTACAAAAAGCTGGAATACCTGAATTAGACATTAGGAAAGGATAACAAAAGGGAAACCAACGTAGAGTGCGCCACAAATCTATTGTAGGCAGTATGGCTTGCAAGTCAGCTTTATTTTCAAAGTCTGAATGCTTTCCATCCCTGGCAGCTCATCCAAGTCCTTTTATTCCTGGCCCTTGGTGAGCCT
The DNA here is from genome assembly GCF_037783145.1 of Equus przewalskii. Lineage (NCBI taxonomy): Eukaryota > Metazoa > Chordata > Mammalia > Perissodactyla > Equidae > Equus > Equus przewalskii. Next base: position 297,557 of record NC_091856.1, on the reverse strand, counting down.
CCATTAGGTGAAAACCACTACCTTTTACAGCTGGGAGTGAGGCCAAACAGCTTTCTGCCTCAGGGGCTGCCTTAATTGTTCTGATTCCCCCCTCCTTTTTTTTGAGGACCCTTTTTCACTCTAGATGTTTGATACCAGGAATCACTTTACCCTATGGCCGAAACGCTATCCCTTTAGGGATGCAGCTTCCATAGTGTAACTGTATCATAAATTTACCTCTTCTCATCCATCGACATCTTCATCATCATTCTCATCTCTTCTGGATATTTCCTATATTCTCATCAGCACACAAGCATGCTGTGATAGGCTATCTGAAGAAAATAAGCTATAAAACAAATATACTTTATTCTACAATACTTTTTCTGTTATGGCTCTTTGTTCTCCTTTCTAGCAAAACTCATATCTGTTTCCATTGCCTCTCTTCCCAATCTTTCTTGAACCCATCACATCGATTAGACTTTCATTCCTACCGTGCCACTGAGAATGCTCTTGTGAAGGTCCCCAATGGCCTTCAGGATATAAAACCCAACATTCTGTTCTCATCTTCCATCTTACTTGTTCTCTAGGCAATATTAACATAGTTGATCACTCTCACCTTAAAAACGATCTTCACTTTAGAGACACTAAATACCCCGGTTTTCTACCTATATCATGAACTGCTCCTTCTCATGGTTCTTGTTATACTGGAGTGCCATAGAACTCAGGCCCCAACTTTTCAGGGGTTGGCAAACTACTATAAAGGGCCAGATAGTAAATATTTCTGATTTGGGGGCCGTAAGATCTCTGTTACAACTGCTCAAGAAGCCATAGGCAATACATAAATGAATGTTGAATTGATCACTGTCATGATTGCTCTATTTATTTGGTGCTTATTATGAGCTTGACATTGTTAAATGAACAATGATTTGTCAGCCTGGTATTTCTGCTTAGTTATCTGAGCATTACTGGAGCTCAGAGGGAGGAAAAGTTCCCTTCCTGTGTTGGGGAAGGCAGGGAATTCTATTTTGAAATGTCTGTATGTTTCCCTAGGCCCTTGTGCCCAATTTTATTTGAAATTCAGGGATTTTGAAAGGCTCAAGGCTCAGTCTGGTGTCTTTTTTCTTACTAATATCAGCATTCAGCCTTTGCTGATCGCCTGGGTGTAGGAAGTGTGTTGGGGGTGGAGGCTGGGGTTGTGGGGAGCTTCAGCAGCCGTGGGAAATGAGTGACAGCTTCTCAGTGGGATCTGAGAAGGAGGGAGGTTACTCTGTTGAGATGGGATGATTAATCTCCCCAAATGAATTTTGAGAGACAGCTGCACACAGAAAAGAGATGGTGATTGGAATTAATTACTGTTGTTTAGATGTTTTGCATTTCTGTAGCACTTTGTATTTACAAAGAATTTTGTAATCACTTATTAACTCTCCCCTACCAGAACCTTGTGACGTGGGCAACATGACTGCAGATGTTTGTATTTGTTTTCTCAGAAGAAATCTGAGCTGCTGTGGCCACATACTGGGATTAAAGAATCAAAATCATTGCAGCTCTTTTACTCACTCTGTGATTTTGAGATCTAAATAACGAGAACTTGAACATTATTTTACTCGGTAATTGTATTATGAAAAATAACTCATGAAGACAGTTCAGGGCTAACTAAGAAAGGTATCATATGAAGGTATGCAATGCCAGTACTAACCTCTCTAAAATTCAATTTATTCAAGGTTTTTGAAAAATAAAATTAATAATAGTGTCTATATCATATTTTTACATATCAAGTGCTTAGCATAGTGCCTGGCATATTGACTTAATAAATCCTTGGTAAATGTTATCCATTATTAATACTGTAATGGACCCATGTAATGTATGCATTCTTATTGCCTCCACTTGATTGTTTTAGTGTTCCTGTCTTTGGATTAAGATGCATGCAGATGTATATTCACTTAGCAGTATTGACTGAGTGACTACCATTTATCAGGCATTGTTCTAGGAGCTGGGGATACAATGGTGAAAGCAAGAGGAGTTGCTGCTCTCGTGAAGCTTGTGTTCTGACAGGAGCGGGAGGACTCACCTTATCATGGTGGAGCGGCCTACGTTCTGGCAGGAGTTAGGCTGGGAAGGAGAGAGGATAGAAGCATGACTAGGCTATATTTAGAAAATGCCTGGAGAAATTTTTTCTGGGCTTTTATATAAAAATAGTATTTGGTTATAATAATAGGTTAAGTATATATTTAGAAGCTATTCACTTTTTAGGAAAGTATTTAAATACATACTTGTATATTTTACTTTAAAAACAAATATGCTTATGAATTTATAAACTATTTAAAAGAAAATATTATTTATTATGTAAATAATAAAGCACTACACTGAAATTTTTTAAAATAGAAAAATTATCTATAATTTCGCTACAGTATTATTCCTTTTAAATTGCTTTAGCTTGTATGTGTACACAGTTTTTTCAGCACACATTTACCAAGCATTTTCCCGACCTGCTTGAGCATGGGAAAAATGGGCCCAATTTCTTGATATTTGAGTGTGGTTTGGGGTTACAGACAGCTCAGCGGGATGGCAGCAGTGGGAGAGAATATCACATGAAGGCATTCTGAACACCTTCAGCCCAGGGCCTGCTTTGAAGAGATGAGATAAAAATAGAGGGATATTGGCCATGCTGAGAACGAGCAGGTGAAGATGAGGCCTCTCCATGAAGCAGGGTTAGATCCCTGGGACCTGCCAGGTGCCTGAGGACAAGAGAGAAGGTTCTGGAGGTAGAGAGGAGCCCTGGTTTCTCACTGTTGCCTTCTCAGCCTCAGGTGATTTCTGGGGAAATGGCTGCCCCTACCTCCACAACATACAGACATACACTTTTCTTTCTGCTAGGATATTGGGGCTTATGGGCTGAGATGCAAGCCAGAGTCCCATCCAAGATAACCTTGAAACAAGTTAATTTTGAGTTCTATAGGCTGTGTGCTTGGTCTCTTGCTCTCTTTACCAGCTGCCACCGGTGTCTTCTCAGGCTGGGTTCTTGCCTAGCTGGGTACATCTCAAATTGGGATGCAGTTTTCCAATTTATTCCTCACTCTTCAGACACTGAAATGAGTTTATTAAAAATTTTTAGACTTTTGAGGTTACAATTAGGTTATAAAATTGAAGAGGTGTCAAAAAGGTCATCTGGGAACTTCCTTTCCATGTCCCTGACCCTGTCTGAAAAGTTTGTTGGTTTTTTGTCTTGCTTAAAATGTCAGTTCCCTGATGGCAAGATTCCATATAATAAGAACAACAATCACACAGTTCCTAGAAGTCTGCTTAAATACCAGGAGTAAATGTCCCTGATCTTTGTGGAAATGTGTTTGGGGCTCTTCTGCTTCCTTCTAGCCCCTTTCCAGAGACACTCCCTTGGTCCTGCTCTGAGGGTGAGCGCTAGCCACAAAACCCTCAAGCTTTCTTCTTCTGGACACTAGGCTCACAGGATTCCTGGCACCTACTTGGAAGGCCTCTACACTCTGCCCTTCAGTTAGAAAATCTTATAAGAGTAAGGAACAAGAGAAGTTAAATCATTTCAGGAGAAAACTCCCAGATGGTGTCTCTGATCTCAGGTTCTTTCTGTTTTACCAAAGGAAAAGTCAACCAGGTCACCCTCTGGCATGAAGAGACCTCGGCATAAGTCCACAGCAGCACTTAAGTATGCTGAGAAACCCGTACAAACAAATGGCTCATCTCAGGCACAGAACTTAAACTCCAGGCTTGGATTAAGCCCCTAGATACATTAGGGAGACGACCAACAATTTTTCTATTTTGCACGGAAATGTCAAATTCACTTGCAAAAGAGAAGTACCAAAATAGTACTATGATTATAACAGTAGAAATGTAGGAGTATGAAATTTGTAATGTTACAGACAAATTAGACATGAAATGCAAATACCATATCAGAGTGGGCTGGGTATCCAGATCTCAGCTGAAATTCTCTGAAAGGGTTACAATGGCTAGCTAGTTCAGCTGACTAAAGGGCCCCAGTGTTAGGAGAAGAGGGTAAAAAGAGAGGACAGAGAGAGGGGGAGGCAGTCTTTGGTTTGTGATGTCTCCTCAGGTCTTCTCATGGGTTTGGATATTTACAGGAGTGAATTCTCCCACTGGTCTGTATGCTTGAGAGTTAGTTTAATAACTGATGCTGGGGGAATGATACAGACTGCTGCTCATGATGACTGTGGCAGCTTGAAGGCCGTCTTCATGCGTTTGGGCTTCTAGAACAATACCATAGACTGGGTGGCTTGTTTCTCACAGTTCTGGGGGCTGGGACATCTGAGATCAGGGTGTCGGTAGATTCAGTGTCTGCTGAGGGCCCACTTCCTGGTTCATAGATGGCTGTATTTTTGCTGTAACCTCAGATGGTGGAAAGCAGAGATGGGAAGCAAGCTCTCGTGACTCTAAGGGCACTAATCCCATTCATGAGGGCACCACTCTCATGACCTCATCTAGTCCTAATTTCCTCCCAAAGGCCCCACTTCCTCACACCATCACATTGGGGTTAGTGTTTCAACACATGAATTTTGGGGGAACACAAACATTTGGTCTATAACAAAGACTTTTGATAACCTGCAAATCTGATTGCTTCAGTCCTCTGCTCAAAATCCCCACATGGATCCCAGTGCCAACAGCACAGATCACTTACTATTTATTGGTTTGCTCATGTTATTTCTTCATTCTTTCCACAAACGTTTATTGAGTAACAGATTCTGAGCTAGGTGCTGGAAATACAGCAATAAAGCAGACAGACAAAGGAGTTCCACCCCTCTTGGAGTTTGTATCTTGTGGTGGAGGCAGGCAATAAACAGATAGTCTAAGTGGAGATGACATTTTGACAATAAAGTAATGTAGATTTTTTTCACAGACATCCTAACCCTGGTCATATTTCCCAAATCCAGTCGTATTCTCCTGCAGGCATTCCACCAATATAGCCCCCACCTAAAGAAGGAACAGATGATAGAGGGGAAACTCCCTCCAGAGAAGAAGGTGAAGTGAAAGGAAGCATTTTCATAGAGAGTAGGGGTGCTGAGGTAGGAGGATGCAATAGAAATCTTCAGACAGGGAGAAGAGTGACCTGAGACCCTCTGTGTGTGGTGGCAGGTACAAGCCTGGGAGAAGCTCTGTGTTTGACATGGAGGTGGGGGAGGGGAGAGTGGGCAATAGGGGGGCATCTGGGAAGCAAGCGTCTAGACAGAACTGAAATAGTGCTTGTGGTTCCCAATGGTCTGTGTCTAGAATGCAGAGATTCAAAAGTTCCTGTGTGGCCCCAGGGTTCTGTGAGGACAGCAATACCAAGGGACCCCTGGGTCACTGAGATGATGGCAATCATGGGCTGGTGCCCCCAGAATTCTGGTGGGAGTGTTTACTCATCCCAGGTGGATTCCAGGAGGACAGAAGCTGACGGGGATGGATTAGAGATGAGTGGTTGTAAACAGCTCAGTTGAAGGGCAGCAGAAGGGGAGCACAGAGAGCAGCTGCACCCTGTGTCTCCAGGGAAGAGCAGTAAGCTCGCCTCCACCAGTGTCTTGTGCTCGAGGGTGGGGTGGGGCGGGAGACGGGGGTCGCAGAGAGCACTCCTAGGAGGGCCAGAGGTTTGGGGGTTTTTTTTGAGGGCTGGACTTCGAGTTGACTTAATACTTACCAGAAAGAGACTATCACACATGAAAAGATCAAGGGGCCAATGAGAGGATGAACAGAAGCCTGGACTGATAGAAAAGGGTTACCTTTTTTGCCACGAAGCAGAAGCATGCTATTTGTTGACTGAGTAAGGTTTTAAAATACATTTCATGATGTCACACTTCTGCTTAAAATCCTTCAACAGTTTTCCCCTGCATTTAGGATGAATCCTAAATCCTTAATAGGGCCTAACAGCCTCTGTGATATCGTGGCCCTGCCCACCTCGCCAGCACCTTCTAGCACCACTTCAGTCTAGTCTCACTGGTCATAACAATAATAAGCTAATGTTTGTTGAACAATTACTGTCCTCACAAACACACTATGAAGTAGGTATAAATGAGGAAACCAAGGTCCAGAGAGGTTCTGTAATTTGTCTAAGTTCACACAGTGAGTGGGGGGTCATAGCTGGGATTCAAACCCTTTGACTTTGGAACCTGGGCTCTTCACCACCACTCTGTCTGCCTGTTCACTTCCTCATGGTGCAAGCTCTTTCCCACTTCAACACTTGGTATACATTATTCCCTCTGTCTAGAACACTCTTCAAATTACCTCACTCTTTCTGTCTCAGCCTAAATGTCACTTCCTCCACGAAGCTTTCCCTGACAGCCATATCCCCAGGGCTAGGCTACATTCCAGTGCTATACAGAGTACCCTAGTTTTTCCTAAGAAGCACTTATTAGTAATTTTATTTTTATTTGTGTGTAATATAGTGCTGGTGGAAGGTTGGGTCAAAGTTTTAAAACTCAACAAGATATACCAAAAAAAGAAAAGATTTTTTTTTTTTAAAGTGATCTAATCTTATTTTCCAGCCCTTCTCCCCTTGTTTGTATTTCTGACTTTTGTTTTGAACAGCATTAGTAAAGTCCTTATACAAATAGACAAGTAGTTGTAAGTGGTAAAAATTTATTTTTATCTACTGTCTTGCAAGCTGAGGGTTTTCTTCAAGCAGATATCAGAAGAGCTGCTTTGTTCCAATTTTTGTAAAACTTCGTAATTTGGTGGTTCCCAATGTGTTACAAGTTAGTAGAGGGTGTGTGCTATTGTGTATTCACTTAAAAAAAAGTTACTATGCAATGAAAATGGCACTTTACCTGTGTCATCTTCCTCCCCAAATCCCATAACCCTAGTCTAATCACGAGAGAAACAGCAGACAAATTCCAGTGGAGGAGCGTCTTCCAATATCCCTGACCAGTGCTCCTCAAAACTGTCAGGTCCATCAAAACAGGGGAGCCCGAGAAACTGTCTCAACCGAGAGGAGCCCAGGGAGACAGGACAGCTGAGCGTAATGTGTGTCCCGATGGGTCCAGAGACAAAAGGAGCCACCAGGTGAAGGCTATGGAAATCTGGGTGAAGTGTGGACTTTATTGATGATAATGTATTAATATTGATTCATTGATTGTAACAATGTGCCATACTAACCCAATAATAATTAATAATATGGGAAATGGTGCTCGGGGAAGCAGGAGAGGGAAGGCGGTAAATGGGAAGTTTCAGCACTGTCTGCTCAGTTTTTCTGTAAATCTAAAACTTCTAAGAAATAGTTTATTAATTTAGAAAAAGATAACCTAAATTTTAAAAATGAAATTAAATCTGGAAGCTCTGGAACTCTTTGCTGGAACCCAGGGTTTGGCAGAGCACACATGAAACTCCTGGTCTGATCAATGTGAACGAGTCTTGAGGTAATTCAGTGTACTCTGCACAGCAGAATGGGACCGTAGGAAGGACCGTGCAAGCTGAAGCCATGCAAAGTGACCTTAATAATCAATGGGAAAAATTACCACTGTTTGGTGGCCTTTAAAATTTTTTTGTCAAAACGTTAAAAAGTCTCTTATTGTCAGTAATAATGAACAAAGAAATGAAAAAAGTAGTAAAACTAATATTTAGTACACTGTAATTGGGAATATTGAGACTTAAAGTGCTTTATTTATTTTTTTTTAAGAAAATTTACCAAGACACCACTGCTAAGGATTTTCCTTTCCTCTGTCTCTAAATTCTTAAGGCATACAGATTGGTCTTTCCTACTTACAGGAGACATTTTGGGGGGTGTATTTGATGTCTTTTTTTAACACTGAGGAATTTTATAGGAGTGAATACTTCATTAACTTCATTAAACAAAAAATCCCCCATGATTTTTGTTCATGAATACTCTAGTATTCAAAAGCTTCTGAGTTTTTAAATCCAATTGTTTAGCGGTATTTTAAAATTTTCAAAGTTACGGAGTAATTTATATAAGAAAAAAGGATGTTTCTCTGCAATGTTATTGTCCATGTACATGGAAAGTATGTATTTCTCTTTGGAAGAACTACCTTTTAAGAAGGTTGCATAGTGTAAGAGTGAAGATAATGTTCTCACACGCTCTCTGAACTGTCTTGCTGAGATTTAATAAAACACTTTCTACCAAAATAAAACAAAACAAACTTCCCTAGAATGGTTTGAATAGTGCTGGCCTTCTTCTTATGATGTAACTTGCAGTACAGAGTGAGCATCTCTTCTATCCATTTGCAAATTACCATACTCCTTTCTAAGTTTCAATCAGCTTCCAACATTTTATCCCTTATGCCTCAATGTCATGACATATCTCTGAGAGTCACTTCAGTGTGAAATTTTGCTGGCATCACTTCCTCTGGGACATAGTCATCCTTTCCTCATTTATATTGATAAATTCATCATCACTGCACTCCTCTCACTGCATATCTAGGGTCTCTTGAATAGTGAGTGTCATCTCTGGTCAGCTGTTTCTTCTATAACTCCACTTACGATTGGTTCAGATTTCACCTCCAGCATTATCACTTTTTGTTTCTTTGCTGTACTTTCATTTTTGTTGGCTAATTCTCTCTTGAGTATCTATTTTGGTAAAGCTCCATGTGGTTTATTACCCAGAGATAAGGAGGCAACACAACTGTACTCTCTTTGTGTCTGTGTGAACTGAATAACTGATGTATAGTGACAATCACTGACAGGCTTTGAAAGAAGTGATGCATTGGCTGCTGACCTTGATGCTCATCTGTTATTTATGTGGTGATTTGTGGACTAAAAAACAGCAGTGAAGTTTGTACTTCATGCCATTACTTGCAGGTGATACTGTGACTGAAATTTCAACCATGTTGTTTGGGAACTGATATTATTTAACTAAACCATCGTAACTGACATTTGTGCACATTGTGACTGTGCCAAGTGAGGACTGCCTATATCCTATATGCCTACAAAATTAGTCCTAATCCTTTTGCTATCTTAAAATTCAATTAGCTATTATGAGAATACTATGACATATTGAGAGGATATCTACTCATTTTAAAGGAATACTGAAAAATGTGAGGGTTCATTTGGTCTCATACCTGTATTCATTGCTAGCACTTAAAACTTCAGAACACAAGTGCAGGACAGTGGAAGTCATCATCAAATAAATTTATTTTAAGGGCCAGCACCATGTGATACTCTGGTGGACACAGAAGATTAAAGGTCAGAAAACAGAGACCTTCAGATCATAAGAACTTGAACTCTGTGTGAACCAAGATATTTCCCTGCACCTCCTACCCATCTTCTGGTTCTCACAGAGGCTGAACCTGGCTCAGAAGAGGGACTTGGGCTAAGTAACCTTTTGGAATTCTCTCAAATCCCTATAAATCCTAAATACAAAAAAAATCTATTATTTCAACAAGTAGGTCTAGCATGTTCAAAAATGTTTCTTCCCAGTGTCCTCTGTGAGTTCTAAGCTGGAAGTAACCATTTTCTTCTCTCTGAAGCATGAACTCCTAGCTGAGATTGCCACTGAGAGGTTGGGCCCACACCCACCCACCCACCCATGTTATAAGCGCTTACACTCACGGATGTACAAAATCATACAACGTATTGTACTTGGCCAAGAAAACCTAATTACAAGGCAAGATACCCCCAGTGGCTACAAAAACAAGTCCATGTATGAATACTCTTCCTTAGAAAATATTTTAGGTTGAAAAGTTTTTGTCACCCATTCAGGAAGGTTACCCTCTGAGGCTGCTCTGGTGCTGAAGCACAGAATAAACAGTTGTCAAATCCACTAATTGCTGGCTTCTTGGAGACAGTGTTCAGAAGCCATCTCAAAGGACGGTGTGCTCAAAGTACAGACTGAAAAACTGAGTGAGTGGATGAAGTTTGACTAATCTCAAAAGTTTTAATGGTGCCTGAGGATGGCAAAACAGAGTAGAACAAGAAAAGCAATAATGTACAATTAAGAAGCTAAACTGGAGTTCAGATTTTATTTCAGACTCTACTGTTTCCTGTATTTGATATTTTTAACAAGGAACCTAGTTAGACATTAAGGTTCAATGTAGGACTCCATTTTCTGGAATCTTACATAACATTAGGGATCTGATGAATATTAAGAGACTGGAAGATGATAAGGGAAGCTGGAGTTCAGTAAACTATTAGGCTCTCTCATAAAATGCCCATGGATAAAACAGAGCAATGCACTTGCATGATGTCATGCTTACAATTGAAACTGGTCATCCTGGTGGAGCATTTGCCAGTGGTAGGGGTTGGGTTCCAGGGGCTTGTGCTAAGAGGGTGTAACCTACTGAAGGCAGCAAATGCAGGATGATTAGAGGGAGAGTTATAAAGAAAGTTTGTGAGCAAAGCTGAGAGTCAAGCTGAGAAGCCAAAAGCAACTAAAACACCTGGAGGCAGGCTCAAGGCTGAAAAAGAGAGAAAAATGAGAAAAGTTCACACTCAAGTTTCTGTGTGAACAGAGGCTTTCATTTCACTTAGGCCAATACCTAGGCCTGGGATTACTGGGTTGTGTGGTAGGTTCCTGAAATTTATAAGAAACTGCTAACATGTTTTCCAAAGTGGCTGTACTATTTTGCATGTCCACCAGCAATATAAGAGCTCCAGTTGTTCCAACAGCCTCATCAGCACTTGCTATTGTCAGGTTTTTGCTGTTGTTTTGGTTTGGTATTCAGGCATTCTATTAGGTGTATATTAGTATCACATTGTGGTTTTAATTTGCATTTTCCTAATGACTAATGACATTGAGCATCTTTTTATGTGCTTATTTGTCATCTGTATATCTTCTTTGATTTAGTGTCTTTTCAAGTCTTTTGCCCATTTGTTTATTTTTAACTTACAGATTATTTCAAAGTACTAAATTTCAGATCAAGAGTTCCCATTGATTTTTTTAAATTTATTTTTTATTGAGGTAACATTGGTTTATAACATTATATAAATTTCAGATGTACATCATTATATTTTGACTTCTGTATAGACTATATCGTGTTCACTACCAAAAGTCTAGTTGCTACCTGTCACCGTACAAATGTGCCCTTTTACCCTTTTTGCCCTACACACTTCCCCTCTGGTAGCTACCAATTTATTCTCTGTATCTATGTCTTTGTTTGTTGTTGTTTTTTTTATCTTCCACATATGGGCGAAATCATATGGTATTTGGCTTCCTTCTTCTGACTTATTTCACTTAGCATAATGCTTTCAAGCTCCATCCACGTTGTCACAAATGGCAAGATTTCATCTTTTTATGGCTGAGTAGTATTCTATATATATATACACACACACACCACATCTTCTTTATCCATTCATTCATAGACATGCACTTAGGTTGTTTCCAAGTCTTGGCTATTGTGAGTAATGCTGCAATGAACATAGGGATACATGTATCTTTTCAAATTTGTGTTTCCATGTTCTTTGGATAAACACCCAGAAGTGGAATAGCTGGATCATATGGTATTTCTATTCTTAATTTTTTGAGGAATCTCCATACTGCTTTCTATAGTGGCTGTACCAGTTTACATTCCCACCAGCAGTGTTTGATGGTTCTCTTTTCTCCCTATGCTCTCCAACACTTGTTATTTCTTGTCTTTTTATTAATAGCCATACTGACAGGTATGAGGAGCTATCTCATTGCAATTTTTGATTTGCATTTCCCTAATAATTAGTGATGCTGAACATCTTTTCATGTGCCTGTTGGCCATCTGCATATCTTCTTTGGAAAAATGTCTGTTCGTGTCGTCTGCCCATTTTTTGATTGGGTTGTTTGCTTTTTTGTTGTTGCATTGTATGAGTTCTTTATATATTTTGGATATTAACCCCTTATCAGATATATGGTTTGCAAATATCTTCTCCCAATTGTTAGATTGTCTTTTCATTTTGTTGATGGTTTCTTTTCCTTATTTCAAAGTACTAAATTTGGGATCAAGCATTCCCATTAACTTTTTTTTAAATTTAAAGGCCGTATTTTTGGAGGGGCTGGCCCCGTGGCCGAGTGGTTAAGTTTGAGAGCTCCACTGCAGGCGGCCCAGTGTTTAGCTGGTTTGAATCCTGGGCGCGGACATGGCACTGCTCATCAAACCACGCTGAGGCAGCATCCCACATGCCACAACTAGAAGGACCCACAACTAAGAATATACAACCATGTTCTGGGGGGCTTTGGGGAGAAAAAGGAAAAAATAAAATCTTTAAAGACTGTATTTTTGGAACAGTTTTAAGTTCACAGCAAAATTGAGAGGAAGGTACAGAGATTTCCCATTTCCCCCCTGTGCCCACATATGCATAGCTTCTTCCATTATTAACATCCCCCACCAAAATGGTATCTTTGTTTTAAAGGATGAACCTACTTTGACAAATCATAACCACCCGATGTGCATAGTTTACATTAGGGTTCACTCTTGGTGTCACATATTCTATGGGTTTGCATAAATGTATAATGACATGTACCCATTATTATAGTATCATATAGAGTGTTTTCATTGCCCTAAAAATCCTCTGCTGTCTGCCTATTCTTTCCTCCCCTCACTCCCAACCTCTGATCTTTTTACTGTCACCGTAGTTTTGCCTTTTACAAAATGTCGTATAGTTGGAATCATACAGTATGTAGCCCTTTCAGATTGACTTCTTTCACTTAGTAATATGCATTTAAGTTTTCTCCATGTCTTTTCATGGCCTGATAGCTCATTTCTTCTTAGTGCTGAATAATACTCCATTGTCTGGATCTACCGCAGTTTATGTATCCATTCACCTGTTGAAGGACATCTGTGTTCTATGTTTCTTCCAAGTTTTGGCAATTATGAATAAAGCTGCTATAAACATCTGTGTGCGGGTTTTTGTGAGGATATAAGTTTTCAACTCCTTTGGGTAAATACCAAAGGGCACAATTGCTGGATCACACAGTCAGAGTATGTTTAGTTTGTAAGAAACTGCCACATTGTCTTCCAGTGGCTGCATTTTGCGTTCCCACCAGCAATGTATGAGAGTTCCTGTTGCTCCACGTCCTTGCTAGCATTTGGTGTTGTTAGTGTTCCAGAGTTAGGCCATTCTAATAGGTATATAATGGTATCTCATTGTTTTAATTTGCATTTCCCTGATTACATTTGATATGGAGCATCTTTTCATATGCTTACTTGCTATCTGTATATCTTCTTTGATGAGGTGTCAAAGTTTTTTGCCCATATCTTAATTGGGTTGTTTGTTTTATTATTGTTGAGTTTTGAGAGTTCTTTATATATTCTGCATACAAGTTCTTTGTCAAATAGCTGATTTGCAAATATTTTCTGTCAGTCTGTGGCTTGTCTTTTCATTCTTTTAACAATGTCTTTCAAAGAGTGGAAGTTAAGAATTTTGATGAAGTCCAGTTTTTCAATGTATTCTTTTTATAGATCAAACTCTTTGACCCTAGCTCAAAGTCACAAAAGTTTTCTCTTGTTTTCTTCTAAGAGTTTGATAGTTTTATATTTTGCATTTAAGTCTATGATCAATTTTGAGTTAATTTGAAGTGTGTGAAGTATAGGTCAAGAGTCAATTGTTTTTTTTGGCTGGGAGAAGAGGCAGCAGATGGATGCCCAATTATTCCAGCACCATTTTGTTGTAAAGACAATCATTTCTCCATTGATTTGGCTTTTCACTTTGGTCAAAAATCGTTTGGCCATTTATGTATATAGTCTACTTCTGGACTGGAATTGGCTTTTTTTTTTTCTTAAAGGGCCAGACACTAAATACTTTAGGCTTTACAGGCTATATGGTCTCTGTAGCAAATACTCAACTTGGCTATTATAGCATGAAGACAGTCATAGACAATATGTAAACAAGTGGGCATGACTATATTCCATAAAACTTTATTTACAAAAATAGTCAGTGGGCCAGATTTGGCTCATAGACTGCAGTTTCCCAGTCCCTGCTCTATTCTGTTCCATTGATTTTTGTCTCTCTCTTCAGTATACACTGTGTTGGTTACTATAGCTGTATAGTAAGTCTTGAAATCAGGTAATGTGAGTCCTCTATTCTTTTTCCTCATTTGTTTTGGATGTTCTACTTTCTTTGCCTTTCCATAGAAATCTGCAAAATAAATTCTGCTAGGAAGATCAATTTGGGGAAAATTGAAGAGTTAACAATATTAATTTTTCCAATCTTTGAACTTAATAAACCTCTTTGTTTGTTTAGGTCTTCTCTGATTTCTTTTATCAGTCTTTTATAATTTCCAAATATTTGAGGATTTTCAAGATATCTTCATATTATTGACTTCTAGCTTAATTCTGTTGTGGTCAGACAATATACTCTGTACAATTTCAATTTTTAAAAATTTGTTAAGGTTTGTTTCATGGCCCAGAATATGGTCTATTTTGATGAATATTCCATCATACAAATGAATATGTGTTCTGCTCTTGTTGGGTGGATTGCTCTATAAATGTCAATATGGTCAAGTTGGTTGATAGTATTATTCAGGTCTTCTGTATCCTTGCTTTTTGTCTACCTATTACAGAGGGAGGAGTGCTGAAGTCTCCAGGTATATTTGTGGATTTGTCTCTTTCTCTTTTCAGTTATGTCAGTTTTGCTTCGTGTATTCTGGAGCTCTGTTCTTGGGTGCATACAAATTTAAAATTGTTGTGTCTTCCTGGGCAGTTGGCCCTTTCATCACTATATAATTTTCCTCTTTACTGCTGGTAATTTTCCTTGTCTGAAGTCAAATTTGTCTGATATTGAAAGAGTCAGTCCAGCTTTTTTCTGATTAGTATTTGCATGGGCTATCTTTATGTATATGTATATAAAATCTCTATATAGGTATAATCTATAATTTATAAAATCTTATTTAAAGTAGGTTTCTTGACAGCAACATATAGTTATATAGTTTGGTCTTTTAAAAATTGAATCTGAGAATTTCTGTTTTAATTGGTATGTATAAACCATTTACATTTACTGTGATAATTCAAATGGTTGGATTTAGAAGTACTATTACATTATTTTCCTGTTCGTCTTCTCTGTTTCTTGCTTCTCTTTCCCCTTTGCTTGGCTTTTTTGGGGATTTTTTTTGTATATTTATTAGAATCTACTTTAATTTATCTATTGGCTTTTTTTTGCTTGTTGTAAACTTTATTTCCATTTCTGTAAAAAAGACAATTGCAAACAATGAATTATCTCCCTTTAAAATGTCTATTAATGACCCAAGATCCAAGAAACAAGTCCTGTTAACATGTGCTAAATACTATATTACAGATTTTTTTTGAATATACACAGGTAAAAGAGTGTTAACCATATGGAGATATGAATGCATAGATAGGTACTTGATAGGCAGAAAAAGTACTGTAAACATGGTATAATATACGTAATATTTTTTGAGCCAGATATTGGCATACATAAATTTTTTTATTAAGATTATGATAGTTTACAACCTTGTGAAATTTCAGTTGTACATTATTGTTAGTCATGTTGTAGGTACACCACTTCACCCTTTGTGCCCTCCCCCAACCTCCCCCTTTCCCCCGGTAACCACCGATCAGAACTCTTTGTCTATATGTGAGCTTCCACCTGTGAGTGGAGTCATACAGAGTTCGTCTTTCTCTGGCTTATTTCACTTAACATAATACCCTCAAGGTCCATCCATGTTGTTGTGAATGGGATGATTTTGTCCTTTTTTATGGCTGAGTAGTATTCCACTGTATATATATACCACATCTTCTTTATCCAATCATCTGTTGATGGGTACTTAGGTTGGTTCCATGTCTTGGCTATTGTAAATAATGCTGTGATGAACATAGGGGTGCATGGGACTTTCAGAATTGCTGATTTCAGGTTCTTAGGATAGATACCCAGTAGTGGGATGGCTGGGTCATAAGGTATTTCTATTTTTAATTTTTTTTTAAAGATTTTATTTTTTCCCTTTTTCTCCCCAAAGCCCCCTGGTACATAGTTGTATATTCTTTGATGTGGGTCCTTCTAGTTGTGGCATGTGGGACGCTGCCTCAGTGTGGTCTGATGAGCAGTGCCATGTCCGTGCCCAGGATTCGAACCAATGAAACACTGGGCTGCCTGCAGTGGAGCGCGTGAACTTAACCACTCGGCCACGGGGCCAGCCCCTCTATTTTTAATTTTTTGAGGAATCTCCCTACTGTTTTCCATAGTGGCTGCCCCAGTTTGCATTCCCACCAACAGTGTATGAGGGTTCCTTTTTCTCCACAACCTCTCCAACATTTGTCACTTTTTGTTTTGGATATTTTTGCCATTCTAACAGGCGTAAGGTGATATCTTAGTGTAGTTTTGATTTGCATTTCCCTGATGATTAGTGATGATGAACATCTTTTCATGTGTCTATTGGCCAGCCGTATATCTTCTTTGGAGAAATGTCTGTTCATGTCCCCTGCCCATTTTTTGATCAGGTTGTTTGATCTTTTGTTGTTGAGCTGTGTGAGTTCTTTATATATTATGGAGATTAACCCTTTGTTGGATAAATAACTTGTAAATATTTTTTCCCAATTAGTGGGCTGTTTTTTTGTTTCAATCCTGTTTTCCTTTGCCTTGAAGAAGCTCTTTAGTCTGATGAAGTCCCATTTGTTTATTCCTTCTATTGTTTCCCTCATCTGAGGAGTTACGGTGTCCAAAAAGACTCTTTTGAAACTGATGTCAAAGAGTGTACTGCCTATATTCTCTTCTAGAAGACTTATTGTTTCAGGTCTAATCTTTAGGTCTTTGATCCATTTTGAGTTAATTTTGGTGAATGGTGAAAAAGAGTGGTCAATTTTCATTCTTTTACATGTGGCTTTCCGGTTTTCCCAGCACCATTTGTTGAAAAGACTTTCTTTTCTCCATTGTAGGCCCTCAGCTCCTTTGTCGAAGATTAGCTGTCCATAGATGTGTGGTTTTGTTTCTCGGCTTTCAATTCTGTTCCATTGATCTGTGCACTTGTTTTTGTACCAGTATCATGCTGTTTTGATTACTGTAGCTTTGTAGTATGCTTTGAAGTCAGGGATTGTGATGCCTCTGGCTTTGTTCTTCTTTCTTAGGATTGCTTTATCAATTCGGCGTCTTTTATTGCCCCATATGAATTTTAGAATTCTTTGTTCAGTTTCTGTAAAGAACGTCATTGGGATTCTGATTGGGATAGCATTAAATCTGTAGATTGCTTTAGGTATAATGGACATTTTAACTATGTTTATTCTTCCAATCCAAGTACATGGAATGTCTTTCCATCTCTTTATGTCGTCATCCATTTCTTTCAGAAAAGCCTTGTAGTTTTCATCATATAAGTCTTTCATTTCCTTAGTTAAACTCACCCTGAGATATTTTATTCTTTTTGTTGTGATTGTGAATGGTATTGTGTTCTTGAGTTCTTTTTCTGTTAGTTCCTTATTAGAGTATAGAAATGATACTGATTTATGTAAATTGATCTTATAGCGTGCAACTTTGCTGTAGTTGTTGATCACTTCTAAAAGTTTTCCAATGGATTCTTTGAGTTTTCTATATATAAAATCATGTTGCCTGCAAACATCGAGAGTTTCACTTCTTCCCTCCCTATTTGGATTACTTTTATTCCTTCTTCTTGCCTAATTGCTCTGGCCAAAACCTCCAGTACTATGTTAAATAAGAGTGGTGATAGAGGGCATCCTTGTCTTCTTCCTGTTTTCAAGAGGATGGGTGCTCAGTTTTTGCCCATTGAGTATGATGTTGGCTGTGGGTTTGTCATATATGGCCTTTATTATGTTGAGGTAGTTCCCTTCTATGCCAGTTTTGTTCAGACTTTTTATCATAAATGGCTGTTGGGTCTTGTCAAATGCTTTCTCTGCATCTATTGAGATGATCATGTGGTTTTTATTCCTCAGTTTGTTGATGTGGGGTATCACGTTGATTGATTTGCGAATGCTGAACCATCCCTGTGTCCCTGGTATGAATCCCACTTGATCATGATGTATGATTCTTTGGATGAATTGCTGAATTCGGGTTGCCAAAATTTTTTTGAGAGTTTTTGCATCTATGTTCATCAGTGATATTGGCCTGTAGTTCTCCTTTTTCGTGCTGTCCGTGTCAGGCCTTTGATATCAGCGTGATGTTGACCTCATAGAATGTGTTAGGAAGTGTTCTATCTTCCATAATTTTTTGGAATAGCTTGAAGAGGATAGGTATTAAATCCTCTCTGAAAGTTTGGTAGAATTCCCCAGGAAAGCCATCTGGTCCTGGGGTTTTATTCTTTGGGATGCTTTTGATGGTGGTTTCAATCTCTTTCCTTGTGATTGGTCTGTTCAAATTGTCTGCTTCTTCTTGAGTGAGCTTTGGGAGATTGTAGGAGTCCAAGAATTTATCCATTTCCTCTAGGTTATCCATTTTGCTGGCATATAGTTTTTCATAGTATTCTCTTACAATCCGTTGTATTTCTGTGGAGTCTGTTGTTATTACTCCTCTTTCATTTCTGATTTTGTTTATTTGAGCTTTCTCTCTTTTTCTCTTTGTAAGTCTGGCTAGGGGTTTGTCAATTTTATTTATCTTCTCAAAGAACCAGCTCTTTGTTTCATTGATCCTTTCTACTGCCTTTTTTGTTTCAATAGCATTTATTTCTGCTCTGATTTTTATTATTTCTCTCCTTCTGCTGACTTTGGGCTTTGTTTGTTCTTCTTTCTCTAATTCAGTTAGGTGTATTCTAAGATTGCTTATTTGGGATTTTTCTTGTTTGTTAAGATGTGCCTGTATTGTGATGAACTTTCCTCTTAATACAGCTTTTGCTGTATCCCATATGAGTTGGTATGGCATGTTATCCTTTTCATTTGTCTCCAGGTATTTTTTTATTTCTTCTTTAATTTCTTCAATGATCCATTTCTTGTTCAATAGCATATTGTTTAGTCTCCACATCTTTGTGCCTTTCTCAGCTTTTTTCTTTAATTAATTTCTAGCTTTATAGCATTATGATCGGAGAAGATGCTTGTTATTATTTCAATTTTTTAAAATTTGTAGAGGCTTGCCTTGTTTCCCAACATGTGGTCTATCCTTGAGAATGTTCCATGAGTGCTTGAGAAGAATGTGCATTCTGCTGTTTTGGATGGAGTGTTCTATATATGTCTATTAAGTCTAACTGTTTTAGCTTTTCATTTAGCTCCACTGTTTCTTTGTTGATTTTCTGTCTGGATGATCTGTCCATTGATGTGAGTGGGGTGTGAGGTCCCCTACTATTATTGTGTTATTTTTTGATATCTTCTTTTAGGTTTGTTAATAGTTGCTTTATGAACTTTGGTGCTCCTGTGTTGGGTGCATGGATATTTATAAGCGTTATTTCTTCTTGATGAAGTGTCCCTTTGATCATTATGTATTGGCCTCTATGTCTCTCTTTACCTGCCTTATCTTGAAGTGTGTTTTGTCTGATATAAGTATCATGACACCTGCTTTCTTTTGTTTGCTATTAGCTTGGAGTATTGTCTTCCACCCCTTCATTCTAAGCCTGTGTTTGTCCTTGGAGCTGAGGTGTGTTTCCTGGAGGCCACAAATTGTTCGATCTTGTTCTTTAATCCGTGTTGTCACTCCATGTCTTTTTATTGGAGAGTTCAATCCGTTTACATTGAGGGTGAGTATTGATGCATGAGGGCTTAATGCTGTCATTCTGTTGCTCATTTTCTGGTTTTCCTGTGTTTCTTTTGTTTCTCGTCCTGTGTGTTTTAGCCTACCCATTGACTTCTGCAATTTCTTGTGCTGGGTTTCTTAGATGTTTCCTTATTTATGTTTTGTGTCTCTGTTCTGTTTTTTAGTTTAGAGGTTACCCTGAAGTTTGTATTCAGAATCTCATGTATAACATAGTCCGTTTTCTGGTGGCCTCTTACTTCCTTAGCCTAGACTGTTTCAGTCCATTTCCTCCTCCCCTCCTAAATTATTATTTTCGTCTCTCATTCCAACTTGTGTTGTGAGTTTGTGGTTAGAGTGATAAGATTGTCTTTGCTTTGGTGATTTCCTTCCCTTTATCCTAATGCTATAGTTGAATATTTGCTATCCTATTCTGATTCTATTTGTCTCCCTAATCTGTGTTTTGTGACCCCTTTCTTCCCCCCTTTTTTTTTTCAGATATGAGAGCCTTCTTGAGGATTTCTTGTAGTGGAGGTCTTGTGGCTATGAAGTCCCTTAACTTTTGCTTGTGTGGAAAAGATTTAATTTCTCCTTCATATCTGAAGGATATTTTTGCTGGGTAAAGTATTCTTGGCTGAAGATTTTTTTCCTTTAAAGTTTTGAATATGTCATTCCATTCTCTCTTAGCTTGTAAGTTTTCCTTAGAGAAATCCACTGAAAGTCGGATAGGGTTTCCTTTGTAGGTTATTTTCTTCTGCTTTGCTGCCCTAAGTATTCTTTCTGTGTCATTCATTTTTTCCATTTTTACTACTATATGCCTTGCAGTAGGTCTTGTTACATTGACAAATCTAGGAGATCTGAAAGATTCCTCCACACACATTTCTCTCTCAATCCCTGGATTTGGGAAGTTCTCTTCTACTATGTCGTTGAGCGCACTTTCTGCTACATTTTCCTTTTCCACACCTCAGGAATTCCGATGATTCTTATGTTGCATCTTCTCATTGAGTGAGCTATTTCTCAGATACTTTCTTCAGTTTGTAAATTCCTAGTTCTCTTTCTTTCTCTGTCTGGAGCCATTCAGCCTGTGTGTCTTCAATTATGCTAATTTTCTCCTCTATGGTGTCTACATGGGCATTCAGGGAGTCCGTATTCTGTTTTATCTGACCATTGTATTTTTCATCTCTAGTATTCTGATTGATTCTTCTTTATAGTTTCAATCTCTTTTGTGAGGTAACTCTAGAACTCGTTGACTTGTTTCTCTATATTTCCCTTCACCTCACTGAGTATTTTGATGATAGCTATTCTGAATTCATTTTCACTTAGTTTACCTATTTCTTAGTGCTCAGGACATAATTCTCTGTTTTTATTATTTTCCTTCTGGTCTGGAGCTTTTATAAATTGCTGGATGGTAGAGGAGCAGTTTTGCTCATAATGCTATTATTTGGTTGCAGTTGGAGCCTGTCACCACTAGATGGGCGTCAAGAGCTGGGCGTTCTGAGCCCTCTGCCTTCAGCTGCAATGGCGGCGTGCAGCACGTGTTGGGAGAGGAGCGGCACTGTTTCTCGCATGCAGACCTGGATTCTGATTAGCTCTTGCTGTCTGGTTTCCTGGGGCCCTGGCTTCATGGGGTCCCCCCACGTGAAAGCTTTGCCCCATTAGAGGGTTTCCACTGCACGGGTGGTCAGAGTCCTGGAGAACCCTGTGGATTCACGGCCCCTCCCCTGCTCCTTCCCTTCCTCACAGCAATGATCCCAGTCTCTAGGGGAGGGAGCAAAATTCTCTCTTACCCTGTTCCAGCTCCTCCGAGGGCAGCTCCATCCTCTCCGCCCTCTGTCATTTGGCTGCTGTGGGTCTCTGACGATTTCTCTTATTAGGATTTCTTCTTTTGATTGGAAAGCAGTTGCTCTTTTTGGTTGTAATTTGGAGGGGAGAGAGTCCTGGGTGAGCTCACTCCACCATGTCACTGACATCACTCAAGACTTTCTTGAGTCTTATTGCTTTCTAATGGCAGTCTAGAACACCATTTCCCAGCTTCCACATCCCCGGCATCGTCCCTACAGCTCCCGTGGCTGGCGCCGGTGGCAGCACGAGCGAGGCAGCAGAAGAGCCACTGGGCCATCACTGGTGGGCAGTTGGGAGCCTCAAGAGCACTTTTTTAATTTTATCTTTTTTTCCCCTGCTTTTTCTCCCCAAATCCCCCCAGTGCATAGTTGCATATTCTAGTAGTAGGTCCTTCTAGTTGTGGCATGTGGAGCGCCGCCTCAGCATGGCCTGATGATCAGTACTAGGTCTGTGACCAGGATCTGAACTGGCTAAACCGTGGGCTGCTGAAGTGGAGCGCACAGACTTAACTACTCAGCCATGGGACTGGCCCCAAAGCATTTTTACATATGTTTATGTTTATTCACTTACACATCTCCTGTCTTGTGGCAGTTTTTAGTAGTTAGTTGTTAGTTTTAGTTTAGTTAGATATTTTAAAGCATTTTATTTTGGAAGGTTCTGTTTTTAATTATCTTTTTATTAAGGAAAATTTCAAATATATTACAATTAAGAGAATAATGTACTTTCATGTAACTGTCACCCAACTTCAACAATTAACATAAATTGTTTCTTCTGTACTCCCACACTATTCTGACCCCATTATTTTGAAGTAAATCTCAGACATCAGGCAGTTATATCAGTAAATGTTTCAGTATGTATCTAAAAAATACAAACTTAGAAAATGATCACACTACTATTATCAAACCTAGAAAGTTCACAATAATTTCTTAATATCATTGATTATCCAATCAGTGTTTAAATTCCCTTGATTGGCTCATAAGTGTTATTTTTATTTTTACAGTTTATTTGTTGGAATTAGAATACAAGTACAGTCCATAAATGGCAATTAGTTGAAATGTCCCTTAAGTCTCTTTTAATCCATAGGTTCTGCTCCATTGCTTTTACTCTTTTTCCTTAAAATTTTTTGGTTGAAGAAACTAGATCAATTATCTATAGTCTTGATTCTGTTGATTGCATCCCTATGGTTTAGGATGTTTCTTTGTCCTCTGTATTTCCTATTAATTGGTAGTTAGATTCAGAGGTTTGATCAGATTTAAGTTTAATTCTTTTTGGCAAGAATACTTCATAGGTGGTGGTGTGTTCTTCCTTTGGAAAGCACATAGTATCTGGTTATCTGTTTATGATGTCAGTGATGTTTGATGATTAATGACTAGATCCATTAATTCACTAGAGTTTTCAAAATGTTGATTTTGAAGTTTTTAGTTTTGATGAAGCTCAATTGATCAATTTTTCCTTTTATGGATCATACTTTTGGTGTAATATCTGAGAAATCTTTGCCTAACCCAAGGTCACAAATATTTTCTCCTATGTTTTCTTCTAGAAGTTTTATAGTTTTAGGTTTTATGTTAGTTCTTTGATCCCTTTTTTTTATTTTTGAAGGAACTGTTCATGAGAAGGGCTGCATCCAATAGAATTTTTTACACCAACAAAATGCCAGTTTATCTTCTCTATTAACAATACAAGATCTCAGCAAATGCAAATGGCATTACATGAATAATTCCATAAATGGTTTAAACTAAACATTTCAATTTTAAATGATATTTTCAGAGACCTTTTCATTCATATATTAATATTGATTTTTTTCAAAAAGGAAAGATCCTGCATTTCCTAAGGAAAAAGTATGTAGACACTAAAAAAAACCTGACAAAGATAATATTAAAAAATGAATGTAAACACTGTCTTTTATTCTGCTATACTGCGCAGGTCTTAGCACACGAATACAGTCGTCCCTTGGTGTCCTTGGGGGATTGGTTTCAGGACCCCCTCCCCCTGCCACAGGTACCAAAATCTGCGGATGCTCAAGTCCCTTGGATAAAATGGCGTAGTATTTGCATATAACCTACTCACATCCTCCCGTGTACTTTAAATCCTCTCTAGATTACTTGTAATACCTCATACAATGTAAATGCTATGTAAGTAGTTGTTATACTGTATTGTTTAGGGAATAATGACAAGAAAACAAGTGTTCAGTACAGAGGCAACCATTGTAGGCTTTTCGAGCCCCAGTTGCTTGAATCCACAGATGCAGAATGCACAAATATGGGCGGCCTACTGCAGCCGCAAATAATATATATTTGTAAAGACTTTTGTTCCACAGTCAAATATGTTATTATTTTGTATTGTGGTAAAAGGTACATAGTTCAATGGCATTGAGTACATTCACATTGTTTTGTCTCTGATCCATTTTAAATTAATATTTGTATGTGGTGAGAAGAATGGATTGACATGAATTGCTTTTGCGTATTGATATCAATAGTTCCAGATCCACTTGTTGAAAAGACTATTCTTTTCCCACTGAATTGCTTTTTCACTATTGTCAAAAATCATTTGTCCATATAAGTGTAGGTCTACGGAGTCTCTGTTCTGTTCCATTGGTCTATTTATCAGTCCTTATGCCAATAGCACACTGTACTGATTACTGTAGCTTTATAAGAAGTCTTCAAATCAGGTAGTGTTAGCCCTCTGTATTAGGGTTCTCCAGAGAAAAAGAACCAATAGAATATGCATATATATATATATATATATATAAGAGATTTATCATAAGGAATTGACTTATGTGATAACGGTACCTGAGAAGTCCCACAATCTGCCACCTACAAGCTGGAGACCCAGGAGAGCTGGTGGTGTAGTTCCAGTCTGAGTGCAGAAGAAGACTTATATCTCAGCTCAAAACAGTCAGGCAGAGAGCAAATTCTCCCTTTCCCAGCCTTGTATTCTATTCAGGCCTCCAACAGATTGGATGAGGCCCACCCACTTTGAGGAGGGCAATCTGCTTTACTCAGTCTACCTATTCACGTGCTAATCTCATCTGGAAACACTATCATAGACACACCCAGAATAACATTTAACCAAATATCTGGGCACCCCATATTCCAGTCAAGTTGACATTTAAATTACTGGTCACACCTTCTAACTTTATTCTTCTTTTTCAAAGTTGATTTGTCTTTTTAAGGGCCTTTGTACTACCATATACATTTTAGAATCAGATTGTCAATTTCTATAAAAGAAACTGCCAGGATTGCATTGAATCTGTAGATCAATTTGGGGAGAAATTACATCTTAATGATATTAAGTCTTCTGACCCATGAACAAAGTATATCTCTCCTTTTATGGAGTCTTTAAAATTCCTCAGAAATATTTTGTATTTTTTTAATGTATAAGTCTCTTACATCTTCTGGTAGATTTACTCCTAAGTTTATCATATTTTTGGTGCTATGTAAATGATATTTTTAAAAATTTCAATTTCTGATTGTTGCAGGTGCATAAAAATCCAATTGATTTTTATACATTGCTCTTGTATCCTTCAACTTTGCTTAACTCCTTTATTAGGTCTATTAGCTTTTTAATAGATTCCATAATATTTTCGATATAAACAAGCATGCTATTTGCACATTAAGGCAGTTTTACTTCCTCTTTTTCAATACGATGCCTTTTATATCTTTTCCTGCCTGATTGAACTGGCCAGCACCTCCATTGCAATGTTGAAAAGAACTGTTGAGCATAGACCTTCTTGCCTTGTCCCTGATCTTGAAGCAGAAAGCATTCAGTCTTTCACCGTAGTATGTAAGTTTTTTCTAGATGTTCTTTATGAGTTTGTGGGAGTTCCTTTTTATTTCAAGCTTGCTAACAGTTTTTATGAGGAATGGATGTTGGATTTTGTCAAATACGTTTTCTGCACCTATTGAGCTGATCATATGGTTTTCCTTTTTACTTTGTTAACATGGTGAATTTCAGTGATCAGTTTTTGAGTGTTAAACCAACCCTGCACTCCTGGGATAAATTATCTTGATTGTGATGTATTACACACTTTATATATTGTTGGATTTGATTTGCTAAAATATTGTTAAAATATTTGCATAAGTGTTCATGAAGAACATTGGTCTGTGGTTTTCTATTCTTGTAATGTCTTTGTTTGAATTTGGTGTCAAGGCTATGCTGTCCTCAAACATTGAGAAGTATTCCCTTCTCTTCAAACTTTTGGAAGAATTTGTGTATAACTGGTATTATTTCTTCCTTAAATGTTTGGTAGAATTCACCAGTGAAGAAATATAGGCCTGGAATTTTCTTTGTGATGAATTTTTTTGTGATAAGATTTTAACTACAAATGCTCTTTAAATAGATATATGGCTATTCTGGTTATCTATTTCTTCTTGAGGAGGTTTTAATAGTTTGTGTCTTTTGAAGAATTTATCCATTTAAAAATAGAACTACCATATGATCCATCTATCCCACTTCTGGGTATATATTTGAAGGAAAAAAACTCACTCTCTCAGAGCAATATCTCTGAATAACCCCCATGTTCATTGCAGCATTATTTACAATAGCCAAGATGTGGAAACAACCTAAGTGCCCATTGATGGATGAGTAAAGAAGAGTTGATACATATATATAAGATGGAATATTATTCAGCCATAAAAAGAAGGAAATCCTGCCTTTTGCAACAATATGGATGGGCCTTGAGAGCATTATGCTAAGTGAAATAAGTCAGACAGACAAAGACAAATACTGTATGATCTCACTATATGTGGAATATAAAAAAACCCTGAACTTATAAAAACAGAGATTGGTGGTTGCTAGAAGCAGGGGGTGGTGATAGGGAGGAAATAGGTGAAGGTGGTCAAAAGGTACAAACTTCCGGTTATAAGCTTATTATAAGCATAATAAGTTCTGGGGATCTAATGCACATCATGGTGACTGTAGTTAACAATACTGTATATTTGAAAGTTGCTAAGCAAGTAGATCTTAAAAGTTCTCATCACAAGGAAAAAAATTGTAACTATGTGAGGTGATGGGTGTTAACTAAATTTATTGTGATAATCATCTCACAATATATACATATCAAATTATTATTTACACTAATACAATGTTATATGTCAATTATGTCTGAACGAAACTAGGGGAAAAAAAGAAGTGTTGCTCTTTGGAGTCCAATTACCTTGAAATACAAACCCAGAGCCCATGCTTTATTGCTTGAGGACTATTTTAATTTTTTTAATTGATGTTCTAATAATTTATAACATTGGGTATTTCCATTGTACTTTATTATTTGTCAGTCACCATACATATGTGACCCTTTACCCCTTTTGTCCACTCCCAGCCTCTGTCCCCTCTGGTAAGCACTGATCTGTTCTCTTTGTCCATGTATTTGTTTATCTTCCACACTTGAGTGAAATCATATGGTGTTTGTCTGTCTCTATCTGGCTTATCTCACTTAACACGATACCCTCAAGGTCCATCGATGCTGTTGCAAATGGGACAATTTTGTCTTTTTTATGGCTGAATAGTATTCCACTGTGTATATACACCATATCTTCTTTATCCATTCGTCAGTTGATGGACACTTGGGTTGCCTCCACATCTTGGCTATTGCGAATGATGCAGCAGTGAAAATAGGGGTGCATAAGTCTCTTTGAATTGTTGATTTCAAATTCTTTGGATAGATACCCAGTAGTGGGATAGCTGGGTCATATGATATTTCCAGTTTTAGTTTTTTGAGAAATCTCCATACTGTTTTCCTTAGTGGCTGCACCAGTTTACATTCCCACCAGCAGTGTAGTGGGGTTCCTTTTTCTCCACACTCTCTCCAACATTTGTTGTTTTTTATCTTGGTGATTATATCCATTCTAGCAGATGTAAGATGATATCTCATTGTAGTTTTGATTTGCATTTCCCTGACGATTAGTGATGATGAACATCTTTTCATGTGCCTGTTGTTCATCTGTATATCTTTGGAAAAATGTATGTTCACATTGAGGATTATTTTTGATATTTAATATATAGACTGCTGGACCCTGCGCCTAGAGATTATGATTCATTAAGTCTGGGACGAGGCCAGGAAATCCACATTTTTATGTCTCCCAGTGATTCTGATGTGAGGCCAGGACTGAGAGCCACTGGAGCAGACGGCCTTTGAAAGTTCGCGTCACTCAGTCCTTGGACTAGGAGCACTGGGTGGGCAGTGCTGCCCTCTAGTGCCTCTGGCTGTGAGCGAGTGACCGGCTGTGTGAGCGCTGATGGTCTTGTCCCTGACACTACTCTGGAGCTTCCTGTCCAGCTGCCTGGAGATCTCAGCTCCTGGGTATGAATGAAAATGCTCAAATATAAAAGCACTGCTGCTGAATAACAGCCACCATGCTGCCCCATCACCAGTGCCTTGACACATCTAAGGTGCTGGGTAATACTTTCTGTGAATGAGATGCAGCACAGCTCCTTTGCAAGGCTTGTACAGAGGGACAAGCACGTCAGTGGCATGTGTGTCGGGATGTTCCTTTGTGGGGTGTGAGGTGACCCACGGTACACACGAATCAGCAACTGTGAACAGTTTCCTGAAGAAACTCCATTACGGTAATTGTGGCGCGGTTGTGTTGTCATGGAAGCAGGGTCTGGCTTTAGCGAGTTTCCTGGAAATAAATGGATGTGAGCCCTTTATAGTTGTGTAGCCCTCCACAGTCCATGGAGGCTTTCTAGGTCCTTCTTTTCCCTGTTTGCTGTTTGCTGTAAACCATGAATCAGGAAGGACAAATGGGAGGATCCAGGCCACACGGTTAACAGTGACAGACAGTGTGTTCACGACGTGAATGTGCCCTTGTTTAGGAAGACACTGGTCCCGCCGTCCCATCCACATGAGCACCCTCCATCAGTGAGAAACACACCAGTAACAAGCCTGTACTCGAGGCCTGCTCTGCAGGAGGGCGTAAGATTGTCCTTGGCTCTAACTCCCCAGCTCTGAGGCAGGGCTGCATGAGAGGCTGGAGAGAAGTTTGCAGCAGAAGGTTCTGACAGCTTCGTGTCATCCTCTTGGTGACTGTGGGTAATCTGTGAGGTAAATAGTACACCGGCTGGAACAGGCGCGAGGTCTGAACTTGATGGCTTGGCCTGGGCAGGAGGTCAGGCTAATGGGAGACTGCGAGCTGTGGCAGCGGCATAGAGGGCAGCAGCAGCTGCAGGAAGCAGGAGCTGGTGGGGTAGGAGATGCCATGTTCTGCTCACCTTCTCTTCATCCCACTGGTGAGGGAGACAGTCCCACCCTAAGGTTCTGGGGATGGCCGAACGCTTGATGCCTGACGCTGGACCTATGAGAAAGACGTCATAGATGTCACAGCCCAGGGGAGGAGGACACCAAGCACCATGCAGGCCCACTGGCTCAGGCTCACGGGGGCCAGAACTGTTGCAGCAGCAGCTGCAGGAGGCCGGGGCAGGGAGGGTAGGAACAACAGAATTAACGAAAGATTCAAGCTGCTCTGTGGGTATATTGACCTGCCTCTAAGAAGCTGCTGCGAGCTGCTTTTTAACTGATTTTTGTTAACCTGTCATTCAGTGCTCTTTGGCTGAAGGAGTCGTCCCCTTCCCGTATTACAGAATTTGCAAGTTCAGGAAACATGTTGAACTGGCTCCAATTCATCCCGTCTTCAGACTGAGACTCTTCTTAAATGATCTTAAATGCAAGGATCCGTTTTGGTTTCATTTTGCTCTCTATTAAAGGGCATTTAAGAAAAATATTCATCAGTCCATTTCCTTGTCAAATCATTTTCAGAATATTCTTCTTTATAGCTAGCAAGAAATCCCTCATGCTAATGATTGGCTTTTTTTTGCCTTTTGTTTTTTAAATTGTAGTTAAACATACTTAACATATAATTTACTATTTTAACCGTTTTTAAGTGTAAATTTCATTGTCATTAGCTACATTCACAATGTTGTGCAACCATCACCACTATCCATTTTCAGAACTTTTTCATCATCCCAAAGAGAAACTCTGTACCTATTAAGTAATAACTCCCTACCCCTTTCTTCCCCAGCCCCTGGGAAGGTTTGTTCTTGATTCATGTGAATTAGTCTTGTCTTTGAAACTAGATTTTTAAGTGTCTTGAGAGCAGGCAGATAACACAAATGTCTTTGTATCTTTGACCCTGCCGAGCTCAGGGATGAGCACAGACTGAGTGTTCACCACACGTGTTCAGTGGTGGACTGGATGCTGGGGGAAGGACCAAATAGCCTCTTCAGAGATTTTGAGCCTAAGAATTTTGGGGGTGGGAGCTGCCCCATGGCTGAGTGGTTAAGTTTGTATACTCCGCTTTGGCGGCCCAGAGTTTCACTGGATCCTGGGTGCAGACATGGCATGGCTCATCAGGCCATGTTGAGGCGGCATCCCACATAGCACAACCAGAAGGGCCTACAGCTAGAATATACTGCTATATACTGGGGGGCTTTGGGGAGAAAAAGAAGAAGAAGAAAAATAAGATTGGCAACAGTTGTTAGCTCAGGTGCCAAATTAAAAAAAAAAAAAGAATTTTGGGGCTGTGGGACCGCTCTGATCAGGGCAAAAACTTCTTAAGGAAAATCCAAAGTCCTGGAGTGTTGGAGGCAAATCACAGTGTCAACAGGGCCATGAAGTTAACATTAACATGTGGATCGGTGGACACAGGGGCGGTGGGTACTGAGGTTGAACAGAAAAAAGCTTGCCCTGCCTAAAGGTGCTCAAATTCAGATTTTCATAAAACTTTCAGCCAAACATTGCAACTATGGTGGGTTCAACTGAAGAGCCACAAGTTTGTGGTCCTTAATCAAAAGCCTCACCAATAACCCATCTCCATGGGTGGGCAGGATGCTCTAAGATCTGTAGAGGCCGTTCTGGAAAATCCAGCTTCAGAAGTGAGCCTCACCATGGGCCTCGATGGAAGGCACTGTTTATGTTTCTTCTCACCTGTCTCAAGCTTGACCACAGGCTGAAAGGAGTCCTTATTTAACTCTTAGGAAGCTATTTAAGAGGCCAGCAGCTGTGTCCTTTCCTTCCCACATTGGACGTGGTCCTCTTCCTGAACCTCTCGATACTGCCCACCTTACTACCTGTGACGTCAGAACCTCCACTTCCTAAGACTTCACAAGACAATGTGTGCCCCATCCTCTTGTGTGTGTCTTAGTTACCTTCCCAGCATGGGTGATGTAGGTCATGGAGTTCCTCTGGCCTAGCCACTCTCTCTCTTATAGGGCATGCAGCATTCATAAAGACTCAGTTATCTGGGGTAGATGCCAGACTATGGTCTTAAGGAGACAGCTGAGCCATCAGGGTAAAGGGACTAGAGAGACATGAAAGAGTGTATGCTGCCTGTGACCTTGGCACCTTTAGGCCCAGGCTCTGAGACCCATGCAGACAACCAGTCACCCTCATCTTAACACCGAGTCACATGAGCTTCCCTGGACAGATAAAGGTCGGTGATGCTGTGCGTGCCCTGGGAAACAGGAGGGCTTTGTTCTCAGTCTGGTACTCTGGTTGCATCCTCTGTGAGGCGGGGATGACAAGTTCTCAAATGTGGAGGCATTAGGTTCCAAGACCCAGAAAGCCTAGGGAGAGGATGGCTAGTGAGGCTTAGATTATGCTGAGCCCCACCTTTGTTCTGTGGGATGCTGGACGTCCCTTATACACTTACAGCTCCATCATCATTATTGCATTAATTATGTGGCAGGTGAAAAAGAGATACCGAGAATTAAGATTGGGACCTACCAGGAGCTGTTCCCAGGTAGGGAAACACTATGACTATGACTTAACCAATTCAGCCCCAAACAAGATTTATCCCCTCACTTTCTCTTGTTACCCTTACCCCGTGCTTTTTTACTGGAGTTTCCTCACTGGATCGCAGAACAGCCCCAAATATGGCTCCTCCTTCTGGCTGGTAGACATTGAGGGCTGTGAGTGGCTAATGTTCTTCGTCTACCAGACCACCCATCCGTTCATCTGTTCCCCTTTTGCTCCTATCTGATTCTGATCTCCCCGCAGAACTTGTTCAGGGAATGGGGGTGGAGGTATCGGGAGCCTCGAAATGAATCAGAAATAAGCAGAGAAAGGAAGTGAAGGGGTGGAAAAGGTAGAGTAGGGAAAAGAAAGGTGGGAGAATGTATAAAATTGGAACACAGAAGAAGTTTGGGAAACATTTGAGGGTTGTGTCTCATTTTAGACGTGAAAAGAAAAGGGTGCCCCAGCCTCATGCACTCACATTTTTGTCTTCAAGTGTCACCAGAGACTCAAACAAAGGGGCCAAGAAAGAACGTCACGAGGTAAAGTCCTGGTCTCTGCCCTGACTCCCCTGCTCGTGGCCGAGGGTCCCTTGGATCTGGTCCCTCTATGACCCCTGGTGCCGGCAGCTGGGCGCTGTCACCACTGAAGGCTCTGACCCCCCAAGTTGACAAATTCTCCCGGAAGACTTTCTTGGGTGGGAAATCAGAGGCTGAAAATGTTCCCAAATTCTCCACCTTACTCCCCGGGAGTGAGAAATTAGGAAGTAGGGCACAAATCCTTAACTGTGGTCATTTACTTGTTTTATGACCCTGTGGAAGTCACTTCATCCCTCAGCCTTGTCATCCATGAAATGGGCATCTGAGGCTCCTGCCTCACTCACAGTGTGGTTGTGAAGATCGGATGAGATTAGGGCCGGGACAGCGCATCATAACTGGTGAAGTCGTCTGCAGTCGTGCCTTAGAGCACTGACTGTTGGTGTTTCCAGTCTCTTCTCATTCAAAGGCTGTCAGCTTCCTCTAGGACGTCCCTGAATTCTCTCCGATTCCGTGTAACACTGTCTCCTCATTTTTCAGCTGGGAGACTTTCCAGGGAAGAAGCTCAGAGGCCCATGGAGCTGCTCTCTGTCATGAAAAGGTCATCTCTTGCTCTCTGCCATCTCCCAGCTCCTCGCCTGGCCTGTGCTGATTTCTCTGCTTGGTCAGGGGCAGGGATGAGGAGAAGGATCATGGCTGGGAGGGAGCCAGACACAGCAGAGGCTGCAGCAAGAGGGTCCCGGAGCAGAAGGGGTCAGATGTCTCAGGAGGGAGGAGTGTCCAGTTCTGTCCTGGGTTGGGCTCACAGTGGTCCTGGAATTCAGGATTTCACTAGTGTGTAATTCGTGTAAGACCCTACGTGGATTTGCACTCAGCCACAAGACAAGTTATCCGGTCAAGAGAATGATAAATAAGTGCATGAATGCGTCATCATTGTCATGTTCTCTTTCAGCTACACCCTTTCAAGAGCAGACCCCTTGGAGTCTGGCTGGACTCTGCTGACCTTACCTACTCCGGTTCTGTCTTCAAGAGCTCCAGTTCCTGGGACAGCCCTCAGACAGGAGCCTGTCATCTCACCCTCTTCTTAAGATCTCTAGAGAATGGGATTGGCTCCCAGGAGATGCTGAGGACAGCAGCAGGGACACCCCATAGTCCCCGGAAGGCAGAGTTCCCAAAAGGACCTCATTTCCCACAGTTTGAAAATACTAAACACCAGGCTGTGGCCTCCTTAGCCCCAAATAAGACTGATTCCAGGTTCCACCTGGTGATGGACCTGGTGATGCCCCATCAGCTGGCCACCACCCACCATCTGCCTTGTTCCCTTCTCCTGGTTCAGCTTCTCAACACAGGTCAGCAGTGAACTCACCCCACCCCCCAGTCTCTCATGGCTCTGTGCACCCATGGATTATCTGAGATCCTACCCCACGAGCCCCAGAACCTCTGCCCAGCCCACCATGACTTGCCAAATGGCACTGTCCTAGGAAGAAAAGTAGATGGGTAAACCCCAGGGGGTGCATACCCCAGGGCTTACAGGACCGGGGGAGGGCAGGGCCAGTCTCCAGGGCATACTCTTCCAAAGACGCCGATGTCACTCCATCAGGAAAAAATGGTTGCCGTGTTTCCCTTCCCAGCCAGGGCTGGCTTCCTGAGGAGGGAAGTGTGCAGTGCCTGCTGTGTGCAGACCCCTCGTGCCCCATCTGCAATGCTGTGGCTCTGGAGATCCAGCAGTTGCTGGTGGGTAAGAACCCTGATCTCCCCCCCATGTCACCGGGGCCATCGCAGGGCTCCTCTTGCCCAGAGATTTTGTCCATGTCTCATCTCTCTTTTGAGCAGAGTCAGGGTTTGCCACCCTGGGACCTGGGGCAGGGATCTCAAGTGCCAGATATATCATGGGACACTGGAGCTCTGTCTTCTTCAAGCCTTGAGAAGCCTGGGACCCCTGTGAAGCAGCAGGGCAAGAGGAAGAGCAACTCTGAATGTGTGTTGGAGAAACCAGGTCAGCAGCCCTTGAATACCTGAGTCCCTTTCTTTCCCTGAACCCAGAGCTCAAGACCCTCAAAGCCCCCATGGCCTTGCACTCCCTTCACCTGCTGTTCCTATGTCCCCAATGCCCTGAGGTATCTTTAAGGGCAGGTATATAAATGCATGCATTTCTACACCGGAGTGCTCCCAAGATCTATGGAAGAGCTCCTATGGCAGCTTATATCACATGCCCAAAGTATTTTCCATGCCTGAGGGGAAAACCATCATTTCTTTAATCATGAATGGCACCTCTTAGGCCTCTGTTGAAAGATGGGCTTTTGTCTCCCTGACCTGGGGCTCATGGGAAGTCAGCCAGTCACTCAAACTCTCTGGGTTTCTGAAGGATCCACTCTGGACCCAGAGCAAGTCCCCTACAAGCAAGGCCCAAATTGCATGGCTCTGGCTCTACCGTCGACCACATTTCAGTCTCTAAGTGGCCTCTGTCCATTGCCTGGGGGACCCGCTGGGCCTTGGTGTGCCATCTGCAGGAGAAACACAGCTACCTTTCTATGGTTCCTCTTTCCTGCACAGTGAATCCCTGGCCTGCCCCTGGAGATCTCTGCACCAAGGGGAGCCCCAGTCCCTTTACTTCAATGATTTCTTCTTCATTCCCTACTGTCTGAAATTTCCTCCACCACAGTTAGCCCACCTTCTTCCCACATTCCTGAATTTGAGCTTCTCCAGCTGACTCTCAACAAGCCCTATCAATGTCCCATTTCCTGCTCTGAACAAGGGTGAAGCGTTGGAGTGGCACCTGCTGCAAAGGCAGCTCCAACTTTGGTGGGGCTTGCCAGCTGGTGCCCCGAGATCTCTGTAGATGCAGAGAACCATACAACACCTCTGTAGATGCAGGGAACCAGGAGACATGTTGTGACCTGTCCCTTGGGACCCAGGGGCCCACCTGTTTGGGGAAGCCCATTTCAGTCCTTGAGAAGGAGGTCATGTCTCCCTGGAGCATGCCCAAAGCTGCTGGGTTCCACCCTCAGAAGGGGTTGATTACCAGGCTGATTCACCATGCTGGGGTGGCCCCAGAAGATCCAGCAGGCCATCCAGTTCCTCCTGCCCCATACTGAGCTGCAGCGTCTGCCCCAGGGCAGCACACTGACCAGTGTGAGTGTCTCCTGGCCTGCAGGCCCAGAGACCAGTGAGACAGTGACGAGTTCTGATCCCCTGTGGCAGCAGGGCCAGTCCACAGTTGCTCTCCTAGGCCACGCAGAGCCACATCGACTACAGATGTGGGAAGATCTGCTAGGGCATTGCCCCTGTCCACATCTGCAGCTGTTGAGATGCAAATCACTGGGTCTGCAGCATTCCAGGGGCCCTGGCAGCAACTTGGGTCCCTTGCACCCTGGAAAGTAAGCCCCTAGATGTGGAGAAAGCAATTACCCCTGCATGGATCAGGACATGACACCCCCTTGCACCCAGGAAAGTAAGGCCCTAGATGTGGAGGAAGCAATTAGTGCCTGCATAGATCACGAAGTGATACTCCCTTGTACCCTGGAAAGTAAGCCCCTAAATGTGGAAGAAGCAGCCCCTGCATGGATCAGGACATGACACCCCCTTGAACCCTGAAAATAAGCACCTAGATGTGGAAGGAGCAATTAGCTTTGCATGGATCAGGAAGTGACACCCCCTTGCACCCTGAAAGTAAGCCCCTAGATGTGGAGAAAGAAATTACCCCTGCATGGATCAGGAAGTGACACCCCCTTGCACCCTAAAAGTAAGCCCCTAGATGTAGAGGAAGCAATTACTCCTGTGTGGATCAGGAAGTGACACCCTGAAAATTGACAGGCCTTGAGCAGCAGCAGCAAGCCTCACCAGATGCTGTCACTGCTCGCCCTGATCAACACCTGCCTGGGTGCCCTCCCAGGGAACAGCTGAGAAACTGGAGACAAGTGTTGGCCTTCCTGTCAGGGCTGCTCCCTGGGATTCTCTGACTTCATGTGTCATAGTCTCCCTGGAGTCTCTCATTCTTTGTGACACACCATGTGCCCTCTCTGACTTCTTCTGTAACACTCCTCCTGGCATCTCTGACTGCATGTGTACCACTCCCCCTAGTGTCTCTGACTTCCTGCTTCACAATCCCACTAGTGTTAGGCAGGAAGTCAGAGATGGGGTTTGTGACACAAGTACAGTCACCAGGGGGCGTGGTACAAAGTCATAGAGGGTATGTGGACTGTTACACATGAGGTGAGAGATGCCAGGGGCACTATAATACATGAAGTCAAAGATGCAATTTGGAGTGTTAAACATGAAGTCAGTGATGCAAGGGGACTGTTACACATGAACTCAGGGACACAAGTTGGATTTTTACACAGGAAATCTGAGACACCAGGGGGAATGTGACACAAGATGTCAGAAACACCAGGGGTAGTGGTACACAGGAAGTCAGAGTCACAAGTGTGTGTGATATTTGAAGTCAGAGATGCCAGAGCAAGTGTGACACATGAAGTTTGAGGCACTAGAGGAAGAGTGACACATGAAGTCAGAGGTTCCAGAATGAATGTTACACAAGAAGCCTGAGACACCATCAGGAGTGTGACACATGAATTTATAGATGGCAGAGGGAATGTGTTGCATGTACTCAGGGAAACAAGGGGGAGTATGACACATGAAGTCAGAGATGCCACAGGCTGTGTTACACATGAAGTCAGACACACCAGGGGGAGTGTGAGACACGAAGTCATGGATGCCAGGTGAAGTGTGATACATGAAGTCAGAGATGCCATGGGGAGTGTGGCTCACGACATCAGAGATGCCATGGGAAGTGTGATTCATGAAGTCAGAGGTGCCACAGCAAGTGTTACACACAAAGTCAGAGACACTAGGAATGTGAAACAAGAAGTTCAAGATGACAGGTTGATTGTGACATGAAGTCAGAGTCACCATGAGGGAGTGTTACACTTGAAGTGAGAAACGCCACATGGAGTGTTACACACGATGTCAGAGATGCCAGGGGGATTGTGACACATGAAGTCAGAGATGATAGTGGAAGTGAGTCAAAAGAAGTGACTGATGCCAGGTGGTGTGTTACACATGAAGTCAGAGACAACAAACTGCAGTGTTACCCATGAAGTCAGATATGCCAGGGGAGAGTTACATAAGAAGTCAGTACTGTCAGGGTGCGTTTTGTGCATGAAGTCACAGACATCAGGCTCAGTTTTATGCACAAAGTCAGAGATGACAGAAGGAGAGTAAAGCACAGTGTCAGAGATGTCAGGGGGAGATTTACACATGATTTCATATCTGAAACTGGAAGTGTTACATACAACATCTGATACACCACAGGGATTGTGACACAGAAATTCAGACACACCATGGGGGTGAGTTACACATGAAATCAAAGATGCCACGTTGAGTATTACAAATGAAGACAAAGACAGCAGGGACAGTGTTACACATGAAGTCAGAGATGCCATGTGGATTGTTACACAGGGAGTCAGAGACACCAGGGGGAGTGTTACACATGGAACCAGAGAGGCCAGGGGCAGTGTTACACACAAAGTCAAAGATGCCTGGTGGAGTGTGACACACAATGTAGGATATGACAGAGCGAGTGTTATACGTGAATACAGAGACAACATGGGGAGTGTGAAACAGGAAGTTACAGATGCCAGGGGGAGTGTGACACATGATGTCAGACACACAAAGTGGTGTGTGACACATGAAGTAAGAGAGACCACATGGAGTGTTATGCATGACGTCAGAGATGCCAGGGGGTGTGTTACACATGAAGTCAGTTATGATTGTGGGAGTGTTATGAACTAAGTCACAGATGCCATGGGGTGTGTTAAGCACGATGTCAGAGACCAGAGGGGCACTGTTACACAGGAAATCAGAGATGCCAAAGAGACTGTGATACACAAAGTCTCAGATAACAAGGGTAGTGTTACACACATAGTCGGAAACGACAGGGGGAGTGTTACATACGAAGTCAGAGAAACCAGGGAGAGAGTTACACATGAATTCAGATATGAAAGGTGGAGTGTTACACACAAATTAAGAGATGTCATGGGGATTCTGACACATGAAGTCAGAGATGCCACGTGGGTGAGTTAC
Source organism: Equus przewalskii (assembly GCF_037783145.1). NCBI lineage: Eukaryota > Metazoa > Chordata > Mammalia > Perissodactyla > Equidae > Equus > Equus przewalskii. The sequence goes on along the minus strand of NC_091856.1, from coordinate 259,907 downwards.
ACACTATTTCATAGATGCCAAGATGAGTGTTTCACATGAAGTCAGAGGTACAAGTTGGAATGTTACACACAGAGCCCAAGATGCCAGGGGCAGTGTTGCACATGAAGTCTGACGTGCTATGTGGAGTGTTACATAGGATGACAGATACCCCATGGGGACTGGGACATAGGATGTCAGAGACACCAGGGAGAGAGTTAGGCACAAACTCAGAGACGACCAGTTGAGTTTGACCCTCAAAGTCACAGACACCACAGGGAGCATTATACATGAAGTCAGAGACTACAGAGGGATTGTTACGCACAAAGTCAGAGATGACAGGGGGAAGTTATGCACAAAGTCAGAGATGACATGGGGACTGTTACACATGAATTCAGAGATGCCACAGGGTAGCATTAGGCAAGAAGTCAAAACACCAGGTGGAGTGTTCCAAATGAAGACAAAGACACCATGGAGAGTGTTACATAGGATGTCAGAGAGACAAGTGGGAGTGTTACACACAAGGTCAGAGGCGCCAGGGGGAGTGTGAAACATGAAGTCAGTGATGCCTGGGGGAGTGTTATGAATGATGTCAGAGATACCACAGGGCTGTGCTACACAGAAGTCAGAGACACCAGTGGGAGTGTTACATGGGAAATCAGAGATGCCACAGGGAGTGTGGCACACGAAGTCAGAGACTACAGGTAGACTGTGACACTCGAACTAACAGATGCATTGGGGAGTGTTACACCCAAAGTCAGAGTCGCCAGTGGGAGTGTTACACATGAAATGATAGATGGTAGGGTGAGTATGAGACACGAAGTCAGAGACACAAGGGAGAGTGTGACACGAAGTCAGAGATGACATGGGAAGGGTTATGCACAAAGTCAGACATGATGGGGAGTGTGAAACATGACGTCACAAATGCCATGGGGAATGTGATACAGGAAGTCATAGACCACAGCTGAAGTGTGAAACACAATGTCAGAGAGGCCAGGAAGAGTGTGACAAAGTCAGAAACACCATGTGGAGTGTTACACGTGAAGGCAGAGATGTCAGGTTGTGTGTTACACATGGGGTCAGAGACAACTGGGGGATTGATATGCATGAAGTCAAAGACGCATGGGGGAGTGTGACATTCAAGGTCGGAGATGCCATGTGTGGTGTGACACATAAATTCAGAGACACCAATTTGAGTGTTACACACAAAGTGAGAGATGCCAGGGGAATTGTTACAAATTAAGTCATAGACGTGAAGGAGAGTGTTACACAGGTTGTCAGCGCCAGTGGAAGTGTTCCACAAGATGTTATAGATGGCATGGTGAATGTGATGCATAAAGTCAGAGACACGAAGAGCAGTGTGACACACGAAGTCAGAGACTACGGTGGAGTGTTAAACAGGACGTCAGAGACAGCAGGGAGAGTGTTACACACAATGTTAAAGAGACCAAGGAGAATGTTAGATAGGAATTAAAAGACACCAGGTAGAGAGTGACACTCAAATTCAGAGCTGACATGAGGTGTGTGACACACAAAGAGATGACACTAGGGAGTGATGAGCACGAAGTCAAAAACACACGGGGGAGAGTGACACACAAATTCTGAGACTACAGGGGGCTTATGGTAAATTAATTCAGAGATTAAATGGGGGATTCTTATGCACGATATCTGTCATGCCATGGGCTTTGTGACACACAAAGGTGGAAACGTCATGTAGTTTGTTACACAGGAATTCAGAGACTCCATGGGGATTGTTACACACCCAATCAGAGATGCCATGTGTGGTGTTACACAGGAAGCCATAGACACCAGCAGTAGAGTTACAAATGAAACCAGAGATGCCACGGTGGGGGTTACACATGCAGTCTGAGATGCCAGGCAGCATGGGAAATGTGAATCAGAGACACAACATGGAGTGTTACACATGAAGTGCAAGATGCAAGGGGGAGTGTGACACATGAAGTCAGAGACGCCAGGGCAAGTATTACACAGGAAGTTAGATACTCCACAGAGAGTGCTATGCATGGATTCAGAGACCACATGGGGACTGTTACACAAAAAGTCAGAGCTGCCATGGGGTAGTATCAGGCAGGAAATCAAACACACCAGTAGAATTGTTTTGAACAAAGTCAAAGACACCTGCGGGAGTCTTACTCAGTATGACAGAGACCAGTGGCAGTTTTAGGCACAAAGTCAGAGATGCCAGGGGGAGTGTTACACACGAAATCAGAGACACCAGGTCGATTATTACACATGAAGTCTGAGACACTAGCAGGAGAGTGACACATGAAGTCAGAAAAGTCAGGCGTGCTGTTACAAAGGTAGTCAGGAACACCAGGGTGTCTGTGACAGATGGAGTCACAGACTCCACGGGGAGTATCAGACACGATGTCAGAGACGCCAGGGGGAGAGTGACAGATGAAGTTAGAGGCACAAAGGCAAGTGTTACACACAATGTCAAATACCAGAAAGAGTGTGACACATGAAGTTAGAGGCACAGTGTGGATTGTGACACACAAAGAGATGCAACAGTGAGTGTTACACTCAAAGTCAGAGATGTCAGGGAGTTTGACAAAATCACAGATGCCAGTGTGAGTGTTACACAAGATGTCTGAAAGTCCATGGGGGATGGTTACACTCGAAGACAGAAAGGCCACTTTGAGTGTTACACATGAAGATAGAGACACCAGAGGGTGTTTACTATACAAAGTCTGAGACACCTCATGGAGTGCTACACACAAAGTCTGGGACACCAGGGGGAGCATTGCACCCCAATTCAGAAAGGGCGTGTGGAGTGTTACCCACAACATCAGAGACTCCAAGGGGACTGTGATATGCAGACTCAGTGACAATGGGGTGAGTGTTACACATTATGTCAGAGATTCCAATGGGGCATGATACACATGAAGTCAGAGGTGACAGGGGGAGTCTGTGCACAAAGTCAGACAAACCAAGGGGTTCGTTACACAAGAAGTCAGAGACGCCGTGGGACCTGTGACACATGATGACTGAGAAGACAGTTCCTGGGTGACACTCGAAGTCAGAGAGGCCACAGAAAATGTTACACGTGAAGTCAGAGATGCCAGGGGAAGTGTTATACATGAAGTACGAGAAGCCCACGGGAGTGTTAGACATGAAATTATAGATGGCAGGAGGAGGGTGATGCACGAAGTCAAAGACACCAAAGGGAGTGTGACACAGGAAGTCAGAGATGCCATGGTGTGTGTTACACACAAAGTCATACATGCAAGTAGGAGTATGATACATGAAGTCAGGGACGCCAGGCCAAGTGTGACACGTGAAGTCAGAGATGCCTTGGTATTATGCACGAGGTCAAAGATGCTAGTAGGATTGTGACACATGAAGTCAGAGATGACTGGTGGACTGTTACAATGTCAGAGATGCAAGGGGGAGTGTTACACATTAACTCTGAAATACCATGGGGATTACCACACACGAAGTCTGAGATGCAAGGGGGAGTATGACACATGAAGTCAGAAAGGCCAGTGACAATGGTGGACAGGAAGTCAAAGACACCAATATGTGTGTGACATACGAAGTCATAGACACCAAGCGGAGTGTGACACATGAAGTCAGAGATGCCACATGGAGTGTGACACAAGAATTCAGAGATGGCATTGGTAGTGTTACACATGAAGTAATAGATGGCAGGCGGAGTGTGATGCAAGTACTCAGAGATACAAGAGGGAGTATGACACGAAGTCAGAGCCACAAAAGAGAGTGTGACACATGAGCTCAAAGATGCCAGGTGGAGTTTTAAATATGATGACAGAGATGAGAAGGGGTGTGTTACATATGAACTCAGACAAAAGGGGTATTGTTACACACAAAGTCTGAGATGCCAGGGTGATTGTGATGGATGAAGTCAGAGACACCATAGGGAGTGTCACACATGAAGTCAGAGGTGCCAGCAGGTGTATTATAAATATAGTCAGAGACAACAGTTGGATCGTTACCCACTAAGTCAGAAACGAATGTGTAATGTGACAGACAAATTCAGAGACACCAAGAGGATGTGTTACACAAAGAGTGAGAGACACTAGGTAGATTGTTACACACAAATTCAGAGGTGAAAGGGGGATTGTGAATCAAGAAGTCAGAGACTTCAGAGGGAGTGTTAGACACGAAGTCACAGATGCCATGAGGAGTGTTACACAAATAATCATTGACACCAGATAGATTGTGAACACATGAAATCAGAGACAACAGGAGATTTGTGATTCACTAAGTCAGAGATGAATGGTGGTGTGTTACACTTGAAATCAGAGATGCTGGGGGAGAGTTACACAAGAAGTCAGAGACTACAGGGGGAGTGTTACACACAACGTCAGAGACACTACAGGGAGTGTGACACAGGAAGACACAGATGCAATGGGGAAATGAACAAGAAGTCAGAGACGACAGGGGGAGTGTTAGCCACAAAGTTAGAGATTCCACATGAAGTGTTACACAGAGTCAGATACGCCAGGTAGAACGTGACCCAGAAAGTCAGAGTACAGGGTCATTGTGATGCACAAAGTCAGAGATGTCAAGAGGAGTGTTTATACATGAAGTCAAAGACACAAGGGGATTACTAACACATGAAGTCAGAGATGAGCGGTGTAGTGTGACATACCAAACCAGAGATGCAGCAGGGAGTGTGACACACGAAGTCAGACACAACATTATGACAAATTCATAGATGACAGGGTGAGTGTTACACACGAAGTCAGAGACAAAGGGGGAGTGTTACACACGGAGTCAGAGACGCCACTGGTGAGTGTTATGCACGAAGTCAAAGACACCAGGAGCAGTGTTACACATGACATCAGAGATACCATGGGGAGTGTTACACAGGCCGTCAGAGATGCCAGGGCAATTGTGAAACATGAAGTCAGAGAAGCCAGGGGCAGTGTCATGCAGGAAGTCACAGATGCCCCAGGGAGTGCTGGGCATGAAGTCAGAGATGCCAGGGGAAGTGTGACAGTCGAAGTTAGAGACACCAGGTGGATTGTGCCACATGAAGTCATAGCCTCGATGTTGAGTGTTTAACAGAATGTCAGAGACACCAACCAGAGTGTGACACAAAAGCCAGAAGACAGGGAGTATGACACATGGAGTCAGAAATGCCACACAGAGAGATACACATGAATGCAGAGATGCCAGAGGGAGTCTTAAAATGAAGTCAGTGATTCCTGGGGGAGTTTACAAACGAAGTCAGAGATGCAAGGGTGGAGTGTTGCACACAATGTCAGAGATGCCAGGGGGGTTGTTATGCAGCATGTCAGAGATGCCATGTGGTGTGAAACGAAATCAGAGATGCCACAGGTGAGTGTTGCACTCAAATCAGTGATGCAACAGAATGTGTGACACACGAAGTCAGATATGACAGGTGGTGTGTGACACCTTAAATCACAGAGGCCACAGAGAGTGTAACACAGTCAAAGATGACGGGATGTGTGGCACACATAATCAGAGATACCAGGGTCAGTGTTTCCCACCAAGTCAGAGAGGCCATGGGGAGTGTGGCATATAAAGTCAGAGATGCAATGTGCCATGTTACACACGATGTCAGAGACAGAAGGTGTATTGTTACATATGAAATGAGAAAGGCCAAGGTGAGGGTTTCAAATGAAGTCAGAGTCACCAGGGTGAGAAGACAGGGGAGAATGACACATGAAATCAGTGACAACAGGGGGAGTGTGACATGAATTCAGAGACTCCACGGTTGAGTATTACAGACGAAGTCACAGAAACCAGGGGGAGTTATGCACAGAGTCAGAGACACCACAGGGTGTGTATCACATGAAGCCAGAAGTGACAGGTGAGTGCGACACATGAAGTCAGAGACATCAGGGACAGAGTTGCACACTAAGTCGTGGATGACTCAGGGAGTGTTACACAGAAATTCAGAGACATCTCATGGGAGTGTTACAAAGTCAGAGACGACAGGGATAGATTTATGCACAGAGACACCAGGGGTTGAGTTACACACAAATTCAGTGATGCCAGAGGGAGTGTTAAGCAAAAAGTCAGAGATGACAGTGTGAATGTTATGCACGACATCAGAGACACCATGGGGATTGTGATGAACGACGTCAGAGATAACAGGGCAAGTATGACACGTGGAGTCAGAGATGGCAGGGGGAGTTTTACACATGAAGTCAGAGACACCAGGGGTCATATTATGAACAAAGTCAGGGACAACTGGGGGAGTATTACACACCAAATCAGAAACAACAGTTTTTGTGTGACACATGAATTCAGTGACACCACAGGGAGTATGACACATGATGTCAGAGAGCCCGGGAGGGTGTTACTGATGAATTCAAAGAGGCCATGGGGGAGTGTTACACAAAAAGTCAAAGAAAAGAGTGAAGTGTTACACATGACTTCAGAGAGACCAATGGGAGTGTTACACATGATGTCAGAGATGCCAGAGGGAGTGTGATGCATGTAGTCAGAGACGACAGGAGTTGTGTTATGCAAGAAGTCAGAGACCACAGTCAGAGTGTTATGCATGAAGTCAGAAAGGACACGGGGGAATATGATGCAGGATGTCAGAGATGACAAGGGTTGTATGACAAAAGAAGTCAGAGGGACTACGTGGAGTGTTACACATGATGTCATGTACACCAGGGGGAGTGATACACACGAAGTCAGAGATGCCAGGGTGAGTGTCACACACAAAGTCACTAACATGATGGGGAGTGTTACACATGAATTCACAGATACCAGGGGGAGTGTTAGGCAAGAAGCCAGAGAGACCAGGGAGAGTGTTACACAGGAATTCAGAGACACCACAAGGAATGTGACACACAAAGTGAGAAACAACAGTTGGAGTCTTACACAAGAAGACAGAGATGACATTGGGAGTATGACACACAAAGTCAGAGATGTGACATGCCATGTAACGTACAATAGACAACATGAGGAGTGACACTCATAAAGTCAGATATGCCAGGGGGATTGTTACACATAAAGTCAGAGACGCCACGTGGAGTGTTACACAGGATCAGACAAAAACATCATGCAGATTGTTACACATGAAGTCAGAGATGCCAGGGGGTGAGTTAAACATGAAATCAGAGATTCCAAGAGGAGTGTTAGACATGAAGTCAGAGAGACTATTTGAAGTGTTGCCATGAAGTAGGATACGACAAGTTGGATTGTTACACATGAAGTCATAGATGCCAGAGGAGGTATGACAAATGAAGTCAAAGACACCAGAGAAAGTGTTATACACGATGTCAAAGACAACAGGGGGAGGGTGACTCCTGAAGTCAGAGATGACAGGTGGATTGTGACACACAAAGTCAGGGACGCCATGAGGGCTTGTTATGCATGAAGTAAAAAAAAACCAGATAGAGTATGATGCAGAAAGGCAATGACATCACTGGGAGTGTGAGAAAGTCAAAGATGACAGATAGCGTGTGACACGAAGTCACAGACACCACAGTGGAGTGTTATTCACGAGTCAAAGACACCAGGGAGTGTGTTACACAGAAAGTAAGAGAGACCCCAGGGAGCATTACACACGAAGTCAGGGAAGCCATGGGAGAGTGTTATGCACGAGTTCAAAGACACCAGGGAGAGTGTGACACACAAAGTCAGCCACAAAAAGGGAAGTGTTTCACACAAAGTCAGAGAGCAGGGAAAGTGTTACTCATGAAGTCAGTCATGCCACGAGGGAGTGTTAAGCACAGGGTCAAACACACAAGGGGGAGTGTTACACACAAAGTCAGAGACACCAGGGGGAGTGTTATGCATGAAATCACAGACAACAGAGTGAGTGTTACGCATGAAGTCAGAGACACCAAAGGCAGTGTCACACACGAAGTCAGAGATGACAGCTGGAGTGTGACACACAACGTCAGAGATGTCAGGTGGAGAATGACACGCAAATTCAAAGTTGCCACTGGGGAGTGTTACAAATGAAGTCAAAGACACCAGGTGGAGTATTGCACAAGAAGTCAGACACATCAGGCTGAGTGTTACACATGAAGTCAGTGATGTCACAGAGAGAGTTACACACAAAGTAAGAGAGGCCACAGGGAGTATTACACGTGAACTCAGAAACGCGATTGGGAGTTTGATGCACAATATCAAAGATGCAAGGGTGACTGTTACACAGGAGGTCAGAGATGCAACTGGGAGTTTTACACACCAAGTCAGAGACACCAGCGAGGAGTGCTACACACGAAGTCAGAGACACAAGAGGGAGTGTGACACATTGTCAGTGACCCCACGGACACTGTGATACATGAAGTCTGAGACAACACACGGAGTGTGGCACACGAAGTCAGAGATGCATCAGAGGTGTTACACACAAAGTCAGAGATGCGACAGGGAGTATTACACATGAAGTCCATGATGCCAGGGCAAGTGTTACTGAGTAGAAGATGCCATGGGAAAGTATTAAGCACAAAGTCAGAGATGCCACAGGTGTTTTACATGCCAAGATAGAGACATAACGTGCAGTGTTACACATGAAGTCAGAGATGACAGGAGAGTATTACAAAAAAAATCTGGAGAGACACCAGGGGAAGTGTAAGGCAATAAGTCAAAGTCACCAGGTGGAGTGTTACACATGAAGTCAGAGGCATCACTGCTGAGTGTTACACAGGAATCCTCAGACAATTGGGGGAGTTTTATGTACAATGAGAGAGAAACCATGGTGGAATATTATGTATGAACTCAAAGAGAATGGGGAGTGTTATACACGAAGTCAGAGACAACAGGGGGAATGTGACAAACAAAATCAGAGATGACTGGCAGTGTGTGACACATGAATCCAGAGACACCAGAGGGAAGTGTTACACACAAAGACAGAGATGACACAGGGAGTGTTATGCATGAAATCAGAGATGCCACACGGTATGTTACACATAACTTGAGAAACAATATGTAGAGTGTGACACATGAAGTCAGAGAAAATAAGGGGATTTTGACACACAAATCAGAGATGCCATGAGGAGTGTGACCCACAAAGTCAGAGAGCAAAGGTGAAGTGTGAAACAAAATGTCAGAGATGCTATGGTGACTGTGACACAAAACATCACAGATGCCAATGGGAATGTTACACACGAAGTCAGATATGCCATGTGAAGTGTGACATCTGAGGTCAGAGAAGCCAAGGGGACTGTGACACATGAAGTCAGAGGCAACAGATGAAATGTGACATACAATTTCAGAGATGCCAGGGTGTGTGTCACACAAAGTCAGAGAGGCCACATGGAGTGTTACACACTATGTCTTAGATGCCTTGGGGACTGTGACACAGGAAGTCAGAGATGCTAGGGAGTGTATTACACACAATACCAGAGACACCAAGGACAGTGTTACACACAAAGTCAAATGGGTCAGAGGGATTGTGATGCACTAATTCAGAGAAGCCATGGGGAGTGTTATGCATAAAGTCAGAGATGCCATGTGGAGTTTTACTCATGAAGTCAGAGACAACACATGCATTACACACGAAGTCAGAGATGTCATTGGGACTTTTACAAATGAAGTGAAAGAAACCAAGTGTAGAGTGACACTCAGAGTGATAAATGACAGGGGTTGTGTGACATATGAAGTCCGAGATGAAAGGTGGAGTGTTACTCATGAAATGAGAGATGCCACAGGGGAGTGTTATGCATGAAGTTAAAAATACAAGGGGGAGTGCTACACACAAAGTCAGAGAGACAAGGGAGAGTGTGACACACGAAGTCAGAGCAGCCATGGGGAGTATTACACAAGAAGTCAGTGAGGCAATGGGGAGTGTGAAAAACTAAATCAGAGACACCATGGTGAGCGTTACACAGGAAGCCAGAGACACCAGGGGGAAATTTTACACGTGAAGTTAGACATGCCAGTGTGTCTGTGATGCAAGAAGTCAGAGATGACAGGTGGAGTGTTAAGCATGAAGACAGAGATGACATTGGGAGCATGACACACGAACTCAGAGACAACATGTGCCATGTTACTCATGAAGACAGATGACATGGGGAGTGTTACACCTGAAGTCAGAGAAGCCAGGGGGATTGTTACACATGATCTCAGAAATGCCAAGTGGAGTTTTACACATAAAATCCGAGATTCCAGGCAGAGTATGACACATGAAATCAGAGATACCACATGGAGTGTTACACACAAAGTTTCTGATGCCACAGTGGAGTGTTACACACAACAGCAGAAATGCCACGGGGATTGTTACACATGATGTCAGATACACCAAGAGGAGTGTTACACATGAAGTCAGAGATGGCAAGGGGGAGTGTCAAGCATGATGTCAAAGACAGCAGGGTGAGTGTTAAGCATGATGCCAGGGATGCCATGGGGAGTGTTACACATGAAGTCATAGGCAACATGAGGATAGTTACACACGAAGTTAGAGATGCCAAGGGAAGTGTTACAAACGAAGTTCAAGACATCAGGGGGAGTGTTATGTACGAAGTCAAAGACAAAATTTGTTGTATTACACTTAAAGTCAAAAACACCAGCAGGAGAGTGATACATGACATCTGAATCAATACGGGGATTGTAAAACACGAAGGGAAAAGTTGACCAGTAGTGTTACACATGAAGTGAGAGACGCCAGGGGGAGTGTTGCAAGCAAAGTCAGAGACACCGGGGGAGTGTTACACATGAAGTCAAAGACACCAGGATACAGCGACAAACATACTCAGAGATGACAGGGGGACTGTGAAACATAGAGTCAGAGACACCACGCATGAGTGTTACACACGAAGTCAAAGACCAGGAGGAGTCTGACTGATGAAAGAGAGAGGCACAGGAGAGTGTTATGCATGAACTCAAAGAGAACAAAGTGGGGTTTACAAACAATGTCAGAAACTCAAGGGGTACTGTGACACACAAAGTGAGAGATGCCAGGAAGAGTGTAATGCACAACTTCAGAGGTACCTGGGTGAGTGTTACTCATGAAGACATAGATGAGGCAGGGAGTTTTAGGCACGAAGTCAGAGCAACCAGGGGTAGTGTTACATAGGAGGTTAGAGATGCCACAGGGAGTGTGACACACGAAGTCAGACATGACAGCTCGAGTGAGACACCTGAAGTCAGAGATGCAAGGGGGAGTGTGATAAAGTTAGGGACTCCAGGAGGAGTGTGACACACAAAGTCAGAGATGCCACAGGGAGTGTTACACACAAAGTCATAGATGCCAGGGGGTTTGCTATACACAAAGACTGAGATGCCAGTGGGAGTGTTACACACGAACTTATAGACAACAGAGGGAGTGTGATGTATGAAGTCAGAGACACAAGTGGGAGTATGAAACACGAAATCAGAGATGCAATGGGGTGTGTTATACAGGAAGTGTGATACGCCAGGGGAGTGTGATAAATGGAGTCAGGGATACAAGGTGGAGTGGGAAAAAAGAAGTCAGCGAAACCACAGATAGTGTTAAACACAAAGTCAAAGATGCTATGGGCAATGTGATACACAAAGTCGTAGATGCCAGGGTTAGTTTGACAGACAAATTCAGACAGGTCAGGGTGAGTGTAACACTGAAGTCAGTGATGCTATGTAGCATGTTATACATGAAGTCAGAGATGCCAGGGGGATTGTTAGACATGAACTCAGAGACACTAGTCACCTTATCACAAAGAAAGCCACAGATGCCATGGGGAATATGACACAGGAAGTCCTTGATGACAACTGGAATTTGACACACGAATTCAATAATGACATAGAGAGCGTTACACATGAAGTCAGAAATCCCTTGGAGTGGTTACACACAAATTCAGAGATGCCATGGGGGAGTTATACACATGAAGTCAAGGAAACCGAGTGGAGTGTTAGACATGAAGTCAGACACACCAGGACAAATCTTACACAGGATGTCAGAGACGCCACAGGGAGTATTACACACAAAGACAGAAATGCCAGGGGATGTGTGACACACAAAATCAGAAACGCCAGGTTGATTGTGACACACAAGATCAGAGATACCATGAGGAGTGTGACACACGAAATCACAGACACTGGATGGAGTGTGACACATGATGTCAGAGAGCCCATGGAGAGTGTTACACAAGAAGTCAGAAATGCCAGAGTTAGTGTGACACATGAAGTCAGAGACCCAAGGGGGAGTGTGAGACATGAAGTCAGGGATGCCAGTGGGTGTGTGACACACAAAATCAAAAATGACAGGGGGAGTGTTACACACAAAATGAGAGACACCATGGGGAGGGTTACACACCATGTCAGAGATGCCAGGTGTAGTGGTTCACATTAAATCAGAGACACCTTGCAGAGTGACTCATGATGTCTGAGAACACAAGGGGAGTGTGACACACAGAGTCAGAGACGCTAGGGGAAGTGATACAAATGAAGTCAAAGACCAGGTGGAGTGTTACAAACGAAGTCAGAGACACCAGGGAGAGTGTTACACACGAATACAGAGATGCCAGGGGGATTGTGACAACCAAAATCAGAGAGGACAGGGAGAGTGTGACACAGACTCAGAGTTGCCAGGGAGAGTATCAAACACGAAGTCAGGTAATCCACAAGTAGTGTTATCAACAAAGTCAAAGACTCAAGGGAAGTGTTAGGCATGAAGTCAGTGATGCCACATTGAGAGTGACACACAAGGTCAGACACAAATGTTATGATATGACAAATGAAAACAGAAACACCACGTGGAATGTTGCATCCAAGTCAGGAACGTCAGGGGGTCTGTTACACATGGAATCAGAGGCAACTGTAGGAGTGTTACACAAGATGTCAGAGATGACAGGGGAAGTGTTGCAGACAAAGTCAGAGATGCCAGGTGGAGTGTTACACATGAAGTCAGAGATCCCATGGGGGAGTGTTATGCACGAAGTCAAAGAACCAGGGGATTGTTACACAGAAAGTCAGATATGACATGGGGAGTGTTACGCATAAAGACAGGCAGGACATATGGAGTGTGACACCTAAAGTCAGAGACACCACCAGGGTGGAGACAGAGGATGTCAGAGATGACACGGAGAGTGTGACACATAAAGTCAGAGAGAACTCAGGGGAGTGTTATGCATGAAGTCAGTCTTGCAATGGGGTGTGTGACACACAAATTCAGAGATGACAGGTGGAGTGTGACACACAAAGTCAGAGATACCATGGGGAGTGTGACACATGAAGTTACAGACGCCACTGGGAGTGTTAACACAGCGTCAGAGAGACCAGGTCAATTGTGACACACGAAATCAGAGACAACAGTGGGACTGTGAATCACAAAGTCAGAGATTAATGGTGAAGTGTGACACATGAAGTCAGAGAGGACAGGGGAAGAGTTACACAAGGAGTCTGATTTGACAGGGGTGTGTTGCACAATGTCAGAGATTCCACAGGGAGTGTGACACACTAACTCAGTGATGCCACAGTGAAATGTTGCACATGAATTCAGAGATAAGAGGAGGAGTGTTATGCATGTAGTCAGAGACGTCAGGCAGAGTGTTACACACAGGGTCTGATACACCAGGTTGAGTGTGACATATTAAGTCAGAGAAAACAGGGGAATTGTGATGAACGAAGTCAGAGATGTCAGGGGGAATGTTACACATGAAGTAAAAGATATCAGGAGTTTAGTTACACAGGAAGTCAAAGACATTGGGATGGTGACACACAAAGTCAGAGATGACAGGTGGATCGTGACAGACAAATTCAGAGATGCCACTGGGCAGTGTTTCACAGGAAGACAAAGACACCAGGATATGTGTTACACACAACAACAGAGATGTCACAGGAAGTATTACATATGAGGTCAGAGATGTCAGGATGATTGTGTCACATGAAGTAAGATGCCAGGGTGAGTGTTATGCACAAATTCAGAGATGCCACAGAGAGTGTAAGGCATGAAGTCAGAGACACCACAGGATGTTATACACATGATGTCGCAACACCATGTGGAGTGTTACACACTAAGTCAGAGATGCCACAGAACATATTACAAGTGAAGTCAGAGACAGCAGGGGGAGTATTACACATGAATTCAAAGACACCATGTGGAGTGTTATGCATGAAGTCAAATACACCAGGGGAGAGTGACAAACAAGTCAGAGACAACAGTGGAAGTGTGACACATGAAGTCAGAGATGTCACAGGTGAGTATTAAAGACAAAGTAAACAGACAAAAAGGGGAGTTTTACTCACAAAGAGAGAGATGCCATGGGGGAGTGCTATGCACGAACTGAAAGATAACAAAGTGAGTATTACACATGAAGTCACAGATGACAGTGACAGTGTGACACACAAGTCAGAGATGGCATAGGGGAGTATTACACACTAAGTCAGTCACATCACGGTGTGTGTGGTGCACAAAGTCATATAGGACAGGTGGAGTTTGACACACGAAATCAGATAGTCAATTGGAGTGTAACACACAGAGTAGAGACAACAGGGGGAGAGTTACACACGAGGTCAGAGAACCCACACAGGAGAGTTAGGCACGAAGTCAAAGACACCAAGGGGAGTGTTATGCAGGATGTCACAGACACCACGGGGAGTGTGACAAACCATCTCGGAGATGAAAGGTTGAATGTGACGCATGAAGTCAGAGACACCACTGGTAGTGTTACACATGATATCTGAGATGCCAGAGGGTGTGCGACACATGAACTCAGAGACACCATGTGGAGTGTTACACATGAAGTGAGAGACACTGTGGGAGTGTTTCACATGAGCAGGGCAAGCCAGGGGTTGTGTTACACACGAAGTCAGAGAGGTGATGTGGAGTGTTACACATGATGTCAGAGATGACAGGGAGACTGTGACACAGGAAGTCAGAGATGCCAGTGGCAGTGTTACCCACAAAGTCTGTGAAGTCATGGGAGTGTGACACATGATCTAAGAGATGCCAAGTGGAGTGTTACAGATGAAGTCCTAGATGCCATGGGGGAGGGTTAACATGAAGGCAGAAATGCCACATGGAGTTTACACATGAAGTCAGGGACGACAGGGGCATTTTTACACACAAAGTCAGAGACGCCACTTGAATTGTTACAAATGAAGCCTGAGACTCCAGGCAGAGTGTGACACACAAAGTCAGAGACACCAATGGTAGTGTTACACTTGAAGTCAGAGACAGCAGGCATGTGTGGCACACGAACTCAAAGATGCCACGTGGAGTGTTACACATGAAGTCAGAGAAGCCAGAGGTTATGTTACACAGGAAGTTCGAGAGGATACGTGAAGTATTACACTCGAGGTCAGAGATGCCAAGGGAACTGTGACACACGAAGTCAGAGACAAAAGTGTGAGTGTTACACAAGAAATCAGTCACGCCTGGGGGAGATTTATGAGTGAATTCAGATACAGCACAGGGAAGTGTTACACAAGAAGTCAGAGACATCAGGGGGAGTGTAACACATGAAGTCAGAGATGACAGGTGGAGTGTGAAACATGAACTCAGAGTCACCATGTGGAGTATTACACATGAAGTCATAGATGCCATGAGGCGTGTTACTCATGAAGTCAGAGACATCATGGGGTAATGTTATGCACAATGTCAAAGACATCAGGGGTAGTCTAACACATAAAGTCACAGAAAAATGTTGGAGCATTAAACATGAAGTCAGAGACACCATGTGGGACTCTTACGCATGAAGTCAAACTCACCTGGTGGAGTGTTTACCACCAAGTCAGAGACTCCACGTGAAGTGTTACACATGGAAACAGAGAGGCCTCGAGGGAGTGTTACATTTGAAGTCAAAGACTCCAGGGGTTATGTTCCACACGAGATCAGAGACACCAGGGAGAATGTTACGCACACAGTCAGAGATGCCAGGGGAACTGTTACACACGAAGGCAGTGTTGAGAGGGTGCATGTTATGCAAGAAATCATGGACTACACCAGGGGTGGTGTTACACACCAAATCTGAGATGACAGGTGGAGTCTTATGCATGATGTCAGAGGAGCCAGAGGGAGTGTTACGCATGAAGTAAGAGACCCATGGGGGAGTGCTACACACGATGTCATAGACAACAGGGGGAGTGTTACACAATGTCAGAGATGCTATGGGTAGAGTTACACAAGAAGTCAGATATGACAGGTGGAGTGTTACACACAACTTCAGAGACACTACAGGGAGTGTGACACATGAAGTCAGAGAAGACAGAGGGAGTGTTATGCATGAAGTCACAGACACCATGGGGAGTGTTACATACAGAGTCAAAGATGTCAGGTAGAGTGTGACACAAGAAATCAGAGATGACAGGGTGATTGTCAGACAAGATTCAGAGATCCCATGGGGTGTGTGACACACAAAGAGAGACCACTGAGAGAGTGATGCAAGAATTCAGAGATGCCAGGGGGAGTGTGACACAGAAAGTCAGAAATGCAATGAGGAGCATTAGATACAGAAACAGAGACATCAGGAGGAGTGGTATACATTAAATAAGAGACGCCAGGCAAGTGTGACTCACAATCTCAGAGATGATGGGGGAGTGTCACACATGAAATCAGAGATGCCAGGTGCAGTGCTACACACGAAGTCAGAGACAACAGGGGGAGTGTTACACACATTTAGTGTTACACAGGAAGTATGAGACACAGACTGAGACACAAGAGGTCAGAGACTCCAAGGGATTTGTTACACATGAAGTCAGATACGCCAGGGGTAGTGTGACACATGAAGTCAGAGTCACCATGTGAAGTATGAGGCAAGATGATATAGACAATAGGGGGAGTGTAACACATGAAGTCAGAGACCACAGGTGAGGTCTGAAAACACGAAGTCAGAGATGCCAGGCATAGTGTTAAACATGAATTTGGAGACACCAGGGAGTGTGTGATGCATGACATTAGAGATGCCACGTGTAGTGGTACTCATGGTGTCACAGACGCCTTAGCGTGTTACAAAGTCAGAGACACCATGGGGAGTGTTACATGTGAAGTCAGAGACAGCAATTGGAGGTTTACAGATGAAGTCTGATAGGACAGTGGGCGTGTGACACACCATGTCAGAGGTTCCAGGGGCAGTGTTACACACGAATTCAGAGAGGCCAAGGGGAGTGTGATACACGAATTTAGAGACATCACATAGGAAAGTTACACATGAAGTCAGAGATGCCATAGTGGGTGTTATACATGAGGGCAGAGACAGCAGGGGGTGTGTTACTCAAGAAGTCAGAGACACCAGGTGGAGTGCTACACACAAGGTCAGAGTCACCTTGGGGAGTGTGACACACCAAATCAGAGATGCTACAAAGTTAGAGGCACCACGGGGAGTGTTAGACACAAAGTCAGAGATGCCAGTGGGAGTATGACACATGAAGATAGAGATTCCAGGCAGATTGTGACACACTAGATCAGAGACACCATAGTGAGTCTTACACTAATAGTCAGGGATATCAGAGAGTGTGTACCACAGAATGTCCAAGAGGTCACATTGAGTGTGACATAGGATGTCAGAGACACTAGGTGGAATGTTACACAAGAAGTCAGAGATAAAATGTGGACTGTTACAAATGAAGTGAAATATGACAGGGAGATCGTTACGCACCAAGACAGCGATGCCATGGTTTCGTTTTACACGAGAAGTCAAATACAACAGGGGAGGTATTACACACTAAGTCAGAGATGACAGAGGGAGTGTGACACAGGAAGTCAGAGACATCATGGGGGAGTGTTACACTTGAAGGCAGAAAGTCCACATGTAGTGATACAAATGCAGTCAGAGACACCAGGAGGTGTGTACCTCATGAAGTCAGAGACATCACATGGAGTGTTATACACAAAGTCAGAGATACCAGGAAGAGTGTGACACACAAAGTCAGAGATGTCACAAGGAGTGTTACATATGAATTCTGAGATGCCACAGGGGAGTGTTACACACGAGGGAAGAAGTGCCATGTGGAATGCAACACACAGATTAAGAGACAACAGTGGGTGTGCTACACACGAAGTCAGAGATGCCACATTTAGTGTTACACAGGAAGTATGAGATGCCAGGGCACTGTGACACAAAGTCAGAGACACCAAGGGGTGTGTTACACACGAAGCCAAAGAATCCACGGGGAGTATGACACAGGATATCAGAGATGCCATGTGGAATGTTACACAGGAAGTGAGAGATACAACAGTGAGTGTTACACACAAAGTCAGAGACACCACAGGGAATGTTATGCATGAAGTCGGAGATGCCAGTGGGACTCTAACACAGGAAGTACGAGGCACCAGGGTACTGTGACATATGAAGTAAAAGATACCACGTGAAGTGTTACACGTGAAGTAGAGCTGCCAGGGGGATTGTGATGCAAGATGTCAGAGACAACAGGGAGATTGTGAGAAAAGGAGTCAAAGATGAAGCATGGGTGTGTTAGACACAAATTGAGAGATGCCACGTGGGGTGGTGTTACCCATGAAGTCAGATATGACAGGGGGAGTGTCTCACATGAAGTCAGAGATGCAAGGGTGAGTGTGACAAAGTCAAAGATGACATGGGAAGTGTTAGGCAAGAGGTTAGAGATGCCCTGGGGAGTTTCACACATGAATTCAGAGACACCATGGGCAAGTGTTATGCATGAAATCAAAGAATACTGGGAGAGGGTTGCACATGAAGTCAGAGACGCCATGTGGAATATTACACACCACACCAGTTGGAGTGTTAAATACAGCATCAGAGAAGCCATGAGAATTGTTAGGAACAAAGTGTAAGACGTCAGGGGGAGTGTAACACAAGAATTCAGAGATGCCAGGGGAAGTGTGACACTGCCAATAAGAGAAGCCACATGTAGTGTTACACATGAAGTCAGAGACACCACAGCATGCGTTACACATGGAGTCTGAGAGGCTACATGGAGTGTTACAAACAAACTCAGAGACACCAAGTGGAGTGTGACACACGAAATCAGAGATGAGAGGGGTATTGTGATGCACAAAGACAGAGATGACAGGGGGACTGAGACACACAATGTCAGAGACAAAGGTGGAGTATGACACATGAAATCAGACCTGCCAGAGGGAGTGTGGCACATGAAGTCACAGATGCCAGGGGTGTGTGACACATGAAGTCAGAGATGCCAGAGGGATTGTGACACACAAATTCGGAGATGACTGTTGGAGTGTTACAGACCAAGTTAGATATGCCAGAGGGAGTGTTACAAATGAGCTCCAACACACACAGAAGATTGTTATATATGAAGTCTGAGGTGCCAGGGTGAGTGTTACACACGAAGTCAGAAACACCAGGGTTAGTGTTACACACGAAGTCAGAGACACCAGGGGTTGTGTGACACAGGAAGTCAGAGATGACTGGTGGAGTGTTACAAATCAAGTCAGAGACAACAGGAAGATTGTCACACACAAAGTCAGAGATGCCAAGGTGGGGAGTTATGCATGAACTCAAAGACAACAGGGGAGGTGTTTCACGTCAACTCAGAGACAGCAGGGGACGTGTGACACACAAAGTCAGAGAAGAAATGTGGACTATTGCAAACGAAGTGAAATGACAGGGAGACTGTTACACACAAAGTCAGAGATGCCACAATTTAGCGTTACACATGAAGTCAAGGAAAACAGGTGAGGTGTTACACAGCAAGTCAGAGATGCAAGAGAGAGTGTGACATACAAAATCAGAGACACCTTGGGAATGTGTCATACGTGGAGTCAGAGTCGACAGGGGGAGTGTTACACACAGAGTCAGAGACACCATGTAGAGTCTGTCACATGAAATCAGAGAAGACAAGGGGATTGTGATGTCTGAATTCAGAGACGTGACTGTGAGTATTACCATGAAGGCAATGACAACTGAGGGTTAGTGATACTCAGATTCCAACACGAGAGGAGGAGTGTGACACCTGAAGTAAAAGAGGCACTGGGTGTGTGTTATGCACAAAAACAATGATACCAGGGTGAGTGTCATGCACCATGTCAGAGACAACAGGGGGAGTGTGAAACATGAAGTCACAGATGCTACTGGGTGCATGATACACGAAGTCAGATATACCAGTTTGAGTGTTATACACAAAGTAAGAGACGCCATTAGGCGTGTTACACATGAAGTTATAGATGGCAGGGGGAGTATGACGCACATACGCAGAGGCACAAGTGGAAATGTGACACAGAAAGTCATAGATGCCTTTGGGTAAGTTACACACAAAGTCATACACACCAGGGGTAGTGTGGTACAGGAAGTCAGGGACACCAGGTGGTGTGTAACACATGAATTCAGATACACCAAAGGGAGTGTTGCACACAAAGTCAGATACGCCATGTCGAGTGTGACACATGAAGTCACAGATGCCATGTGGGCTGTGACACAAGATGTCAGAGTCTCCAAGGGGAGTGTGACACACTAAATCAGAGCCACCAGGTGGAGTTTTACATAAAATATCAAGATGTGAGAGGGAGTTT
Source organism: Equus przewalskii (assembly GCF_037783145.1). NCBI lineage: Eukaryota > Metazoa > Chordata > Mammalia > Perissodactyla > Equidae > Equus > Equus przewalskii. The sequence continues at coordinate 239,590 of NC_091856.1, read as the reverse complement.
TACACAGGAACTCAGAGACACAAGATGGATTGTTACAAACAAAGTCTGAGGCAGAAGGGGGTGTGTGGCACACAAAGTGAGAAACATCACGGGTAGTGTTATTCAGGAACTCAGAAACTCCAGGGGAAGTGAGAGACAGGAATTCAGAGACACCATGGTGTATGTTACAGTCGAAGTCAGAGATGCCATGGTGTTGAGTTACATACTAATTCAAAGACGCCAAGTTGAGTGTTATACACGAAGTCAGAGACACCAGGGGGACTGTTATGCAGGAAGTCAGAGATGCCACAGGATGTGTGACACACAAAACGAGACACGACAGGTCAAGTGTGACATTTAAACTCAGAGGAAAAATGGGGAGTGTGACATACGACATCAGAGATGACAGGGGAAGTGTTACACACAAAGTAAGAGACATCAGTAGGATAGTGAAATGTGAGGTCAGGACTATAGGGGGAGTGTGACACACAAAGTCAAAGATGCAAAGGAGGAGTGTTACCCACGATGTCAAAGACACCAGGGGGAGTGTTACACATGATATCATTGACAATAGGGATATTGTACCGCGCTATGACACAGACAACTTTAGGAGTGTGACATGCAAAGTCAGAGATGACATTTGGGGTGTGACAGACGAAGTCAGAGATGCCACAGGGAGTCTTACACACAAAGTCCAAAATGCTGGGGGAGTCTTCTGCATGATGTCAGAGACAAAGGGGGAAAGTTATGCACGATGTATGAGATGCCACTTGGGAGTGTTACACATGAAGGTAGAAACGTCACGTGGTTTGTTACACATGAAGTCAGAGATGTCAGGGGGAGTGTTACACACTCATTCAGAAATGCCAAGTGTGGGATTACACGGGAAATCATAGACACCAGGGTCAATGTTACAAATGAAATCAGAGATGCCATGGTGAGTGTTACATACTCATCCCAAGATGCCAGAAAGCGTATGATACATGAAGGCAGAGACATAATGTAGAGTGTTACACAAGAAGTCTGAGACACCAAGCTTAGTGTGACACAATGCCATCAAGGATGACAGATGGAGTGGCACCTATGAAGTCACAGATGACAGGAAGAATGGTGCACATGAAGTCAGAGACGACAGAGGGAGTGTTAATCACAAATTCATTAACAACACGAGAAAGTGTTATACATGAAGTCATAGACAACAGTGCAATTGTTACACATGAAGTCAGAGATGAGAGGGGGAAGGTGACACATGAATTCAGAGTTGCCATTGGCACCGTGACACACGAAGTTGGAGACGCCATGGGGAGTGTTACAAATGAAGTCAGTGATGCCCAGGTGACATTTGCACCCAAGTCAGAGATATCATGGGGGATTTTTACACACAATGTCAGAGACGACAGGGTGAGTGTTACACAGGCAATCAGAGATGCCAAAGAGATTTCACACATGAAGTCAGAAATGTCAGGGGTAGTGTTACACAGGAAGTGAGAGACATCAGTGTGTTTGTGACAGACGAAGTCAGAGACATCACAGGGAGTGTCACACATGAAGTCAGAGATTACAGGGGAAGTGTGACAGAGGAAGTCAGAAGGCACATGGTAAGTGTTACAGACAAATTCTGAGACACCATGGGTGAGTGTTCCACACTAGGGAAGATGTGTCCCATGTAGTGTTACACACAAAATCAGAGACACAAGGGAGAGTGTTACAAACAAAGTCAAAGTTGCCATTGGGTGTGTTACACATGAAACCAGACTATAAAGGGAGTGTGGTACACACAGTCAGGGATGCAAGGTGGAGTGTGACTCACAAAGACAAAGACACCATGGGGAATGCTACACAAGAGATCTGAGATGACAGGTGCAGTCTGACACACAATATCAGAGACAAGAGGGGTAATTTTACACATGAAAATTACATGTGTAATTTGTGCATTACATATGAAGTCAGAGACAACAGGTGCAGTGTGGTACATGAGTTCAGAGACACCACCTAGGAGAGTTACACACTAATTCAGAGACTCCACATTGGGTGTTACACATGAAATCAGAAACGGTATGGGGAGTGTTACACATGAAGTCAGAGACACCAGGTGAATTGTGACACATGAAGACAGAAACGCAGCAGTGAGTTTTATACTTGAAGTCAGAGACACCATGGATATTGTCACGAAATCAAAGACACTATGTGTAGTGTTCAAAACGAAGTTAGAGACACCAGAGGGAGTGTTACACATGGAGTCAGAAACCCACGGGGAGTGCCATACACAAAGTCAGAGATGCCGAGGGATTGCAACAAAGTCAGAGATGCTGGGAGTAGTGTTATACAAGAAGTCAATGACCCCAGGGGGAATGTAATGCATGAATTCAGAGACACTAGGGATTTGTGTTAAACATGAAGTCAGAGACAACAGAGTAGAGTGTTACGCACGACTTCAGAGAAGCCAGGAGGACTATTACACATGAAGTTAGAGATGCCACACTGACTGCTGCACATGAATTCTGAGATGTCACGGGAGAGTGTAACACATGAAGGAAGAAAATGCCATGTGGGTTGTTACACATGAAGTCAGAAACACCACATGGTGTGTTACACATGAAGTCCATGATGCTAGGGGGAGTGTGACACAAGTCAGAGATGACAGGAGAAGTGTGACAAACTCAGAGGCACCAGAGGGAGTGTGAAACATGAAGTGAGACATGCCACAAGGTGTATTACACACAAAGTCAGAGACACCATGGGGTGTGTGACACACAAAGGCTGAGTTGCCATTTGGAGTGTGATAGATGAAGTCAGCAACACCATTGGGGATGTTGCACAGGAAGTCGGAGACACCAGGCACAGTGTGACACACAAAGTCAGAAATGAAAGATTGAGTGTGACCCTGAAAATCAGAGATGCCATGGTGAGTGTTATACACAGTCAGACACAGCAGTGAGAGTGTGACACATGAAATCATAGACAGTAGGGGATATGATGCTGGGACTCAGAGACACAAGAGGGAGTATGACACACAAAGTCAGAGATGCCACCATCTGTGTTAAAAAACGAAGTCAGAAACGCCACGTGTAGTGTGATACATGAAGTCAGGGACGCCAGGCAGACTGTGACAACTAAGTCAGAGAAAGACTGGAAAAATTAGACATGAATTCTGAGACATCGGGGGGATTGATACAGAAGAAGCCGAAGACACCAGGGGAAGTATGACAGATGAATAAAAAGATAATAGGGGGAATGTGACACATGAAGTCAGAAATGCTGTGGGGAGTGTGACACACGAAGTCAGAGAAGCCACAGGGAATATTAAACACAGATTCAGAGACACCAAGGGGATAGTGACACATGAAGTCTGCGATGTCATTGGGGAGTGTGACACCTGAAGGCAGAAACTCCACGTGGAGTGTTACACATGAAGTCATAGGCATCAGAAGAAGTGTGAGACACGAAGTCAGAGGTGACAAGGGAAGTGTGAAAAACGAAGTCACAGATGCCATGAGGAGTGTGACACACAGTCAGAGACCACAGGTGAAGTGTGAAACACAAAGTCAGAGATGCCGTGAGGAGTGTGGCACAATAAGTCAGAGACGCCAGGGAGAATGTGATACAAGAAGTCAGAGATGCCAGCTGGAGTGTTACAGATGATGTCAGAGGTGCCATGGGAGTGTTACACACGAACTCAGAACCACCAGGTTCATTGTTACACACAAAGTCTGAGATGTCAGGGGGAGTGTGACACACAATATCACAGATGCCAGGGGGAGTTTGACACACGAAATCAGAGACCCAAGGTGCAATGTGACACACGAAGTAATAGAAGACAGTGAGGGTGCAATGCACTAGCTGAGATACACAAGAGGGAATATGACACATGAAGTCAGACATGCCACTGGGTAAGTTACAAAGGAAGTCAAAGACAAAAGGGGACATGTGACACACAATGTCAGGGGCAATAGGTGGAGTGTGAGACATTAAGACAGAGATGCCACAGGGAGTGTTGCATATGATATCTGAGACATCTGTAAGAGTGTGGCACAAAGTCAGAAACACCGGGTGTTGTGTTACACAGGAAGTCAGAGATAACAGGGAGTGTGTTACACACAAAGTCAGAGACACTACAGGAATTGTGACACCTGAAGTCAGAGATTCTAGGGTAAGTGTGGCACACGAAGTCAGTGGTGCCAAGGGGAATGTTACACACAAAGTTAGACACTTCAGGGGTAGTGTGACACACAAAATCAGAGACACCAGTTTGAGTGTTTCACAAGATGTCTGAGACTCCATGGTGGAGTGTTACACTCAAGGGCAGATAGGCCATGTTGAGTGATACACAAGAATTCAGAGACACCAGATGGTGTGTACCACATGAAGTCTGAGATGCCAAGTGGTGTGTTACAGACAAAGTCAGAGACCCAAGCTGTAGTGTGCCACAGGAATACAGAGATGACATGGGGAGTGTGACTCCCTAACTCTGAGATACAATGGGGAGTTTGAAAACTAAAATCAGAGACACCACTGGGTGGGTTACACATGAAGTCAGAGATGACAGGGTTAGTGTGATACACAAAGTCAGGGACACCAGGTGAAATGTGACACACGAAGACAGAGACACCACAGGGAGTGTTACACACAAAATCTGAGACACCAGAGGGAGTGTGACACAAGTCAGAAACACAAATGCTAGTGTTACACATGATTTCAGAGACACCAGGGATTGTGTTACACTCAAAGACAGAGACGCCGTGGGGAATGCAACACAGGAAGTCAGTGATGCCTGGGGGAGTGTTATGCATGAAGTCAAAGACTCCACAGGTTTATGTTACACATGATGTCAGAGAGGCCAGGGGAGTGTTACGCATGAAATCATAATGTTGGAGATGCCATGGGGACTGTGACACATGATGTCAGAGGTGACAGGTTGTGTGTGACACATGAAGTCAGAGACAAGATGGGGAATGTAACACATGAGATCAGAGATACCATTGGGCGTGCTATACGGGAAGTCAGAGACGATATTGGGAGTGTTACATGTGAAGTTATAGATGGCAAGGGAGTGTGATGCACATAGTCAGAGACACAAATGGGGGTTTGAGACACCATATCATAGATGACACAGGGTGAGTTACACATGAAGTCATGCATGCCAGTGGAAGTGTGATACACTAAGTCAGGGACTTCAGGCAGAGTATGACACACGAATTCAGAGACACCACAGGGAATCTTACACACAAAGTCATATATGACACTGTGATACAATGTCACAGATGTCATGTGGATTGTGACACATGAAGTCAGAGATGCCAGGGGGATTGGGAAACACAGAGTCAGGGATGCCAGGCAGAGTATGACACATGAAGTGAGAGATACAAGCTAGAGCACTACACATGAATTCAGAGATGCCAGAGGGTGTGTTAAACACAAAGTTATAGATGGCAGGGTTTGTGAGATGCATGAACTCAGAGACACCAGAAGGAAAGTTACACATGAAGACAGAGATGCCATGGGGTGCACTACACATGAAGTCAGAGATGCAAGAGAGAGTGTGATAGACGAAGTCAGGGACAGCAGGTGGCATATGACAAACATAGGCAGAGATGGATTGTGGAGTGTGACACACGAAATCAAAGATGACAAAGGAATTATGACACACAATTTCCAAAGCAAAAGAGGGAGTTTTATAAAGAATTCCAAGAAGCCATTAGGAGTGTGACACATGATGTTATAGACGTAAGTGGGAGGCTGTCGCATGAAGTCAGAGACAACACAGGGTGTGTTAAACATGAAGTCAGACACAACATAGTACGTGTGATACAAGAAGTCACGTAGACCAGATGGAGTGTGACAGATGATGTTAGAGACAGAAAGGGAGTGTTGCACACGAAGTCACAGATGCCATGGGGAGTTTGACACATGAAGTCAGAGACACCAGGGGGACTGTGACAAATGAAGTTAGAGATGTCAGTTGGAGTTTTACACATGACGTAAGAGATGCCAGTGGGAGTGTTTCAGACGAACTCAGAGACAGTAGTGGGATAATTACACATGAAGTCTGAGATGCTAGTGGATGTGTGACACACGAAGTCAGAAACATCAGTGGTAGTGTTAAACAGGAATTCAGAGACAACAGGGAGTGTGTTACAAATGAAGTCGGAGAGGAAGATGGGGAGTGTTACACACAAATTCAAAGACACGAAGGTGAGTCTTACACAGGAAGTCCGAGATGACAGGGGTATTGATACACCCGATGTCAGAGACGCCAGAGGGAGCGTGATACATGATTTCAGAGACACCACTTTTGGAGTTACACACGAAGACAGAGAGGGCATGTGGAGTGTTGCACATGATGTCAGAGATTCCACGGGGACTGTGACACATGAAGACAGAGACGCCAGGGGCAGTGTTATATAGGAAGTCAGTGACACCTGGGGGTGTGTTACACATGAAGTCAGACATGACACTGGGGATTGTTACAAACGAAGTCAGAGAAGTCAGGGGGAGTATTACACACAAAGTCAGAGACACCAGAGGGAGACTTATGCAGGAACTCAGAGATGCATGGGGAGTGTGACCCACAAAGTCACAGAAAACAGATCATGTTTGACACTCTAAGTCAGAGATGCCACGTGGAATGTTACAAATGAAATCTGAGATGCCAGGCTTAGTGTCACTCACGATGTCAGAGAGGCCAGGGGGAGTGTTACACACAAAGGTATAGACAGCAGGGGGATTTTGATGTATGAAATCAGAGACAGAAGAAGATGCGTTACACAGAAAGTCAGTTGTGACAGTGGGAGTGTAACGCAAAATGTCAGAGATGACAGGGTGAATGTTATGCATGATGTCAGAGATGCCACAGGTTGTGTGACACACGAAGTCAGGGATGCCAGGTGGAGTGTGACACATCGCATCAGAGACACCACATGGAATGCTGCACATGAAGTCCGAGATGCCAGGGGGAGTGTTACAAATGAAATTAGAGACAGCATGTGGGGTGTGAAACATGAACTCAGAGTCACCAGAGGGTAAGTGACACAGGAAGTCAGAGATGCCACAGGGTATGACACACAGAGTCATAGATCCCAGAGTTACTGTGAAACTTGATGTCTGAGATGCCAGGTGGAATGTGACACAAGAAGTTAGAAGCAACATGGGGAGTGTTATGCACAAATTAGAGCCAACAGGTGTATGTGAAACAGGAAGTCACAGACATCATGGGGAATGTGACACAAGAAGTAAGAGACCAGAAATGAAGCATGAAACACAAAGTCAGACACACCATGGGGATTATGACCCAAGAACTCAGAGTCACCAGGGGGAGTGTGACACACGAATTCAGAGATGCAATTTTGAGTGTTACACTCAAAATCAGAGACACCAGGAGGAGTTTTACAAATGAAATAAGAGCCTTCAGGGTGTTACACAAGCAGTCCAAGATGCCACGGGGGAGTTTTACATTCAAAGGTAGAAATGCCATATTGAGTGTTACACATGAAGTCAGAGATGCCAGGGGGAGTGTACCATACAAAATCAGAGATGCCATATAGAGTGTTACACACGATGTCACAGACACCAGGGGTGTGAAACACAAAGTCAGAGACGCCCCTTGGAGTGTTACACAAAATGTCACAGACACCAGGGGAGTGAAAGTCAGAGACACGGCACCATGCTGTGTGGTGTGTTACACATGAGTCCTGTGATGCCAAGGAGGGGTGTGATACACGAAGTCAGAGATGAAAGGGGGTGTTTGACACTAGATGTCAGAGACCCAAGTTGCACAAAGTCAAGGACAAAAGGTGGAGTGTGATGCATGAACTCAGAGAACAAGATGGAGTGAGACACATGATGTTGGAGACTCCTCCGGGCATATTACACCTGAAGTCAGAGACGAAAGGAGGAGTGTGACACAAAGTCCAAAACAACATGGCTAGTGTTACACAGGATGTCAGAGACACCAGTGAGTATGTTACACACAAAGTCAGAGATGTCACAGGGACTGTGACACGAAGTGAGAGACAACAGGGTGAGTGTGACACTCAGACTCAGAGACACCAGGGCGAGTGTGAAGTCAGAGACTACAGGTGCAGTGTGAAACACGAAGTCAGAGATGATGGGGGAGTGTTACAAATGAAGTCAGAGCCAACAGGGGGAGTGTTACACACAAAGTTAAAGACACCAGGGGGAGTCTTACACAGTGGGAGATGCTATGGGGAGTGTGGCACACAAAATCAGAGAACCCTGAGAGAGTGTGACACAAGAAGTTAGAGACAAAAGTAAGATTGTGACACATGAAGTCAGAGAAGCAGCTGTGAGTGTTACACTCGAAGTCAGAGACACCAGGGGAGGTGAGACACGTGGAATCAGAGAGGCGAGTGTGTGTTACACAAGAAGTATGAAACTCCACAGTGGAGTGCTAAACTCGAAGGCAGAAGGGATTAGATGAGTTTACATGTGAAGTCAGAGACTACAGGGAGTATGTACCACACAGAGTCTGAGACAGCATGTTACACATGAAGTCAAACACAGTAAGTGGAGTGTTACACATGATGTCAGAGACACTAGGTATAGTGTTACACAAGAAGTCAGACAGGGCACGAGGAACTTTACACACAACATCACAGACTCCAGGGGACTGTTGCACACAGAAGAAGTCAGAGACAACATGGAGAGCGTTACACAGGAAGTCAGAGATGCAAATTGGGATTGATACACAGGAAGTTGGAGTGTCCAGGTTAAGTGTGACACAACATCAGAAATGCCAGGTGGAGTGTGACACACCACATCAGAGACAAAATGTGGAGTGTCACACATGCTTTCTGAGATGACAAGGGGACTGTGAAACACTAAGTCATAGAGGCCATGGAGAGTATAGTACAGCAACACAGAGAAGCCGGGGGAGTGTTACACAAGAAGTCAGAGATGCCAGGGGTAGTGTTACAGAAGAAGTCAGAGACACGAGTGTGCGTGTGACAGAAGAATTCAGAGATGACAGGTGGAGTGACACTTAAAGTCAGAGACATCACAGGGAATATTAAAACACAGACTGAGATGCCAGGGAGAGTGTGACCCACAAAGTCAGTGATGCCATGGGGGTGTTACATACAAAGTCAGTGTTGCCAGTTGGCATGTGACACGAGATGTAGGAGGTGACAGGGGAAAGGTTATGCACAAATTAAGAGATGAAAGGGGCGGTGTGAAATAGGAAGTCAAAGACAGCATGGGGAGTGGGATACAAGAAGACAGAGATGTCAGGGGTAGTGTTACACACAAAGTCAGTGATGCCATGAGAGTGTTAGACACAAAAAGTCCAAGATGCCACAAAGAGTGTGACACACAAAGTAAGAGACACTATGGGGAGTGATGCACACTGAGCCAGAAATGCCAGGGGTAGTATAATACACAAACTAAGAGAGGGCACCTGAAGTGTTACACAGACTCCAGGGAGACTGTGACATAGGAATTTAGAGATGCCAGTGTGAGTGTTACACACGAAGTTATAGAAGGCAGGGGGAGTATGACACACACTCAGAGAAACAATGGAAAGTGTGACACACGAAGTCAGTGGTGACAGGGGAGTGTTGTACATGAAGTCAGAGACATGAGCAGGAGAGTGACAGAAGAAGTCAGAGATGACAGGGGGAGTGTGACACATGATGTCACAGATGCCAAAGAGGAGTGTTACCCAAGGAGTCAAAAACAAAAGGGATATTCTTACACGTGCTGTCAGTGACGACAGGGGTATTTTACTGCAGGATGACACAGACAACATCGGGAGTGTGACACACGAATTCAGAGATGACATTTGGGGTGTGTCAAATGAAGTCAGAGATGCTACTGGGAATCTTACGGAGGAAGTCAGAAATGTCAGGGGAAGTGTTAATTCATGATGTCAGACATGACAGGTGGAGTCTTACACAAGAAGTCACGGGCTACAAGGTGTGTGTTACACACGAATCAGAGACACAAGTGTGAGTCTTACACATGAAGTCAGAGATGCCACAGAGTGTGTTACACTCAAAGCAAGAGATGTCACAGGGGAGTATTACTCATGAATGCAGAAACATCATGTTTTTTTGTTACACAGGAAGTCAGAGATGCCGTGGTGAGTGTTACACACAATGTCCAATATGCCATTTGGATTGTGACACAAGAAGTCAGAGGCACAATGAGGTGTGTGACACACGAGGTCAGAGACACCAGGCCGAGTGTGACACATGAAGTCAGAGAAGGCAATGGGATCATTATACATGAACACATGATGTCAGGGGGAGTGTGACACATGAAGTCCCAGATGCCAGGGTCAGTGTGACACATGAAATCACAGGTGCCAGGGTGAGTGTTACATTCGAAGTCAGAGACACCACTGTAAGTGCAACACAGGAAGTCAGAGATGCCATGGTGAGTGTTACAGTCGAAGTCTGTGACTCCAGGCAGAGAGTGACACATGAAGTCAGAGATGCCACAGGGAGTGTTAGACACAAAGTTAGAGATACCAATGAGGAGTGTTACACACGAAGGAAGAAAGGACATGTGGAGCATTACATGAAATCAGAGATTCCATAGGGAGTGTTACACACAAAGTCTGAGATGCCAGGGATTGTGAAACATGAAGTAAGAAATGCCAGGTGTAGGGTTACACAGGAAGTAAGTGACAGCAGGATGTGTGTGACAGATTCATAGACACCAAGGAGATTGTGGCACACAAAGTCAGAGACACCAGGGGGAGTTTGGGACACAAAGTCAGAGATGCCAGGTGGAGTTTGAAACATGAAGTCCGAGACCCAAGTTGCAGTGTGCCAAACGAAGTCAGAGATGACAGGGGGAATGTGACACACAATCTCCAAGACACAATGGGTTGTGTGAAACACTAAGTCAGAGGCAACAAGTGTAGTGTGATGCACAAAGTCCTTCATGCCAGGCAGAGTATAACACAGGAACTCACAAGTACAATGGGGAACGTTACACAAGAGATCTGAGATGACAGGGGGACCGTGACACAAGTCAGAAACAGCAGGGCTAGTGTTACACAGGAAGTCTGAGACACCAGGGAGTGTGTTACACACAAAGTCAGAGAGGCCATGTGGATCAAGATACACAAAGTCAGAGATGCCAGGGGAAATGTGACACATGAAGTCAGAAATACCATGGGAAGTATGACTCAGAAAGTCAGTGTCACCATGGGGATTGTAACACACTATCTCCGAGATCCCATGGGGGAGTGTTACACATGAAGGAAGAAATGACACATGGAGCTTTACACACGAAGTCAGAGATGTCATGGGGAATGTTACACAAGTAGTTGGAGGTGCCATGTGGAGTGCTACACACAAAGTCAGAGACACCAAGGGGAGTGTTACACATAGAGTAAGAAATGTCATATGTTGTGTTATACAGGAAGTCCATGGCACCAGGGGTAGTGTGACACATGAAGTCAGAGATGCCAGGACAAGTGCGACAGACGAAGTCAGAGACTCCAAAGGGTGTGTACCACATGAAGTTATAGATGGCAGGGGTGGTTTTATGACAGACGAAGTCAGAAAGGCCACTGGGTGTGTTACACATGAAGCAAGAAACACCAGGGGATGTGTGAAATACGAAGTCAGGGATGCAAGGCAGAATGTGACACATGAAGTCAGACACACCTGGGGGAGTGTTATGCATGAACTCAGAGACACCGTGGGGGTGTGTTACACATGAAGTCTGAGATGCCAGGGGGAGTGTGACACATGAAGTCAGATAGCACATGGAGTGTTGCACATGAAGTCAGAGACACCAGGGGGTGTGTTACACACAGAGTCAGAGATGCCATGGGGAGTTTCACACATGAAAGCAGAGATCATGAGGAGTGTTACACACGAAGTCTCTGACACCAGGGGAAGTGTTACATATGAATTCACAGACACCAGGGGAAGTAGTATGCATGAATTCAGACACGCCACAGAGGTGTGTTACACACAAAGTCAGAGATATCACATGCAGTGTTACCTACGAAATCATAGATGACATGGGGAGTGTGACAAATGAAGTCAGAGACACCAGGGAAAATGTTATTCATCAAGTCAGAGATGCCACATACACCGTGATACATGAATTCAGGACAGAAGGGGGAGTGTGACACACAAAATCCACAATGCCAGATGAAGTGTGACCCAAGAAGTAAGGAACACAACAGTGAGTGTTACACTCGAAGTCAGAGACACCATGGGGAGTTTGACACATGAAATTCAAGCTACCAGTTTGAGTGTTACACAAGAAGTCTGAGAGACCACAGTTGGTGTGTGACACTTGTTGACAGAGACAATAGGTGGAGTGTTAAAAAAGGAAGTCAGAAATGCCCGTGGGAGTCTTACACACGAAGTCATAGACAACAGTGGTAGTGTAACAAACAAAGAAATAGAAGGCAGGGGGAGTGTGATGCACAAAGTCAGAGACACCAGGGGAAGTGTGACACATGATGTCAGAGACACCAAGTGTAGTATTACACACAGTGTCAAAGACACCAGAGGGAATGTTACACATGGAGTCAGAGACACCTGGTGGAGTGTTACATACGAAGTCAGAGATACCAGGGGGACTGTAACACACAAAGTCAAAGACGCCACAGGGTAGTGTTAGGCATGAAGTCCAACACAACAGGGGGATTGTTCCAAATGAATTAAAAAACACGAGGGGGAGAGTTACACAGGACATCAGGGAGACCATTGGGGGAGACACACAAAGTCAGAGGTGACAAGAGTAGTGTGTGTAGTGTCACACACAAAGTCAGGATACATGGGTGACTTATGAACAAAGTCAAAGACAACAGGAGGACTGTTACACACGAAATCAGAGAGACCAGGGGGACTGTTATGTATGAATTAAGAGATGATGTGGGGTGTTATGCATGAAGTCAAAGACACCATGGGTAGTATTATGCATGAAATCAGTGACATCACAGGGAGTGTGACATACAAAGTCAGAGAGGACGGGTAGAGTGAGACACGAAGTCAGAGATGCCATGGGAGTGTTACACAGGAAGTCAGAAATGCCGTGGGGAGTGTTATGAAGAAAGACAAAGACAACAGGGGGAGTGTCACACAGCAAGTCACAGAGCCCAGGGAGAGTGTTGCAAAGTCAGAGATGCCACTGAAAATGTTAGGTATGAAGTCAGAGATGCCACTGGATATTTTACATATGAAGCCAGACACCATATGGAGTGTTAAACGCGAAGTCAAAGACGATGCAGGGGAGTGTTATATATGATGTCAAAGACAACTGGGGGAGTGTTACACAAGAAATCAGAGAGACAAGAGGAGTCTTACCCACAAGTTCAGAGATGATAGTGTGTTTGTTATGCATGAAGTCAGTGACTGCCAGGGGGAGTGTGACAAAAGATTTTGGAGACAACAGGTGGAGTCTAACACACGAAGTCACAGATGTCCTGGGGAGCATGACACACGAAATCAGAGACACCAGGGGGAGTGTTACCAACAAATTCAGACACGACACAAGGGAGTGTCTCATGAAGTCAAAGGCGCCATGTGGAGTCTTACACACTAAGTCAGAGATGCCATGGTGCTGTGTTACACATGAAATCAGAGGCTCCAGAGGGAGTGTTATGGAGGTAGTTAGGGATGTCATGGGGTGTGTGACACACAAATTCAGAGATGATGGGTCAAGTGTGACACTGGAAGTCATAGACATGTCAGGGAATGTTACAAAAGATTTCAGAGACTCCAGGTGGAGTGTTACACATGAAGTCAGAGATTACATGGTGGAGTGTTACACATGAACTCAAACACACCAGGGGGAGAGTTACACATGAAGCCAGAGTGACCAGAGGGTGTGTTACACATGAAGTCAGAGATGCCATGGGGCAGTGTTACAGAGGAAGGCAGAGACGCAATGAGGTGTGTTACGCATGAAGTCAAAGATACCAGAGGGAGTGTTACAAATGAAATCAGAGATGCCACAGTGAGTGTTACACATGCAGTCAGATGCCAGGCAGCCTGTGACACACGAAGGCAGGGACGCAATGTGGAGTGTTACATACAAAGTATGAGATGCCAGGGGGAGTGTGACACATGAAGTCAGAGACAAATGGTTGAGTGCGACACATGAAGTCAGAGATGCCATGAGGAATGTTACACATTAAGTCAGAGATGCCAGGGGAGTGTGATGCACAAACTCAGACACAGCAGGGGGAGTGTGACACACGATGTCAGAGAAAACAGATGGAGTGTGAAATATGAAGTCAGAGTTGCCGTGGGGTGTGTGACACACGAATTCAGAGATGCCAGGTGGAGTTTTACACAAGATGTCAGACACGACAGGGGGAGTGTGACACATGAATTCAGAGTTGCCAGGGGGGAGTGATACCCACAAAAGCAGAAATGCCACATTGAGTGTTACAAAGGAAGTCAGAGGCACTAGGGGGAGTGTTACACAGACATTCAGAGATGCCACAAGGGTTGTCACACACGAGGTCTGAGACTCCAGGTGAAGTGTAACACATGATGTAAGAGATGCCATGTGGAGTGTGACACACGAAGTCAGATGCTAGTCTAAGTGTAACACAGGAAGTTATAGATGGCAGGGGTTATGTGAGGCACTAAGGCAAAGACTACAGGTGCGGTATTACAGATGAAGTCAGAGCCATTCAGGAGCCAGGAGGAGTGTTACACATGAAGTCAGTGACACCAGGTTGAGTGTGACACACAAAGTCAGAGATGCCACCTGGAGTATGACACATGAAGTCAGAAACACGATGGGGAATATCACACACAGACTCAGACATGCCAGGGTTGAGTGTGAAACATGAAGTGAGAGATGCCAGAGGGAGCGTTACACATGAAGTCACTGACACCAGGGGAAGCATTACACAAGAATTCACAGACACCAGTGGGAGTGTTACGCAGTAGTTCAGAGATGCCACAAGCAGTGTTACCCATGAAATCGTAGATGACATGGGGAGTGTGACAGCCGAAATCAGAGATGCCACAGGGAGTGATACACATGAATTCAAAGATGCCACAGAGTTTTATACACAAATTCAGAGACACCATTTGGAGTGTTACACATGAAGTCAGAGACACCAGCGGGAGAGAGACACTGTACATCAGAGACACCACGGGCAGTGTTACACCCAAAGTCAGAGACTCTACATGGAAGTTTTAAACACGAAGTCAAAGGCAAGAGGAGGATTGTTATCCATGATGTCACAGAGACCAGTGGGACTGTTACTCATGAATTCAGAGATGACAGGGCGAGTATTATGTGTGAAGTCAGTGACACCACAGGGAATGTGACACATTATGTCAGAGATGATGGGTGGAGTGTGACATACGAGGTCAGGGACACCATGGTGAGTGTTGTACATGAAGTCAGGGATGCCACAGGGAGTGTTACACACGGTCAGAGCCTCCAGGGGGACTGTGACACACAAAGTCAGAGAGGCCAAGTGGAGTGTTACCATGAAGTCAGGAACAGAAGGGGGAGTGTTATACATGAAGTCAAGGACACAGGTCGAGTGGTACACATGAAGCCAAATATACCAATGGGAGAGTGACACATGAAGTCAAAGTTGACAGGGGGAGTGTGACACATGAAGTCCAAGATACCACTGGGAGAGTTATGTGTGCTGTCAGAGACACCAGTTGGTGTGTGAGTTATATTGAGTAATATTTGTAGAAATATTTTGCTGTCACACAGAAGAGAGGTGAGTGGAGACCAGGGATTCTCTAAAGAAGGTAAATGCCCAGGACAGAATCCATCACAAAGAATGATCTGGCCAAGAATGTCAATAGTGCTGAGACTGAGACACTCTGAGATACAGAATATCTATACTGCCAACATTTTTATGACTCTTTAGATTGCTTCCCTGACGTTGCAACACTTTACACTTCTGTCAGAAAAATTAGAGTACCCCATTGCTATCTGTTTAAAGGTTTTAAGCTCAATCAACATGACAGCTCTTTAAGTGTTTGCCCAGGCTGAATGGTATGTAAGAGATTTTTTTTTTTTCTAAACTATTACCAAGTTTATTTTAAGACTCATATATTTGGTCACAATTTTGATTGGCCTATTAATTTTATATGCCCAAATAGTATATCCATGTTATTGTTGCATTATCAGCCTTTCAAATAAATTTTAAAAATTAATGTAGTTCAACAGATATTTGGAAAATATATTGACAATTAAAATATTTTAACTTTTATTTGGTTAATATGTCTATCTTCATACATCTGAGTTTCTTACCTTAATTAAGACGATTTGGCCCACTTGTAGGTTTTAGTACATAGTTTTTTAGATGTTCACTCGAAAGTGTTGGTTACTCTCACAGTGAGTAGGTAACTCCTTGAATTTTTCATAATATGAGGGGAGGGGAAAACAACTTTACTTTCTTCCGGGTAGATAGCCATTTGTGCCAACATCTGTTCAACAATTCAGTATTTCCAAATAAATAAAAATACAACCTTGCCATATATTAAATGTAGCTATAGACTGAAGCCTAAGTCATGATTCTTTCAACAAACACTAACCAAGTGTCTGCCATATGCCAAATGCTTAGGAACACTTTATATTATATACTTTGATGTCTATGCCTTAGTGAATTTAATTATTAATCCATGCAGATGTCATTAAACTCTTGCTTCTTTATATCTTCTTTCCCTTAGTTTTTGATGCTCCACTCAACTTTCTTAATATAGTTGTTTGAAACCACTCTATTTAACCTGGTTTTGTTCTCCTACCACTCTCTCTGTTTCATAACTTCACATTTACTTAAATTTGTTGCCATATAAGTGAACATATATTTACATACACTTGTGAAAATATAAACATGAACAAACCAAATGAGTCGTTGCTTATTTGATATTTGTGATATGATGTCAGAGGCCAAGTACAACGAAATAAATGTGTGCAACATAATGTCCTCAGGGATAAATCATCTGCAGAAAGTTATTCAGTGTAGAGGGTGGAATTGTCATGTCGAGTACAGGGTTTTATAGGGCATGGTCAGAGGGGGCCTTTGCATGTTGGATACGGACCATGACCAGGATTAGAGTGTGCCTATTGTATTTATCAAAAATGAGATCAATACTCAAAGTACAAGAAAAACAAAGAAAAGATGCCACATAAGAGAAATGATAAAGGAGCTTGTCTCATGTTCTCCCCAACCATATAAAAATGAACTGTTCAAATAAATGTAGACTAGGCACAGAAAAAACAAGTCTTCTAATCTGTAATATTAAAAATAGCCAATTTCGGTTGTATTTTGTATATTTCCTTTTGGAAATTATTGGCTTATTTTCTTTGGTCAGTTTTACTTGGGGTGTTCAATCTGTAGGGTATTCCACACCATAAATTTATCACTACTTTTGTCTTTTGGACAAATTTATTTTTTCTCTTTTACTATTTTTTCTTGGCATAAAGGATGTAATCCAGGTTGTAAAGCTACCAGAACTGCACTCTTTCTCATTTTGAGCATTAATTCTCTAAAACAACCATCTTCCTAAAGGTCTTTGCACTGGCTGTTCCTTCTGCCAGGCACACACTTTCCCAGATAACCTTGTGTCTCCTTGTCACTTCTCTTTCTGTTGCCTGTTAAAATGTCACCTTGTTTGCAGGTCTTGCCTGAACTAATAAAAAATAAACCCCTATTCACTCTGTTCTTTGTACATGCTTCCTTTTCTTCATAGTATCTGTTACCATCAGGTATGTTATATTATTACTTTTATTTGAATATATTTTTTCTCTATCACTAGATTGTAGGGATTTTTTTTCAGCATTCTATACTCTAGACAGTGCCTGGATCATGGTCTATATTTAATGTATATTCCTCAATGCAGGAAAGATACTTAATAAAACAGTGGTATACATTATGCTTGTGGAACAAGTTGACAGTAGAAAGGGAATTCCTAGTAGGAAATAGCATTAAGGATGCTCAAATGGAGACCAGACCATACACAAAATATTGACATTTATTGATTCTAAAAAGCAAAGGTAGCATTTATGATAGGTTACTAGTCCTTGCTTTTATGAAAATTAGTCATTTATTTTCTCTATTTCCTGGTAGTCTCACCTAAAAAACATGAAACCAAAGAATGGCACACATTTTTCAGAAAGTCTTCTTCTTGGACTTTCAGAGGAACTGGAATTACAGCCCTTCATATTCGGGCTTTTCCTCTCGATGTAGCTGATCACTGTTTTTGGAAACCTGCTTATCATCCAGGCCAGCATCTCTGACTTCCACCTGCATACCCTCATGTACTTCTTCCTCTCCAACCTGTCCTTTGTAGACACGTGTTTTACTTCCACCACAATCCCAAAGATGCTGCTGAACATGCAGACCCAGAGCAAAGTCATAACCTATGAAGGCTGCATCACCCAGATGTATTTTTACATATTCTCTGTAGGATTAGATGACTTTCTTCTGATAGTAATGGCCTATGAGTGGTTTGTAGCCACTTGCCTCCCCCTGCACTACGTGATGATCATGAACCCCCAGCTCTGTAGACTGGTGGTCCTGGTGTCCTGGATCATGAGTGCCTTGAATTCCTTGTCACAAAACTTAATGGTGTTGCAACTTTCTTTCTGTTCAGACTTGGAAATCCCCCAATTTTTTGGTGAACTGAATCAGGTGGTTCAAAGTGCCTGTTCTGACACTTTTCTCAATGACATGGTGATGTATTTTGTGGCTGTGCTCCCGGCTGGTGGTGCCCTTACTGGCATAATTTACTCATACTCTAAGATAATTTTCTCCATCTGTGGAATCTCATCAGCTCAGATTAGATATAAAACCTTTTTTACCTGTGCATCTCATCTCTCAGTTGTCTCCTTATTTTATTGTACAAGCCTAGGAGTGTACCTCAGCTCTGCTGCTACCCACAACTCACACCCAAATGCAACAGCCTCAGTGATGTACATCATGGTCACACCGATGCTGAGCCCCTTCATCTAAGTCTGAGGAATAAAGACATAATGGTGGCTCTGAAAACATTATTTGGTATGGCAGCTCTAAAAGAACTAATTGTCCTGCATCTGAAGAAGTGCCCTTGATTGCAGGGCTAAATGCTTCAGGGCCAGAAAATTTTTTCTTTGATCAGATGGTGGAAGTAAAACTTGCTTCTTCTATTTCTTCCATGAGTGTCCATTTCTTTGACTTCAAAATTTTATACAATTAAAGTAACTCACTCTGTAAGCTTTCTGCTGAGTTTGACGTATAGGCAGTTTTCCCACTTGTACTTTACTGCTTAACAAAATGTTTCCAAACTTTGTGTTAGTAATTTTTGGAAATGACCTTTTCTTTCATGGGGCAACATGGATTTCATAAGAATAATTACTTCTCTAATGACATATATTATCCAAAGCAATGTTTCTGTTGTTTTATTGAAAGAATAGTCATAAGATGTATTTCTCATATGAAAAACCCTGCAATTGACAACAAAGGCAATTTCTATAATTTTATGTTTGTGTACTTCATACCTTTTTATGTCAGTACCTTAACTCTTCATCCTGATAATGTGGACTTTAACATATAATGTGATTCATAGATAGTAATTGAGTTTTATTCTCCTTATTAGGATCCTGTTCTCTTAATCAGATCTGTGTCCACAGTGCCTACCATAATAACTGGCAAAACGATTATCAAATACATGACTCCAAGTGGAGTCTACACAGAAACACAAATTAGAATAAATAGATTGATTTAATTTGGCCTTTGAGTGAGAGTACAGCTTAAATAAAACAAAAAATAATTTTAAATTATACTTTATATTAGTAAGTAAAATAATTCTTTTTCTAGCTATACATCTACACATTGAAGTTTGGAAGATTGTTATCCATGTGTAAGTAGGTTTTTTCATTGGGATGAGGGATTGGTTTGTGTGTTTAAGCATTTTTAGTGGATTATTTTCCTTTCCATCTTGAAAATTTTCAGTGCTGCCTATAATTAATATCCCTTCCATGGCTCTAAATAAAATAAAAATTTTGTCATAACCACTAAATTGACGATGAATATCAATATCAATATCATCCATTATGTAACATACATATATCTTCATGGACTCACTAGAGAGCTTGAAATCCTGTCCATCCATGAGATTCAGAGTCACAAGTTTTAAATAAACTTGCATGTCCTTCCAACCTCTCCTGCTTACCTGGCAAGAAACCTCAGTTTAGTAGAATTTTAATACAGTTATCTGATATGAACTTCAATAACAGAGTAATCGTTAATGTTAGCTTTAAATATCAGAACAAATGCTTTGAAATATAAGAAGCAGACTATTATAATTGTCCTCTGTCCTGTTCAATTTTGTTTTTAGTTAGCTATTGCTACATAACAAGCTATCCTTATAGCAAATGGTAACACAGTGCCTTTATTATCTAATGAGTTATTATGGTGGGGAGTTGTTCTGATTTCCGCTGGGCTCCTCATGCATCTAGATTCAGTTGTAACTCTCTACATTGTGTTTCTAAAGCTCATCCATGATGCTGTGTGCAGCTGTATTGCACTTCTTTCTTCAACCAGTATATGATAGTTTACTCCATTTTATATGTAGATTAATCTCATAGTTTATGTAAAAAATATTTTATCAAATGAAAATTGCCTTCTTTTATTTTCACAGTTCTATATCCATACATGACACTTTGCTTTCATCTTAGTTATAAGACATATCTCCCAGGTGTGACTCAGCTGCCTGTGCTCTAGATTCAATTCTGAGGCATGCAGTACTAAAATTCCTTAACTCTAACTTATTAGAATATAATTTCATACGATAAACTGCATGAATTTAAAGGGTAAAATTTGCTGAATTGAAAGAGATATACAAATTAAGAGTACATAGTGCGCAGTCCATTTTTATATAAATTGAAAGGTGCCTAATAAGTTTAACTGTTTTGCTTTGTGATTGTTAAAACTTTAATATCCCTTAGCCTCAGTTTTCTTATTTCTGAACATAATGTGGGACACCAAATGTAACTTCAGACAGACATTGTAAAGAATAAATTAAATGTGCAGCAATAACTCCACCGATACAAAAGAAAACATTCAAAGGTAAAAGGTGTGCATAACATGTGGGACAAATCAGGATAGAAAAAGTGCAAATTATTATTTTGTCTGAAAAATCAAGTGTCACTTTTATGTATTAAATCATTTCTATACACATACATGCGTGTGTGCACACACACACACATATATGTGATTTCTTTTTACACTGGACAATGGGAAAACAGTTTGGTGAGAAAGAGTAAAAACATGTATTTCTATTTTCATAGTTGTGTGATGGCTTCTTTTTCTTCATTTATTACTCACAAAAATCCTGACCTATAGGTACTGAATTACTGGCTCAAGGAATAAATCAAGGTATGTGCATACAATTATTATACTTGATTATAACAGTCACATCATTATCCTGTTTTTATAAATGAAGTAAATACATCTTGAGTGAAATATATTTTCAACTTCACATCCCTGGTAAGTGATGATGATGTTTCCCAAACCTCCTATTTCCTAATTCTGTAGACAAAGTCCTGTGACTTTTGGAGGAGAAATTGTCCTGCTTAAACATATTTTGGATGCATACTACATAGGCCTTATATAAGCATACATGAAACTTATATGGGGGAAATTATATTTAGCTCATCATTATAAAAGCATGAGGCATTCTTTTGGAAACCTATAGAGGAATTGAATTGGCCAACTCTCAGCTGTCTGTTGAAAGCAGCACAGGTGTGAGAACCACAGGAGAGGTGGCTTGTTATGATGAAATGGCAGCTGTTAAACTTGGGCAGACTTTTTGCTCTCTGTGAAAATGGGTTGCACTAGAACCCTTGAGAGATTTAGAATTGGTATATAAATTTTATTTAGATAATGTGTAACAATAATATGTGACTTGAAAATAATGTAACAGAAATAATAATATCAGTATTTCTGATAATGATACAGGACATTTAAGGAGCATTTATGATATTCTGAGCACTTTCTTAAGTGTGTTTACACATTGAGTTATCTAATCCAGACCAAGTGCTATAAGAGAGAGTACATTCTTTTCAGTTTGATAAGATAGAGAGACTGAGCCTATAGTATAAAATGCCCACTTCACACATTGATGGAAACCAATATTTTCATCTAGATAAGAAATCCAAGCCATGCTCTTAATCACTCAAATTAGTGGTTTTTCCCTCTAGCTAAAGAACCTCAAAAAATATCCAGAACATAACATTTTTTATTTCAATGATTAAAAATCTACAGGTAATATCTTGATAATGGGGGTGAAATTTTCTCCACTGCACCAGAACCCACATACATAAATAACTAGTGATAAGAATACTTTTATAATATGACAGCTTATTCATTATTAAAAGTCTGTATTTAATATCAAATATGTGTTAAAAAAAAAAGCCTGACAATTGAAGGGCATGAAGTTGCATGTATTGGTGAAAATAATCCATAACCAATCTATAAATCAAAATTAGAATGAGTTTAGCATGTGAGCGATTTTTGAGGACTTAGCCTGGAGTAGACAGAACAAAGCCCTTTTCTACTTGTGTCCCTCACATCCTCCTGGTGTCTGTCTTCTTTAGCTCATGATTTTACATATACCTATGCCACCTGCAATCTCTGTCACCATCTGGGACAGAGTCCTTTCTGCTTTCTAGTCCCTAATGCCCCAACTCTTCAACCCTATTATCTATGGTCTTAGAATTGAACAAATAAAAGGTGCCATCAAGAAAATCATGAAGAGATGATTATTTTATTCAGGATATGCATAGGAAATTGCTGAGACTCACTCTAAATTAGCCATCTGTGGTGGTGTGGTGGTTAAGATTTTGTGCTCTCAGCTCCATGGACTGGGTTCATTTCCCAGTCAGGGAGCCACACCATCCATTTTACAATTGTCTTACTGTGAGGGATGTATGTTGCTGTGATGCTGAAAGCTATGCTGCCAGTATTACAAAGACCAGGAGTGTCACCCATGGTGGACGGGTTTCAGTGGAGCTTCCTCATTAAGACAGACTAGGAAGAAGGACCTGACCACCCACTTGCAAGAAATTTGGCCATGAAAATCCTGTAAATAGAAGGATAACATTTATTATAGAGCACCAGAAGGTGAGAGGATGGTGCAAAAAGACCAGGCAGGGTTCAGTCTGCAGCACACAGGGTCACTAGGAGTTGGAATTTACTCCATGGCACTAACAACAAGACCCTGAATTATTGAGTTAAATTCATATTTTCAGCAATAAGTTGAGACAACCTATTAGGATTATATAGATATAACTGATGTAAATTTAATAAATGATGTCATTAACACATATCATATATTGGGGCTGGCCCAGTTGCATAGTGGTTATTTTTGTGTGCTCCATTTTGGTGGCCGGGGGTCCGTGGGTTCAGATCTTGGATGTGGACATACACACCACTTCTCAGTCATGCTGTGGTAGTGTCGCACATGCAAAATAGAGGAAGATTGGCACAGATGTTAGCTCAGGGCCAATCTTCCTTACCAAAAAAAGTACTTATATATATTTCTCATATATCAAAATTTTTTCTTTCTGAAGATTTTGGATTATGTGAATATGCCACTGGGTAAAAGATCTGTTGTCATCAATTACAGATTGCCACGCATGCTTTGAGAAGTTAAGAGCTCTCACTAAAAGTTTCAGTTTTAAAAAGCCCAAACAGTTCTCTTTAGAAATATTTGATGTTAAACTTCTGTTCTATATTTATTCACTGTTCAAATGTTTACAAATCTGAATTAAAAGAGTATCAGTTAATTTTGAAAGACCACATTTAATGTTATAGAAGAAATAAAAATATTCAATTACTTATTCATTCAAAAATAAATATGAAAAATGTATGTTCTTTTGAATATCATAAAATATAAATAAAATGTATGCAGTTAAAAAAGTAGTGGGTTTGGCAGTGATGTCAGTAACATGGTGGAGTGAGCAGTTTTCTTTGTCTCTCCCCCTTCGAACTACAACTAATTGGACATTCATCGGTCAACAAAGGCTATCCACACAGCATCTCAGGATGGCTGAGAGACCTGTGCTGCTATGCATCAGAAGGTGGACAGACTTCCAGTCCGGGAGGAGGTGGAGATAGGTGAAAACTCTCCAACCCCCACACAGCCTAGTACCTGCAATTGACTTTATACCAGTGGACATGCTCATAGCATTGCCATGGCACCAAGGGCAGGCGTGCACGTGCATCAGTGGAGCAATGATGGAAGCAGGTGACTATAGCCCTACCTAAGCCCCCTGCAGTTGCCCCTAAGCCCAGTGAGAAAATCCACAGTCCCACAGCAGCCACAGGGAAAGTCTCTACTTGGCATTAGTGGAGAGGCCCCCTCAGCATTCAGAATGCTGGGAGGCCCCGTGGCAGGAGGATCCCAGGTGGTGCAGCAGCCTGCCAGCTGCCTCTGATTCATGGACTCCTGCTGTGGCCCAGAGAGGGCAAGAGACACCCAGTGAGTCTGTGTGAGTGGGCAGTGGCAAGTTGGAGCCCCAGTGGGCCTGCTTCATGGTCCAGAGGGAAAATCCATGGTCCCACAGCAGCCACAGGGAAAGCCTCAGTGCAGCATTAGTGGAGAGGCCCCACCCAGCAATCACAAGGCTGGAAGGCCCTGAGGCAGAAGTAGCACAGCTGGGTGAGCTAACCACAGACTGCAGTATATACCCATAGCTCCGCTGTGGCCCATAGTGGACAAGTGAGTTCTTGTGGGCCCTGATGGTGACAGAGCTGCGAATCTAGGTGAACCTATTCCTGGCCACTGTGAAAGCCCATAACACCACTGCAGACCCTAAGGAGGGAGCACATCTAGGTGGTCTGTGACAGAAGGCACCAGCAAACTAAGGCCCCCTTGTGATTGTCTCCACAGCTGATGAGAGACCCCACAGGGCCACTGTGACAACTACACAGCTGCTCCCCCCACTTCTACTCCAGTAGAAGCAAGTGGAAGCAGTAACTAAACTCTATCTCTATGTGGAGGCACAAATACACGCCATCAAGCACTATGAAAAAATATATTAAATCTCCAGAACAGAAGGAAAATGACAAGTACCCAGAAAACCATCCCAAAGACACTGAAATCTATAACCTAAATGACAATAAATTCAAAATAGCCATCATTAAAAAACTCAATGAGTTAAAAGAGAATACAGATAGATAACTCAATGAGTTCAGGAGATATGTAACAAAAGAGCTTGATACTATAAAGAAGAACCAATCAGAAATATTGGAGGTGAAGAACACAATGGAGGAGATTAAGAAAAATCTGGACTTTCTGAACAGTAGTGTCAATAATATGGAGGACAGAATTAGCAATTTGGAGTATAGGAATATAGAAATGTTGCATATAGAGGAGGAGAGAGAACTAAGACTAAAAAGAAATGAAGGAACTCTCTGAGAAATATCCGACTCAATTAGGAAATGCAACATAAGGATTATAGGTATCCCACAAGGAGAAGAGAAGGAGAAGGGGGCAGAAAGCCTGTTCAAAGAAATAATGGCTGAGAACTTCCCAAACCTGGGGAGAGAGATGGAACTCCATGTGACAGAATCTAATAGATCTCCAAACTTTATCAATGTAAAAAGACCAACCCCAAGGCATATAGTAGTGAAGCTTGCAAAAGTCAATGGCAAAGAGAAAATACTAAGGGCAGCAAGGCAGAAGAAAATAACCTACAAAGGAGCCCCCATAAGACTGTCAGCAGATTCCTCAGCACATACCTTACAGGCTAGAAGAGAGTGGAATTATATATTCAAAACTCTGAAGGACAAAACTTGCAGCCAAGAATACTCTATCCAGCGAAAATATCCTTCAAATATGATGGAGAAATAAAAACTTTCCCAGATAAACAAAAGTTAAGGGAGTTCACTGCCACAAGACCTCCCTTACAAGAAATGCCCAGGAAGACCCTCATACCTGAAAAATCAAAAAAAAGGAAAGGGGTTACAGAACCCAGAGCGAAGGAGATAAGTAGACAGACAAAATCAGAAAGTTGCAGCTCTCCGTCAGAACAGGTTAGCAAAAGTTAAGTATAACATTAAAGATAAAAAGAAGGGAAACACCAAGAATAAATATATTCCTGTCATTTTAACCACAAACTCACAACACAAGAAGGGAGAAAAAAAATCTGACAATAACAACCTAGAAGGGGAAGAGGAAAGGGATGGAATGGCTTAATCTAAGGAAATAAGAGGATATCAGAAAATGGACTATCTCATCTATGAGATGTTTTATACAAACCACCTGGTAACCACTAAACAAATAACAAGAATAAAGACACAAATTACAAATAAGAAGAAAGCCAATATAGAAATCTACCTACCTGAATTAGTAGTCCAAAATCATGGGATAAGAAACAAAGGAAATGCAAGAGAACCACAAAACAAGTGATAAAATGGCAGTGTTATGCCCCTACATTTCAATAATCATTCTAAATGTAAATGGATTGAACTCTCCAATCAAAAGACACAAGTGGCAGGATGGATTAAAGAACAAGACCCCAAAATATGCTGCCTCCAGGAAACACACCTCAGCCCCAAAGACAAACACCCAAAGACTCAGAGGGAAGGGATGGAAGATTATACTCCAAGCTAATAATGAACATAAGAAAGCAGGTGTCACCATACTTATATCAGACAAAGTAGACTTCAAAGCAAACCAGATAAAGAAAGACAAAGAGGGGCAGTTTATAATGATAAAAGGGACACTCCACCAAGATGACATAACACTTATAAACATATACACACCCAACACAGGAGCACCACAATTTGTAAGGCAACTATTAACAAAACTAAAAGGAGACATCAACAACAATACAATAATAGTAGGGGACCCCAACACCCCATTAACACCAATGGGTAGATCATCCAGACAGAAAATCAACAGGGAAATTATAGAATTAAATGAAAAATTAGACCAGATGGACTTAATAGACATATATAGAACACTCCATCCAGAAACAGTGGGTTACACATTCTTCTCAAGTGCTCATGGAACATTCTCAAGGATAGACCATATCTTGGGAGACAAAGCAAGCCTCAACAAATTCAAGAGGGTTGAAATAATATCAAACATCTTTTCCGATCATAATGCTATGAAACTAGAAATCAACTACAAGAATAAAGCTGGGAAAGGTGCAAAAAATGTGGAGACTAAACAACATGCTATTGAACAAACAATGGGTTATCGAAGAAATTAAAGAAGAAATAAAATATTATCTGGAGACAAATGAAAGTGTAACCATGCCACACCAACTCATTTGGGATGCAGCAAAAGCAGTCCTAAGAGGGAAATTCATTGCAATACAGGCTCACCTCAGTAAACAAGAAAAATCTCAGATAAGCAATCTCAAACAACACCTAACAGAACTAGAAAAAGAAGAACAAACAAAGCCCAAAGTCAGTAGAAGGAGGGAAATAATAAAAATTAAAGCAGAAACAAACGACATTGAAACAAAAAAGACAGTAGAAAGGATCAATGAAACAGAGTTGGTTCTTTGAAAAAATAAACAAAATTGACAAACCCTTAGCCAGATTCGCCAAGAAAAAAGATAGGAGACTCAAATAAATAAAATTAGAAATGAGAGAGGAGAAACCACAATGGATACCACAGAAATACAAAGGATTATAGAAGAATACTATGAAAAACTACATGCCAAAAAATTGGGCAACCTAGAAGAAATGGATAAATTCTTAGACTCTTACAACCTCCCAAAACTGAAGCAGGAAGAAATAGAGAATCTGAATAGACCAATCACAAGTAAAGAAATTGAAACAGTAATCAAAAACCTCCCCCAAAATAAAGTCCAAGACCAGATGGTTTCTCTGGAGAATTCTACCAAACATCCAAAGAAGATTTAATACCTATCCTTTTCAAACTATTCCAGAAAATTGAGAAAGATGGAGCACTCCCTAACATATTCTATGAAGCCAACATCACCCTGATCCCAAAACCTGACAAGGACAACACAAAGCAGGAAAACTACAGGCCAATATCACTGATGAACATAGATGCAAAAATCCTCAAAAAATTCTGGCAAACCGAATACAGCAATATGTTAAAAAGATTATACACCATGATGAAGTGGGATTTATACCATGAACACAGGGATGGTTCAACATCCACAAGTCAATCAACATGATACACTACATTAACAAAATGAGAAACAAAAATAACATGATCATCTCAATAGACGCAGAGAAAGCTTTTGACAAGATCCAACATCCATTTATGATAAAAACTCTCAATAAAATGGGTATAGAAGGAAAGTACCTCAACATAATAAAGGCCATATATGAAAAACCCACAGCCAACATCATACTCAATGGGCAAAAATTGAAAGCCATCCCTCTGAGAATAGGAACAAGACAAGGGAGTCCACTCTCACCACTCTTATTCAACATAGTACTGGAGGTTGTGGCCAGAGCAATTTGGCAGGAAAGAGGAATAAAAGGAATCCAAATAGGCAATGAAGAAGTGAAACTCTCAGTGTTTGCAGATGACATAATCTCATATATAGAAAACCCCAAAGAATCCATAGGAAAACTATTAGAAATAATCAACAGCTACAGCAAAGTTGCAGGGTATAAAATCAACTTACATAAATCAGTAGCATTTCTATACTCTAACAATGAACTAACAGAAAAAGAACTCAACAACTCAATCCCATTCACAATCGCAACAAAAAGAATAAAATACCTTGGGGTAAATTTAACTAAGGAAGTGAAAGACCTATACAACAAAAACTACAAGACTTTCCTGAGAGAAATTGATGATGACATAAAGAGATGGAAAGACATTCCATGCACATGGATTGGAAGAATAAACATAGTTAAAATGTCCATACTACCTAAAGCAATCTACAGATTCAACGCTATCCCAATCAGAATCCCAATGACATTCTCTACAGAAATTGAACAAAGAATCCTAAAATTCATATGGGGCAACAAAAGACCCCGAATTGCTAAAGCAATCCTGAGAAAAACAACAAAGCTGGAGGCATCACAATCCCTGACTTCAAAGCATACTACAAAACTACAGTAATCAAAACAGCACAGTATTGGTACAAAAACAAGTGCACAGATCAATGGAACAGAATTGAAAGCCGAGAAACAAAACCACACATCTATGGACAGCTACTCTTCGACAAAGGAGCTGAGGGCCTACAAGGGAGACAAGAAAGTCTCTTCAACAAATGGTGCTGGGAAAACTGGACGGCCACATGTGAAAGAATGAAAATTGACCATTCTTTTTCACCATTCACCAAAATAAACTCAAAATGGATCAAAGACCTAAAGATTAGGCCTGAAACAATAAGTCTTCTAGAAGAGAATATAGACAGTACACTCTTTGCCATCAGTTTCAAAAGGATCTTTTCAGACACCATGTCTTCTCAGACAAGAGAAACAATAGAAAGAATAAACAAATGGGACTTGATCAGACTAAAGAGCTTCTTCAAGGCAAGGGAAAACAGGATTGAAACAAAAAAACAACCCACTAATTGGGAAAAATATTTATAAGTTATTTATCTGACAAAGGGTTAATCTCCACAACATATAAAGAACTCACACAGCTCAACAACAAAAAATTCAAACAGCCCGATCCAAAAACGGGCAGGGGACTTGAACAGACATTTCTCCAAAGAAGATATACGGATGGCCAATAGACACATGAAAAAATGCTCATCACCACCAATCATCAGGGAAATGCAAATCAAAACTACACTGATATCACCTTACACCTGTAAGAATGGCAAAAATAACCAAAACAAAAGTGACAAATGTTGGAGAGGTTGTGGAGGAAAAGGAACCCTCATACACTGTTGGTGGGAATGCAAACTGGTGCAGCCACTATGGAAAACAGTATGGAGATTTCTCAAAAAATTAAAAATAGAAATACCTTATGACCCAGCCATCCCACTACTGGGTATCTATCCAAAGAACTTGAAATTGGCAATTCCAAAAGTCCCATGCACTCCTATGTTCATTGCAGCATTATTTACAATAGCCAAGACATGGAAGCAACCTAAGTGTCCATCAAATGATGACTGGATAAAGAAGATATGGTGTATATATACAATGGAATAGTACTCAGCCATAAAAACGGATAAAATCGTCCCATTCACAACAACATGGATGGACATTGAGGGTATTATGTTAAGTGAAACAAGCCAGATAGGGAAAGACA
This sequence comes from Equus przewalskii, assembly GCF_037783145.1. Taxonomy (NCBI): domain Eukaryota; kingdom Metazoa; phylum Chordata; class Mammalia; order Perissodactyla; family Equidae; genus Equus; species Equus przewalskii. The sequence goes on along the minus strand of NC_091856.1, from coordinate 209,441 downwards.
AACTCTGTATGACTCCATTCATAGGTGGAAGTTAAACATAGAGACAAAGAGAACTGATTGGTGGTTACTAGGGGAAAGCGAGGGTGAGGGGAGGTCACAAAGGGTGAAGTGATGTACCTACAACATGACAGACAATAATGTACAACTGAAATTTCACAAGGTTGTAAACTATCATAATCTTAATAAAAAGTTAAAAAAAAGTAGTCGGTTTGGTGGGAGTATGGAATCGTGTATGAGAGGATCAGAAATATTTTGCACAGCTTTCCTTATATGGCAAGAAAAAAATATAGATACCTTATATTGTCTTCAGACAAAAATTTTGCTAAAGATATGTTCAAATGGTTGCGGTATAAATTTACCTGCTTAAGCTTTAAACATCTTTTGCTAGGTTGATTAAAAGAATGTACAAATTTTCACTTCCTATTTAGTATCATATACTTCTCCATACATTCATTACGGCCATTGAGGAATAATATTTTGCTTTATGATAGTGTCATATGAAATATTATTGTATTACCAATAGTATCAGCCATAATATGGTAGGTTGTTCTGCAATGGTTAGGAACCCGAAAATCTCAGTAGCTGTATCTAACAAAGGTCTTCTTCTGTCTCACAATATCTGCCAAATATGGCTCAGCTGGGTGGCTGTCTGCATTGGATGCACTTGACAGCATCATTGAAAATAAGAACTCAGTCACATCGAAAATTGAGTTGTAAGCAATTACTAACAAAATGCAAGTAGGAAAAGAAATAGGAGCACTCACCAATCAGAAGCTAAATGACTACTTTACCACAGATGTGAAAATAGCAACCTCATGAGTTCTTTTACAAATATGGATATAACATAGGGTAGTCCTCTGCCTACATTCGCAGAAGATTTTGGCATCCAGAGTGAGACTCTTGACCTCACATGTAGACAAACATCTAGAAAATATTTAAAAAAGAACTCACATGAAATCAGAATCACCAGTGTGAGTTTTACAAAATAAATCAGAGACTCCACAGGGCAGGGTTACACTGGAAGGCAGAAAGGAAAAGTTGAGTATTACATGTCAAGTCAGAGACACCAGGGTGTGTGCTACACATGAAGTCTGAGACATCACATGGAATGCAACACACGAAGTCAGAGACACCATGGAAAGTGCTACAAAAAGTCAGAGACAGCAGGAGTGGTGTGACATATGATGTCAGAGATGTCAGGGGGTGTGTTACACATGAAGTCAGAGTCTCCCAGAGGAATTTGATAAATGAACTCAGGGACACCAGGCAGACTGTGAGACACGAAGTCAGAGACAGCACAGGGAATGTTATACATGAAGTCATAGATGCTAGTGGAGTGTGAAACGTGAATTCACATATGCCAGGGGGAGTGTGACACATGAAGTCAGAGACACCAGGGTTATTGTGACACACGAACTCAGAGACACCAGGTGGACTGATACATATGAAGTCTGAGATGCTAGGGGGAGTGTGACACACAACGTCAGAAATGCCAGGGGTAGTGTTACAAAGGAAATCAGAGACACCAGGGTGTGTGTAAGAGATGAAGTCATAGACACCACGGGAAGTGTGACATACCAAGTGCATCACACTGGGATTTGAGATAGATGAAGTCAGGGACAACAGGGGGAGTGGAACACACAAGGTCAGAGACACTGGGGGTGTGACACACGAAGTCAGAGCTGCCACATGGAGTTTTACCAATGATGTCGGGGATTCCAGGGGGTTGCTACAAACGAACTGAGAGACACAATTTGGATTGTTACACACGAATTCTGAGACACCAGGTGGTGTGTGACACATGAAGTCAGAAACAAGAAGGGTAGTATTACACAGGAAGTCAGAGACACGAGGGAGTGTGTGACACACGAAGTGACAAAAGCCAATGGGGAGTGTTATGCACAAAGTCAAAGACACAGAGGTGCCTGTTACACACAAAGTCAGAGAAGTCACATGGAGTGTTATACCTGAAATTTGAGACACCAGTGGGAGTCTGAAACACAAAGTTATATGTGGCAGGTGGAATCTGATGCATGAACTCAGAAACACAAGAGAGAGTGTGACGCCAGAAATGAGAGATGCCATGGGGTGTGTTAGGCACAAATTCAGAGACACCAGGGGAGAGTGTGATACACAAAGTCAAGGACACCAGGTAGATTGTGATACACAAAGTCAGAGATGGCATGGGGGTTGTTAGACGTGAAGTCTGAGATGCCAGTGGGAGTGTTACACACGAAGTCAGAGAGGTAACAGTGAGTGTAGGAAATGAATTCTGAGATGCAACTTGGAGACTTACAAAGGAGTCAAAGACACCAGGGGAATTGTGACACATGGAGTCAAAGATACCAGTACGAGACTGAAACATGGATCAAAGATGACAGGGTCAGTGAGACACAAGAAGTCAGAGAGGACACGTGGAGTGTTATGCATGAAGACATTGACACCATGTGGAGTGTTACACAGGAAGTCACAGACACCACATGGATTTTTACACCCGAACTCAGAAACACCAAAAGGTGCATTACAAATGAAGCGAGAGACACCAGGAGGTGTGTGATGGACAAAGTCAAAGACACCAGGTGGACTGTTACACATGAAGCCAGAGAAGCCATGGCTGAATGTTACCCATGAAGTTGAAAAACCAAAGGGAGTGTTATGCAGGAAATCAGATATGCCAGGGGTAGTGTTATGCATGATGTCAGAGAGGCCAAGGGGGGTGTTACACAAGAAGTCAGTGATACCTAGGGGAGTTTTAGGCATGAAGTCAGAGACCACAAGGAGATGTGTTATGTAAGAAGTCAGAGATGCCAGGGGGAGTGTGACGCAGGTAGAGACTCCACAGAGAGTGTGACACATGAAGTTGGAGACAACAGTTTGATTGTGACACTCAAAGTCAGCGATGTGTTGGGGAATATTACACACAGAGTCAGAGAACCCAGGGGGGTGTTATACACCAGGTCCAAGATGCCTGTGAGCATGTTACACATGTAGTGATAGATAGCAGTGGGAATGTGACACATGAATTCACAGAAGGCAGAGGGAGTATGATAAAAGTCAGAGATGCCAGGAGGAGTGTGACACATGGCTTCAGAAATGACAGGTGGAGGGTTATCTATGACGTCAGAGAAGACAAGGGGAGTATGAAACAAAATCACAGATGCAATGGGGAGTGTGATACTTGAAGTCAGAAACCATAGCTGAAGTGTGAAACACGAAGTCAGAGATGCCATGGTGAAGTGTTACACACGAAGTCACAGATGCCACATGGAAGGTTATACATGATGTCTGGGACGCCAGGGGGAGTGTTAGACATGCAGTCAGAGATGACAGACTTAGTGTTACACACAAAGTCAAAGACACAGGGGAAGTGTTACACAGGAAGACAGACTACAGGGGAGGGGGTGTTACACATGAAATCAGAGACACCACAGGTAGTGTGACAAAGAGATGAAAGGTGGAATGTGACACACAAATTCAGAAACTCCATGGAGGAGTGTTATGTGTGAAGTCAAAGACACAAGGCGGAGTGCAAAGTAGGATTTCAGAGACACCATGCAGAGTGTTATACACGAAGCTAAAGGCAAGTTGGAGTGTTACATATGAAGTCACATGTGCCAGTGAGAAAGTTATAAATGGCATCATTGACACCAGGGATAGTGTTACCATTGAAGTCACAGACACCAGGAGGGAGTGTAACACACTGAGTCACAGACACCAGGGCACTTTTTACACATGAAGTCAGAGACACCACAGTGAGTGTTACACATGAATTCAGAGACACCAGGTAGATTGTTACAGATGTAGTTAGAGACACTATGGGGAGTGAGAGACAAGAAGTCGGAAGCAACAGAGGGAGTGTTATACATGAAGTCCGAGATGCCATTAAGAGTGTGACACACAAAGTTATAGATGGCAGGGGGAATGTGATGCACATACTCAGAGAAATGAGGAGGGGTGAGATACGTGAAGTAAGAGATGCCATGGGGTGTGTTACACACGAAGTCAAACACGCCAAGGGGAGTGCTAAACATGAAGTCAGAGATGCCATGGGGAGTGTTGCACATGATATCAGAGATGCCAAGGGGAATGTGACACACAAAGTCACAGATGCCAGGGGGAGTGTGACACAATTAAGAGACGCCAGGGGGCACGTAACACACTAAGTCAGAGGCACCAGGTGGACTGTTACAGACCACATCAGAGATGCCACAGGGAGTGTTACACATGATCTCAGAAATACCAGGGCTATTGTTACACATGAAGTCTGAAAACCCAGGGGAAGTGTGAACACATGAAGTCAGAGACATGAGGATGTGTGAGACAGATGAAATCATAGATGTAATGAGGGTGATATGGGAAGTCAGAGATTCCAGGGATAGTCTGAAGGATAGACTCAGAGACAAAAGGGAGAGTGTGACACATGAAGTCAGTGATGCCACAGGAAGTGTGGTAAATGAAGGCAGTGAGGCCCAGCAGAGTGTGACACAGGAATTCAGAGATGCATTGGGGAGTGTTACACACTAAGACAGAGATGCCTGGGAAAGTGTGACACATAAAGTCATAGATGCCCAGAGAATTATGACACACAAAGTCAAAGAGGCCAGGGGGCTGTGAAATGGTAAGTCAGAGCCATCAGGTTGAGTTTTACACATCACATCAGAGATGTCAGTGGGAGTGTTTCACATGAACTCAGAGACACAAGTGGGATAGTTACACACAAAGTCTGAGATGTAAGGGGGTGTGTAACACACAAAGTCAGAAACTCCAGGGGTAGTGTTACACAGGAAGTCAGAGACACAAGGGAGCATTTGACACATGAATTCAGAGATGCAAATGAGGAGTGTTATGCACAAATTCAAAGATAACAGGGTAAGTATTAGACACAGAGTAAGAGACGCCACATGGAGTGTTACACACAAAGTCAGAGACACCAGGGGGAGTGTTACACATGGAGCCACAATTGCAATGGGGAGTGTTATGCAGGAAGTCAGAGACACCATGATGAATGTGACACACAAAGTCAGAGAAGACAGGTGGTGTGTCACACTCAAAGACTGAGATGCCATGGGGAATGTTACACAAAAGTCAGAGACACCATGGGGTGTGTTAGTCATGAAGTGAGAGACTCCAATGGAAGTGTTACACATGAAGATATAGATTGCTGCAGAGTGTGATGCATGTACTCAGAGACACAAGAGGGAGTGTGACAAATGAATTTATAGATGCCACAGAATGTGTGACACTCTAAGAGAGAGATGCAAGAGGGAGTGTGATACACGAAGTCAGGGACACCAGGCAGAGTGTGACACATGTAGTCACAGACGGAACAGGGATTGTTATAGATGAAGTCATGAAGCCAGGGGAGTGTGACACACAAAGTCACAGACGACTGGGGGAGTGTGACAAACAAAGTGAGAGACGCAAGAGGGATTGCAACAGATGAAGTCAGACACGCCATGGGGAGTGTGACACACGATGCCAGAAATACCAGTGGTAGTGCTACACAGGAAGTCAGAGACAGCAGTGTGTTTGTGACAGACTAAGAGACACCACGGGGATTCTTTTGCATGAATTCAGAGGTGCCATTTGGAATGTTGCACACAAAGTAACAGATTCTAGGGGGTGTGAGAAACAATAAGTCAGAGATGCGAGGGGAAGAGTGACACGCAAAGTCAGATACGTCATGCTGAAATTTACACAAGGAGTCAGAACACCAAGAGGAGTATTACACAAGAAATCAGAGACCCAACGTGGAATGTTACAGATGAAGTCATAGATGCAAAGGGGTGTGATGCATGGCATCAGGGACACCAGGAATAGTGTGACACATGAAGTCAGAGATGGCACTGGGATTGTTATACACAAAGTCAAAGGAGCCAGGGTGGTGTGACACAAGGAAGTCACAGACGCCAGGGGGATTGTGACACATGAAGTCAGAGATGCCAGAGGGATTATGAAATCCAAGACCCCAGGTTGAGTGATACAGACGATGTCAGAGGTGCTAGAGAGTGTGTTACATACGAAGTCATAGACACTAGAGGGAGTCTGAAACACGAATTTGGAGATGCCACATCAGACAGTTACACACAAAGTCAGAGATGCCACTGTGGGTATTATACATGAGGTAAAGGATGTCACAGTGTGTGTCACATGGGAAGTAAGATACATCACATGGAGTGTTACACATGTAGTGAGAGACACCATGGGGAGTGTGACACGTGAAGTCAGAGATGCAAGTGGAAGTGTGAGACACAAAGTCAGAGGCACCACAGGGATTCTTACACATAAAGTCAAAGATACCAGAGGGAATATGACACATGATGTTAGAGACTCCAGGCAGATTGTGACACACGAAGTCAGAGATGCTAGGGGGCATGTTAAAAATGAAGTCAGAGATGCCACTTGGAGTATTACACATGAAGTCCGAGATGCCAGTCAGAGTGTGACACATGAAGTCAGAGATGCAACGAGTGTTACACATGAGTTCTGAAATGCCACAAGGGAGTGTTACACATGAAAGAAATGCCATGTGGTGTATTGCACACAAGTCAGAGATGCCAGGGGGAGTGTTACAGATGATGTCATAAATGCCACATGGTGTGGTATACATGAAGTCCATGAGACCAGAGAAAGTGTTGCCACATGATGTCAGAGACACCAGGGGGAGTTTGACATACAGAGGAGACTAAATGTCCAGTGAGACACACAAAGTCACAGATGTCACCAGGAGTGTTACAGATTAAGTTAGAGACAGCAGTGTTTGAGTGATACACTAATTCAGAGACACCAGGAAGAGTGTGACAAAGGCAGAGACACAAGGAGGTTTGTTACACACAAAGTCTGAGAGGCCAGGGGAATTGTGACAGTATCTGAGACACCATGGGGGAGTGTTACACATGAAGGCAGAAATGCCCTGTGGAGTGTAACATATGAAGTCAGAGATGTCAGGGCCAGTGTTACACACGAAGTCACAGATGCCAAGTGGAGTGTTATACACGAAGTCAGAGACCCCAGAGGTAGTGTGATACACGAAGTCACAGATGCCAGAAGTGTGACACATGAAGTCAGAGATGACAAGGGAGATTTCCACATGAATTAAGAGATGCTAGGGGAAGTGTGAAACGTAAAGTCACAGACCACAGGGGGAGTGGGGAAGTCAGAGATGACAGAGGGAGTGTGTCACAGGAATACAGACAAACCAAGGTGGAGAGCTACACATGATGTCAGAGAAGTCAGAGGGAGTGTTATACACAAAGCTGTAGATGGCAGGGTGAGTGTGACACATACTCAGAGAATCAAGTGGGAGAGAGACAAACGAAGTCAGAGAGGCCAAGAGGTGTGTTACACATGAAGTCAAACACAGCAGGAGGTATGTGATAAACAATGTCAGGGACGCCTGGCAGAGTGAAACATGAAGTCAGAGATGCCATGGGGAATGTTGCACACGAAATCGGAGATGACAGGTTGTGTGTGACAGATGAAGTCAGAGACACAAGGGGCAATGTTAAAAATAAAGTCGGAGATGCCAGAGGGAGTGTTATCCATGAAGATACAGATGGCAGAGGGAAAGTGATGCACATACTCAGAGAAACAAGGAGGAGAGTACACATGAAATCAGAGAGACCGCAGGCTCTGTTACACATGAAGTCAAACATAGGATTGGGGCTGAGAGACTTGAAGTCAGGGATGCCCGGAGGAGTGTGACACAGGAATTCATGATGCCAGGCAGAGAATGACACATGAAGATGGAGACGCCACAGGGAGTGTTATACACCAAGTCAAAGACACCACAGGGGAGTGTTGCACATGAAGGATGAAATGCCATGTAGAGTGTTACACACGACATCAAAGAAGACAGGTGACTGTGAAACACGAAGTCAAAGACACCAGAGGGAGACTGACATATGAACCAAAGATGAGAGGGGGAGTGTGACATGAGAAGTCAGAGAGGCCACATGGACTGTTACACACAAACTCAGAGTCACCAGCTGGAGATTTATGAATGAAATTAGAGACACAAGGGGGAGTATTATGCACGAAGTCTGAGACACTAGGAGGAGAGTTTCACATGAAATCAGAGACAACATGGGGACTGTTACACACCAAGCCAGAGAAGCCACAGGGGAGTGTTTACCCATGAAGTCAAAAACACAAGGGGAAGTGTTACGCTGGAAGTTAGAGATGCCATGGGGAGTGTGACACATGAACTCAGATATGACATACGAAGTGGGAAACACGAAGTCAGAGATGCAATGGTGAATATTACACACGGATTCACAGATACCAGGGAGTGTGTGATACACAAAGTCACACATAGTGGAGGGAGTGTTAAAAATGAGTACAAAGAAACAAGGGGTAGAGTGACAAAGGAAATCAGAGATGCCAGGAGAACACCAAGTTAGAGACGTCATGGTGAGTGTTACACTCAAAGTCAGAGAAGACAGATGGAGTCTGGCACACATAATCAGAGATGCCAGTGTGAGGCTTACACAAGAAGTTCGAGACACTACAGGAGAGTGCTACACTCAAAGGCAGAAAGGCCACGTGGAGTGTATACATGAAGTCAGAGACACCAGGGGGTGTGTACCACATGAAGTCTGAGATGCCTGTTGGAGGATGACACATGAAGTCATAGTCGGCAGTGGGAGTATTATGCACAAAGTCAGAGACACCAGCTGGAATGTGAGAAACGAAGTCAGAGGTGACCTGGGGATTGTTATGGGTGAAGTCAGAGATGACGGGGCTGTGTGAAACAGGAAGTCACAGGCTCCATTGGGAGTGTGACACATGGAGAGAAGACCACAGGTGAAGTGTGAAACACAAAGTCAGAAAAGCAATGGGGAATTGTGACAAAAGAACTCAGACTCCCCAGGGGGAGAGTCATACAAAATGTCAGAGACACAATGGTGAATGTTACACTTGAAGTCAGAGACACCAGCAGGTGTGTGGCATACGAAATCAGAGTGGCAAGGGTGAGTGTTAAACAAGAATTCTGAGAGGTCATAGGGGCGTGTTTCACTCGAAGGCAGAAACACCATGTGAACTGTTACACATGAAGTCAGAGACACCAGTGGGACTGTGACAGCCGAAGCCAGAGATGTCACGTGGAGTGCTATACATGATGTCACAGGCATCAGGGGGAGTGTTGCATCTGAACTCTGAGATGACACTGGAGGTGTTATGATGTCTGAGACCCCAGGGAAACTGTGACACATGAAGTCAGAAACACTGAGGGGTAGTGTTACACAGGTAGTCATAGACACAAGGGAGTGTGAGAAACACAAACCCAGAGATAGCATGGGAAATGTGACACAAATTCAGAGACACCAGGGAAAGAGACACAAGAAGTCAGAGGAACCAGAGGAGAATTACACACAAATTCAGAGATGCTAGGAGTAGTGTGAAACAAGAAGTTAGAGATGCCAGGCAGATTAAGACACGAAGTCAGAGATACCATGGTGAGTGTTACACATGAAGTCAAAGAGGCCATGTGGATTGTTACACATCACGTATGTGATGTCAGGCAAAGTGACACATGAAGTCAGAGACACCATGAGGTGTGTTATACACAAAGTAAGAAATGCTATGTGGAGTGTTACACATGAATTTAGAGACACCATGGGGAGTGTTACACATGAAGTCTGAGGCACAAGAGGGACTGTGACACGCGAAATCAGAAATGCCAGGGGTAGTGTTACACAGGAATTCAGAGACACCAGGGTGTGTGTGAGAGATGAAGTTATAGATGCCACGAGGAGTGTGACACATGAAATCAGAGACAGCAGTGGGAGTGTTACAAAAATAGCCAGAGACACCACGTGTTTAAAGTGAGTGTTAAACACGAAGTAAGAGAGGGCATGTAGGGTGTTACACATGACATCAGAGACTCAATGGGGACTGTGCCACACAAAGTCAGAGACATAGTGGAAGTGTTACACACAAAGTGATAGATGGCAGGAGGAGTGTGACACACGAAGTCAGAGATACCAGGGGGAGTGTGACACAAGAAGTCAGAGATGCCACTGGGTGTGTTACACATGAAATCAGAAATCCCATGGGGAATGTGACAAATGAAGTCGGGGTGCCTGGTGCTGCATGACACACAAACTCAGAGCTGCCTCAGCAAATGTTAGACACGAATACTGAGATGCCAGTGGGAGTGTGAAAAACAAGTAAGAGATGACAGGCAGAGTGTTTCAGATGAAGACATTGACATCAGGGCGGGTGTGACACACGATGTCAGAGATGCCACAGAGAGTGTTACACACAAAGTACGACATCAGAGACTCAATGGGGACTGTGCCACACAAAGTCAGAGACATAGTGGGAGTGTTACACACAAAGTGATAGATGGCAGGAGGAGTGTGACACACGAAGTCAGAGATACCAGGGGGATGTCTGAGTATGTCTGAGATGCCACAGAGAGTGTTACACACAGGGCAGTGTTATACATGAAGTCAGAGACGCCATGGGCAGCATTATGCATGAAGTCTGAGATGCCAGGGGGAGTGTGACACACAATGTGAGAAATGCCAGGGGTATTGTTACACAGGAATCAGAGACACAAGGTTGTGTGTGACAGATGAATTCATAGACACCACAGGAATGTGACACGAAGTCAGAGATGACACGGGGTGTTGGCACACAAAGTCAGAGACCACAAGTGAGAAAGTTACACACGAAGTCAGACTTGCCAGGAGGAGTGTTACAAATGAAATCAAAGAAACCAGGAGTAGAGTGACACACGAAGTCAGAGATGACAGGTGGCATGGGACACAAGAAGTCAGAGACAAAAGGGGACGTTTACTCATGAAAGGAGATGTGCCACGTAGACTGTTACACATGAATTCAGAACACAAGAGAAAGTTTGACACAGGAAATCAGACACACTAGTGGGAGTGTTATACAAGAATTCCCAGACCCCATGGGGAAGTGTTAAACTTGAAGGCAGAAAGGCCACAAGGGGTTTTACCATAAAGTCAAAGATAAAGCGGGGGGGTCTACAACCCGAAGTCCAAGATGCCAGGTGGAGTGTGACGCATGAAGTCAGAGATGCCAGTGGGAGTGTTACACACCAAATCAGAGATGCCACCTAGAATGCGAAACACGAAGTTAGAGAAGACATGGGGATTGTTACACACAAAATGTGAGATGACAAGGGAAGTGTGACATGTGAAGTCACAGATGCCATGGCTAGTGTGACACATGAAGTCAATACCACAGATGAAGTGTGAAACACGAAGTCCAAGATGCCATGGGGACTGTGACAAAAAAAAGTCAGAGTTGCCATGGGGAGTGTTACACATGAAGTCAGAGTTGCAACAGTGAGTATTACAATCAAAGTGAGAGACGCCAGGAGGAGTGCGACACACTACATCAGAGCTCTAGGGTGAGTGTTACACAAGAAGTCCGAGAGACCATGGAGGAATGTTACAATTGAAGGGAGAAACTCTACATGGACTGTTACAAATTATGTCAGAGACTCCAGTGGGACTGTGACACCCAAAGTTAGAGATGCCACATGAAGTGTTACACATGATGTCACTGACACCAGGGATACTGTTACACCTGAACTCTGAGACAAGGGAAGTGTTACACATGAAGTCTGAGATGCCAGGGGGAGTGTGATATATGAAGTCAGAGACGCCAGTGGGAGGGTTACACACCAAATCAGAGACATCTGGTGGTATGTGGCACACAAAGTCACTGATTCCAGAGGAAATGTTACACACGACTTCAGACACCCCTCTGTGTATTCCTCATGAGTTCAGAGACACCACCTGGACTGTAGCACACAATGTCACAGACACCAGGGGTAGTGTTACACAAGAAGTCAGAGATGTCACATGGAGTGTTACAATGAAGGCCTCGTCACTGTAGGGATTGTGACACATAAAGTCCTTGACACCACAGATGTGTGACACACAAAGTCAGAGACGACATGGGGATGGTTACACTCAAAGTAAAAGACACTGTGGGGAGTGTGATGCACAAAGTAAGGGACGCCCTGCAGAGTGTGACATAGGAGTCAGAGATGCAATGGGGTGTGTTACACATGAAGTCAGTGATGCCAGGGGGACTGTGACATACTAAGTCACAGATGCCCATGGGATTGGGACACACGAAATCAAACCAGAGGGGGATGTGACACATGACGTCAGAGACACAATGTGGAGTGTTACACACGAAATCAGAGATGACACAGGGAGTGTGACACATGAAGACAGAGACCACAGTGGGAGTGTGACACAGGATGTCAGAGATGACAGAAGGAGTGTGACACATGAAGTCACAGATTCCAAGAGGGAGTGTTACCCATGAAGTCAGAGACACAAGGGCGAGTGCTATGTACAACATCAGAGACACTAGGGGAAGTGTTACAGACGAAGTCAGTGATGCCAGGTGGAGTGTTGCACACGAAGTCAGAGAAGATAGGGGTAGCGTGTCACACGAATTCAGAGACGCCAATGGGGGTGTAGCACATGAAGTCAGAGTTCTCAGAAGGAGTGTTAAAAAAGAAGTCAAAGAAAACAGGGGTAGAGCGAAAAACAAAGTCAGAGATGCCACGGGGTAGTGTTAGGTATGATGCCCAAGACAAGAGGGGTAGAGTAACCCAGGACATCAGAGAGACTAGTGGGACTGTGACACAAGTCAGAAACACAAGGGGTAGTGTTACAGGAAGTCACAGACCCCAGGAGTTTGTTACACATGAAGTCGAAGGCACCATGGGTAGTGAGACAGATGAAGTCAGAGACACCAGGGGCAGCATGATCCATGAAGTTAAAGATGGTAGAGGGAGAGTGACAAGTGAACTCAGATACACATGGATGAGTGTCACAAATGAAGTCAGAAATGCAACAGGGCGTGTGACACACAATGTCAGAGACAACAGTGGGTGTGCAAAACATGAAGTCACAGATGCTACAAGATGTGTTGCACATGAAGTCAGAGACGAGAGGGGGAGTGTGACACACGAAGTCAGTGATGCCTGGGGGGTTGTTACACACTGTCAGAGATGCCATAGGGGTTTGTTGCACATGAACTCAGAGACACTAGAGGGAGTATTATGCATGCAGATAGAAAGACTAGGGGTAGAGTTATGCAGGAAGTCCCAGGCACCACGGGCTGTGTGACAAAAATAGCCAGAGACAGTAGAGTGAGTGTCATACTCACAGTCAAAGACACCAGGGAGAGTTTGATTTATGTAATCAGACCCGCCTCTGTGAGTTTTACAGAAGACATCAGAGAGGCAAGGGGAAGTGTTACACACAAAGTCAGAGAGGCCACATGGAGTGTTACACACAGACTCAGAGGCTCCAGTTGGAGCATTATAAATGAAGTTAGAGATGCCAGGGTGAGTGTGATGCACAAAGCCAGAGACACAAGGGGAAAGAGTGTCACACAAAGTCACAGACAACTGGGGGACTTACACACGAAGACAGAGATGCCATTGGGAGTGCTACACATGAAATTATAGGTGGCAGGGGGTGTGTGATGCACATAGTCAGAGACACAAATGGGAGTTTGACATACCAAGTTGTAGATGACACATTGTGAGTTACAGATGTCATATGTGCCAGGAGGCATGTGATACACAAAGTCTGAGGTGACACAGGGGAGGGAGGGTGACACATGGAGTCAGAGACACCAGGGTTTGTGACACCCGAAATCAGAGACACCAGGCGGAATGTGACACATGAAGTCAGAGACACTGGGGTTTGTGACACACAAAGTCGGATCTGCCTGATGGAGTTTTACAGATGAGGTCAGAGAAGACAGGGGCTGTGTTGCACATGAACTCAGAGACACAAGTTGGATTGTTTTACACATATAGTCTGAGATGCCAGTGGGTGTGTGACACAAAGTCAGAAACACCAGGGGTAGTGTTACACAGGAAGCCAGAGACACGAGTGAGTGTGTGACACACAAAGTCAGAGACACAAATGGAAAGTCTTATGCGCAAAGTCAAAGACACCAGGGTGCTGGTTACACACGAAGTCGGAGACACTATGTAGAATGTTATACACGAAGACTGAAACACCTGTGGGAGTGTTACACACGAAGTCAGAGACACATGGGGGATTGATAGCATGAAGTCAGGGATGCCAGGTACTTCATGTGTAACACTTCACCTGGTGTCTTTAACTTCATGTGTAACACTTCACCTGGTGTCCTTAACTTCATGTGTAACACTCCACTTGGTGTCTTTAACTTTATTCATAACACTTTGCCTGGTGTGTTTGACTTTTTAACACTCCCCCTGATGTCTCTGACTTCATGTTTAATACTCCACCTGTAGTTTCTGATGTCATCTGTGACACTCCTACTGGTGTCTCTGACTTCATGTGTAAAGATCCACATGATGTCTCTGAGTTCAAGTGTAACACTCCCCCTGGCATCTCTGACATCATGTTTAGCACTTCGCATGGCTCTGTGGCATCCTGTATCACATTCCCCATGATGCCTCTGAATTCGTGTGTAAAACTCACACTGTTGTCTCTGACTTCATTCATAACATTCCCACTGGCGTCTCTGACTTCATGTGTAAAACACCCTGTGGCATCTCTGACTTTGTGTGTCACACTTCCTCTGTTGTCTCTGTGTTCACGCATCACAATTTCCCTGCAGTCTATATTTTCATGAGTATCACTCCCTCTGGAGTCTCTGAATTTGTGAGTAACACCACCCCTGGCATTTCTGACTTTGTGTGTCAGACTCCCCCTTTTGTCTCACACTTGGTGTGTAACAATCCCCATGTTGTCTCTGACTGCATGTGTCACATTCCATCTGGCCACTCTCATTTGGTGTGTAACACTCCCTCTGGGCTTTCTGACTTCGTATGTCATGGTCCCCCTGGCATCTCAGACTTGCTGCGGTACACACTGTCTTTTATCTCTGACTTCATGTCTCCTCATGGCCTTTCTGCCTTTGAGTGTAACACTCCTCTGTGGTGTCTCGGACTTCTTTTATGACACTCACACTGGCGTCTCTGAATTCTTGTGTCAGACTCCCACTGGCTTCTCTGACTCTGAGTTTAACACACTGTGGTACTTCTGACTTCGTGTGTCACACTGCCCATGGCATCTCTGAATTCATCTGTCACACTCCCCCTTGTGTCTCAGACTTGTTTCTAACAATACCCCTTGTGTGTCTGGGCTCATGTGTAACACTTGCCCTGGCATATCTAACTTCGTCTGTATCACTACATCTGGTGTCTCTTACTTCGTGTTTAACACTCCACATGGTGTCTGCATCTTCATGTGTAACTCCTCTTGGTGCTTATGAATTCGTGTGGAACACTCCGCTTTTCGTCTCTGACTTCATGTGTCACACTTCCCGTGGTGTCTATGAAGTCATCTGTATACACACCATGGTGTCTCTGACTTCCTGTCTAACACTACCCTGAGCAATTCTTTGTGTGTCACACTCCCCTGGGCCTCTCAGACTTCTTGTGTAACTCTCCACCTTGCATCTCTGACTTCGTGTATGACAGTAAAATCTGGTATTTCTGACATTGTGTGTCATGCTCCCCCTGGCGTCTGTGACTTTCTGTGTTACACTCCCCCTTGCATCTATGACTTCATGCATTACAATGCCCATGCCGTCTCTGACTTCGTGTGTCACACTCCACCTGGCACACCTGACTTCAAGCATCAGAATCCCCATGGCATCTCTGACTTCATGTGTAAAACACTATGTGTATCTCTCACTTCGTGTGTCACACTCCATCTGGTGTCTCTGAGTTCTTGCATCACATTCCCTCTGCCATCTATAAATTCATGTGTTAAACTCCAACTGACATCTCAGACTTCATGTATAGGACTCCCCCTCTTGTCTCTAACTTCGTTCGTAACACTCCTCATGGGTGTCTTGGACTTTGTGTGTTACACACTCCCTGGTGTCTCTGAATTTCTGTGTAACATAATTCCTGGTATTTCTGATTTCATGTGTCACGCATCACCTGGCATCTCAGACTTTGTGTGTAACCATCCACATTGTTCTCTGAGTATGTGTGTAACACTCCCTCTGGCATCTCTGTAGATGTGTATAAAACTCCCCCCTCCAGCATCTCTGACTTTGGGTGTCACACACCACATGACATCTGTGACTTAATGTGTCACACTCAAACTGGCATATCTGACTTCATTTGCAACACTCTTGGTGATGTCTTGGAACCCTGTGTCATATTCTGCCTGGCATCCCTGGCTTTGTCTATCACACTCTATTTGCCATGTATGACTTTGTGTGTAACTCACTCTGTGGCATCTATGACATCGTGTTTCACACTCCCATTTCTGTCTCTGAGTATGTATGTCACACTCCCCCTGCCATCTATAACTTCATGTGTAACACTCCCAATGCCGTCTCTGACTTTGTGTATAACACTCCCACAGGTGTCTCGGACTTCATGTTTCACACTGCTCCTGTAATCTCTGACTTGCTGCATGACATTCCCCCTAGTATCTTTGCTATTGTGCATAAAACAGCCCCATGACCTCTCTAAATTCGTGTGTTACACTCCCCGTGTCATCTCTGAATTCGTGTCACTAATCCCCTCGTGTCTTGACTTCTTGTGTACACTCCTCCTCACGTCTCTGACTTTGTTGTCTCAATCCCTCCATCTTCTCTGATTTTGTGTGTCATTCTCTACCTGGAGTCTCTGACTCTGTGTGTAACACTCTCCCTGGCATCTCTGACTTGTTGTGTAACACTCCCCATGGTGTCCGTGATATTGTGTATAACACTCCATGTGGCATCTCTGACTTTGTGTGGTATACTCCCTCTGGCAGCTCTGACTTCATGTGTAACACTCCATGTGGCATTTTTGCCTTCGAGCATAACACTGCCCTGTGGCATCTCGGTCTTCTTGTGTGACACTCACCCTGGATGCTCTGATTTCCTGTATCAAACTCCCCACGGTGTCTCTGACGTCGAGCATATCAGTCACCTTTGCGTCTCTTACTTTGTGTGTCACACTCTCACTTGCCTCATGGATTTTGTGTGTCATACACCCCATTGTCTTCTGAATTCATGTGTAACAATCTATCTGACATCTCTGACTTCACGAGTAACAATTCCCCTGGGGTCTCTGACTTCTTCTGACCCACCCCTCCTGTCATCCCTGACTTCGTGTGTCACAAACTCCCTGTCATTTTTTACTTCCTGTCACTCTCCCCCTGGTTTCTTTGACATTTTTTGTAACAGTCCTCCTGGAAACTCTTTCTTCATGTGTATCTCTCCGCCTTGGCATTTCTGAGTCACACTCCCTCTGTTGTCTGTTACTTCATGTGTCACACAGCAACTTTGGTCTCTGACTTCGTGTGTCAAACTCCCTTGGCATCTCTGACTTCGTGTGTCACACTCTTCTGGAGTCTCAGACTTCACGTCTCACTCTCCTAATTGTGTCTTGGAAATTGTGTGTAACACTTCCCCTTCTCATCTATGGCTTTGTGTGTAACACTGCACATCACATCTCTGACTTCATGTGTCACATCCCCCTACCCTCTTTGATTTGTGTGTCACAATCCCTGGGACATCTGTGACTTCGTGTGTCACAGTCCCTGTTCATCTCTGAATTGGTGTGTAATACTCCCCATTTTGTCTTTGAATTCATGTGTAACATTCCCTGTTCATGACCCTGATCTCAGGAGTAACACGCCCCCTGGCATCTCTGAATTTGTGTGTCATACACCCCCTGGTGTTTCTGACTTCATGTGTAAGACTCAACTTGGTGTCTCTGATTTCGTTTGTAAAACTACTTGTGGCATCTCTGACTTCGTCCTTAAAATCTCCATGCCATCTCTGACTTTGCGTATCACAACCCTCAGGCGTCACTGACTCCGTGTCACAGTCCCCCTTTCATCTCTGCCTTCATGTGTTACACTCCCTCATGGTGTCTCTGACATCATGTCTCACACTCCACATGGCTTCTCTCACTTTATGTGTCACACTCTGCTGAGCATCTCAAACTTTGTGTCTAACACTTCATGCGGTGTCTATGACTTCTCATTTGAAACTACCACTGGTGTCTGTAACATCGTGTGTAACACTCCATGTGGCATCTCTGACTACATGTGTTACACTCCACATGGCATAACTGCCTTCAAGTCTAACACTCCTCCATGGTATCTCAGACTTTTTGAGAAACACTCACCCTGGCAGCTCTGATTTCTTGTATCACACTCCCCCTGCCATCTCTGCCTTCTTGTTCACTCATCCTGTCATATCAGACTTTGTGTGTAACACTTCCCCTGGAGGCTCTGAATTTTTGTGTAATGCTCCATGTGGCATTTCTTCTTTCATGTGTAACACTCCCCTATAGTATCTCTGACTTCATTTGTAACAGTTTTCATGGCATGTCTCTTAATGCATCATTCTCGGCCGGGTGTCATAGACTTTGTGTCTAAAACTCCTCATGGCATCTTTGACTTGGTGTGTGACACTGTGGAATCTCTGACTTTGTGTGGCACACATCCCCTGTTGTCTATAACTTCCTGTGTTACACTACCATTTGCATCTCTGAGTTCATTTGTAACACTATCCCAGGCTTTGTGTAACATTCCTGCTGGTGTGTCTGATTTGGTGTGTCACTCTCAATCTTTGTCTCTGACTCAGTGTGTCACATTCTCCGTGGCTTCTCTGACTGTCTGAGTTACACTCCGTCTTGTCTTTGACTTTGTGCCTAACACTCCCCTGCGGCATCTCTGACTTTGTGTGTTACAATCCCTCTGTTGTCTCTGACATCTTGAGTAACATTCCCAGTGGTGACTCTGACATCGTGTGTCACACTCCCCCTGGCATCTGTGATTCATGCATCACACTCCACCTTTCGTCCTAGACTTTGTTTACCACATTCAACATGGCATCTCTGACTTCATGTGTTACCCAGCCCATGGCATCTTTGACTTAGTGTGTCATACTCCGTCTGATGTCTCTGTGTTGTGTGCACCACATTCAGCCTGCCATCTATAACTTCGTTTGTAACACTCACATTGACATCTCTTACATCATGTATAACACTCCCTCTGGCTTCCCTGACTTCATGGGTATCATTCCCCGTGGTGTCTCTAACTTCAAGTGTCACACACGATCTGTTTCTGACTTCGTGTTTCACACTACTCTTGGCATCTCTGATTTCCTATGTAACGATCCCCCTGGTTTCTCTGACTTTGTATGTAACATTCCCCCTGTCATCTCTGACTTCGTGTGTAAAACTACCCCATTTCTGCTCTGAATTTGTGTATAATGCTCAACCAGGCACCACTGACTTCATGTGTAACAGTCCCCCTGCCATCTTTGACATCATGTGTCACAGTCCCCCTGGAGTCTCTGACCTCGTGTGTAACACTCCCACTGGTGTTTCTGACTTCGTGTGTGGAACTCCTCTGTGGCATCTCTGACTTCATACATAACACTCTGGGTGGCATCTTTGAATTCATGTGTCACAGTACCCCTGGCGTCTCTGACTTCATGTGCCACAATCAACTTAGTGTCCTTGACTTCATGTATCATGCTCTGTTGTCTCGGACTTTGTGTGTCACACATCCAGTGGTGTCTCTATCTTCATGTGTAACATTCCCTGTGGCATCTATGACTTTGAATGTCACACGTGACCTGTGCTCTCTGACTTGGTGTGTCACACTCCCCTTGACGTCTCTGACTTTGTGTTTAATACTCCCACAGGCCTCAGTGACTTTGTGTTTATCACTCCACGTGCTCTGTCTGACTTGGTGTGTAATTTTGCCCTGCTGTCTCTGACTTCATGGGAACAGTCCCACAGGTGTTACTGACTTTGTGTGTTACAATCCCCCTGGGATGTCTGAATTTGTGTGTCACAGTCCCCCTGGCTTCTCTGATGTCATGCATAACACTCTACTTGGCCTCCCCCACATTGTGTGTAATACTACCCCTGCTGTCTCTGACTTCAAGTGGAACACTTAATGTGGCATCTCTGACTTCATGAGTAACTCTGCACTGTGGTGTCTCTGAATTCGTGTGTCACACTCCCCTTGTCATCTCTGACAGTGCATAATACTCCTTCTAGTTTATGATTTCTTGTGTCACTTAACTCCTGACTTCTCTTAGTTTGTGTGTCACAATCCACATGGTGTTGAGGACTTCGAGTTTAACACTCCTGGTGGCATCTCTGACTTCATGTGTAACACTCACCCTGGTGTCTCTGACTTTGTATGTAACACACCACGTGGCTTCAGTGATTCTCTGTGTAACACTCCCCCAGCCATCTCTGAATTCATGTGTAACACTCCACATGGCATTTCTGCCTTCATGTGTAACACTCGCCCTTGGCATCTCAGACATATTGTGTCACACTCCATGTGGCTTCTCTACCTTCATGTGTCACACTCTGCCTGGCATCTTGGACTTCGTGTTTAACACTCCACTTCACATCTCTGATTTCATGTGTAACACTCCTTCTGGTGTCTGTGACATTGTGTAACACTCCATGTGGCATCTCTTACTCTGTGTGGTACACTCCCTCTGAGATCTCAGACTTCATTTGTAACACTCCATTTGGTGTTTCTGCCTTTGAGTCTAACACTCCTCCGTGGCACCTCGAATTTCATGTTTAACACCCACAGTGGTGGCTCTTATAACATGTGTCACACTCCCTCTTGCATATCTGACCTTGAGCATAACACTCACAATTGCATCTCTTAATTCGTGTGTCCCACTCTTATTGTTGTCATGGATTTCATGTATCACACTCCACCTTGTGTTCTGAATTCATCTGTAACAGTCTACATGTTATCTCTGATGTCCTGAGTAACATTTCCCATCTTGTGTCCCACACCACCTGTCCTCTCTGACTTTGTGTATCAGAAACACCCTGTCATGTCTGACTTTGTGTGTCACTCTACCCGTGGTTTCTTTGACATCATTTGTAACACTCCTACTGGCAGCTCTGACTTCTTGTGTAACTCTCCCCCCTGACGTCTTTGAATTCGTGAGTACATTCGCCTTGTTGCCTCTGACTTCATGTGGAACACTCCAACTGTTGTCTCTCACTTCTTGTCACACTTCCCATGGTATCTCTCACTTCATGTTCCACACTTCCTCTGTTGTCTCTGACCTCTTGTGTCACAATCCCCTTGGCATCTGTGACTTCGTGTTTAACACTCCCATTGTCATCTCTGACTTTGTGTGTAACACTCTCCCTAGTGTAATTGTTTTCTTTCATAGCATACACCCCGTGGCATCTCTAACTTTGTGTGTCACAGTCCCCCAGTTGTCTCTGAGTTCCTGTGTCACTAAGCCCCTCTTGGATTTGGCTTCATGTGTAAGATGCCCCCTCACATCTCAGACTTCATGTCTCACAATCACCCTGTCTTCTCTGATTTCATGTGTCACATTCTACCTGGTGTCTCTGACTGTGTATAACACTCCCCCTGGCATCTCCGACTTTGTGTGTAACACTCCGTCAGTCTTCTCTGACTCCATGTATAACACTTTCCTATGGTGTCTTTGAGTTTGTTTGTCAACATATCTACATTGCCTCTCACATTGTGTGTTACACTCCACCTGTTGTCTCTGACTTATTGTGTAATTCTCCCCCTGGCATCTCTGGTATAGTGTGTTACACTCCCAAAGTCATCTATGACTGTGGGTAACACTGCATGTGGTGTCTCTGACTTTGTGTGTAACATACCACCATTATGTCCATGAATTCATGAGTAATTCTACCCTGGGTGTCTCCAAATTCGTGCATAACACTTCCCCTGGTGTCATAGAATTCGTGTGTAACACTCCCCATGGTGTCCCTTACTTCGTGTTTCACAGTCCCAGTGGCATCTCTGAATTCATATGTAAGACTCCAAATGACCTCTCTGACTTTCTGGGCGACACTCAACCTGGCATCTCTGACTCTGTGTGTAACACACCTCCTAGTGTCTCTGACTTCATGTGTGACACTTCACATCCCATCTCTGACTTCGTGGGTCACACTCCCCATGGAATCTCTGCCTTAGTGTTTCACAGTCACCCTGGCATCTCTGACCTCATGCATAACATTCACCCTGGTCTCTCTGACTTCATGTGTAACACTCTCCCCGATGTGTTTCGCTTCGCGCATAATACTTCCCTGTGGTATCTCACACTCCCGCAGGTGGCACTGAATTCGTGTGTCACACTCCACTGTGGTGTCTGACCTCATGTATCACACACCACCTCTCTTCTCTGACTTCATTTGTCACTCTAACCCTGGTTTCTTTGACTTCATTGAAAATCTTCCCATGGCATCTCTAACTTCGTTTGTCACACTCCATGGGACGTCTTGGATTTCATTTGGTATGCACCCCCTTCTGTCGCTGACTTCATGTGGAACATTCAATGTGACCTATCCGAGTGTAACACTCCCACTTGTGTCTCTGTCTTCATGTGTCACACTCCCCCTGGCATTTCAGACTTCTTGTGTAACACTCCATGTTGTGTCTCTGTCTGTGTCACACACTGCCTGGCATCTCAGACTGCATGTGTAACCCTCACCATGGCATCTCCGATCTTGTTTGTAACACTCAACTTGGTGTCTATGACTTTCTGTGTAACATCACACTGGTGTCTAGTACTGGGTGTGTAACACTGCCCCAAGCATCTCTCACTTGATGGGTAACAAATCATGTGATGTTTCTGCTTTTGTGTGTAACACTCACCTGTGGCACCTCCAACTTCGAGTGTAACTCGCCCCAGGGTGTCTCTGAATTCGTGTGTAACACTCACCCTGGTGTCTCTGATTCGTTTATAACACTCCTCCTGTAGTCTATGACTTCGTCAGTAACACACCACCTGCCATCCATGACTTCATGCCTCACACAGCCCATGGCATATCTGACTTCACATGTCACACTAGGCCTGGTGTCCCTCACTTCATGTATCTCAGTCCCCCTGGTGTTTCTGACTTCTTGTGCAACACACTTGGTGACATCTCCGAATTTGTGTGTCACACACCACTTGTGTCTCTGACTTCATGCCTCACACAGCCCCTGCCATCTATAACTTCATATGTAACACACCCACTGGCATCTCTGACTCTGTGTATAACACTCACACTAGCATCTCTGAATTTGTGTGTACCACTGCCCATGGAGTCTCTGACCCTGAGGGTCACACTTGACCTATCATCTCTGACTTAATGTGTGAGACTCCCCCTGGTGTCTCTGACTTCATGTGCAACACTACCATTGGCATCTGTGACTTCGTGTGTCACATACACAATGGTGTTTCTGAATTCATGTGTCACACTCCCACTGGCATCTCTGACGTAGTGTAGCACTCACCATTGCCTCTCTGGTTTCGTGTGTCACAATCTGCCTGATGTGTCTAACTTTGTGTGTCAGAATCTCACTGTCATTCCTGACTCTGTGTGTAACACTCCAGGTGTTGCCCAGACTTCAAGTGTTGAAATTCCCCTAGCCTCTTGTTTCTTTCACTTTGTAACACTCCTGCTGGCAACTCTGACTTCATGTATAACTCTCCAACTTGGCATCATTGAGTTTGTCTGTCACAATTTCCCTGTCATCTCTCACTTCGTCTATCAGACAGCAACTTGAGTCTCTGACTTCATGTGTCAAACTCCCCCTGGCATCTCTGATGTCATGTTTGACAATCCCCCTGCTGTCACAAACATTGTGTAACACACCACATGGTGTTTCTGACTCTGTGTAACACTCCGTGTGGTGTCTCTGACTTTGTGTGTAACACTCCTTGTGGCGTCATTGACTTCATGTGTAGCACACCCCAGTTGTGCCTCAGAATTCATGCGTAACACTCCACAAGCCATCTCTGATTTCCTGTGTGACATTGACATTGGTGTGTTTGAATTTGTAACACTCACCCTGCCATGTCTGGCTTTCTGTGTCACATACTCCCTGGTGCCTCTGACTTCCTGTGTAACACCACCCCTGGTGTTTCTGATATCATGTGTCACACATCCCATGGTGTCTCAGACTTTGTGTGTAACAATCCACCCTGTGTCTCTGAGTTTGTGTGTAACACTGCCACTGGCATCTCTGTGACTTTGTGTGTCACACTCAAAATGGCATATCTGACTTCATGTGCAACCCACTCTGTGTCATCTCTGAATTCCTGTGTCACACTCAGCCTGGAGTCCTTGACTTCGTGTATCAGACTCCGGATTGCATGTATGAATTCATGTACAACTCACTGCGTGACATCTATGACTTCATGTATAACGCTCCCACTGGTGTCATTGACATCATGTCACACTGGCTGTGGCGTCTCTGTCTTCCTATGTAATACACTCCCATGGCAACTCTGACTTCATGTGTAACACTACCCCTGGTGTCCCTGACATCGTGTGTAACATTGCATGTGGTGTCTGTTACTCCAAGTGTAACACTCCCCCTGGTGTTTCTGCCTTCAAGTGTAACACTCCATATGGTGTTTCTTCCATCATGTGTAACACTCCCCTGTGGCATCTCAGACGTCCAGTGTCACACTCCATGTGGCGTCTCTTAATTTGTGTGTCTCACTCTGCCTGGCACCTCAAATTTCCTGTCTAACACTCCACGAGGTGTCTCTGACTGTGTATGTAACACTACCCCTGGTTTCTGTGACATTGTGTGTAACACTCCACATGGCCTCTCTGACACTGTGTGGTACACTCCCCCTGGTCTCTCTGACTTCATGTGTAATGCCCTGTGTGGCATTTCTACCTTTGACTCTAACACTTCACCATAGCATCTTGAACTTCTTGTGTAACATTCTCCCTGGCCACTCTGATTTTGTGTTTCAAACTCCCCCTGGTGTCTCTGACTTCAAGTGTAAGACTCTCCATTGTGTGTCTTAAACACGAGTGTCACACTCCCACTTTCAATGCAGATTTCCTGTGTCACACGCCCAATTGTGCTCTTGTGCTCTGAATATGTGTGTTACAGTCTATGTGGTGTCTGAGACTTCATGAGTAACACTTATCCTGGAGTCTCTGACTTCTAGTGCCCCATGTTACTTGTCATCTCTGAAACACATGCTGACCACGCCTAAAGCAAGTGTCTGCCATGCCTGAACCATGTGCCTGGCATGCCTGATCCACCCACGCTGGAACCATGTGCCAGCCATGCACCAGCCATGCCTAAACCACGAGCTAGCCATGCATGAACCATGTGCTGGCCATGCCTGAACCACTTGCAGGCCATGCATGAACCACATTTCCTCCATGCTGGAACTGCATTTACACCACGCCTGGACAACATGGCTGGCACGATGGAACCACGTGCTGCAATGCCAGAATCACGTGTCTGCCATGCCTGAATGACTTTTCCACTGTGTCTGGAACATGTTTCTGCCACACCTGTACAACGTGCCAGCCACACATGAATAACATGCCGGCCACCCCTGAACGATGTGCCCACCATGCCAGAACCACATTTCTGCCATGCCTGAACCAATTTTCTGCCATGCCTGAACCATGTGCCTTCCATGCCTGAACCACGTGCCTGCCATGCCTGCACCATGAGCTGACCACACTGCATCCACATGCCTTCCACGCTGGAACCACATGATGGCCACTCCAGAACCATGTACCATCCATGCCTGAAACAAGTGCCAGCTATGCCTGAACCAAATCCGGATCCACATGCTGGCCATGCCTGAACCACGTACCAGTCACAGCTGTACCACATTTCCACCACACCTGAATCACGTTTCCACCACACCTGACAACATATCTGCCACCGTTGAGCCATGTTTCCACAACGCATGAACCACTTGCCTTCCATGCCTGAACCACGTGCTGGCCACACAAGATCAACATGCTGGCCATGCTGTAAACGTGTGCCAGCCCCACCTGAACCACTTGCTGGCCATGCCTGAATCATGTGCTGGCCACACTGGAACCATGTGCTGGACACACCTGTACCATGTAACTGCCACAGCTGAACCACATGATGGCAACACTGGAACCACATGCTGGCCACGACTGACCCATGTGCCAGCCATGCTGGAAACACCTGCCATCCACGCCTGAACCATGTGCTGGA
Source organism: Equus przewalskii (assembly GCF_037783145.1). Classification (NCBI taxonomy): domain Eukaryota; kingdom Metazoa; phylum Chordata; class Mammalia; order Perissodactyla; family Equidae; genus Equus; species Equus przewalskii. The sequence goes on along the minus strand of NC_091856.1, from coordinate 183,429 downwards.
AACACCTGAACCATGTGCCCTCCATGCCTGAACCAAGTAATGGCCATGCCTGAACCATGTGTCAGCCATGCCAGAAGCATGTGCCATCCACACCTGAACCACGTGTGGGACAATACTGAACCACCTGCCAGCCACACCTGAACGACCTATCTGCCACACCTGAGCTATGTGCCAGCCACGCCTGAAGTACATGCTGGCCATGCCAGATCCACATGACGTTCATGCGGAAACATTTGCCAGCCACTCTGGAAATACTTGCAATCCATGCCTTAACCACGTGTCAGCCACGCCTGAATTACGTTTCTGCCACACCTGAACCATGTGGCGGCCATGCCGGACCCATGTGCTGGCAATGCCTGAACTATGTGCCGGCCATGCCCAAATCACATGCCATCCACTCCTGAACCACATGCTGGCCATGCCTGAACCACGTGTCAGCCACACCTGAAACACATGTCACACATGAGATAAACACATGCCATCCATGCCTGATCAATGTGCCAGCCACCCTGAACCACATGTCAGCCATGCATGAACCATGTGCCAGCCACGCCAGAACCACATGCCCTCCACACCTGAAGGACATGCCATCCATGCCAGAAACACATGCCGGCCACACCAGAAGCATGTGCCAGCCCAGCCAAATCCATGTGCTGACCACACCAGATCCACGTGCTGACCAAGCTTGTACCTCATGCCTGCCATGCCTGAAACATGGGCTAACCATGCCTGAACCACTTTTCTGCCATGCCTGAACCATGTTTCTGCATTGCCTGAACAACGTGCCTGCCATGCCTGAATCACGTGCATGCCATGCCTGAAACACATGCCTGCCACACCTGAAGCACATGCCAACCACACTGGATCCACATGCTGAGCACACCAGAATCATGTGCCGGGCATGCCTGAACCACATGCCTGTCACACCTGAACCACATTTCAGCCACGCCTGAACCACATGTAAAAATGCTTGAAACACGAGCAAGCCACGCCTCTATCACTTGTGAGACACACTTGAGTCACATCAGAGACATTCCTGAGCCATGTGTCACCCATGCCTGAGCCACGTGTCAACCAAGCCTGAACCACGTGTCAGCCACACATGAACCACATTCCAGGCACGTCTGAACCATGAGCCATCCACACCAAACCACGTGACAGCCACACCTGAGTCAAGCGTGAGCCATGTACCAGCCAATCCTGAGCCACATGTCACCAAAGCCTGAACATCCTGTCACCCACACCTGAGCCATGTGTCACCAACACCTGAGCCACCTATAACCCACACCTGAAGCACATGCTGGCCATGCCTGAACCATGTGCAGGCCAGACATGAACCATGTGTTAGCCATGTCTGAACCACGTGTGAGTCATGTCTGAACCACGAGAGAGCCACACCTGAATAATGTAGGAGTCACGCCTGTACCATGTGTCAGCAATGACTGAACCACTTGTGAGCCACGCCTCAGGCATGTGTGAGCTGTGCCTGAACCATGTGTGAGCCATGCATGAGTCACATGTCAGTCACATTTGAACCACATGCCAGACATGCCTGAACAACCTGCAAGTCACACATGAACAACTTGTGAGCCATGTCTGAGTCACATGCAAGCCATGCATGAACCATGTGAAAGCCACGCCTGGAGAACTTGTGCACCATGACTGAACTTCGTGTGAGCCATGGATGAGCTACGCCTGAACCACATGTGAGCCACGTGTGAACCACATGTGAACTATGCCTGAACCATGTGTGGCCCACATGTGAACCACGTGTGAGCCACACCTGAACTAGAGACATGCCTGAGTCATGTCACAGCCACATTGAGCCATGTGTCACCCACACCTGAACCTTATGTCAACCACACCCAAAGCATGTGTCAACCACTACAGAAATACCAGTCAGCCACGCCTGAATCACATGCCACCAATGCCTGGACCACGTATCACCCAGACCTGAACCATGTGTGAGACATGCCTGAATCACGTGTAAGCCATGCCTGAATCATGTGTCACCAATGCCTGAACCATGTGTGACACACACCTGAACCACTTGTGAGACATGCCAGAACCACATGCCTACCATGCCGGAACCATGTGCCCTCCATGCCTGAACCACGTTTAAGCCACACCTGAACCACGTGCCAGCCACACCTGTACCACCTGTCAGCCACTTCAGAAACATGTGCCAGCCACACCTAAACCATGTGCTGGCCATGCCTGAACCACATGTCTGCCATGCCTAACTAATGTGCCAGACACACCTGAACCACACATCAGACATGCCAGTACCATGCATCAGACACACCTGTACCAAGCGCCAGCTATGGCTGGACCACATATCAGGTGTGCCTGAACAAGGAATCAGCCACATGTGAGCCACTCCTGAGCAACTCAGACACACCTGAGGCATGCATCAGCCATACCTGAACCACATGTGTGGCACAACTGAGCCAAGCCTGTGCTATACAGGAGCCACGTCTGAATCAGTTGTGTGCCACACCTGAACCACGTGTGAACCATGCCTAAGTTACACCTGAACCATGTGTGAGGGGCTCCTGAACCACCTGTGAACCACTTGTGAACCACACTTGAACCACACCTGAACGACACTTGAACCACACCTGAACCACATGTAAGCCAGGCCTGAAACATGCATGAGCCATGCGTGAGCCTCATGTCAGCCACGCCTGAAACATGTGTAAAAAACACCTGAAACAGGAGCAAGCCATGCTTGAAGCATGTTTCTGCCACACCTGAACCACATGCCAGCATGCCGGCCACACCTGTGCCATGTGCCAGTCATGCCAGAAGCATGTGCTGGGCATGCCAGAACCACGTGCCAGGCACACCAGAACCAAGTGATGGGCATGCCAGAACCACCTGATGGGCACACATGATCCACATGCCAGGCACACCTGAACCACATGCCCACCATGCCTGAAACATGTGCCGGCCACAATGGAAACACGTGCCTACCAGGCCTGATACATGTACTGGGCACAAATGTGCCACATGTAGGACAGGCCTGAACCGTGTGCCAGGCACACCAGAACCACATGCCAGCCACACCTGTACCATGTGCCAGGCATGCCGGAAGCATGTGCTAGCCACACCTGTACCATGTAAGTGCCACAGCTGAACCACATGATGGCCACACCAGAACCATGTGCTGGCCACGCCTGAACCACATGCTGGCCACACCTGAACCATGTGCCAGGCACACCGGAAACACATGCTGGCCACGCTGGTACCATGTGCCAGCCACGCCTGAGTCACATTTCCAACATACCTGAAACATGTGCTAGGCATGCCGGATCCATGTGCTGGCCACAGCTGAACCACATGCTGGTCACAGCAGAACCATATTTCTACCACGCATGAACCACATAGCCACCACACCTGAGCCATGTTCCCGCCATGCCTGCACTGTGTGCAAGCCACGCAAGAGCAATGTGCTGGCCACATTGGAAACACGTGCTGGCCATGCCTGAATCATGTGCCGGCCACCCTGGAACCATGTGCTGGCAACATCTGTACCATGTAACTGCCATGGCTGAACCACATGATGGACACATCGGAACCAAGTGCTGGTCATGCCTGACCAACATGCCGGCTATGCCAGAACCACATGACATCCATGCCTGACCCACGTGCCATCAATGCCTGAATCACATATCGACCCCTCCTTAAACACTTGCCAGCCACACCTGTACCACAGGCCTGCCACGTCTGAACCATGTGCCAGACAAGCCTTAACCATGTGTGGACCACACTGGATCCACATGCAAACAATGCCAGATCCACGTTCCAGCCACACGTGAGCCACATGCCAGCCACACTGGAACCAAGGTCCACACAAGCCTGACCCACCTGCTGACCACATCAGATCCATGTGTCCTCCACACCTGAGCCACATCCCATCCACGCCTGAACCACACGACTTCCACGCCTGAATCACCTGCCATCCACGCCTGAACCAGGTGCCAGCCATGCCTGAACCACATTCTGACCATGCCAGATCCACAGGCCATCCATGCCAGAGCCAATTGCCAGCCACACTGTAGCCATCTGCCACCCACGCCCGAACCACATGTAAAAGGCCTGAAACACGAGCAAGCCATGCCTGTATCACTTGTGAGATGTGCTTGAGTCATGTGAGAGACATGCCAGAACCACGTGTCACCCATGCCTGAACCATGTGTCAACCAACCCTGAACCATGTGTCAGCCACACATGAACCAGATGACAGCCACGTTTAAACCATGAGCCTACCACACCTGAACCATGCAACAGTCATGCCTGAGTCAAGCTTGAGCCACATGCCAGCCACTCCTGAGCCATGTGTCACCAACGCCTGAACCACCTCTCACCCAGGCCTGAATGGCATGCCAGCCATGCCTGAACCACATTCCAGCCACCCTTCAGCCACACGCCAGCTATGCCTGAACCACACGTCAGCCATGCCTGAACAATGTGTGAGCCTCAACTGAATAACCTGTCAGCCACACCTGAGTCACATGTCAACCACGCCTGAGTCATGTGTCAGACATGCCTCAGTCATGTGTCAGCAATGCCTGAGCCACATGTCAGCCACAGGTGAACCATGTGCCAGCCACACCTTAAGAATGTGCCACCCATGCCTGATCAACCTGACAGCCACCTTGAACCACATGCCAGCTACGTGTGAACCACGTGACAGCCATGCCCAAACCATGTGTCACCCAGGTCTGAACAACATTCCACACACGCCTGAACCACATTTCTACCAAGCCTGAACCATGTGTCAGCCAGGCCTGAACCACATGCCAGCCCCACCTGAACCATATTTTCACAACGTCTGAACCACGTTTCTGCCACACCTGAACCACATGCCAGCCGCTCCTGAACCATGTTCCTGCCACACCTGAACCATGTGACGGCCATACCAGAACCATGTGCCAGCCACGCCTAATGCATGTGCCAGCCATGCATGAGCCATGTGCCAGACATGTTTGAAACAATTGCTGGCCAGACCCGAATCACATCTCCACCACGTCCGAACCACGATTCTGCCAGGCCTGCACCAAGTGCTTGCAATGCCTGAAATATGGGCCTGCCATGCCTGAACCACATGCTGACCACACCAGATCCACATGCCAGCCACGCCAGAAACACATGCTGGCAACACCTAAACCACATCACATCGATGCCTAGAAGCATGTGCCGGCAATACCTGAAACACATGCCATCAATGCCTGAAATACTTGTCTCACATGACATAAACACATGCCAGCCACACATGATCTACATGCCAGCCACCCTGAACCACATGCCAGCCATGCCAAAACCATGTGTCACCCACGTCTGAACAATGTGTCACACATACCTGAACCATGTTTCAGCCAGGCCTGAGCCACATGCCAGCCATGCCTGAACCATGTGTTGGCTACACCTAAACAATGTGTCAGCCACGCTGGAGCCACATGCCAGACATGCCAGAAACATGTGCTGGCCACGCATGATCCACATGCCTGCCCCACCTGTAGCACTTGCTGGCCCCACCTGAACCACGTTTCTGCCATGCCTGAACCACGTTTTCACCATGCGTGAGCCACATGCCAGCCACAGCTGAAACACGGGCCTGCCATGCCTGAATGACATGCCAGCCATACCTGAACCACATGCTGGCCATGCAAGATCAATGTGCCAGCCATGCCTGTACCATGTAACTGCCAAGCCTGAACCACAGGAGGGCCACATTGGAACCATGTGTCAGGCACGCTGGAACCACATGCCTTCCATGCGGGAACCACATGCTATCCAGGCTGGAACCATGAGCCATCCACACTGGAACCATGTGCCATCCATGCTGGAACCACATGACATCCATGCCAGAAACAAGTGCTGGCCATGCCAGACACACATGCCCACCATGCTTGTACCATGTAATGGCCAAGCCTGAACCACATGATGGCCATGCTGGAACCATGTGCCAGCCACACCTAAGGCACATGCTGGCCACACCTGAACCACATGCCAGCCACCCCTGAACAACAGGCTGGCTACGACTGAAACAATTACACTCCATGCCTGAACCATGTGCTGAACACACCAGAGCAATGCACTGGCCACACCTGAAACACGTGCCTGCCATGACTGAAGCACATCCTGGCCACATCTGAACCATGTGACAGCCAAGCTGAATCCACATGCTGAACAAAGCAGATCCACATGCCGGCCACACTTGAACCACATACCTGCTAAGCTTAAACCATGGGCTAGCCACACCTGAACCACATGCCAGCCATGTGTGAACCACTTTTCTGCCATGCCTGAAGCACGTTTCCACAATGCCTGAACCACATGCCTGCCATGCCTGAACCATGTGCCTGCCACTCCTGAACCACATGTCATCCATGCAGGAACCACGTGATGGCAATGCCAGAACCATATGCCATCCACGAATGATCCACGTGATGGTCACAGCTGAACCACATTTCCACCACGCCTGAACCACTTTTCTGCCATGCATGAACAACATTTCCACCACCCTTGAACCACGTTTCCACTACACATGAACCACGTGGCTGCCACGCCTGTACCATGTACTGACAATGCCTGAACCACGTTTCCACCATGCTTGAACAACTTTTCCACCATGCCTGGACCACATTTCTTCCACGCCTGTGCAACATGCTGACGACCATGACCCACATGCTGGCCACAGCAGAAACATGTTTCCTCCATGCCTGAACCACATTTATGCCACGCCTGAACCTCATGGCTGCCACGCCTGAACCACTTGCAGGCAACACCTGAACTACATTTTCTCCATGACTGAACCAAGTTTCCAGCATGCCTGAACATCTTTTCCACCACGCCTGGACCACGTTTCTGCCACACCTGTACAATGTGCTGGCCATGTGAGACCCACAAGCCGGTCACACTGGAGCCATGTGCCATCCATATGTGAACAACATTCCGGCCATGCATGAACCACGTTCCATCCATGCCTGAACCACCTGCTGGCCATGCCTGAACAACATGCTGGCAATGCCTGAGCCACATAGCATCAACACCTGAACCATGTGCTGGCCACACCTGAACCACTTGCCAGCCATGTTTGAACAACTTGCCTTCCATGCCTGAACCACATGCCAGTCATGCATGAAATATGCGCTGACCATGCTGGATCAACGTGCCATCCACGCTGAAAGCACATTCCTGCCATGCTGGAACCACATGCCCTCCATGCCTGAACCACGTGTCAGCCAGTCCTGAGCTAGGTTTCCACCATGCCAGAGCCACATGCCAGCCACGCCAGATCCACATGCCAGCCAACAATGAACCACGTGCTTGCCACACTTGAAACATGTTTCTTTCATGCTTGAATCACGTTTCTGCCATGCCTGAACCTTGCACCTGCCACACCTGAGCCACGTGACTCCCATGCCTGAACCACATGCTGACCATGCTGGATCCATGTGCCATCCACCCCTGAAACACGTTCCAGCCATGCCTGGATCACATTTCCACCATGCTTGAACCACGTGCCAGCCACACTGGATCCACATGTCGACAACACCTGAACCACATGCTGGTCATGGCTGAACCACCTTTCCACCATGCCTGAACCACGATTCTGCCAGGCCTGAACAACATTTTCTGACACATTTGAAACACATTTTCACCACACCTGAACCACATGCCGGCCACGCCTGAGCCATGTGTTGCCCACGCAAGATCAATATGCCAGTAACACCAGAAACACGTGCCAGCCACACCTGAACTACATGCCAGACACTCATGAATGATGTGGTACCATGCAGGAAACATGTGCCTGCCACACCTGAACCACATGCTGACCACGCCTGAAGCAAGTGCCTGCCATGTCTGAACCACATGCCTGGCATGCCTGATCCACATGCATACCACACTGGATCCATGTGCCAGCCACACCTAAACCATGAGCTGGCCATGCATGAAACATGTGCTGGCCACACCTGAACCACTTGCAGGCCATGCCTGAACCACGTTTCCTTCACGCTGGAAACACATTTATGCCATGCCTGAACAACGTGTCTGGCATGACTGAACCATGTGCTGGCAACACCAGAATGACATTTCCACCAGGCCTGAACCACATTTCCACTATGCCTGAATGACTTTTCCACCACACCTGGAACACGTTTCTGCCACACCTGTACAACATGCCAGCCAAACGTGAACCACATGCCCTCCATGCCTGAGCCACAAGCGGGCCACGCATGAGACATGTTACATCCATGTATGAACCATGTGCTGGACACACCTGAAACATGAGCTGGACCTGCCGGAACAACATGCCATCCATGCCTGTACCACATGCCACCCACCCCTGAACCATGTGCCATCAATGCCTAAACCATATAATGGCCATGCCTTAGACACTTGCTGGGCATGCCTGAGCCACGTTTCCACCACATCTGAAATATGTCCTAGGCATGCTGGATCCACAGGCCGGCCAGGCCTGAACCATGTGCTGGTCACTGTGGAACCACATTTCCACCACACATGAACCATGTATCCACCATGCCTGAACCATGTGCTGTCCAATCCTGAACCACCTGCCAGCCACACCTGAACAACCTCCCAGCCACTCCTGAACCACATGCTGGCCATGCCAGATCCACATGCCATTCATGCCAGAAACACATGCCAGCTACACTGGAACCACTTGCAATCCACACCTTAACCACGTGTCAGCCATGCTTGAATTACTTTTCTGCCACACCTGAACCATGTGGCAGCCATGCCAGATCCATGTGTCAGCAACACCTGAACCACATGTCAGTCATGCCTGAAACATGTGTCACACATGACATAAACATGTGCCAGCCATGGCTGATCAACATGCCAGCCACCCTGAACCACGTCAGCCACGCATGAACCATGTGCCAGCCACACATGATCCATGTGCCAGCCACAATGGAAACACGTGCTGGCCATGGCAGAACTATGTACCATCCATGCCATATACACATGCTGGCCATGTCTGAACCAAGTGCCCATCACATCTGAACCACATTTAAGCCATGCCTGAGCCACGTTTCCACCACACCTGAGCCATGTGCCGGCCACGCCTGAGCCACATGCAAGCCACACCTTAAACATGCGTCAGCTATGCTTGAGCCATGTGAGCAATGTCTTACACATGCATGAACCACATGTCATCTTTGCCTGAGCCATATGCAAGCCACACCTGAGCCATGTGTGAGCCACGTGTCAGCCACACCTCCACTGCATGTCAGCAACACCTGAATCACCTGTGAGCCAATCCTGAAACACGTGTGAGCCACATGTTGGCCAGGTTTGAGCCACACCTGAGCTATGACTGAACTATGCCTGAACCATGTGTGAGGCACAAGTGAACCACACATATACAATGTGTGAAGCACATATGAACCACAGTTCAACACCTGAACCATATATGAGGCACACCTAAACCATGCCTGAGCCATGCATGTGTCATGTGTCAGCCACGCCTCAATCATGTGTCAGCTACACCTGAACCACATGCAAGCCAAGGCTGAAGCACGTGGGATCCATGCCTGAAACACGTGTCAGCCATGACTGAACCACAAGAGTCTCACCTGAATAACACATGAGCCACTCCTGAATCACATGTCAGAAATGCCTGAACCATGTGTGAGTCATGCCTGAGCAGTGTGTAAGCCATGCCTGAACCACATGTTAGCCATGCCTGAAACACGTGTCACACATGACATATACATGTGCCAGCCACACATGATCAATGTATCAGCCACCCTGAACCACATGCCAGCTATGTGTGGACCACGTGGCAGCTATGCCAGAGGGATGTGTCACCCATGCCTGAACAGGGTGTCACCCAAACCTGAGCCACGCTTTAGCAATGCCTGAACAACATGCCAGCATGCCGGCCACACTTTACCCACATGAAGGCCATGCCAGTAACATGTGCCTGCCATGCTGGAATCACATGCCATCCATGCTTGAAGCGGGTACCACGCTGGAAGCACATGCCGGCCACACAGGAACCATGGGCTGGTCATGCCTGACCAATGTGCCAATGATGCCGGAATGACATGCCATCCATGGCTGAGCCACGTACCAGCCATGGCTAAAACACATGCTGGCCATGCCAGAACCTAGTGCCAGCCATGCCTGAACCACATGCTGACCACACTGGATCCATGTGCCATCCACACCGGAACCATGTGCCAGACATGGTGGAACCACATGCCAGTCACCAAGAACCATGTGCCGGCCACCCCTGAATGACATGCCCACCATGCCAGAACCACAATTCTGCCAAGCCTGAGCCAATTTTCCACCATGCCTGAACCACGTGCCTGCCATGCCTGAACCATGCGCCTGCCATGCTTGCACCATGAGCTGACCACACTGGATCCACATGCCATCCACACTGGAGCCACATGATGGCCACTCCAGAGCCACGTGCTATCCATGCCTGAACCAAGTGCCAGCTATGCCTGAATCAAGTTTCTGCCATGCCAGAACCACATGACAGCCACATCTGAACCACTTGATGCCCATGCATGATCCATGTTTCTGTCACGCCTGAACCACGTTTCCACCATGCCTGAGTCACACGCCTGCCATGACTGAACCACATGTCTGCCAAGCCTGAATGTGTCAACCACACCAGATACATGTTCCATCCATGGCAGAACCATGTGCCACCCACCCGTCAATCATGGGCCAGACATTCATGAACCATGTGATGGCCACTTCTGAGCAAGCTGCTGACCATGCTTGTGTCACATGCTAACCACTTCTGAACCACGTACTGCCAAAACTGGAACCAAGTGCCAGCCATGCATGAATCACATGCCTACCATGCCTGAACCATGTGCCAGACACACCTGAACCACCTGCCTGACATGCCTGAAGCTTGTGCCGGACATCCCTGAACCACGTGCTGGACACCCATGAAGCAAGTTTCATCCATGCCTGAACCACTTGCTGGCCACGCATGAACCATGTGCCAGCCACTCCTAAACCAAGTCCCATCCGTGCCTGAACTACATGCCAGCCACACCCAAACCATGTGACTGCCATGGCAGAAACACATGTTGGCCATGTCTGACCACTTGCCACACATGCCTGAACCATGTGCCCAACACTCCTGAACCACCTGTCATACATGCCTGATCCACCTGCTGGACACTCTTGAACCACCTGCTGTACACGCCTGAAGCACCTGCCTGAAAGACCTGGAACATGTGCTGGCCATGCCTGAACCACGTGTTGGAAACCTCTGAACCACCTGCTGGAAACGCCTGAACCAAATGCAAGACACACCTGAATAACGTGGTGGACACACAAGAACGACATGAAGGACACACCTGAACAACCTGCCTGACATGCCTGAACCACATGCTGGAAACCCCTGAAGAACATCCTGGAAACCACTGAACCACGTGTCTGACATGCATAAACCATGTATTGGACATGCATGAACCACGTGCTGGCCACACTTGAACCACGTGGTGGACACGCCTGCACCATGTGCTGGCCATGCTTGAACCACCTGCCAGACATGCCTGAACAATGTGCCAGCCATGCCTGAACCAAACGCTGGACATGCCTGCAACAGGAGCCAGACATGCCTGAAACACCTGCTGGACATGCCTGAACCACCTCTGGACACGCCTGAACCATATGTCAGAAATGCCTGAACCAGGTGCCGGCCATGGCTGAACCACATGCCGTCCACGCCTGAACCACGTCCTGGCGACCTCTGAGACGTGTGCTTTCCATGCTGGCACCACATGCCATCCAAGCCTGAAGGACGTGCTGGTCACTCCTGAACGATGTGCTGGCTAAGCATGAACAATCTGCCAGCCATGCCAGAACCACATACCAACCATGCCTAAAGCATGAGATGGCCATACCAGCAGCACGTGCCCATCACGCTTGTACCATCTGCTGGACATGCCTGAGCCATGTGCCAGACATGGCTGAACCACATGCTGGCAACTCTGGAACCATGAGCTGGCCATGCCTGTACCACATGCCAGACACTCCTGAACCACGTGCCTGCCATGCTGGTACCACATGCCTGAAACAGCTGTACCAGGTGCTGGACAAGCATGAACTGCTTGATGGACACACCTGAACCATGTGCTGGCCACACCTGAACCATGTGACTGCCATGCCAGAACCACGTGTCAGCCATGACTGACCCACATGCCACACACACCTGAACCATGTTTCCTGCGTGCTTGAACCACCTGCCGTACCTGCCTGATACAGCTGCCATTCATGCTTGAACCACCTGTTGGCCATGCCTGAACCAACTGCCTGACACACCTGAACCATGTGCTGGCCACACCTGACCCATGTGCCTGCAACCCATGAACCATGTGCTGGACACCTCTGAAGAACCTGTTGGACAAGCCTGAACCACCTGCTTGACAAGCCTGAATCACCTGCCAGACATGCCCAAACAACATGCCAGACATGCCTGAACAACATGCTGGACATGCATGAACCACTTGACGGACCTGCCTGAACCACCTGCCTGACAAGTCTGAAACACGTGCTGAATACACCTGAACCACGTGCTGAACATGCCGGCCATGCCTGTACTACATGCAGGACACTCCTGTACCAGGTGGTGGACATGCCTGAACTATGTGCCAGACATTCCGGAACCACCTGCTGGACGTGCATGAACCACTTGCTGGACACACTTGAACCATGTGCCAGCCATGCCTGAACCATGTTCCAGACACCCATGAACCAAGATTCGTCCATGCCTGAACCATGTGCCAGCTGTGCCTGAACCATGTGCCAGACGCCCATGTACAAGATTTGTCCAAGCCTGAACCACCTGCCAGACAAGCCTGAAACACCTGCCGGACACACCAGAACTACACTCCAGACTTGCCCAAACAACGTGCCAGACACACCAGAACCACCTGTCGGGTATGCTGAAACCACCTGCCCGATATGCCAGAACCAGGTGCTGGACATGCCAGAACCAACTGCCAGACAAGCCTGAACAACCTGGCAGACGAGACTGAACCACCAGCTGGAAATGCCTGAACCACTTGATGGATACTCCGGAACCACCTGTCGGGCACAGTGGAACCACTCTCCAGATATGCTAGAACCAGGTGCCAGACTCGCCGGAACCACCAACCTGACATGCCAGAACCACCATCTTGACATGCTGGAACCACATGCTGGACACGCCGGAACCACCTGCCAGACATGTGGGAACCACCTGTCAGGTACACCGGAACCAAGTGCTGGATATGCTAGAAACAGGTGCTGTACATGCAGTAACCTTATGCCAGACATGCCAGAACCACCTGCCAGACAAGTTGGAACCACCCAAGGAACACACGTGGACCACCTGCTGAACACGCCTGAAGCACCTGCTGGACAATCCCACACAACCCTTCAGACAATTCAGAACCACATTTCAAAAATTTATGGCCACAGATGGTCATGCCTGGAACACATGCCGGATCAACCTGGACCACCTGACAGACATGCCTGAACAACCTGGTGGACACTCTGGAACAACACAACAGACATGCTGGCACCATCCAGTGGAAACGCTGGAACCAGCTGCTAGACAAGCCTGAACCACCGCTGTACAGGACAGAACCACCTGCTGGACACGATGGAATGAGGTCCTGGACACGCTGGAACCGTCTGCCAGAAACACCAAAACAAACCACTGGACACACCAAAACCACCCACTGAACACGCTGGAGCCACCACATGGACACATAGGAAAGACCTGCCAGACACACTAGAATCAGGTCTCAGACACACCGGAGACACCCGCCAGCCTCACCAGAACCACCTGCCGGACACTCCAAAATGACCTGCTGGATATGCCAGAACCAGGTGGTGGAAACGCCAGAACCAGGTGCCAGAAGTGCCAGAACCACCAAGTGGACAAGCCTGAACCACCAGCTGGACACGCCTGGACCACCCGCCTGACATGCCTGAGCCACCCACCGGACACACCCAAATCATCTGCTGGATATGCCAGAACCAAGTGCTGGGCAAGCCTGAACAACCTGCCAGACAAGACTTAACCACCTGCCCGAAATGACAGAACCACTCACTGGACACGCTGGAGCCAGCACCTGGACATGGCAGAACCACCCACCGGACATGCTGGAATCAGGTCTCGGACAGGGCAGAATCACCCACCGGACACATTGGAATCAGGTCTGACACACCAGAAACACCAACCGGACTCACTGGAACCACCCACTGGACATGCCAGAACCAACCTCTGGACATGCCGGTATCACCAGCCGGACACGCCGTAACAACCTGAGGGATACACCAGAAGCAGGTGGTGGAATTGCTAAAACCCCCAGCGGGACAATCCCAAACCTCTTGCCGGATATGCCTGAACCACTCAACTGACATGCCTGAACAACTCGGGAGACATGCCTGAACCACCCACAGGACTCGCCGGAATCACCTGCCAGATACGCTGGAACCAGGTGCCAGATATGCTGAAACCACCTGCTGGAAACGCCAGAGCCACCTGCCTGATATGCCACAAACAGGTGCCACACAGTCCATAGCCATGTGCCAGATATGCCAGAACAACCTGCCGGACACACTGGAACCACCCATGGAACACACTTGGACCACCTGCCAAACGCCCCCAAAGCACCTGCCAGACACTCCCACACCACTCTTAGGACACATCAGAACTATGTTTCAGAAATTCATGTACCATGGGAGGGTCATGCCTGGACCACGTGCTGGATCAACCTGGACCACCTGACGGACATGCCTGAACAACCTGCTGGACGCGCTGGAACAACCCAACGGACATCCCAGAACCATCCAGTGGAAACGCCAGAACCACCTGCTAGACACGCCTGAACCACCTGCCATACATGACAGAACCACCCACCAGACACGCTGGAGACAGCACCTGGACATGCTGGAACCACCTGCCAAACATGCTGGAATCAGGTCTCGGACACGCCAGAAACACCTGTGGGACTCACTGGAACCACCTACTGGACACGCTGGAACCACCTGCTGGATATGCTGGAACCAGGTGGTGGAAACGTCGGAACTGCCTGCCAGGAGTGCTGAAAACACCCGCCGGATTTGCTGGAATCAGGTCTCGGACACCCTGGAAACACCCACCAGACTCGCCGGAATCACCCACCGGACACGCCAGAACCAACCGCCAGACAGGCCGGTACCAATAGCTTGACATAAGGTAATGACCTTCTGGATATGCTGGAACCAGGTGGCAGAAATGCTGGGACCACCTGCTGGAAAAGCCTGAACCACCCTCCAGACATGTCTGAACAACCAGCATGACAAGTCTGAACCACCCACCGGATGCGCCTGAGTCACCCACCAGACTTGCTTGATCAATCTGCTGGACACCACTGATCCACCCACTGAACACGGCTGAAACACCTGCTGGACAGACCGGAACCACTTGCCGAACACAGCTGAACCACCCCCTGGACACACCGGAATCACCTTCCTGACATGCATGATCCACCCACAGGACACACCAGAACCACCTACCAGACATACCTGAGACATCTGAAGGATACACCAGAACCAACTGCCAGACACGCCGGAACCACCTGCCGGACATGCTGGAACCACCTGCCGGATGCACCAGGACCACCAGCCAGACACACCCGAAGCACCTGCCGGACCGGCCCAAACCATCTTTTGGACACATCAGAACCACGCTCAGAAATTCATGGACCACTGGATGATCATGCCTGTACCACGTGCCGGATGAACCTGGATCACCTGATGGACATGCCTGAACAACCTGTCTGACACGCCAGAACAACCAGCTGGACATACTGGAACCATCCACTGGAAACACTGGAACCACCTGCTAGACACACTTGAACCGCCTGCTGTACATGACAGAACTGCTGGCTGGACACACCAGAATCATGTCCCGGACACACTGGAGCCACCTGCTGGACACACCGGAACCACCTACTGGGCAAGCAGGAGCCAGCCGCTGGACACGCCAGAAACACCCAACAGACATGCCAGAACCATCTGCCAGATAAGCCTGAATCACCTGCCGGACAAGCCTGAATCACCTGCCAGACAAGCTTGAAACACCTGCAGGACACACCAGAACTACACGCCAGACTTGCCCAAGCCATGTGCCAGACATGCCGGAACCATCTGTCAGGTACGCTGAAACCAGGTGTGGATAAGCTGAAAACACCTGCTGGATACACCAGAACCATGTGCCAGAAACGCAGGAACTGCCTACTGGATATGCCACAAACAGGTGCCGCACACTCCGTAACCATGTGCCGGATATGCCAGAACCACCCACCAGACAAGCCTGTACCAACCACCTGAGAAGCCTGAAGCACCTGACTGAAACGCCTGAACCATGGGCTAGACACACTGGAACCACCCAGACATGCTGGAACCACCTGCTGGATACACTGGCACCACCTGAAGGACATGCCAGAACCACCTGCCAGACATGCCTGAACCACATGCTGGACATGCCACAATGACCTGCCTGAAATGCCAGAACCACCTGCTGGACCCTCCAGAATCACCTGGAGACATTCCGGAACCACCTGAAGGACACACAGTAACCACCTGCAGAACAGTCTGGAAGCACAGGACAGACACACCAGAACCATGACACGGACACGCCGGAACCACCTGCTGGACATGCCGGAACCACCTGAAGTACAGGCTTTAGCCACCTACCAGATAGGCCAGAAACAAGTACCTCACATGCCGGAATCTGGTGCCAGACACTCTGGAAACACCTTCCGGGCATGCCGGAACCGCCTGCTGGACACAACCAGACCACCTCCTGGACACGCCCTAACCACCTGACGGACAAGCCAAAACCACTTTTTGGACACATCAGAACCACGTTTCAGAAATGCATGAACCACGGGATGGCCATGCCTGGACTTTGTGCTGGATGAACCTGGACCACCTGCTGGACATGCCTGAACAACCTGCTGGACATGCCAGAACAACCTGCTGGACATACCGGAACCATCCACCAGAAACGCTGGAACCACTTACTAGACATGCCGGAACCACCCCCCAGACACGCCAGAAACACCACTCGGATGCGCCAGAACCACCTGCCGGACATGCTGGAACCACCTGCCAGATATGCCAAAACCAGGTGGAGGAATCGCCAGAACCAGGTGCCGAAAATGCCACATCCACCTGCCTGACAAGCCTGAATCACCTGCCTGACAAGCCTGAAACACCTGCTGGAAACACATGAACCACCCACCAGACATGCCTGAACAACCCACCAGACACACCAGAACCACCTGCCATACACACTCTAACCACCTCCTGGACATACCAGCACCACCCTCTGGACATGCTGGACCCACCACCCGGGCACACTGGAACCACCCACCGGAAATGCTAGAATCAGGTGCCAGATATGCTGAAACCATCTGCCGGATATGCCAGAACCCTGTGTCAGAAATGCCAGAACCACCTTCTGGACACCCCAGAACTTCCTGCTGGATACGCCAGAAACAGGTGCTGCACAGACCTGTACCAGGTGCCAGACACGACTGAAACACCTGCCGGACATGCCGGAACCACCTGAAGGACATACCGGAAATACCTCCCAGACATACTGGAAGCACATTGCAGACATGTCAGAACCACCTGTCGCATATGGCAGAACCAGGTGCTGGATACGCTGAAACCATCTGCTGGATATGCCAGAAGCAGGTGCAGGAAATGCTGGAACCACCTGGCAGACACACTGAAATCACCTTCCAGATATGCCAGAGCCATGTGCCAGACATGCCAGACCAGGTGCCGGAAAAGCCTGAACCACCTGTCGGACAAGCCTGAACCAAGTGCGGGACATGCCTGAACCTCCTGCTGGACAGGCCGGAACAACCTGCCTGAGACGGCAGAACCACCTGCTGGACACAGAAATAACCTGCCACATATGCTGGAACCAGTTCCTGGATATGCCGGAACTACTGCCTGGACATGCTGGAGCCACCCACTGGACACACTGGAATTAGGTCCCAGACACACCAGAACTGCCTGCCAGGCACGCTGGAACCAGCTGCTAGACAAGTCTGAACCACCCGCTGGACATGCCTGAACCACCCGCTGGACAAGACTGAACCACCCACTGGAAACACCTGAACCACAAGCTGGACTTGCTTGAACCACCCGCCATACTCACCAGAATCAGGTCCCGGTCATGCCGGAATCTCCCAATGGACACGCCAGTTCCACCAGCCGGACACACTGGAACCAACCACCAGACATGCTGGAACCACCTACCGGACACACCAGAGCCACCTGCCAGATATGCCAGAACCAACCATCAGACATGCCAGAACCAACCACCTGACACACCGGAACCACCTTCTGGACATCCCAGAACCACATGCCAGACACGCCAGAACCACCTGTCAGATGCACTGAAACCAGGTGGCAGAAATGCCAGAACCAGGTGCTGGACATGCCTGAACCACCTGCTGGAAAAGCCTGAACCACCAGCCGGACAAGCCTGAACCACCTGTTGGATATGCCTGAATCACTTGACGGACTCTCTGGAATCACCTGCCAGGCACGCTGGAACCACTGGTTGGGTACACTGAAAGCAGGTGCCGCACATGCCAGAACCAGATGCTGGACACGTTGGAACCACCAGGTGGACATCCTGGAACCACCCACTGGAAGCACCTGGACCACCAGCCAGACACAACCGAAGCACCTGCTGGACATGCTTTGCAAACCACCTTTTGGACACGTCAGAACCACAGTTCAGAAATTCGTGGACCACTGGATGATCATGCCTGGACCACGTGCTGGATGAACCTGGACCACCTGATGGACATGCCTGAACAACCTGGTGGACATGCCAGAGCAACCAGCCGGGCATACCAGAACCATCCACCAGAAACGCCGGAACCACCTGCTAGACATGCCTGAACCACTCACCGTACATGACAAAACCACCCACCGGATACGCCAGAATCAGGTCCCAGACATGCTGGAACCACCTACTGGATATGCCGGAACCACCAGCCAGACAAGCAGGAACCAACTGCTGGACACATCGGAACTATCTGCTGGATATGCCAGAACCAGACACTGGACATACCGGAATCAGATATCAGACACGTTGGAACCACCTGCTGGACATGCTGGAACCACCACACGGGCACACCGGAAAGACCCGCCAGACTCACTGGAACCACCTGCTGGACACACCAGAGCCAACAACTGGACACACTGGAACCACCTGCAGGACATGCTGTAACCATCTGCTGGACACTCTGGAAGCACATGCCAGACATGCCAGAACCACGACATGGACACATTGGAACCACCTGCTGGAAATGCTGGAACCACCTGAAGGACACGCCATAACCACCTGCCGGACACTCTGGAAGCATATGCCAGACACGCCAGAACCATGACATAGACACATCGGAACCACCTGCTGACATGCCGGAACAACCTGCCAGATACACCAGAACCAGGTGGCAGAAACGCTGGAACCAGGTGACAGAAATGCCAGAACCACCTGCTGGTGAAGCCTGAACCACCCGCCAGACACACTTGTTCGACCCACTGGACATGCCTGAGCAACCTGCCAGGCATGCTGGACCACCTGCTGGAACCACTGGAAACACCTGCTATTCATCCTGGATCCACCTGAAGGACATGCTGTAACCACCTGCTGGACTCTCCAGAAGTACATGCCAGACAACACACCTGAACAACTTGTCAGATACTCCGGAACCAGGTACTGGAGACGCCCGACCCACCTGACCAAAATGCTGAAATCACCTGCCATATATGCCAGAAACAGGTGCTGCACAAGCCTGAACAACCTGCCGGACAAGACTGAACCACCTGCCGGATACTCAAGAAACACTTGATGGACACTCCGCAACCACATGCTGGGCACGCTGGAACCACATGCCAGATATGCCGGAACCAGGTGCCAGACCTACTAGAACCACCTTGCGGACATGCTGGAACCACCTGACTTACATGCTGGACCCACCTCCTGGACATGCCAGAACCACCTGCCAGACACACTGGAACCACTCACCTGCCTCTCCAGAACCATCTTCCAGACATGCTGGAACCACATGCTGGACATGCCAGAACCACCTGCCAGACATACCTGAAACACCTGAAGGACACACTGGAAGCAACTGCGAGACATGCCAGAACCACCTGCCGGAAATGCTGGCATCACCTGCCGGAAATGCCAGAATAAAGTCCTGGACACACCAAAATAACCTGCCAGACACGCCGACACTGTCTGCCAAACACGCTGAAATCACCTGCCAGATACGCCAGAACCAGGGGCTGAACAAACCTGAACAACCATCATGGACAACACTGAACCACCTGTCCAATATGCCTGAACCACTTGAGGGACACTTTGGAACCACCTGCCGGACATGCTGGAACCACCTGCCCAATACGCCAGACCACCAGCCGGAAATGCTGGAACCAGGTAACAGACATGCCAGAACCATGTGCTGGACATGCCTGAACCACCTTCGAGACACACCTGAACCACCAGCTGGACATGCCATAACCACCTGTCTGACTCACTGGAACCAGCTGCAGGACATGCAGGTACAACCCGCCAGACACACTGGAATCAGGTCTTGGACATGCTGGAACCACCTACCCAATATGCAGGAACCACCTGCCGGACACACTTGAACCAGGCAACAGACATGCCAGAACCACCTGCTGGACACGTCTGAACCACCAGCTGGACATGCCATGACCACCTACCTGACTCGCTGGAACCACTTGCTGGACACACTGCAAACACCTGCCAGAAATGCTGGAATCAAGTCCTGGACACCCCTGAACCATCTGCCAGACATGCTGGAACCAACCTCTGGGCAGGCAGGAACCACCCGCCGGACATGCTGGAACCAACTGCCACCAGAAATGCTGGAACCACCCCCTGGACAGGCCAGAACCACCTTCCGGACATGCCAGAACCACCGGAAAGACACGCCAGAACTAGGTGGTGGAAACGCCGGAATCAGATGCCAGAAAGACCTGAATTATTAGCTGGAGAAACCTGAACCACCTGCCAGACATGCCTGAACAACCCACAGCATATGCCTGAACCAGCCGCCAGACACCACACACCGGACACGCCAGAACTACCTTCCTGACACGCTGGAACCACCTGTTGGACAAGGTTGAACCACCTGCTGGACACGCTGGACCCACCTGCCTGATATGCGGGAACCAGGTCCAGGACATGCCAGAACCAGGTGCCATACAGACCTGAACCACCTGCCAGACAACCTGAACCACCTGCTGGACAAGCCTGAACCACCTGCTGGACACGCTGGAACCACCTGCCGGACACACCCAAACGACCTGTCAGACATGCCGGAACCACCTGTCGGGTATGCTGGAATCAAGTCACAGAAACGCTGTAACAATCTGCCAATACACAAGAAGTAGGTACTGGACATGCCTGAACCCCCTGCCAGACACACCAGGCCCACCCACCATACACGCTGGAACCAAACACTGGACATGCCAGAACCATCTAGAGGCCATGCCAGAACTACCTGCCAGACACACCAGAACCACTTTCTGGACACACGAAAACCACCTGTCAGATGCACTGGAAGTAGGTGCCGGATACGCTGAAACCACCTGCCGGACACACCGGAACAACTTCTGGGACACGCTGGAACCACCTGCTGGACATGCTGCAACCACCTGCTGGAGATGCCGGAAACACACTCTGTACACTCCTGAACCACCCGCCGGACACGCCAGAACCACCCTCCAGACATGCCAGGACCACCTGCCAGATACGCCAGAACCATCTGCTGGACATGCCGGAACCACCTTCTGGACATGGCGGAGCCAGGTGCTGGACATGCTGCAACCACCTGCATGACAATCTGGAACCACCTGCCTGACACTCTGGATGCATCTGCCAGACATATTGTAACTACCTGCCGGACATACCAGAACCATCCACCGGAAATGCAAGAACCACCTGCTGGAGACACCTGAACCACCAGCACTGGACACAACAGAGCCACCTTTCCGGACACACCCCAACCATGTGCCAGACATGCTGGAACTACCTGCCAGATATGCCAGAACAATGTGCTGGACACACCAGACTAGGTGCTGGACATGCCTGAATCACCTGTTGGACAAGCCTGAACCAAGAGCTGGACACGTCTGAACCACCTGCCTGACACTCTGGAACCAACGGCTGGCACACTGCAACCACCTGCCAGATATGCCAGAACAAGGTGCCGGACATGCTGGAACCACCTGCTGGATACACTGGAACCACGTGCCAGACACGCCAGAAACAGGGGCCAGACATGCCAAACCCACCTGCTGGACATGCCTGAACCTCATGCCGGACACACCTGAAACACCCGCCAGACACACCGGAACCACATGCTGGACACACTGGAACCAAGTGCCGGACACACTGGAACCACCTGCCAGATACACTGGAACCAGGTGGTGGAAACGCTGGACATAGGTGCCAAAAACCCCCGACCCACCACTGGAGAAGCCTGAACCACCCGCCTGACAAGCATGAACCGCCTGCCTGATACGCCTTAACCACCCTCCAGACACTCCTAAACCACCCACTGGACACACTGGAAGAACCACCCTGTCACGCTGGAACCACCTGCCAGACACACTGGGACCAGGTCCCGGACACATCTGAACCACCTGCTGGACACGCCAGAACCAACCCCTGGACATACCGTAAACATGCGCCAGACATCCCGGAACCAACTTCTGGACATGCCAGAACCACTCACCGGAGACACCAGAACCACCCTACAGTCATTCCAGAACCACCTGATGGACATGCTGTAACCAGGTGCAGCTCATGCCAGAACCACCTGCCTGATATGCCAGAACCACATGCTGGACAAGGCGGAACCACCTGCCGGACATGACTGAACCACCTGCTGGACATGCCCGAACCACCTGCCAGACATGCCTGAACCACCCACCGGACATGCATGAACCACATGCTGGACACACCTGAACCACCCACTGGACACACCAGAACCACCCACTGGATATGCAAAAACCAGGTGGAGGAAACACCAGAACCAGGTGGCGGAAATTCTGGAACCAGGTGCTGGACACACTGGAACCACCGGCCAGATATGCCAGAAACAGATGCCGCACATGCCGGAACCACCTGCTTGACTCGCCGGAACCACCTGCCGGACACGCCAAAATCACCTGCTGGATACGCTGGAAACAGGCCACTTGGACGCCGGAAAAACCTGATATCCATGCCGGAACCACCCACTAGACACTCTGGAACCACCACACAGACATGCAGAACGGCCCACCAGACACACCGCAAGCACCCACCGGACACGCCAGAACCACCTGGAACCACATGCCAGACACATTGGCACCATCACTCTGACACGCCAGAACCAACTCCCAGCCATGCCAGAAGCACTCAACAGAAAGGCCGGGACCATCTTCCAAATGTACCAGAACCACATGCCAGAAACATAGGAACCACCTGCCAGACACTTCAGAACCACCTGTTGGATATACCGGAACCAGGTGCCAGATACACTGAAACCGCCTGCCAAATATGCCAGAACCAGGTTGTGGACATGCCACAAACACCTGCCAGACAAGCTGAAACCACCAGCATAACATGCCAGAACAACCTGTCAGACACGCCAAAATCACCTGTCGGATACACTGGAACCAGGTCCTGGATACACCAGAACCCATTTCCGGAAAAGCCTGGATCAACATGCTGGACATGCCAGACATGCAGGAACCAACTGCCAGACACACTGGAACCAAGACCTGGACACTCTGAAAGCACCAACGGCACACGACGGAATCAGGTTCCGGTCACACAGTAGCCACCTGCTGGACACCCCAGAACCACCTTCAGGACGTACCAGAACCACATGCCAAACATACAGGAAGCACCTGCCAGACACCATGGAACCAACCGTCAGATACGCTGGAACCAGGCACCCGGTTTGCTGAAGCCACCTGCCGAATACGCCAGAACCATGTGCCGGACACGCTGGAACCGTGTGACAGATACATCAGAAACAGGTCCAGCACAGACCAGAACCAGGTGCCCGACATGCCAGGACCACCTGCTGGAAACGCCAGAAACACCTGTCAGTCTTGTGAGAACCACCTCCCGGATACACCGGAAACCAGTGTAGCACACACCAAGACCAGGTGCCAGACACGACTGAACCACCTGCCAGACATGCCAGAACCAGGTGCTGGACATGCTGGAACCACCTGCCGGACACGTCGATATCACCTGCCGGATATCCCGGAACCATGTGCTGCACACACCGGAATCACCTACCAGACATGCCGGCACCACCTGTTGGATTTGCTGGAACCATGTGCCTGAATCGCTGAAACTACCTGCCAGACACGCCAGAACCAGGTGTCGGACATGCACGGACAACCCACAGGACATGGCGAAATCACCTGCATGATACCCCATAACCATGTGCCACACAGAACAGAGCCACCTGCCAGATGCGCCAGAACCATCTGTGGCAAATGCCGGAACCACCCGCCGCACATGTGTGACCCACCTGCCTGACATGCTGGAACCAACTGTTGGACATGTTGGAACCATTATCTGGTCACTCTGGAACCACCCACCGCTGGTGCGAGAATCAGGTCCAGAATGCTCCGGAAGAACCTTCAGGACAAGCCAAAAGCACCTGACTCACATGCCAAAATCACCTGCCGGCTACACCAGAACCACTTGACGGACACCCCAGAATCACCTGCCGGGCATGCTGGAACCACCTCTCAGATATGCCAGAACCACGTGCTGGACATGCCAGAACCACCTCCCCTACAGACCTGAACCACCTGCTGGACACGCCTGAACCACCTGCCGAACACTCCGGAACCACCTGCTTGACTCACCGGAACCACCTGCCGGACAGGCCAAAATCACCTGCTGGATATGCTGGAACCAGGCCACTTGGATGCCGGAAAAACCTGAAATACATGCCGGAACCACCTGCCGGACACTCTGGAACCACCACACAGACAGGCAGAACGACCCACCAGACACACCGGAAGCACCTGGAACCACCCGCCGGACACACTGGAACCATCACTCTGACACGCCAGAATCAACTCGTGGACAAGCCGGAAGCACTCAACGGACAGTCCGGAACCATCTTCCGAATGTACCAGAGCCACATGCCAGACACACAGGAACCACCTGCCAGACAATTTGGAACCACCTATTGGATATGCTGGAACCGGGTGCCAGATACACTGAAACCACCTGCCGAATACACTAGAACCAGAGTGTGCAGCATGTGGTTCCTGCATGTGTGACCGGGTTTTTCCAGCAACTAAGGGGCCTGGTTCCAGCGTATCTGGCAGGTGATTTTTGCGTGTCCTGTAGGTGGTTCCAGCATGTCCGGTACCTGGTTCTGGCATGTCTGCCAGGTGGTTCAGTCATGTCTGGCAGGTGGATCCGTCGTGTGGGGCACCTGGTTCTGGCGTGTGCTGTGCCTGTTTCTGGCGTATCTGGCAGGTGGCTCCGGCGTGTCTGGCAGGTGGTTCTGTTCTGTGTGGCACATGGTTACGGGGTGTCATGCAGGTGATTTCGCCGTGTCCTGTGGGTTGTCCAGGCATGTCCGACACTTGTTTCTGGCATGGCCAGCAGGTAGTTTCAGCGAATCAGGCACTTGGTTCCGGCGTATCCAACAGGTGGTCCCGGCATGTCTGGTAGGTGATTCCGGTGTGTGCAGCACATGGTTCTGGTGAATGGGGCAGGTGATATCGATGTGTCCGGCAGGTGGTTCCAGCGTGTCCAGCACCTGATTCTGGCATGTCTGGCAGGTGGTTCAGTCATGTCCGGCACCTGGTCTTGGCGTGTGCTACACCAGTTTCCGGTGTATACGGGAGGTGGTTCTCACAAGACTGGCAGGTGGTCCAGGCGTTTCCAGCAGGTGGTCCTGGCATGTCGGGCACCTGGTTCTGGCCTGTGTTGGACCTGTTTCTGATGTATCCATCCCACGGTTCTGGCGTGTCCGACACATAGTTCTGGCGTATTCAGCAGGTGGCTTCAGCGTACTGGGCGCCTGGTTCCGGCGTATCTGACAGTTGGTTCCACAGTGTCTGGCAGGTGGTTCCCATGTGTTAGGCATGTGGTTTCGGTACGTCCTGAAGGTGGTTCTGGCGTGTCTGGCAGGTGGCTACCGTGTGTCCGGAACCCGATTGCATTGTGTGCCGTTGGTGCTTTCAGAGTGTCCAGGTGTTGGTTCTGGCGTGTCTGGCAGTTGGTTCCCGCATGTCCGGTGGGTGACTCCGGCATGTCTGGCATGTTGATCCAGGCTTTTCTGGAAATGGGTTCTGGGTATCCAGGACCTGGTTCTGGTGTATCTGGAAGGTGAATTTGGTGTTTCCAGCAGGTTGTTCCGGCATGTTAGGCTGGTGGTTTTGGCTTGTCTGGCAGGTGTTTGTGGCTTGTCCGGCACCTGGTTCTGACGTTTCTGGCAGGTGGTTTCAGTGTATCAGGCACCTGGTTCCGGCATATCCAACAGGTGGTTCCAAAGAGTCTGGCAGGTGGTTCCTGTGTGTCTGGCATGTGGTTCTGGTACATTCGGAAGATGGTTCCAGCCTGTCCATTGAATGCTTGCAGCATGGCCAGGAGTCAGTTCTGGAGTGTCAGAGTGATGGTTCCAGTGTGTCTGGCGGGTGGTTCCAGGTTGTTCCGGCATGTCCGATGGGTGCTTCCGGTGTGTCTGGTGGGTTGTTCCGCATATCTGTGTGGTGGTTCCAGAGTGTCCAGGTGGTTCTGGCATGGATGTCAGGTTTTTCCGGCGACCAAGTGGCCTGGTTCCAGCTTATCCAGCAGGTGATTTTGGCATGTCCGGCTGGTGGTTCAGGTCTGTCTGGGAGGGTGTTCTGGTGTGTCCGGCACATGGTTCTGGCATATCTGAGAGGTGGTTCCATCATGCCCGGCATGTGATTCTGGAGTGTCTGTCAAGTGGTTCTGGCATAGCCGGCAGGTGATTTTGGCGTGTCCAACAGGTGGTTCCTACGAGTCGAGCAGGTGGGTCCGGCGTGCTCGGTAGGTGCTTCAGGCACATCCGGGAGGTGGTTGTGGTCGGTCCTGGAGGTGGTTCAGGTGTGTACGGCACGTGCTTCATGCACGTCTGACAGGTGGTTCCAGCATGCCCGGCATGTGATTTTGGAGTGTCCGCCAAAGGGTTCCGGTGTAGCCAGCAGGTGATTTTGGTGTGCCCAGCAGTTGGTTATGGTGAGTGGAGCTGGTGGTTCTGGGTTGCTCGGCAGGTGGTTCAGGCATGTCTGGCAGGTGGTTCCAGTGTGTCCGGGAGGTGGTTCGGGCATTTCCGGCACGTGGTTCTGGCACGTCTGAGAAGTGGTTCTGGCATGCCCGGCAGGTGATTCTGGAATGTCCACCAAGTGGTGCCGGCATAGCCGGCAGGTGATTTTGGCGTGCCTGGCAGGTGGTTCTGGCGAGTCAAGCAGGTTGTTCTGGCGTTCTCGGCAGGTGGTTCAGGCGTGTCCGGCAGGTGTTTCTGGTCTGTCTGGGAGGTGGTTCTGGTGTGTCCAGCACGTTGGTCTGGCACGTCTGAGAGGTGGTTCCAGCATGCCCGGCAGGTGATTCCGGAGTGTCCGCAAAGTGGTGCTGGTGTAACCAGCTGGTGATTTTGGCGTGTCTGGCAGGTGGTTCCGGCGAGTTGAGCAGGTTGTTCCGGCGTGCTTGGCAGGTGGTTCAGGCGCCTCCGGCAGGTGGTTGCGGTCTGTCTGGGAGTTCGTTCCTCTGTGTCTGGCACGTGGTTCTGGCACGTCTGAGAGGTGGTGCTGGCATGCCCGGCATGAGATTCCAGAGTGTCCGCCAAGTGGTTCTGGCGTAGCCAGCAGGTGATTTTGGTGTGTCCTGTAGGTGGTTCCGGCAAGTCGAGCAGGTGGTTCCGGCGTGCTCAGCAGGTGCTGCAGGCGTGTCCTGCAGGTGGTTGCGGTCCATCCGGCAAGTGGTTCCAGCGTGTCCAGTATGTGTTTCTGGCACCTCTGAGAGGTGGATGTGGCATGCCTGGCATGTGATCCTGGAGTGTCTGTCAAGTGTTTCTGGCATCGCCGGCAGGTGAATTTGGCGTGTCCGGCAGGTGGTTCCGGCAAGTCGAGCAGGTGGTTCCGGTGTGTTCGGCAGGTGATTCAGGCGCGTCCAGCACGTGGTTGCATTGTATGCAGGAGGTGGTTCTGGCGTTTCCGGCACGTGGTTCTGGCACCTCTGAGACGTGGTTCCGGCATGCCCGGCATGTGATTCTGGAGTGTCCGCCAAGTGGTTCTGGCATTGCCGGCAGGTGATTTTGGCGTGTCCGGCATGTGGTTCTGACGAGTCGAGCAGGTGGTTCCAGCGTGCTGGGCCCATGATTTTGGCGTGTCCGGCAGGTCTTTCCAGCCTTTTGGCCTTGTGGCTCTGACTTGTAAGACAGGTGTTTGTGGCATTTCTGGCCTCCCATGCTGACATACTCGGCAGGTGGTTTCAGTGTTTCTGGCCCCTGTTTTCGGCATATCCAACAGGTGGTTCCAATGTGTCTGGCATGTGGTTGTGCTACGTTTGGAAGCTGGTTTCGGCGTGTCTGTTGTGTGCAGCTGGCATGTTGAAGAGATGGTTCTGCAGTGTCAGAATCGTTGTTCCACTGTGTCTGGCAGGTGGTGACAGGTGGTTCAGGCATGCATGGTGGGTGCTTCTGGTGTGCCTGTTGGGTCGTTCTGGCATGAATGTGTGGTGGTTTGAGAGTGTGCCGAGGGTGGTTTTGGCATGTCTCCTGGGGTTTTCCGGCATCTAAGGGGCATGATTCCTTTTTATAAGTCAGGTGAGTTTGTTCTCAGCTTCCTAAAGAGATAGAAGAAAGTTGTTCTGTGGCTTGTCGCCCCTTGAGGGGTGGAGCCAGTGCATTGTGCCTTCCACGTCTAGAGCAATGGAGGGCAAGGCTGAGAGAAAAGGTGCCTTTCTCACATAGGTGCTTTCTGACACTCTCTCCACCAGTGCTCAACTGTGGTTGATAAAAAGCGTATTGTTTATCTCCTCCTAAGCACGTGGACGCTCAATCCTTTGGGACTCAGCCCAGTTGCTTAAGGGGAAGATGTAGGCATTTCGTCTGAGCTAGGTTGGCAAGGTGGAATTGTGGCAGAAGCAGAAATTCTAAAGCGGTGAGTTAAGGGCTGGGAAAAAATGTCATTTGAGCTGCTTTTGTATGAGTGGTTCCTGGTATGCTGTAACAGGACTGTGGAAAGCGAGTTGTTTCTCAGCTTCCTAGAGAGCTGGAGGCAAGACAGTTTATGGCTTGTCTCCCATTGAAGGTTGGAGGCAGTGCTTTGTGCCTTCCACCTCTAGAGAAATGGAGGGCATGGCTGAGAGCAAAGGGGGCTTTTGGCCATAGGTGCTTTCTGACACCTTTCAGGGGTGGAGCCAGTGCCTTGTTCCTTTCACCTCTAGAGCAATGGAGAGCACGGCTGAGAGTAAAGGGGCCATTCTGACATTGGTGCTTTCTGACACTCTCCCAACCATCGCTCAGGGGCAGTTGGTTAAAAGCATATTGTCTCTCTCTTCCTCAGCATGTAGAAGCACAATCATCCGGGCCTCATCCCCATTGCTTAAGGGGAAGATGTAGGCATTTCGTCTGAGCCGGGTTGGCAAGGTGGAAATGTGGCAGATGCAGATGTTGCAGATCGGCGTGTTAGGGCTGAAAAGAAATGGCATTCAGCTGCCTTTGTATGAGATGTACCCAGGATGCTGTAAGAGCACTGTGGAATGTGAGTTCTTTCTCAGCTTCCTAAAGAGCTGGATGCAGGACAGTTTATAGCTTGTCTCCCATTGAAGGATGGAGGCAGCGCTTTGTGCCTTCCACCTCTAGAGAAATGGATGGCATGGCTGAGAGCAATGGGGACTCTCTGCCATAGGTGCTTTCTGACACACTTCAGGGGTGGAGCCAGTGACTTGTCCCTTCCACCTCTAGAGCAATGGAGGGCATGGCTGAGAGCACAGGGGCCTTTCTGAAATAGGTGTGTTCTGACACTCTCAGCACCAGTGCACACTGGCGATTTGTTAAAAGCCTATTGTCTGTCTCCTCCTAAGCATGTGGAAGCACAATCATCAGGGCCTCGTCCCTGTTGCTGAAGGGGAAGATGTAGGCATTTCGTTGGAGCCGGGTTAGCAAGGTGGAAATGTGGCACTAGCAGAAGCTCCAAATTGGCAAGTTAAGGGCTGAAAAGAAACGGTGTTTCAGCTGCCCTTGTATGAGATGTTGCCAGGAAACAGAAAGAGCACTGTTGAAAGCGAGTTCTTTCTCAGCTTCCTAAAGAGATGGAAGAAAGATGGTCTGTGGCTTTTCACCCCTTGAGGGGTGGAGCCAGTGCATTGTGCCTTCCACGTCTAGAGCAATGGAGGGCACATCTGAGAGCAAAGGGGCCTTTCTGACATAGGTGCTTTCGGAAACTCTCTCCACCAGTGCTCAACTGTGGTTGATAAAAAGCGTATTGTTTATCTCCTCCTAACCACGTGGACGCTCAATCCTTTGGGATTCAGCCCAGTTGCTTAAGGGGAAGATGTAGGCATTTCGTCTGAGCCAGGTTGGCAAGGTGGAATTGTGGCAGAAGCAGAAGTTCTAACGCGGCAAGTTAAGGGCTGGGAAGAAATGGCGTATGAGCTGCCTTTGTATGAGACTTTCTATGTATGCTGTAACAGCACTGTGGTAAGCAAGTTCTTTCTCAGCTTCCTAAAGAGCCGGAAGAAAGACAGTTTATGGCTTGTCTCCCATTGAAGGATGGAGGCAGTGCTTTGTGCTTTCCACCTCCAGAGCAATGGAGGGCATGGATGAGAGCAAAGGGGGCTTTTGGCCATAGGTGCTTTCTGACACCCTTCAGGGGTGGAGCCAGTGCCTTGTTCCTTCCACCTCTAGAGCAATGGAGGGCACGGCTGAGAGTAAAGGGGCCATTCTGACATTGGTGCTTTCTGACACTCTCCCAACCATCGCTCAGTGGTGGTTGGTTAAAAGCGTATTGTTTCTCTCCTCCTCAGCATGTGGAAGCACAATCATCCGGGCCTCGTCCCATTGCTTAAGGGGAAGATGTAGGCATTTCATCTGAGCCGGGTTGGCAAGGTGGAAATGTGGCAGATGCAGATGTTCCAGATTGGTGAGTGAAGTGCTGGAAGAAATGGTGTTCAGCTGCCTTTGTATGAGATGTTCCCAGGACGCTGTAAGAGCACTGTGGAATGTGAGTTCTTTCTCAGCGTCCCAAAGAGCTGGACGCAAGAAGGTTTGTGGTTCGTCCACCATTGAGGGGTGGAGCCAGAGGCACTGCATTGTGCCTTCCACGTCTAGAGCAATTGAGGGCATGGCTGAGAGCAAAGGGACCTTTCTGACATAGGTGTTTCCATGACTGAGTATGTGGGAGCCACACTTCAGGAACCTGTGAGTCACGTGGGAGGCACACCTGTATGGCATGTCACACATGCATGATCTCATATGTCTGACGCATGGATACTGTGCAATGAATGGCTGAGTCACATGTCAGCCATGCCTGAGACATGTGTCAGCCACACCGGAGTTATGTTTCACACATGCCTGAGTCACATGTCAGCCACGCCTGAACCACCTCCCACCCATGCATGAACCATGCACCAGCCAGCCCTGAACCACACGAAAGGCATGCATGAACCATGTGTGAAGCACACCTGGGTGTCGTGTCAGGAAAGCCTGTGTCAGGTGGCCGCAGCACCTGAGTAATGAGTCAGCCACGCCTGAATAACGTGTCAGCCATGCATGAGTCATGTCTCAGCCATGGTGAAGTCACGTGCCAGCAAGGCCTGAGCCAAGTGCCAGTCACACTTGAACCACAGGTCGGCCTCACTTGAAGCACGTGTCAGCCAACTGGCACAACTTACCTGCCATGCCTGAACCACATGCCAACCATGCCACAAACACATGTGAGCCATGCCTGAGCAACACCACAGCCATGCATGAGCCACACCTGAGCCATTGTGAGCCATGTGTGACAAAAGCCTGAATCATGTGTCAGCCACATGGGAGCCAGTTCTGTGGCACGCTGGCATCACGTGTGAGCCATGGCTGAGCTATGCCTGAACCACGTGTGTGCCTGAACCACGTGTGATATTGTCCTGTACCATATGTGACCCAAACGAGTCGTGTGAGCCTCGCCTCAATTACATCCGAACCATGTGAGAGCCATGCAATAACGCATGTGAGACACCCTTAAACCACAGCTAAACCACATGTGAAACGCACATGCTCAATGCTTGAACCACACATGAACCACAGGGGAGCCACACATGAGACACAGCTGAGCCATGCATGAGCCATGTGGCAGCCATGTCTGAGGATGTGGGAGCCACCTTTCAGCAACCTGTGAGTCACGTGAAGCCACACCTGAATGGCATGTCACACATGCGTGATCACATGTCTGCCATGCATGGATACTGTGCGATGAATGCCTGAGTGTCTTGTCAGCCACGCCTGAACCACACGACGGCCATGCCTGAACCATATGTGAACTGCACTTGCATGACACTGAGGCATGCCTGTGTCACGTGGCCACCTTACTGGAGTCATGTGTCAGCCACGCCTGAATAAGGTGTGAGCCATGCCTGAGTCACGTCTCAGCCATGCCGAAATCATGTGCCAGCAAGGTTGGAACCAAGTGCCAGTCACACTTGAACCACAGGTCAGCCTCACTTGAAGCATGTGTCAGCCAAACTGGGACAACTTGCCTGCCACGCCTGAACCACGTGCAAACCATGCCACAAAAACATGTGAGCCATAACTGAGCAACACCACAGCCATGCATGAGCCACATCTGAGCCATTGTGAGCTATGCATGACAAAAGCCTGAATCATGTGTCAGCCACATGGGAGCCAGTTGTGTGGCATGCCGGCACCACATGTGAGCCATGGCTGAGCTATGCCTGAACCATGTGTGTGACTGAACCATGTGTGATATTTTCCTGTACCATATGTGACCCAAACGAGTCGTGTGAGTCTCGCCTCAACTACAACCCATTCATGTGTGAGCCGTGCAAGAACCGCATGTGAGACACCCTTGAATCACAGCTGAACCACCTGTGAAACACACAATGCCTGAGTCTCGTGTCAGTCATGTCTGAGCCACGTGCCAACCATGCCTGATCCATGCCCCAGCCATGCATGAGGCTCACCTGAGACAAGTGTTAGCCATGTGTGACAAACTCCTGAATCATGTGTCAGACACACGTGGCCTCGGTCTGAGGCTAGCCTGAACTACGTGTGAGCCATGGCTGAGCCATGCTTGTAGCACGTGTGAGCCACGGCTGAATCACGGGTGCAACACTCCTCAAGAATAGGTGACACACACATGAGCCGTGTGTGAGCCACACCTGGGTTACACCTGAACCATTTGGGAGCCACACCTGAACCATGACTGAACCACATGAGGCACACTTGAACCACATGTGAAACACGTGTGAAGCACACACGTTCAAGGTTTGAACCACACATGAACCACAAGGGAGCCACTCCTGAACCATGGCTGGGCCATGCATGAGCCACGTGCCAGCCACGTCCGAGTAGTCGGGAGCCATTTGTCAGCAGCAAGTGAGTCACGTGTGTGCCACACAGGAACGACACGTAACCCATGCATGAAACACTGTCTGTCAGGCACGGATAATGTGCTGTGAATGCCTGAGTTACGTGTCAGCCACACCTAAAACACCTGGCACCCATGCGTAAACCACGGTCCAGCCAGCCCTCAGCCACGTGAAGGCCGTGCATGAAGCAGTTGTGAGCCACAGCTGCGTGATGTGACAGGCACGCCTGTGTCACATGGCTGCCTCACCTGAGTCATGTGTCAGCCATGCCTGCAAAACGTGTGAGCCACTCCTGAGTCTCATCTCAGCCATGCGGATGTCACATGCTAAGCACAACTGAAGCATATGCCAGTCCCAGTTTAACCAGAGGCCAGCCTAACTTTAAGCACATGTCAGCCACGCTCAAGCCACCTGTCTGCCATGCCTGAACCACGTGCCAACCATGCCACAAACAAGTGTGAGCCACGCCTGAGCAGCACCACAGACATGCGTGAGCCACACCTCAGCTGGGTGTGAGCCATGCGTGAGAAACGCCGGAAACATGCGTCAGCCACACGTGACCCAGTTCTGCGGCGTGCCTGCATCACATGTGAGCCCTGGCTGAGCTGCACCTGAACCATGTGTGAGCCATGCCTAAATCATGTGTGAAAATCTCCTGTAGCATTTGTGACCCCCACGAGTCATGTGTGAGTCATGCCTGAAGTACATCGGAACCAAGTGTGAGCCACAACTGAACCGTGCCTGAAGCACATTTGAGGCACCCTTGAACCACACCAGGACCACATGGGAAGCACCTGTGTTCAATGCTTGAACCACACATGAACCTCAGATGAGCCACAGATGAAACACAGCTGAGGCATGCATGAGCCACATGTCAGCCATGACTGAGTATGTGGGGCCACTTATTAGCAATCTTGGAGCCACACCTGTACGACATGTCTCACATGCCTAACACGCATGGCTAATGTGTGATGAATCCCTGAGTCGCATGTGAGCCACCGCTGCATCATGTGTCAGCCACACGTGAAACACCTGGCACCCCTGTGTGAACTATGCACCAGCCAGTCCTGAAACACGTGAAGGCTGTGCATGAACCAGGTGCGAGCCACACCTGCGTTATGTGACAGTCAGGCCTGTGTCACGTGGCTGCCTCACCTGAGTCATGTGTCAGCCATGCCTGAAAAACGTGTGAGCCATGCCTGAGTCTCATCTCAGCCATGCCAAAGTCACATGCCAGCCACGACTGAACCATGCGCCAGTCCCAATTTCACCACACGCCCGCCTCACTTGAAGCATGAGTCAGCCACGCTGGAGCCACATGCCTGCCATGCCTGAACCACGTGCCAACCATGCCACAATCAAGTGTGAGCCACATCTGAGCAGCACCACAGCCATGCATGAGCCACACCTCAGCCGTGTGGGAGCCATGCATGACAAACACCGGAATCTTGCATCAGCCACAGGTGACCCAGTTCTGTGGCATGCCTGCATCACGTGTGAGCCTTGGCTGAGCTGCGCCTGAACCATGTGTGGGCCATGCCTAAATTCTGTGTGAAAGTCTCCTGCAGCATTTGTGACCCACACAAGTCACATGTGAGCCATGCCTGAATCACATCTGAACCGTGTGTGAGCCACAACTGAATCATGCCTGAACCACTTGTGAGGCCCCCTTGAACCACATCTGAAGCCCATGGGAAGCACCCATGTTCAATGCTTGAACCACACATGAACCTCAGGTGAGCCACACATGAACCTCAGGTGAGGCATGCATGAGCCATGTGCCAGCCATGACTGAGTATGTGGGGGCCACGTTTCAGAAACGTGGGAGCCACACCTGTATGATATGTCCCACATGTGACCACATGCCTGCCACACATGGATAATGTGCGATGAATGCCTGAGTCACGTGTGAGCTATGCCTGCGTCATGCCTCAGCCCTGCATCAGAAAATTGCCAGCCACACCTGAATCACCTGTCACCCACATCCGAACCACATGTCAGCCATGCCTGAGCCATGTGTCAATGGCGACACACCAAGTGTCAGCCACACAGCAAGCACGTGTCACAGCAGCCTGAATGAAGCATCACATACCACTGGAACCCATGTGTGACACGCCTTAATCCCATGCCTGAAACACATGCCAGCAACGCCTGAATCTCGTGTCAGACATGCCTGAGCCACGTGGCAACCATGCCAGAGACACACCCCAGCATGACATGAGCCTCACCTGAGACATGTTTTAGCCATGTGTGACAAACTCCTGAATCATGTGTCAGCCACACCTGGCCCCGGTCGGAGGCTGGCCTGAACTACACGTGAGCCATGGCTGAGCAATGCCTGCACCCCGTGTGAGCCACACCTAAATCACGGGTGAAACACTCCTCAACCATATGTGACATGCACATGAGCCATGTGTGAGCCACACCTGGGTTACACCTGAACCATTTGAGAGCCACACCTGAACCATGACTGAACCACATGAGACACACTTGAACCACATGGGAAACACGTGTGAAGCACACATGTTCAAGGTGTGAACCACACGGGAGCCACTCGTGAATCATGGCTGGGCCATGTGTGAGCCAGGTGCCAGCCAAGTCTGAGTAGGTGGGAGCCATGTGTCAGCAGCGAGTGAGTCACATGTGTGCCACACATGAACGACATGTAACCCATGCATGAAACACATGTCTGCCCGGCATGGATAATGTGCGATGAATGCCTGAGTCACGTGTCAGCCATGCCTGCGTCATGTGTCAGCCACACCAAACACCTGGTACCCCTGCCTGAACCACGCACCAGCCAGCCCTGAGCCACGTGAAGGCTGTACATGAACCAGGTGTGAGCCACACCTGCTTGCTGTGACAGGCATGCCTGTGTCACGTGGCTGCCTCACCTGAGTCATGTGTCAGCCATGCCTGAAAAACGTGTGAGCCATGCCTGAGTCTCATCTCAGCCATGCCGAAGTCACATGCCAGACACGACGGAACCATGTGCCAGTCCCAATTTAACCACACGCCAGCCTCACTTGAAGCACGTGTTCGCCACGCTGCAGCCACATGCCTGCCATGCCTGAACCACGTGCCAACCATGCCACAATCAAGTGGGAGCCACACCTGAGCAGCACCACAGCCATTCATGAGCCACACCTCAGCCATGTGGGATTCATGTGTGACAAACGCTGGAACCTTGCGTCAGCCATAGGTGACCCAGTTCTGTGGCATGCCTGCATCACGTGTGAGCCTTGGCTGAGCTGCACCTGAACCATGTGTGGGCCATGCCTAAATCATGTGTGAAAGTCTCCTGTAGCATTTGTGACGCACACAAGTCATGTGTGAGCCATGCCTGCATTACATCTGAAACTTGTGTGAGCCACAACTGAACCGTGCCGTATCCACGTGTGAGGCACCCTTGAACCACATCTGAAGCCCATGGGAAGCACACATGTTCAATGCTTGAACCACACATAAACCTCAGGTGAGCCACACATGCAACACAGCTGAGGCATGCAGGAGCCACATGCCAGAGATGACTGAGTATGTCGGGGCCATGTTTCAGCACTTTGGGAGCCACAGCTATACGAAATGTCCCACGTGTGACCACATGACTTCCACACATTGAAAATGGGCGATGAACGCCTGAGTCACGTGTGAGCAATGCCTGCGTCATGAGTCAGCCCTGCATCAATAAAGTGCCTGCCACACCTGAATCACCTTTCACCCACATCTGAACCACATGTCAGCCATGCCTGAGCCATGTGTCAACTGCAACACAACAAGTGTCAGCCCCACAGCAATCACGTGTCACTGCGGCCTGAACGAAGCATCACACACCACTGGAAACCTTGTCCGACACACCTGAATCCCATGCCTGAAACACATGGCTGCAACGCCTGAGTCTCGTGTCAAACATGCCTGAGCCACGTGCCAACCATGCCAGAGCCAGACCCCAGCCATGCGTGAGCCTCCCCTGAGACATGTGTTAGCCATGTATGGCAAACTCCTGAATCATGTGTCAGCCACACCTGGCCCCGGTCTGAGGCTCGCATGAACTACATGTGGGCCGTGGCTGAGCCATGCCTGCACCACGTGTGAGCCACGCCTGAATCATGGATGAAACACTACTCAACCATCTGTGACACACACATGAGCCATGTGTGAGCCACAGCTGTGTTACACCTGAACCATTTGGGAGCCACACCTGAACCATGACTGAACCACATGTGTCACACTTGAACCACATGGGAACCACGAGTGAAGCACACATGTTCAATGCCTGAACCACACATGAACCACATGGGAGCCACACGTGAAACATGACTTTGCCAAGTCTCAGCCACGTGCCAGCCACGTCTGAGTAGGTGGGAGCCATGTGTCAGCAAAAAGCGAGTCACGTGTCCAACACACGACCGACACGTAACCCATGCATGAGACACATGTCTTCCAGGCATGGATAATGTGCAATGAATGCCTGAGTCACGTGTCAGCCATGCCTGCCTCATGTGTCAGCCACACCTGAAACACCTCGCACCCATGCGCGAACAACTCACCAGCCAGCCCCGAGCCATGTGAAGGCCGTGCATGAACCAGGTGTGAGCCACACCTGCATGATGTGACAGGCATGCCTGTGTCACGTGGCTGCCTCACCAGAAAAAAGTGTGAGCCATGCATGAGTCTCATCTCAGCCATGCCGAAGTCACATGCCAGACACGACTGAACCATGTGCCATTCCCAATTTCACCACATGCCAGCCTCTCATGAAGCACGTGTCAGCCACGCTGGAGCCACCTGCCTGCCATGCCTGAACCACGTGCCAACCATGCCACAAACAAGTGTGAGCCACGCCTGAGCAGCACCACAGCCATGCATGAGCTACACCTCAGCCGTTTGTGAGCCATGCGTGACAAACGCCTGAATCATCTGAACTGTGTGTGAGCCACAACTGAACCATGCTGGATCCACGTGTGAGGCACCCTCGAACCACATCTGAAGCACATGGGAAGCACACATGTTCAATGCTTGAACCACACATGAACCTCAGGTGTGCCACACATGAAACACAGCTGAGGCATGCAGAAGCAAAGTGCCAACCATGTCTGAGTATGTGGGGGCCACGTTTCAGCAACGTGGGAGCCACAGGAGTATGAAATGTCCCACGTGTGACCACATGACTTCCACACATCGAAAATGGGCGATGAACGCCTGAGTCACGTGTGAGCAATGCCTGCGTCATGTGTCAGCCCCGCATCAGTAAAGTGCCAGCCACATCTGAATAACCTGTCACCCACATCCGAGCCACATGTCAGCCCTGCATGAGCCATGCGTCAACTGCAACACACAGAGTGTCAGCCCCACAGCAATCACGTGTCACTGCGGCCTCAACGAAGCACCACACAGCACTGGAACCCGTGCCCAACACACCTGAAACCCATGCCTGAAACACATGTGAGCAACGCCTGAGTCTCGTGTCAGACATGCATGAGCCACGTGCCTACCATGCCAGAGCCACGCACCAGCCATGCGTGAGCTTCCCCTGAGACGTGTGTTATCCATGTGTGACACACTCCTGAATCACCTCTCAGCCAAACCTGGTCCCGGTCTGAGGCTCCCCTGAACTACATGTGAGCCGTGGCTGAGCCATGCCTGCACCACGTGTGAGCCGCACCTGAATCATGGGTGAAACACTCCTCAACCATATGGGACATGCACATGAGCCATGTGTGAGCCACACCTGGGTTACACCTGCACCATTTGGGAGCCACACCTGAACCATGACTGAACCACATGTGTCACACTTGAATCACATGGGAACCAGGAGTGAAGCACCCATCTTCAATGCCTGAACCACAAGTGAGCCACATGGGAGCCACACGTGAAACATGACTGGGCCATGTGTCAGCCACGTGCCAGGCACGTCTGAGTAGGTGGGAGCCATGGGTCAGAAAAAAGCGAGTAACGTGTGTCCCACACACGATCGACACATAACCCATGAATGAAACACATGTCTGCCATGCATGGATAATGTGCGATGAATGCCTATGTCACATGTAAGTCGTGCCTGCGTCATGTGTCAGCCACACCTGAAACACCTGACACCCATGCAGTAACCACACACCAGCCAGCTCCGAGCCATGTGAAGGCCGTGAATGAACCAGTTGCAAACCACACCTGCGTGATGTGACAGGCACACCTGTGTCACGTGGCTGCCTCACCTGAGTCATGTGTAAGCCATGCCTGAAAAAAGTGTGACCCACGCCTGAGTCTCATCTCAGCCATGCTGAAATCACATGCCAGCCATGAGTGAACCACGTGCCAGTCCCAATTTAACCACACGCCAGCCTCACTTGAAGCACGTGTTCGCCACGCTGCAGCCACATGCCTGCCATGCCTGAACCACGTGCCAACCATGCCACAATCAAGTGTGAGCCACGCCTGAGCAGCACCACAGCCATGCATGAGCCACACCTCAGCCGTGTGGGAGCCATGCTTGACAAACGCCTGAATCATGCATCAGCCACGTGTGACCAAGTTCTGTTTCGTGCCTGCATCATGTGTGAGCCTTGGCTGAGCTGCACCTGAACCATGTGTGAGCCATGCCTCAATCATGTGTGAAAGTCTCCTGTCGCATTTGTGACGCACACAAGTCATTTGTGAGCCATGCCTGCATTACACCTGAACCGTGTGTGAGCCATAACTGAACCATGCTGTATCCACGTGTGAGGCACCCTTGAACCACATCTGAAGCCCATGGGAAGCACACATGTTCAATGCTTGAACCACACATGAACCTGAGATGAGCCACACATGAAACACAGCTGAGGCATGCATGAGCCACGTGCCAGCCATGACTGAGTATGTCGGGGCCACGTTTTAGCAATGTGGGAGCCACACGTGTATGACATGTCCCACGTGTGACCACATGCCTGCCACGCATGGATAATGTGAGATGAATGCCTGAGTCACGTGTCTGCAGTGCCTGCATCATGTGTCAGCCCCGCATCAGTAAAGTGCCAGCTACACCTGAATCACCTGTCACCCACATCCAAACCACATGTCAGCCAAGCCTGAGCCATGTATCATCTGAGACACACCAAGAGGCAGCCCCACCTCAATCGCATGTCACTGCAGACTCAACGAAGCACCACACAGCACTGGAACCCGTGTCTGACACAACTGAATCCCACGCCTGAAACACATGGCAGCAATGCCTAAGTCCCATGTCAGACATGCCTGAGCCACGTGTGTACCATGCCAGAGCCATGCCCCAGCCATGCGTGAGCCTCCCCTGAGACGTGTGTTAGCCATGTGTGACAAACTCCTGAATCATGTGTCAGCCACACCTGGCCCTGGTCTGAGGCTCGCCTCAACTACATGTGAGCCATGGCTGAGCCATGCCTGCACCACGTGTGAGCCATTCCTTAATCACGGGTGAAACACTCCTCAACCGTATGTGACACACACATGAGCCGCTTGTGAGCCACACCGGGTTACACATGAACCATTTGGGAGCCACACCTGAACCATGACTGAACCACATGTGTCACACTTGAATCACACGGGAACCAGGAGTGAAGCACCCATCTTCAATGCCTGAACCACACGTGAGCCACATGGGAGCCACACGTGAAACATGACTGGGCCATGTGTCAGCCACGTGCCAGGCACGTCTGAGTAGGTGGGAGCCATGGGTCAGCAAAAAGCGAGTCACGTGTGTCCCACACATGAATGGCACATAACCCATGCATGAAACACATGTCTGCAATGCATGGATAACGTGTGATGAGTGCCTGAGTCACGTGTCAGCCATGCCTGCGTCATGTGTCAGCCACACCTGAAACACCTGGTAACCACACACCAGCCATCCCTGAGCCACGTGTAGGCCTTGCATGGACAAGGTGCGAGCCACACCTGCGTGATGTGACAAGCACACCTGTGTCACGTGGCTGGCTCACCTGAGTCATGTGTCAGCCATGCCTGAAAAACGTGTGAGCCACGCCTGAGTCTCATCTCAGCCATGCTGAAGTCACATGCCAGCCACGACTGAACCATGTGCCCGTCCCAATTTCACCACACGCCAGCCTCACTTGAAGCACGTGTCAGCCACGCTGGAGCCACCTGCCAGCCATGCCTGAACCACGTGCCAACCATGCCACAAGCAAGTGTGAGCCACACTGGAGCAGCACCACTGCCATGCATGAGCCACACCTCAGCCATG
The DNA here is from genome assembly GCF_037783145.1 of Equus przewalskii. Taxonomy (NCBI): domain Eukaryota; kingdom Metazoa; phylum Chordata; class Mammalia; order Perissodactyla; family Equidae; genus Equus; species Equus przewalskii. The sequence continues at coordinate 141,514 of NC_091856.1, read as the reverse complement.
TGTGAGCCATGCTTGACAAACGCCTGAATCATGCATCAGCCATGTGTGACCCAGTTCTGCTTTGTGCCAGCATCACATGTGAGCCTTGGCTGAACTGCATCTGAACCATGTGTGAGCCATGCCTAAATCATGTGTGAAAATCTCCTGTCGCATTTGTGATGCACACAAGTCATGTGTGAGCCATGCCTGCATTACATCTGAACCGTGTGTGAGCCACAACTGAACCGTGCCGTATCCATGTGTGAGGCACCCTTGAACCACATCTGAAGCCCATGGGAAGCACACACGTTCAATGCTTGAACCACACATGAACCTCAGGTGAGCCACACATGAAACACAGCTGAGGCATGCATGAGCCACGTGCCAGCCATGACTGAGTATGTGGGGGCCACATTTCAGCAATGTGGGGGCCACACTTTTACGACATGTCCCATGTGTGACCACATGCCTGCCACACATGGATAATGTGAGATGAATGCCTGAGTCATGTGTGAGCCATGCCTGAGTCATGTGTCAGCCCTGCATCAGTAAAGTGCCAGCCACACCTGAACCACCTGTCACCCACATCCGAACCACATGTCAGCCCTGCCTGAGCCATGTGTCAACTGCAACACACAGAGTGTCAGCCCCACAGCAATCACATGTCACTGCAGCCTCAACGAAGCACCACACGGCACTGGAAACTGTGTCCGACACACCTGAAACCCATGCCTGAAAGACATGTGAGAAACACCTGAGTCTCATGTCAGACATGCATGAGCCACGTGCCTACCATGAAAGAGCCATGCCCCAGCCATGCGTGAGCCTCCCCTGAGACGTGTGTTAGCCATGCGTGACAAACTCCTGAATCACGTGTCAGCCACACCTGGTCCCTGTCTGAGGCTCGCCTGAACTACATGTGAGCCATGGCTGAGCCATGCCTGCACCACGTGTGAGCCAAGCCAGAATCACTCCTCAATCATATGTGACACACACATGAGTCATGTGTGAGCCACACCTTTGTTACACTTGAACCATTTGGGAGCCACACCTGAACCATGACCGAACCACATGTGTCACACTTGAACCACATGGGAACCACGAGTGAAGCACCCATGTTCAATGCCTGAACCACAAGTGAGCCACATGCGAGCCACACGTGAAACATGACTGGGCCATGGGTCAACCACATGCCAGTCATGTCTGAGTAGGTGGGAACCATGGATCAGCAAAAAGTGAGTCACCTGTGTCCCACACACGGACAACACGTCACCAATGCATGAAACACATGTCTACCACGAACAGATAATGTGCGATGAATGCCTGAGTCAAGTGTCAGCCATGCCTGTGTCATGTGTCAGCCACACCTGAAACACCTGGCACCCATGCGGGAACCACACACCAGCCACCCCAGAGCCACATGAAGGCCATGCATGAACGAGGTGCAAGCCACACCTGCGTGATGTGACAAGCACGCATGTGTCACGTGGTGGCCTCACGTGGGTCATGAGTCAGCCATGCCTGAAAAACGTGTGAGCCACACCTGAGTCTCATCTCAGCCATGCCGAAGTCACATGCCAGCCACGCCGAAGTCACATGCCAGCCACAGCTGAACCATGTGCCAGTCCCAATTTAACCACACACCCGCCTCACTTGAAGCATGTGTCAGCGATGCTGGAGACACCTGCCTGCCATGCCTGCACCACGTGCCAACCTTGCCACAAACAAGTGTGAGCCACGCCTGAGCAGCACCACAGCCATGCATGAGCCACACCTCAGCCGTTTGTGAGCCATGCGTGACAAACGCCTGAATCGTGCATCAGCCACATGCGACCAACGTCTGTTTCGTGCCTGCATCACGTGTAAGCATTGGCTGAGCTGCACCTGAACCATGTGTGGGCCATGCCTAAATCATGAGTGAAAGTCTCCTGTAGCATTTGTGACGCACACAAGTCATGTGTGAGCCATGACTGAATTACACCTGAACCGTGTGTGAGCCACAACTGAACCGTGCCGTATCCACGTGTGAGGCACCCTTGAACCACATCTGAAGCCCATGGGAAGCACACACGTTCAATGCTTGAACCACACATGAACCTCAGGTGAGCCACACATGAAACACAGCTGAGGCATGCATGAGCCACGTGCCAGCCATGACTGAGTATGTGCTGGGCATGTTTCAGCAATGTGGGAGCCACACCTGTATGACATGTCCCACGTGTGACCACATGCCTGCCACGCATGGATAATGTGAGATGAATGCCTGAGTCACGTGTGAGCAATGCCTGCATCATGTGTCAGCCCCGCATCAGTAAAGTGCCAGCCACACCTGAATCACCTGTCACCCACATCCGAACCACATGTCAGCCACGCCTGAGACATGTGTCATCTGAGACACACCAAGAATCAGCCCCACAGCAAGCACATGTCATTGCAGCCTCAACGAAGCACCACACAGCACTGGAACCCATGTCCGACACACCTGAATCCCACGCCTGAAACACATGGCAGCAACGCCTAAGTCACGTGTCAGACATGCCTGAACCACGTGTCTAATATGCCAGAGCCACACACTAGCGATGCCTGAGCCTCCCCTGAGACGTGTGTTAGCCATGTGTGACAAACTCCTGAATCATGTGTCAGCCACACCTGGCCCCGGTCTGAGGCTCACCTGAACTACATGTGAGCCAAGGCTGAGCCCTCCCTACACCACGTGTGAGCCATTCATGAATCACAGGTGAAGCACTCCTCAACCATATGTGACACGCACATGAGCCATGTGTGAGCCACACCTGGGTTACACATGAACCATTTGGGAGCCACACCTGAACCATGACTGAACCACATGTGTCACACTTGAATCACATGGGAATCAGGAGTGAAGAACCCATCTTCAATTCCTGAACCACATGGGAGCCACATGTGAAACATGACTGGGCCATGTGTCAGCCACGTGCCAGGCTGTCTGAGTAGGTGGGAGCCATGGGTCAGCAAAAAGCGAGTCACGTGTGTCCCACACATGAATGGCACGTAACCCCCATGCATGAGACACATGTCTGCCATGCATGGATAATGTGCGATGCATGCCTGAGTCACATGTCAGCCATGCCTCTGTCATGTGTCAGCCACACCTGAAAAACCTGGCACCCAGGCGGTAACCACCCACCAGCCAGCCCTGAACCACATGAAGGCTGTACATGAACCAGGTGTGAGCCACACCTTCATGACGTGACAGGCACGGCTGTGTCACGTGGCTGCCTCACCTGAGTCATGTGTCAGCCATGCCTGAAAAACGTGTGAGCCACGCCTGAGTCTCATCTCAGCCATGCCGAAATCACATGCCAGACACGACGGAACCATGTGCCCGTCCCAATTTCACCAGAGGCCAGCCACACTTGAAGCACATGTCAGCCACGCTTGAGCCACCTGCCTGCCTTGCCTGAACCACGTGCCAACCATGCCACAAACAAGTGGGAGCCACGCCTGAGCAGCACCACAGTCATGCATGAGCCACACCTCAGCCGTGTGGGATTCATGCGTGACAAACGCTGGAATCATGCGTCAGCCACATGTGACCCAGTTCTGTGTCGTGCCTGCATCACGTGTGAGCCTTGGCTGAACTGCACCTGAACCATGTGTGGGCCATGCCTAAATCATGTGTGAAAGTCTCCTGTAGCATTTGTGACGCACACAAGTCATGTGTGAGCCATGCCTGCATTACACCTGAACCGTGTGTGAGCCACAACTGAACCGTGCCGTATCCACGTGTGAAGCACCCTTGAACCACATCTGAAGCCCATGGGAAGCACACATGTTCAATGCTTGAACCACACATGAACCTCAGGTGAGCCACTCATGAAACTCAGCTGAGGCATGCAGGAGCCACATGCCAGAGATGACTGAGTATGTCGGGGCCATGTTTCAGCACCGTGGGAGCCACAGCTGTACGAAATGTCCCACGTGTGACCACATGACTTCCACACATTGAAAATGGGCGATGAACGCCTGAGTCACGTGTGAGCAATGCCTGCGTCATGTGTCAGCCCTGCAACAGTAAAGTGCCTGCCACACCTGAATCACCTTTCACCCACATCTGAACCACATGTCAGCCATGCCTGAGCCACGCATCAACTGCGACACAACAAGTGTCAGCCCCACAGCAATCACGTGTCACTGCGGCCTGAACGAAGCATCACACACCACTGGAAACCTTGTCCGACACACCTGAATCCCATGCCTGAAACACATGGCTGCAACGCCTGAGTCTCGTGTCAAACATGCCTGAGCCACGTGCCAACCATGCCAGAGCCAGACCCCAGCCATGCGTGAGCCTCCCCTGAGACATGTGTTAGCCATGTATGGCAAACTCCTGAATCATGTGTCAGCCACACCTGGCCCCGGTCTGAGGCTTGCCTGAACTACAGGTGAGCCATGGCTGAGCCATGCCTGCACCACATGTGAGCCACGCCTGAATCATGGGTGGAAGACTCCTCAACCATAGGTGACATGCACATGAGCCATGTGTGAGCTACACCTGGGTTACACCTGAACCATTTGGGAGCCACACCTGAACCATGACTGAACCACATGAAACACACCTGAACCATATGGGAAACACGTGTGAAGCACACATGTTCAAGGTGTGAACCACACTTGAACCACAAGGGAGCCACTCGTGAATCATGGCTGGGCCATGTGTGAGCCACGTGCCAGCCACATCTGAGCAGGTGGGAGCCATGTGTCAGCAGCATGTGAGTCACGTGTGTGCCACACATGAACGACGTGTAACCAATGCATGAAACACATGTCTGCCAGGCATGGATAATGTGGGATGAATGCCTGAGTCACGTGTCAGCCATGCCTGCATCATGTGTCAGCCACACCTGAAACACCTGGCACCTGTCAACGAAAATAATCCATATCCAATCTATAAATGAAAATTTGGGTGAGTTTATTCTGAGCTTAAATCTGAGGATTATAACCCGGGAGAGTCTTTCCACAAAGGAACAGAGCACTCCAAAGAGGTGGGGGGGTATACAGGGTCGTTATATACCCTCAAAGAGGATGTTTCACATATGATTGGAATGTCCCTTTTACAATAGTCGTGAGACTACTCTGTCGGCACAGCGATTGATGGAAATAGCAGGTAGGTCTTCTGTCTCAGTGAACACAGCATGGTGGCAGTCTGCTATCTCCAGCTGGGTGGTCACAGGTGAGCTGGGAGGTGAGTGCAGCAATCAGTTCCTAGCCTAAGGAAAAATGCTAATGTTGGGGGGAAGTTGCATCTTTATCTCAAGGGCCTTTGTTCTGGCCATAGGAAATGTCTAAGCAGATATGCAATGTGTGCTCAATAGCCAGTCAGGCCCTTTTGGAGGAAAAAAAAGATGTCAGGCCGAATTAGGTTTATACCAAATGGCTTCCTCCTGTACTCCAATATATCCTATTGCTTGCCATTTTTATTTGTCATTTCCCCCTTTTGATCTCTAATCTTTTGATAGAAAGCATTTATGGTCAAAATATTGTCCCTCAGTGCCAGGGTGGTTGCTGCCTGCCCTGGGTTCATCATGTCCCTCGGTGCTAGGCTTTTATTTCATTTATTTGCCTAGTCGTCCACGTTGGGGGGAAATAGTGGACAAGCATGGAAGTATATTTATTAACAGAGGAAGCATTTCATATGTTATGTAATTAATTTAGATTGTTGCACAAACATTGCATATGCGCTTTTCTATGACACCTTGCATTTACATTGTATATGATTATAGAACAAGTACAGTAACGATAATAACAGCATTTTTGAAAGGATTCATCTGAAATGAATTCTTAGTCATAGTCTGTATCAGAAAAGGAAATTTGTCCAGGCTTATAAGACAGATCGACCGTCTCAAGCCATGGAGCAATCATTACTTTAGTTTGTATGCTACTCTTACAACACTGAGTAAAGAAAACAACAATTAGTTTGAATATTATGACCAGTACAAGGATTCCAATAAATGATAGAAATAGGAATTCCATTCTGGATCAAAAAAGGGAACTGATACTGAAAAGGGAACCAATCAAGCAAATCAAACTGGGTGTAGGATCACTTAAGGCATCCACCTGCTTCTTCATGTGCTTTAGCAGAGATGACACATTGGAAGACTCATCAGGTATAAAAGCACAGCATCCAGTCTGAATGACTGTGTATGTACCACCTTGGGATGCAGTAAGAATATCTAAAGCCATTCTGTTTTGAAGGGCAGCCCTTCTCATTAAAGGCATTTCAGTATTTAATAAGGTTATTCCTGCTTGACTATCATTAAGGGCTTGTTGAGTAAATTTAGTCAGAGCTTCTATATGTAATATGACATCTTCTAAACCCAAGGAAGGAGCAAACATAGCTGCAAATACAGTCATACCAGTGAAACACTGAATAAACCCATCTGACCTTAAAGAGAGGGAGATTGGCAACAGGTTTTAACTCAGCCTGACTCCTTCCCTGCTTTTAAAGGAAACTCAGGGTGAAGTGTTTTATCCATCCAGGCAGTAGCCTAGGCCAAAGATTTGTTCCACATAACCATTGAGTTCCATTAGGAGTCACTCGATAAATTCCTGGCCTTCAAGACCAGTCTGTTCCAAATTAATCACTTTAAGTATGATAGCATTCCAAACAATTATAAAATAGGTATACAGTTTAAGCAAAACAAAGGTTTAAATGAGGAGATAGAAGGTTGGGAATACAGGCCTGGTCTGGAGTCTTGGGACAGCTGTCTACAACAGATGTCGTCTTCTTCTCCTCCTGGTATTGTCCTTTCCAACAGGGCTGCAAAGAGTCTTATTTGATGTCTCTTTCAATAAATAAATTCTTCAAGTTACAGCCCATGATCCTTAAGTTCTGGGACTTCTCTGTGAAAGAATCAGCTACAAATCTTTCATTTCTTTTAAGCACCACAATAAGACCATGCAAACAATGTAATACATCCCTTAAGCAAAGCTGGTTCATATATTTCTTCATTTAATTGCATAGGCTGTTGTATTATTTAAAAAGGAGACAGCCGATGTTTACAAAAAGTATAGATCTAAGATTAAAGAGCACTAGCATAAGAGCTTTTGTCCGTGAGAGAGTAAATGTTTCTGAAAGCTTGCCAATTAAGTTCTAGTTGTGCCATTAGTTTAAGGTCCAGCCTGAACTTAACCTCGACTTGGTGACAATAGAAGAGATGAGGTGCAAAACAGACAAAGAAAAGAGATGAGATCAGACCTCGCCCTCATGGCCTCTTCCAGAGGGTTATCAAGATAACGGTCACACAACAGTTCCCATGGTGGGCACACAACCCCAGCAGGACAGTTCACAGAATAAATCACAGGTCTCCTACCCTTATAACTGACTCAGTAGGTGACTAAAATACTCAATGAGTCAACTGTCAAGAGAGGCCACCCCACTTAGGGTTGCTGGGGTGATCAGGCCCAGAAACCCAAACTTGGGGCTCACAGGGGTGAAGCCTTTGACTCTTCAAAGATTTCTTTGTTTCCCGGTTGCAAAGCTCAAAAGGAGGTGAAAATGGCCATTGTAACTCTAAGAGAGATGAAGACATTTGAGTTAGTTCTATTCAGAGAAACTTTTTGTAAGTGCTTACTTTAAGTCAATGGGATAGAGCTCTGAGATTCCAAAGGCAGCTGCAGAGGAGATGGAAGGGATAAGTGGAGTGGGACAGTTTCTGGCTTCTTATCCCTTTTTAAAATTCAGATACAGTTTCTGCCAATTTACGGTTAGTCTCCTGTAAAGAATTCACTTTATCATTATTACATTTTGAAGCCTCTAAATGCCAATCATAATAAGCTTCCCATTCTTTTGCTTTAGTTTTAGAGCCGGCTCTTTCTACTTGTGTGTGCAAATACAGTAGCTTTGAGATATCGAACGTTCCCCACTAAGGCCACTTAAGTCATTCTTAGTTAATCCTTCCCATTTTGTTAGATACTTGCAAGCATTGTTTCCATACAGGAAACCAGCTGGAGTTCCGTTGGGAGGTTGTCCATACTGGGAGCTGACTGGCTTTAAAAGCACGGTTTTCCCATTTCCTTTTTGCTTGTCTGTTTTTGTTTTTTTTTAAAATAAAGTCTGAACAACTTCTAAGGACAGTGTAGTGGGTCAGAAGTGTGCTGCTTGTGAGTGTTACTCCCCATAGAAAGGTCGTAAACACTCTCTTACATGCCTCGGTCTTTCCTCCAGCAGTCTAAAACCACTGTGGGGCTCGGAAGCGCGGGTGACCAGCCCTTATGTGTGCATCCCCAGACGAGCCTGTAATTAATTACCGTGAATGAGAGTGGAGTTCCCTATGGGACCGCTGTACGTCATGAGGGTTGATCCTTTGACACTCCCGCTGAGGTCCATAGTCACCTAAGGGAGCCTTTCGGTAAAGGCCGGCAGGAGCAAGTGTCCCTTTTCTTTGGAGCTGAACAGGTTCAGTCTCTCATTTCTCTATCAAGCAGTTTGTTCAGACTCTGTAAACACAATTCTTTCCAATTTAAAGCCAAATTAAAAGGACAACCAACCCAGCTCACTCCATGCTCCTCTAAGCCCCTGAGGCTAAGGAATTCTCTCTAGGTTTTTCTCCACCTAGGAACTGTACCGGTACCCCTCAAGACCTCTAGTCTTAAGACCTTACCCAGCTCATATAAACTCTTGGACTGTCAACTTAAAGTAAGGATGTCTGGGTTTCAGGAGAACTCACCAAGGTCACCTGAAGAATGCAGTGATCCGGGGGGCTCAATGGGCCCTTATTGGTACCGAATGCTGGTTCAGTGTAGATTCCAGGTGGCCTGAGGTGGGTTTCCCTGAAATCCTGCCGTGACTACGCCAAGAACTGTCGATGAAAATAATCCATATCCAATCTATAAGTGAAAATTTGGGTGAGTTTATTCTGAGCTTAAATCTGAGGATTATAACCCGGGAGAGTCTTTCCACAAAGGAACAGAGCACTCCAAAGAGGTGGGGGGGTATACAGGGTCGTTATATACCCTCAAAGAGGATGTTTCACATATGATTGGAATGTCCCTTTTACAATAGTCGTGAGACTAATCTGTCAGCACAACGATTGATGGAAACAGCAGGTAGGTCTTCTGTCTCAGTGAACACAGCATGATGGCAGTCTGTTATCTCCAGCTGGGTGGTCACAGGTGAGCTGGGAGGTGAGTGCAGCAATCAGTTCCTAGCCTAAGGAAAAACGCTAATGTTGGGGGGAAGTTGCATCTTTATCTCAAGGGCCTTTGTTCTGGCCATAGGAAATGTCTAAGCACATATGCAATACATGCACAATAGCCAGTCAGGCCCTTTTGGAGGAAAGAAAGAAGTCAGGCCGAATTAGATTTATACCAAATGGCTTCCTCCTGTACTCCAATATATCCTATTGCTTGCCATTTTTATTTGTCACAGTGGATGCAGTGTCCCACAAGGTGGATGCAGTATGCTGTGATGGAGGATGCAGGGCCCATGAAGGTGGATGCAGTGATGCTGCCATGGTTGTAGTGCCCCCTACAGTTCCCTAAATGTGGATGCAGTGCCCATGCAGTAGTTGCAGTGTCCCACAAGGTGGATGTCGTATGTTGTGATGGAAGATGCAGTGCCCACGAAGGTGGATGCAGTGAGCCTGTGCTGAAAGCAGTGCGCCTGCAGTGCGACTTCAGCTGTATGCAGTGACCCTGCAGTGCTTGCAGTGCCCACTGAATTGTCTGAGAACATGGATGCAGTGCCCAGGCATTGGATGCAGTGTCCCACAAGGTGGATGCAGTATGTTGTTACGGAGGATGCAGTGCCCACGAAGATGGATGCAGTGAGCCTGCAGTGATTGCAGTGCACTTGCAGTGCCACTTCAGCTGGATGCAGTGTTGCTGCAGTGGTTGCCGAGCCAACTGCAGTGTCACTGATCTCGGATGCAGTGACCATTCAGTGGATGCAGTGTCCCACAAGGTGGATGTGGTATGTTGTGACGGAGGATGCAGTGCCTACGAAGGTGGATGCAGAGATCCTGCAGTCATTGCAGTGCGCCTGCAGTGCCACTTCAGCTGGATGGAGTGTTGCTGCAGTTGTTGCAGAGCCAACTGTAGTGTCCCTGAACGTGGATCTCTTCTCATGCAGTGGATGCTGTTTCACACAATGTGCATGCAGTATGACGTGATGGAGGATGCAGTGCCAATGAAGGTGGATGCAATGATCTGGCAGTGGTTGCAGTGCACACTGCTGGTCCCTGAATGTGGGTGCTGTGAACATGCAGTGGATGCAGTGATCCTGCAGTGATTGTAGTGTGCCTGCATTTCCACATCACCTGGAAGCAGTGTCCCTGCAGGGGTTGCAGTGCCGCCTTCTGTGTCCCTGAAGGTGAATGCAGTGCCCATGCAGTGGATGCAGTGTACCTAAAGGTTTATGCAGTATGTTGTGACGGAGGATTCAGTGCACATGAAGGTGAATGCAGTGTCCCTGCAGTGGTTGCAATGTCCCCGGCAGTATCCTGGAATATGGATGCAGGGGTCCTGCAGTGGATGTAGTGTCTCACAAGGCGGATGCTGTATGTTTTGTCAGAGGATGCATTGCCCATGAAGGTGAATGCACTGAGCCTGCAGTGATTGCAGTGCACCTGCAGTACCACTTCAGATGGATGCGGTGCTGCTGCAGTGGTTTCAGAGCCAACTGCAGTGTCCCTGTATATGGATGCAGTGCTCATGCAGTGGATGCAGTTTCACACAATGTGCATGCAGTACGTTGTGACGGATGATGCAGTGCCCATGACAGTGGATGCAGTGATTCTGCAGTGGTTGCAGTGCCCCCTGCAGTTTCCCTGAAGTTGATTGCAGTGCTCATGCAGTGGATGCAGTGTCCCTCAAGGTGGATGCCTTATGTTGTGCTGGAGGACTCAGTGATCATGGAGGATGCAGTGATCCTGCAATCAATGCAGTGCACCTGCAGTCCCACTTCAATTGGCTGAAGTGTCCCTGCAGTGGTTGCAGTGCCCAGTTCTGTGTCCCTGAGTGTGGATGCAGTGCCCATGCAGTGGATGCAGAGTACCGAAAGTTGGTTGCAGTATGTTGTGTCAGAGGATACAGTGCCCACTAGTTGGATGCAGTGAGCAGGCAGTGATTGCAGTATGCCTTAAGTGCCACTTCAGCTGGATGCAGTGTCCCTGCAGTAATTGTGATGCCCCCTGCATTGTCCTGGAATGTGGATGCAGTGCTCCTGCAGTCGATGCAGTGTCCCACACTGTGGAGACATTGTGGTGTGTTGTAGTATGCAGTGCCGATAAAGGTGAATGCACTGATCCTCCTCTGATGGCATTGCGCCTGCAGTGACACTTCCGCAGAATGCAGTGTTGCTACAGTAGTTGCAGTGCCCCCTGCATTGTCCAGGAATGTGGATGCTGTGCCCAGGCAGTGCATGCAGTGTCCCACAATGTGTATGCAGAATGTTGTGACGGAGGATGCAGTGCCCACGAAGGTGGATGCAGTGAGCCTGCAGTGATTTTAGTGCGCCTGTCTTGCATCTTCCACTGGATGCAGTGTTCCCTCAGTGGTTGCAGAGCCAACTGCAGTGTCCCTGAACGTGGATGTAGTGCACATGCAGTGGATGCAGTGTCCCACAATGTGCATGCAGTATGTTGTGACGGAGGAAGCAATGCCCATGAATATGGATGCAGTGATCCTGCCATCATTGCAGTGAACCTGCAGTGCCACTTCAGCTGGCTGCAGTGTCCCTGCAGTGCTTGCAGTGCCCCGTTCTGTGTCCCTGAGTGTGGATGCAGTGCTCATGCAGTGGATGCAGTGTCCCACAAGGTGGATGCGGTATGTTGTGATGGAGGATGCAGGGCCCATGAAGGTGGATGCAGTGATGTTGCAGTGGTTGCAGTGCCCCCTAAAGTTCCCTGAATGTGGATGCAGTGTCCATGCAGTGGATGCATTGTCCCAAAAGGTGGAGGCAGTATGTTGTGTTGTAGTATGCAGTGCTGATGAAGGTGAATGCGGGGATCCTGCAGTGATGGCAGTGCATCTGCAGTGCCACTTCAGCTGGATGCAGTGTTGCTGCAGTGAGTGCAGTGCCCCTGCATTGTCCAGGAATGTGGATGCAGTGCCCGGGCAGTGGATGCATTGTCCCACAAGGTGGATGCAGTATGTTATGACGGATGATGCAGTTCTCATGAAGGTGGATGCAGTGTCCCTGCAGTGCTTGCAGTGTCCCCCACATTGTCCAGGAATGTGGATACAGTAGTCATTCAGTGGATGCAGTGTCCCTCAAGGTGGATGCAGTATGTTGTGATGGAGGATGCAGGGGCCATGTAGGTGGATGCAGTGAGCCTGTGCTGAGTGCAGTGAGCCTGCAGTGCGACATCAGCTGTATGCAGTGTCCCTGCAGTGATGGCAGTGCCCACTGCATTGTCCGAGAATTTTGGATGCAGTGCCCAGGCATTGGATGCAGTGCCCCACAAGGTGCATGCAGTATGTTGTTACAGAGGATGCAGTGCCCATGAGGGTGGACACAGTGATCCAGCACTGGTTGCAGTGCCCCCCACTGTGTCCCTGAATGTGGATGCTGTGAACATGCAGGGATGCAGTGATCCCGCAGTGATTGCAGTGCGACTGCATTTCCACATGCGCTGGAAGCAGTGTCCCTTCAGGGGTTGCAGTGCCACCATCCGTGTCCCTGAAGTTGAATGCAGTGCCCATGCAGTGGATGAAGTGTACCTAAAGGTTTATGCAGTACGTTGTGACAGAGGATGCAGTGCCCATGAAGGGGGATGCAGTGTCCCTCCAGTGGTTACAGTGCCCCTGCATTGTCCTGAAATGTTGATGCAGTGCCAATGCAGTGGATGCAGTGAATCTTCAGTGATTGCAGTGCGCCTGCAGTACCACTTCAGCTGGATGCAGTGTAGCTGCAGTGGTTGCAGAGCCCCCTGCCATGTCCCTGAATGTGGATGCTGTGCCCATGCAGTGTCTGCAATGTGACTCAAGTTGGATGTAGTATGTTGTGAAGTAGGATTCAGGGCCCATGAAGAACGATGCAGTGATCCTGCAGTCATTGCAGTGCACCTGCAATGCCACTTCATCTGGATACCATTTCCCAGCAGTGGTTGCAGAGCACCCTGCTGTGCCCCTGAATGTGGATGCTGTCTACATGCAATGGATGCAGTGATCCTGCAGTGATTGCAGTGCGCCTGCATTTCCTCATCAGCTGGAAGCAGTCTTGTTGCAGTGGTTGCAGTGCCGCCTTCTGTGTCCTTGAAGGTGAATGCAGTGCCCATGCAGTGGATGCAGAGTACCTAAATGTTTATGCAGTACGTTTTGTTGGAGGATGCAGTGCCCATGAAGGTGGATGTGGTGAACCTGCAGTGGTTGCAGTGCCCCATACAGTTTCACTGAATGTGGATGCAGTGCCCATGCAGTGCATGCAGTGTCCCACAAGGTGGATGCGGTATATTGTCACGGAGGGTGCAGTGTCCACAAAGGTGGATGCAGTGAGCCTGAAGTGATTGCAGTGTGCTAACAGTGCCACTTCAGCTGGATGCAGTGTTGCTGCAGTGGTTGCAGAGCCAACTGCAGGGTCCCTGAATGTGAATGCAGTCCCAATGCAGTGGATGCAGTGTCCCACAATGTGCATGCAGTATGTTGTGAAGGAGGATGCAGTGTCCATGAAGGTGGATGCAGTGATCCTGCAGTTTTTGCAGTGCCCCCTGCAGTTTACCTGAATGTGGATGCAGTGCTCATGCAGTGGATGCAGTGTCCCTCAAGGTGTATGCATTATGATGTGTTGGAGGATTAGGTGCCCATGAATTAGGATGCAGTGATCCTGCATTCATTGCAGTGCACCTGCAGTGCCACTTCATCTCGATGCAGTGTCCCTGCAGTGGTTGCAGTGCACCCTGCCGTGTCCCTGAATGTGGATTCTCTGAACATGCAGTGGATGCAGTGATCCTGCAGTGATTGCAGTGCACCTGCATTTCCTCATCAGCTGGAAGAAGTGTTGCTGCAGTGGTTGCAGTGCCACCTTCTGTGTCCAAGAAGGTGAATGCAGTGCCCATGCAGTGGAGGCAGTGTACCTAAAGTTTTATGCAGTATGTTGTGACGGAGGAGGCAGTGCGCATGAAGGCGGATGCATTGTCCCACCAGTGGTTCCAAGGCCCCCGTCATTCTGCTGGAATGTAGATTCAGGGTTCATGCAGTGGATGCAGTGTCTCACAAGGTGGATGCAGTATGTTTTGTTGGAGGATGCAGTGCCCATGAAGGTGGATGCAGTGAGCCTGTGCTGAATGCAGTGCACCTGCAGTGCGACTTCAGCTGTTTGCAGTGTCCCTGCAGTGGCTGCAGTGCCCACTGCATTGTCTGAGAATGTGGATGCAGTGCACAGGCATTGGATGCAGTGTCCCACAATGTGCATGCAGTATGTTGTGATGGAGGATTCAGTGCCCAAGAAGGTGGATGCTGTGATCCTGCAGTGGTTGCAGTGCCCCCTTCAGTTTACCTGAATGTGGATGCAGTGCTCCTGCAGTGGATGCAGTGTCCCTCAAAGTGGATGTCTTATGTTGTGATCGAGGATTCAGTGATCATGAAGGAGGATGCTGTGATCCTGCAGTCATTGCAGTGTACCTGCAGTGCCACTTCAGCTTGCTGCTGTGTCCCTGCAGTGGTTACAGTGCCCCATTCTGTGCCCCTGAAGGTGGATGCGTGCCCATGCAGAGGATGCAGATTACTAAACGTTGGTTGCCATATGTTGTGACAGAAGACGCAGTGCCCACGAGTTGGATGCAGTGATCCTTCAGTGATTGCAGTGCGCCTGCATTTACACATCAGCTTCAAGCAGTGACTCTGCAGGGGTTGAAGTGCTGCCTTCTGTGTCCCTGAAGGTGAATGCAGTGCCCATGCAGTGGGTGCAGTGTACCTAAAGGTTTAAGCAGAATGATGTGATGGAAGATGCAGTGCCCATGAAGGTGGATGTAGTGTCCCTGCTGTGGTTGCAGTGCCCCTGGCATTGTCCTCTAATATGGATGCATGAGTCATGCAGTGGATGCAGTGTCTCACAAGGCAGATGCAGAATGTTTTGTCGGAGTATGCAGTGCCCATAAAGGTCGATGTGGTGAACCTGCAGTGGTTGCAGTGCCCTGTACAGTTTCCCTGAATGTGGATGCATTGCCCATGCAGTGCATGCAGTGTCCCACAAGGTGGATGCAGTGTGTTGTGACGGAGGATGCAGTGCCCACGAAGGTGGATGCAGTGAGCCTGAAGTGATTGCACTGCACCTGCAGTGCCACTTCAGCTGGATGCAGTGTTGCTGCAGTGGTTGCAGTGCCCTGTTCTGTGTCCCTGAATGTGGATGCGGTTCCCATGCAGAGGATGCAGAGTACCAAACGTTGGTTGCCGTATGTTGTGACAGAAGATGCAGTTCCCACGAGTTGGATGCAGTGATCCTGCAGTCATTGCAGTGCACCTGCATTTCCACATCAGCTGCATTCAGTGACCCTGCAGGGGTTGAAGTGCCACCTTCTCTGTCCCTGAAGGTGAATGCAGTGCCCATGCAGTGGGTGCAGTGTACCTAAATGTTTAAGCAGAATGATGTGACGGATGATGCAGTACCCATGAAGGTGGATGCAGTGTCCCTGCAAAGTTTGCAGTGACCCCGGCATTGTCCTGGAATGTGGATGCAGGGGTCATGCAGTGGAAGCAGTGTGTCATAAGGCGGATGCAGTATGCTTTGACGAAGGATGCAGTGCCCATGAAGTTGGATGCGGTGAACCTGCAGTGGTTGCAGTGCCCCCTGCAGTTTGCATGAATGTGGATGCAGTGCTCAAGCAGTGGATGGAGTGTCCCTCAAGGTGGATACCTTATGATCTGTTGGAGGATTCAGTGATCATGAAGGAGGATGAAGTGACCCTGCAGTCATTGCAGTGAACTTGCAGTGCCACTTCAGCTGGCTGAAGTGTCCCTGCAGTGGTTGCAATGCCCCGTCCTGTGTCCCTGAATGTGGATGCTCTGCCCATGCAGTGGATGCAGAGCAGCAAATGTTGGTTGCCGTATGTTGTGACAGAGGATGCAGAGCCCTGGAGTTGTATACAGTGAGCTGGAAGTGATTGCCGTCCACCTTCAGTACCACTTCAGCTGGATGCAGTGTCCCTGCAGTGGTTGCAATGCCCCCTGCATTGTCCTGGAATGTGGATGCAGTGCTCATGCAGTGGATGCAGTGTCCTACAATGTGGAGGCATTGTGGTGTATTGTAGTATGCAGTGCTAATGAAGGTGAATGCAGTGTTCCTGCAGTGATGGCAGTGCACCAGCAGTGCCATTTCAGCTGGATGCAGTGTTGCTGCAGTGGTTGCAGTGCCCCCCTGCATTGTCCGGGAATGTGTATGCAGCACCGAGGCAGTGGCTGCAATGTCCCACAAGGTGGATGCAGTATGTTATGACGGATGATGCAGTTCTCATGAAGGTGGATGCAGTGTCCCTGCAGTGCTTGCAGTGCCCTCAGCATTGTCCTGGGAATGTGGATGCAGTAGTCATGCACTGGATGCAGTGTCCCACAAGGTGGATGCAGTATGTTGTGATGGAGGATGCAGGGCCCATGAAGGTGGATGCAGTGATGCTGCAGTGGTTGCAGTGCCCACAAAAGTTCCCTGAATGTTCATGAAGTGCACATGCAGTGCATGCAGTGTCCCACAAGGTGGATGTCGTATGTTGTGATGGAAGATGCAGTGCCCACGGAGGTGGATGCAGTGAGCCTGTGCTGAATGCAGTGCACCTGCACTGCGACTTCAGCTGTATGCTGTGTCCCTGCAGTGGTTGTGGTGCCCACTGCATTGTCTGAGAACGTGGATGCAGTGCCCAGCATTGGAGGCAGTGTCCCACAAGGTGCATGCACTATGTTTTGATGGAGGATGCGCTACCAATTAGGGTAGTTGCAGAGATCCAGCAGTGGTTGCAGTGCACGCTGCTGTGTCCCTGAATGTGCAGGCTCTGAACATGCAGTGGATGCAGTGATCCTGCAGTGATTGCAGTGCGCCTGCATTTCCACATCAGCTGGAAGAAGTGTCCCTGCAGGGGATGCAGTGCTGCCTTCTGTGTCACTGAAGGTGAATGCAGTGCCCATGCAGTGGATGCAGTGTACCTAAAGGTTTATGCAGTATGTTGTGACGGAGGATGCAGTGCCCATGAAGGGGGATGCAGTGTCCCTGCTGTGGTTGCAGTACCCCCGGCATGGTCCTGAAATGTTGATGCAGTGCCTATGCAGTGGGTGCAGTGAATATTCAGTGATTGCAGTGCACCTGCAGTGCCACTTCATCTGGATGCAGTGTAGCTGCAGTGGTTGCAGAGCCCCCTGCCATGTCCCTGAATGTGAATGCTGAGCCCATGCAGTGTCTGCAGTGTGACTCAAGGTGGATGCAGTATGTTGTGAAGCAGGATTCAGTGCCCATGAAGGACGACGCAGTGATCCTGCAGTCATTGCAGTGCACCTGCAGTGCCACTTCATCTGGATGCAGTCTCCCTGCAGTGGTTGCAGTCCACCCTGCTGTGTCCCTGAATGTGGATGCTGTGAACATGCAGTGGATGCTGTGATCCTGCAGTGATTGCAGTGCGCCTGCATTGCCTCATCAGCTGGAAGCAGTGTTGCTGCAGTGGTTGCAGTGCCACCTTCTGTGTCTCTGATGGTGAATGCAGTGCCCATGCATTGGAGGCAGTGTACCTAAAGGTTAATGAAATATGTTGTGAGGGAGGATGCAGTGCATATGAAGGCGAATGCAGTGTCCCAGCAGTGGTTGCAGGGTCCCCGGAATTGTGCTGGAATTTGGATGCAGGGGTCATGCAGTGGATGCAGTGTCTGAAAGGCAGATGCAGTATGTTTTGTCGGAGGATGCAGTGCCAATGAAGTGGATGCGGTGAACCTACAGTGGTTGCAGTGCCCACTACTGTTTCGCTGAATGTGGATGCAGTGCCCATGCAGTGCATGGAGTCTCCCACAAGGTGGATGCCGTATGCTGTGACGGAGGATGCAGTGCCCATGATGGTGAATGCAGTGAGCCTGAAGTGATTGCAGTGCGCTTTCAGTGCCACTTCAGCTGGATGCAACGGTGCTGCAGTTGTTGCAGAGCAAACTGTGGTGTCCCTGAACGTGGATGCATGCCCCATGGAGAGGATGCAGTGTCCCACAATGTGCATGCACTATGGTGTGATGGAGGATGCAGTGCCCATGAAGGTGGATGCGGTGATCCTGCAGTGGTTGCACTGCCCCCTGGAGTTTCCCTGAATGTGGATGCAGTGTTCATGCAGTGGATGCAGTGTCCCTATAGGTGGATGCCTTATGATCTGTTGGAGGATTCAGTGATCATGAAGGAGGATGCAGTGATCCTGCAGTCAATGCAGTGAACTTGCTGTGCCACTTCAGCTGGCTGCAGTGTCCCTGCAGTGGTTGCATTGCCCCTTTCCTGTGCCCCTGAGTGTGGATGCAGTGCCCATGCAGTGGATGCAGAGTACCAAATGTTGGCTGCCTTATGTTGTGACAGAGGATGCAGAGCCCTGGAGTTGGATGCAGAGAGCTGGCAGTGATTGCAGTATTCCTTCAGTGCCACTTCAGCTGGATGCAGTGTCCCTGCAGTGGTTGCAATGCCCCCTGCATTGTCCTGGAATGTGGATGCAGTGCTCATGCAGTGGATGCAGGGTCCCACAATGTGGAGGCATTGTGGTGTGTTGTAGTGTGCAGTGCCGATGAAGGTGAATGCAGTGATCCTGCAGTGATGGCAGTGCGCCTGCATTTCCACTTCAGCTGGAAGCAGTGTCACTGCAGGGGTTGCAGTGCTGCCCTCTGTCTCACTGAAGGTGAATGCAGTGCCCATGCAATGGATGCAGTGTACCATAAGGTTTATGCAGTATGTTGGGACGGAGGATGCAGTGCCCATGAATGGGGATGCAGTGTCCCTCCAGTGGTTGCAGTGCCCCCTGAATTGTCCTGGAACGTGGATGCACTGCTCAAGCAGTGGATGCAGTGTTTCACAAGGCGGATGCAGTATGTTTTGTTATAGCATGCAATCCCCATGAAGGTGGAAGTGGTGAACCAGCAGTGCTTGCAGTGCCCCCTAGAGTTTTCCTGAATGTGGATGCAGTGCCCTTGCAGTGCATGCAGTGTCCACCAGGTGGATGCAGTGAGCCATCAGTGATTGCAGTGCACCTGCACTGCCATTTCAGCTGAATGCAGTGTTGCTGCAGTTGTTGAAGAGCCAACTGCAGTGTCCCTAATCGTGGATGCAGTGCTAATGCAGTGGATGCAGTGTCAAACAATGTGCATGCAGTTTGTTGTGATGGAGGATGCAGTGCTCATTAAGGTGGATGTGGTGAACCTGCAGTGCTTGCAGTGCCCGCTACACTTTCCCTGAATGTGGATGCAGTGCCCATGCAGTGCATGCAGTGTCCCACAAGAGGATGCAGTACATTGTGACAGAGGATGCCGTGCCCACGAAGTTGGATGCAGTGAGCCTGCAGTGATAGCAGTGCGCCCGCAGTGACACATCAGCTGGATGCAGTGTTCCTGCAGTGGATGCATAGCCCACTGCAGTGTCCCTGAACGTGGATGTGGTGCCCATGCAGTGGATGCAGTGTCCCACAATGTGCATGCAGTATGTTGTGATGGAGGATGCAGTTCTCATGAAGGTGGATGCAGTGATCCTACAGTGGTTGCAGTGCCCCCTGCAGTTTACCTGAATGTGAATGCAGTGCTCATGCAGTGGATGCAGTGTCCCACAAAGTGGATGCAGTATGTCGATATGGAGGATGCATGGCCCATGAAGGTGGATGCAGTGATGCTGCCGTGGTTGAAGTGACCCCTACAGTTCCCTGAATGCGGATGCAGTGCCCATGCAGTGCATGCAGTGTCCCACAAGGTGGATGCAGTATGTTGTGACGGAGGATGTAGTGTCAACGAAGGTGGATGCAGTGAGCTTGCAGTGACTGCAGTGCCGCTGCAGTGCTACTTCAGCTGGATGAAGTGATGCTGCAGTGGTTGCAGTGCCCCCTGCATTGTCTGGGAATGTGGATGCAGTGCCAAGGAAGTGGATGCAGGGTCCCACAAGGTGGGTGCAGTATCTTATGATGGATGATGCAGTTCTAATGAAGGTGAATGCAGTGTCCCTGCAGTGCTTGCAGTGCTCCCCTCATTGTCCGGGAATGTGGATGCAGTAGTCATGCAGTGGATGCAGTGTCCCTCAAGGTGGAGGCAGTATGTTGTGATGGAGGATGCAGGGCCCATGAAGGTGGATGCAGTGATGCTGCAGTGGTTGCAGTGCCCCCTGAAGTTTACCTGAATGTGGATGCAGTGCTCATGCAGTGGATGCCATGTCCCTCAAGATGGATGCCTTATGTTGTGATAGAGGATTCAGTGGTCATGAAGGAGGCTGCAGAAATCCTGGAGTCATTGCAGTGCACCTGCTGTACCACGTCAGCTGGCTGCAGTGTCCCTGCAGTGGTTGCAGTGCCCCATTCCGTGTCCGTTAATGTGGATTCAGTGACCATGCACTGGATGCACAGTACCAAAAGTTGATTGCCGTATGTAGTGACGGGATGAAATGCCCAAGAGTTGGGTGCAGTGAGCCGGCAGTGATTTAAGTACACCTTCAGTGCCACTTCAACTGGATGCAGTGTTGTTGCAGTGGTTGCAGTGTGCACTGCATTGTCCCTGAATGTGGATGCAGTACTCAGGTTTTGGATGCAGTCTCCCACAATGTGCATGCAGTCTGTGGTGACAGAGGATGCAGTGCCCATGAAGGTGAATGCAGTGATCCTGCAGTGATGGCAGTGCACCTGAAGTACCACTTCAGCGGGATGCAGTGTTGCTGCAGTGTTTGTAGTTCCCCCTGCATTGGACGGGAATGTGGATGCAATGCCCAGGCAGTGGATGCAGTGTCCCACAAGCTGGATACAGTATGTTATGATGGATGATACAGTTCTCATGAAGGTGGCTGCAGTGTCCATGCAGTGCTTGCAGTGTCCCCCGCATTGTCCATTAATGTGGATGCAGTAGACATGCAGTGGAGGCAGTGTCCCACAAGGTGGATGCAGTATGTTGTGATGGAGGATGCAGGGCCCATGAAGGTGGAGGCCGTGTTGCTGCAGTGGTTGCAGTGCCCCCTACAGTTCCCTGAATGTGGATGCAGTTCCCATGCAGTAGTTGCAGTGTCCCACAAGGTGGATGTCGTATGTTGTGATGGAAGATGCAGTACCCACGAAGGTGGATGCAGTGAGCCTGTGCTGAATGCAGTACGCCTGCACTGCGACTTCAGCTGTATGCAGTGTCCCCGCAGTGGTTGCAGTGCACACTACATTGTCCTAGAACATGGATGCAGTGCCCAGGCACTGGATGCAGTGTCCCACAAGGTGCATGCAGTATGTTGTGTCGGAGTATGCAGTCCCCATGAAGGTGGATGCAGTGTCCATGCAGTGCTTGCAGTGCACACGGCATTGTCCTGGAATATTGATGCAGTGCCAATGTAGTGGATGCAGTGAAACTTCAGTTATTGCAGTGCTCCTGCAGTGCCACTTCAGCTGGATGCAGTGTAGCTGCAGTGGTTGCAGAGCCCCTTGCCATGTCTCTTAATGTGGATGCAGTGCCCATGCAGTGGATGAAGTGTGACCCAAGGTGGATGCAGTATGTTGTGAAGTGGGCTTCAGTGCCCATGAAGGACGATGCAGTGATCCTGCAGTCATTGCAGTGTACCTGAAGTGCCACTTCATCAGGATGCAGTGTCCCTGCAGTGGTTGCAGTGCCCCCTGCATTGTCCCTGAATGTGGATGCAGTGCCCAGTCTTTGGATGCAGTGTCCCACAAGGTGCATGCAGTATGTTGTGACGGAGGATTCAGTGTCCTTTAAGGTGGAGGCAGTGATCCCGCAGTGGTTGCAGTGCACTCTGCTTTGTCCCTGAATGTGGATGCTCTGAACATGCATTGGATGCAGTGATCCTGCAAGATTCCAGTGCACCTGCATTTCCACATCAGCTGGAAGCAGTGTTCATTCAGGGGTTGCAGTGCCACCTTCTGTGTCCCTGAATGTGAATGCAGTGCCCATGAAGTGAATGCATTGTACCTAAATGTTTATACAATATGTTGTGTTGGAGGATGCACTGCCGCTAAATTTGGATGCAGTGAACCTGTGTGGTTGCAGTGCCCCACACAGTTTTCCTGAATGTGGATGCAGTGCCCATGCAGTGCATGATGTGTCCCACAGGGTGGAAGAAGTCTGTTGTGACGGACGATGCAGTGACCACGAAGGTGGATGCCGTGAGCCTGCAGTGATTCCAGTGCACCTGTAGAGAAACATCAACTGGATGCAGTGTTGCTGCAGTGGTTGCAGATCCAATGAGATGTCCCTGAACGAGGATGCAGTGCCCATGCAGTGGATTCAGTGTCCAACAATGTGCATGTAGGATGTTGTGACAGAGGATGCAGTGCCCATGAAGGTGGATGCAGTGATCTGGCAGTGGTTGCAGTGCACCCTGCTGTGTCCCTGAATGTGGATGCTGTGAACATGCAGTGATGAGTGATCCTGCAGTGATTGGAGTGCGCATGCAATTGCACATCAGCTGGAAGCAGTGTCGCTGCAAGTGTTGCAGTGCCACCTTCTGTGTTCCTGAAGGTGAATGCAGTGCCCATTCAGTGGATGCAGTGTACCTAAAGGTTTATGCAATATGTTGTGATGGAGGATGCAGTTCTCACGAAGGTGGATGCTGTATCACTGCTGTGTTTGCAGTGCCGCTGCCATTGTCCTGGAATGTGGATGCAAGTGTCATGCACTGGATGCAGTGTCTCACAAGGCGGATACAGTATGTTATGTTGGAGGATGCAGTGCCCATGAAGATGGACGCATTGAACCTGCAGTGGTTGCAGTGCCCCCTACAGTTTCCCTGAATGTAGATGCAGTGCCCAAGCAGTGCATGCAGTGTCCCAAAAGGTGGATGCGGTATGCTGTGATGGAGGATGCAGTGCCCACGAAGGTGGATGCAGTGAGCCTGCAGTGATTGCAGTGCGCTTGCAGTGCCACTTCAGCTGGATGCAGTGTTGCTGCAGTGGTTGCAGAGCCAAATGCTGTGTCCTTGAAAGTGGATGCAGTGCCCATGCAGTGGATGCAGTGTCTCACAATGTGCATGCACTATGTTGTGAC
Source organism: Equus przewalskii (assembly GCF_037783145.1). Classification (NCBI taxonomy): domain Eukaryota; kingdom Metazoa; phylum Chordata; class Mammalia; order Perissodactyla; family Equidae; genus Equus; species Equus przewalskii. The sequence continues at coordinate 118,393 of NC_091856.1, read as the reverse complement.
AGAGGATGCAGTGCCCATGAAGGTGGATGCAGTGATCCTGCAGTGGTTGCAGTGCCCCCTGCATTTTACCTGAATGTGGATGCAGTGCTCATGCAGTGGATACAGTGTCCCTCAAGGTGGATTCCTTATGTTGTGATGGAGGATTCAGTGATCATGAAGGAGGATGCAGTGATCCTGCAGGCATTGCAGTGCACCTGCAGTGCCACTTCACCTGGCTGCAGTGTCTCTGCAGTGGTTGCAGTGCCCTGTTCTGTGTCCCTTAATGTGGATGCAGTGCCCATGCACTGGATGCAGAGTACCAAATGTTGGTTGCCATATATTGTGACAGAGGATGCAGTGCCCACCAGTTGGAGGCAGTTAGCTAGCAGTGATTGCAGTACGCCTTCAGTGCCACTTCAGCTGGATGCTTTGTCCCTGCAGGGTTGCAGTGCGCACTGCATTGTCCCTGAATGTGGATGCAGTGCCCAGGCTTTGGATGCAGTGTCCCACAAGGTGCATGCAGTATGTTGTGACGGAGGATGCAGTGCCCATGAAGGTGGATGCAGTGATCCCGCAGTGGTTGCAGTGCACCCTGCTGTGTCCCTGAATGTGGATGTTGTGAAAATGCATTGGATGCAGTGATCCTGCATTGATTGCATTGCGCCTGCATTTCCACATCAGCTGGAAGCCATGTCCATTCAGCGTTTGCAGTGCTGCCTTCTGTGTCCCTGAATATGAATGCAGTGTCCATGCAGTGAATGCATTGTACCTGAAGGTTTATGCAGTATGTTGTGACGGAGCATGCAGTGCCCATGAAGGTGGATTTGGTGATCCTGTGTGGTTGCAGTGCCCCCTACAGTTTCCCTGAACGTGGATGCAGTACCCATGCAGTGCATGCTGTGCCCCAAAAGTGGAAGCAGTCTGTTGTGACGGACAGTGCAGTGCTCACGAAGTGGATGCCGTGAGCCTGCAGTGATTGCAGTGCGCCTGCAGAGCCACTTAAACTGGATGCAGTGTTGCTGCAGTGGTTGCAGATCCAATTGAGGTGTCCCTGAACGTGGATGCAGTGCCCATGCAGTGGATGCAGTGTCCCTCAAGGTGAATGCCTTTTGTAGTCATGGAGGATTGAGTGATCATGAAGGAGGTTGCAGAGATCCTGCAGTGCCACTTCAGCTGGATGCAGTGTTGCTGCAGTGGTTGCAGTGTCCCCTGCATTGTCCAGGAATGTGGATGCAGGGCCCAGGCAGTGGATTCAGTGTCCCACAAGGTGGATGCAGTATGTTATGACGGATGATGCAGTTCTCATGAAGGTGGATGCAGTGTCCCTGCAGTGCTTGCAGTGCCCTCCGCATTGTCTGGGAATGTGGATGCAGTTGACAGACAGTGGATGCAGTGTCCCACAAGGTCTATGCAGTATGTTATGACGGATAATGCAGTCCTCATGAATGTGGATGCAGTGTCACTACTGCGTTTGCAGTGCCCCACGCATTGAGAGGGAATGTGGATGCAGTAGTCATGCAGTGGATGCAGTGTCACACAAGGTGGAGGCATTGTGGTGTGTTGTACTATGCAGTGTAGATGAAGGTGAATGCACTGATCCTCCAGTGATGGCAGTGCACCTGCAGTGCCAATTCAGCAGGATACAGTGTTGCTGCAGTGGTTGCAGTGCCCCCTGCATTGTCCTGGAATGTGGATGCAGTGCTCATGCAGTGGATGAAGTGTCCCACAAGGTGGATGGCTTATGTTGTGATGGAGGATTCTGTGATCATGAAGAAGTATGCAGTGATCATACAGTCATGGCACTGCACCTGCAGTGCAACTTCAGCTGGCTGCAGAGTCCCTGCAGTGGCTGCAGTGCCCCATCCTGTGTCCCTGAGCATGACTGCACAGCCCATGCAGTGGATGCCATGTACCTAAGGTTTATGCAGTATGTTGTGACGGAGGATGCAGGGCCCATGATGGTGGATGCAGTGATCCAGCAGTGGTTTCTGTGCACACTGCTGTGTCCCTGAATGTGGATGCTGTGAACATGCAGTGGATGCAGTGATCCTGCAGTGTTTGCAGTGCGCCTGCATTTCCACTTCAGCTGGAAGCAGTGTCCCTGCAAGGGTTGCATTGCTGCCTTCAGTGTCACTGAAGGTGAATGCAGCGCCCATTCAGTGGATGCAGTGTACCTAAATGTTTATGCAGTATGTTGAGACGGAGGAGCAGTGCCCATGAAGGTGGATGCAGTGATCCTGCAGTGGTTGGACTACCCCCTGCAGTTTACCTGAATGTGGATGCAGTGGTCATGCAGTGGATGCAGTGTCCCTCAAGGTGGATGTCGTATGTTGTGATGGAAGATGCAGTGCCCATGAAGGTGGATGCAGTGAGCCTGTGCTGAATGCAGTGCACCTGCAGTGAGACTTCAGCTGTATGCAGTGTCCCTGCTGTGGTTGCAGTGAGCACTGCATTGTCAAAGAACGTGCATTCAGTCCCGTGGATAGGATGCAGTGTCCCACAAGGTGCATGCAGTATGTTGTGATGGAGGATGCAGTGCCCGTGAAGGTGGATGCTGTGTCCCTGCTGTGGCTGCTGTGCCCTGACATTGTTGTGGAATGTGGATGCGCTGGTCATGCAGTGGATGCGGTGTCTCACTAGGCTGATGCAGTATGTTGTGACGGAGGATGCAGTGCCCATGAAGATGGATGCAGTGATCTGGCAGTGGTTGCAGTGCACCCTGCAGTGTCCTTGAATGTGGATGCTGTGAACATGCATTGGATGCAGTGATCCTGCAATGATTGCAGTGCGCCTGCATTTCCACATCAGCTGGAAGCAGTGTCCATTCACGGGTTGCAGTGCCCCTTCTTTGTCCCTCAATGTGAATCCAGTGCCCATGCAGTGGATGCAGTGTCCCACAAGGTGGATGTCGTATGCTGTGTTGGAAGATGCAGTACCCACGAAGGTGGATGCAGTGAGCCTGTGCTGAATGCAGTGTGCCTGCAGTGCAACTTCAGCTGTATAGAGCGTCCCTGCAGTGGTTGCAGTGCGCACTGCATTGTCCGATAACGTGGATGCAGTGCCCAGGCACTGGATGCAGTGTCCCACAAGGTGCATGCAGTATGTTGTGACAGAGAATGCAGTGCCCATGAATGTGGATGCAGTGATCCGGCAGTGGTTGCAGTGCACCCTGCTGTGTCCTTGAATGTGGATGCTGTGAACATGCAGTGGAGGGAGTTATACTGCAGTGATTGCAGTGCGCCTGCATTTCCACATCAGCTGGAAGCAGTGTCCCTGCCGTGGTTGCAGTGCTGCCTTCTGTGTCCCTGAAGGTGAATGCAGTGCCCATGCAGTGGATACAGTGTACCTAAAGGTTTATGCAGTATGTTGTGATGGAGGATGCAGTGCCCATGAAGGTGGATGCTGTGTCACTGCTGTGGATGCAGTGCCCCCAGCATTGTCCTGGAATGTGGATGCAGTGCTCATGCAGTGGATGCAGTGTCCCTCAAGGTGGATGCCTTATGTTGTGATGGAGGATTCAGTGATCATGAAGGAGGATGCAGTGACCTTGCAGTCATTGCAGTGCACCTGTAGTGCCACTTCAGCTGGCTGCAGTGTCCCTGCAATGGTTGCAGTGCCCCGTTCTGTGTCCCTGAATGTGGATGCAGTGCCCATTCACTGGATGCAGAGTACCAAAAGTTGGTTGCCGTGTGTTGTGACAGAGGATGCAGTGCCGACGTGTTGGTTGCAGTGATCTGGCAGTGATTGCAGTACACCTTCAGTGGCACTTCAGCTGGATGCATTGTCCCTGCAGTCGTTGCAGTGAGCACTGCATTGTCTGATAACGTGGATGCAGTGCCCAGGCACTGGATGCAGTGTCCCACACGTGCATGCAGTATGTTGTGAGGGAGGATGCAGTGCCCATGAAGGTGGATGAAGTGATCCGGCAGTGGTTGCAGTACGCCTTCACTGCCTCTTCAGCTGGATGCACTGTCCCTGCAGTGGATGCAATGCCCCCTGCATTGTCCGGGAATCCGCATGCCGTGCCCAGGCAGTGGATCCAGTGTCCTACAAGGTGGGTGCAGTATCTTATGAGAGATGATGCAGTTCTCATGAATGTGGATGCAGTGTCCCTGTGGTGCTTGCAGTGAGCCCTTCATTGTTGTGAATCTGGATGCAATAGTCATGCAGTGGATGGAGTGTCCCACAAGGTGGATTCAGTATGTTGTGATGGAGGTTGCAGGGCCCATGAAAGTCGATGCGGTGAACCTGCAGTGGTTGCAGTGCCCCCTACAGTTTCCGTGAATGTGGATGCAGAGAACATGCAGTGCATGCAGTGTCCCACAAGGTGGATGCAGTATGTTGTGATGGAGGATAGAGTGCCCACGAATGTGGATGCAGTGAGCATGCAGTGATTGCATTGCGCCTGGAGTGCCACTTCAGCTGGATGCAGAGTTGCTACAGTTGTTGCAGAGCCAACTGCAGTGTCCGTGAACGTAGAAGCAGTGCCCATGCAGTGGATTCAGTGTCCCACAATGTGAATGCAGTATGTTTTGACGGAGGATGCAGTGCCCATGAAGGTGGATGCAGTGTCCCTGCAGTGCTTACAGTGGCTCCGAATTGTCCAGGTATTTGGATGCAGTAGTCATGCAGTGGATGCAGTGTCCCACAAGGTGGATGGGACATGTTGTGACGGAGGATGCAGTGCCCTCGAAGGCAGATGTAGTGAGCATGCAGTGAATGCAGTGCACCTGCAGTGCCACTTCAGCTTGAGGCAGAGATGCTGCAGTGGATGAAGAGCCACCTGCAGTGTCCCTGAATATGGATGCAGTGCCCATGCAGTGGATGCAGTGTCCCACAATGTGCATACAGTATGTTGTGATGGAGGATGCAGTGCCCATGAAGGTGGATGCAGTGTTCCTGCAGTGGTGGCAGTGCCCCCTGCAGGTTACCTGAATTTGGATGCAGTGTACATGCAGTGGATGCAGTGTCCCACAAGATGGATGCAGAATGCTGTGATGGATGATGCAGGGCCCATGAAGGTGGATGCAGTGTCCCTGCAGTGCTTGCAGTGACCCCTTCATTGTCCGGGTGTGTGAATGCAGTGCCCATGCAGTGGATGCAGAGTACCGAAAGTTGGTTGCCATATGTTGTGAAAGAAGATGCAGAGCCCTGGAGTTGGATGCAGTGAGGCGGCAGTGATTGCAGTATGCCTTCAGTGCTCCTTCAGCTGGATGCAGTGTCCCTGCAGTGGTTGTGATGCCCCCTGCATTGTCCTGGAATGTGTAAGCAGTGCTCATACACTGGTTGCAGTGTCCCACAATGTGGAGGCATTGTGGTGTGTTGTAGTATGCAGTGCTGATGATGGTTAATGCAGTGATCCTGCAGTGATGTCAGTGCGCCTGCAGTGTCACTTCAGCTGGATTCAGAGTTGCTACAGTGGTTGCAGAGCCAACTGCAGTGTCTGTGAATGTGTATGCAGTGCCGAGGCAGTGGACACAGTGTCCCACAAGGTGGATGCAGTATGTTGTGATGGAGGTTGCAGGGCCCATGAGGGTGGATGCAGTGATCCGGCAGTGGTTGCAGTGAACCCTGCTGTGTCCCTGATTGTGCATGCTCTGAACATGCAGTGGATGCTGTGATCCAGCAGTGATTGCACTGCACCTGCATTTCCTCATCAGCTGGAAGCAGTGTGGCTGCAGTGGTTGCAGTGCCGCCTTCTGTGTCCCTGTAGGTGAATGCAGTGCCCATGCGGTGGAGGCAGTGTACCTAAAAGTTTATGCAGTATGTTGTGACGGAGGATGCAGTGCACATGAAGGCTGATGCAGTGTTCCTGCAGTGGTTGCAGTGCCCTCGGCATTGTGCTGGAATGTAGATGCAGGTGTCATGCAGTGGATGCAGTGTCCCACAAGGCAGATGCAGTATGTTTTGTCGGAGGATGCAGTACCCATTAAGGTGGATGCAGTGCACATGCAGTGGTTGCAGTGCCCCCTACAGTTTCCCTGAATGTGGATGCAGTGCCAATGCAGTGCATGCAGTGTCCCACAAGGTGGATGCAGTATGTTATGACGGATGATGCAGTTCTCATGAAGGTGGATGCAGTGTCCCTGCAGTGGTTGCAGTGCCCACTGCATTCTCTGAGAACGTGGAGGCAGTGCCCGGGCATTGGATGCAGTGTCCCAAAAGGTGCATGCAGTATGTTGTGATGGAGGATGCAGTGCCCATGATGGTGCATGCAGTGATATGACAGCGGTTGCAGTGCACCCTGCTGTGTCCCTGAATGTGCATGCTGTGAACATGCAGTGTATGCTGTGATCCTGCAGTGATTGCAGTGCGTCTGCATTTCCACATCACCTGGAAGCAGTGTCCCTGCAGGGGTTGCAGTGCCACCTTCTGTGTCACTGAAGGTGAATGCAGTGCCCATGCTGTGGATGCAGTGTGCCACAAGGTGCATGCAGTATGTTTCGACGGAGGATGCAGTGCCCATGAAGGGGGATGCAGTGTCCCCCCAGTGGTTGCACTGCCCCCGGCATTGTCCTGGAATGTGGATGCAGTAGCCCTGTAGTGGATGCAGTGTCCCACAAGGTGGATGCAGTATGTTGTTATGGAGGATGCAGTAACCCCGAATGGGGATTCAGTGAGCCTGCAGTGATTGCAGTGCACCTGCAGTGCAACTTCAGCAGGATGCAGTGTGGCTGCAGTGGTTGCAGAGCCAACTGCAGTGTACCTGAACTTGGATGCAGTGCCCATGCAGTGGATGCAGTGTCCCACAATGTGGATGCCGTATGTTGTGATAGAGGATGCAGTGCCCACGTGTTGGTTGCAGTGAGCCGGCAGTGATTTCACTATGCCTTCAGTGCCACTTCAGCTGGATGCAGTGTCCCTGCAGTTATTGCAATGCCCCCTGCATTGTCCTGGAATGTGGATGCAGTGATCATGCAGTGGATGCAGTGTCCCACAATGTGGAGGCATTGTGGTGTGTTGTAGTATGCAGTGCTGATGAAGGTGAATGCAGTGATTCTGCAGTGATGACAGTGCTCCTGCAGTGCAACTTCAGTGGGATGCAGTGTCCCTGCAGTGGTTGCAGTGCCCCCTGCAGTTTACCTGAATGTGGATGCAGTGCTCATGCAGTGGATGCATTGTCCCACAAGGAGGATGCAGTATGTTGTGACGGAGGATGCAGTGCAAATGAAGGTGGATGCAGTGATCCGGGAGTGGTTGCAGTACCCCCTGCAGTTTACCTGAATGTGGATGCAGTGCTCATGCATTGGATGCAGTGTCCCTCAAGGTGGATGGCTCATGTCGTGATGGAGGATTCAGTGATCATGAAGGAGGATGCAGTGATCCTGCAGTCATTGCAGTGCACTTGCAGTGCCACTTCAGCTGGATGCAGTGTTGCTGCAGTGGTTGCAAGCCAACTGCAGTGTCACTGAACGTGGATATAGTGCCCATGTAGTGGATGGAGTGTCCCACAATGTGCATGGACTATGTTGTGACGGAGGATGCAGTGCCCACGAGTTGGATGCACAGAGCCAGCAGTGATTGCAGTACGCGTTCAGTGCCACTTCATCTGGATGCAGTGTCCCTGCAGTTGGTGCAATGCCCCCTGCATTATCCTGGAATTTGTATGCAGTGCTCATACAGTGGCTGCAGTGTCACACATTGTGGAGGCATTGTGGTGTGTTGTAGTATGCAGTGCTGATGAAGGTGAATGCAGTGATCCTGCAGTGATGGTAGTGTGCCTGCAGTGCCACTTCAACTGGATGCAGTGTTCCTGCAGTTATTGCAGTGCCCTGGGATTGTCCTGAAATGTTGATGCAGTGCCAATGCAGGGAAAGCAGTGAAACTTCAGAGATTTCAGGGCGCCTGCAGTGCCACTTCAGCTGGATGCTGTGTAGCTGCAGTGGTTGCAGAGCCCCCTGCCATGTCCATGAACGTGGATGAAGTGCCCATGCAGTGGATGCAGTGTCCCACATGGTGCATGCAGTATGTTGTGACGGAGGATGCAGTGCCCATGAAGGTGTATGCAGTGATCCGGCAGTGGTTGCTGTGCACCCTGCTGTGTCCCTGAATGTGGATGCTGTGAACATGCAGTGGATGCAGTGATCCTGCAGTGGTTTCCATGCACACTGTAGTGTACCTGAATGTTGATGCAGTGAACATGAATTGGATGCAGTGAACATTCAGTGACTGCGATGCACCTGCAGTGACACTTCGGCTGCAGACAGTGTCCCTGCAGTGGTTGCAGTGCTGCCTGCATTGTCCGGGAATGTGGATGCTGTACCCATACAATGGCTGCAGTGTCACTGAAGGTAGATGCAGTATGTTGTGATGGAGGATGCAGTCACATGAAGGTGGATGCAGTGATCCTGCAGTGGTTGCAGTGCCCCCTGCAGTGTCCCTGAATGAGAATGCCATGCCCTGGCAGTGGATTCATTGCCCCATAAGGTGGATGCCGTATGTTATGACGGATGATGCATTGCCGATGAAGGTTCATGCAGTGTTCCTGCACTGGTTGTCGTGCCCCCTTCTGTGTCCCTGATTGTGGATGCAGTGCCCACGCAGTGGATACAAAGTCCCACAAGTCAGATGCAGTATGGTGTAATGGAGGATGCAGCACCCATGAATGTGTATGTGGTGATCCTGCAGTTGTTGCAGTTACCCTTCAGGTTTCCTGAATGTCAATGCAGTGCCCATGCAGTGGTGCAGTGTTGCACAAGGTGGATGCAGTGTGTTGTGATGGAAGATGCAGGGCCCACGACTGTGAATGCAGTGATAGTGCAGTGAATGCAGTGCCACTTCAACTGTATACAGTGTCCCTGCAGTGGTTGCAGTGCTGCCAGCATTATCCGGGAATGTGGATGCAATGCCTTGTCAGTGGATGCAGTGTCACACAAGTTGGATGCAGTACGTTTTAATGGAGGATGCAGTGCCCATGAAGGTGGATGCGGTGATCCTGCAGTGGTTTCCGTGCACACTGCAGTGTCCCTGAATGTGGATGCAGTGAACAAGCAGTGGATGCACTCAACATTCAGTGATTGCAGTGCAGATGCAGTGCCACTTCAGCTGAATGCAGTGTTGCTGCAGTGGTTGCAGAGCCCACTGCAGTGTCTCTTAAAGTGGATGCAGGGCCCATGCAGCCTCTGCAGTGTGACTCAAGGTGGACGCAGTATGTTGTGAAGTAGGATGCAGTACCCATGAAGGAGGATGCAGTGATCCTGCATTCATTGCAGTGCACCTTCAGTGTCAATTCATCTGGATGCAGTGTCCCTGAATGTGGATACAGTGCTCATGGAGTGATGATGTATGTTGTGATGGAGGATTCAGTGCCCATGAAGGCACATTCAGTGATACTGCAGTGGTTGCAGTGCGCATGCAGTGCCACATCAGCTGGATGCAGTGTCCCTGCAGTCGCTGCAGTGCAACCTGCACTGTCCCTGAATTTGGATGCAGTGCTCATGCAGTGATGAAGTATGTTGTGATGGAGGATGCAGTGCCCGTGAATGCAGATGCAGTCATACTGCAGTGATTGCAGTGCGACTGCAGTGCCACTTCAGCTGGATCCAGAGTCCCTGCAGTGGTTGAAGTGCCAGTTGCCCTGTGCCTGAAAGTGGCTGCATTGCCCATGCAATGGCTGCAGTGTCACTGAAGGTAGATGCCGTATGTTGTGACGAAGGATGCATGGCCATGAAGGTGCATGCAGTGTTCCTGCACTGGTTGTCGTGCCCCCTTCTGTGTCCCTGAGTGTGGATGCAGTGCCCATGCAGAGGATGCAGTGTTCCACAAGGCAGATGCAGTATGTTGTAATGGAGGATGCAGTGCCAATGAATGTGGATGCTGTGATCCTGCAGTTGTTGCAGTGCCCCCTTCAGGTTCCCTGAATGTGGATGCAGGGCCCATGCAGCCTCTGCAGTGTGACCGAAGGTGGATGCAGTGTGTCATGAAGTAGGATGCAATACCCATGAAGGAGGATGCAGTGATCCTGCATTCATTGCAGTGCACCTTCAGTGTCAATTCATCTGGATGCAGTGTCCCTGAATGTGGATTGAGTGCTCATGCAGTGATGATGTATGTTGTCATGAAGGAGGCAGTGCCCATGAAGGCCGATGCAGTGATCCTGCAGTGGTTGCAGTGTGCATGCAGTGACTCTTCAGCTTGATTCAGTGTCCCTGCAGTCGTTGCAGTGCAACGTGCACTGTCCCTCAATTTGGATGAGTCATGCAGTGATGAAGTATGTTGTGATGGAGGATGCAGTGCCCATAAAGGCAGATGAAGTGATCCTGCCGTGGATTCCATGCACACTGTAGTGTCCCTGAATGTGGATGCAGTGAACCTGAAGTGGATGCAGTGAACATTCATTGATTACAGTACACCTGCACTGCCACTGCGGCTCCATACAGTGCACCTGCAGTGGTTGCAGTGCTGCCTGCATTGTCCAGGAATGCGGATGCACTGCCCAGGCAGTGTATGCAGTGTCGCACAAGTTGGATGCAGTATCTTGTGACAAAGGATGCAGTGCCCATGCAGTGGATGCAGTGTCCCATAAAGCAGATGCAGTATGTTGTAATGGAGGGTGCAGTGCCCATGAAGGTGGATGCAGTGATCCTTCAGTGGTTTCCGTGTACATTGCAGTGTCCCTCAATGTGGATGCAGTGAACAAGCAGTGGATGCACTGAATATTCCGTGATTGCACTGCACCAGCAGTGCCACTTCAGCTGAATGCAGTGTTGCTGCAGTGGTTGCAGAGCCCACTGCAGTGTCTCTGAATGTGGATGCAGGGCCCATGCAGCCTCTGCAGAGTGACCCAAGGTGGATGCAGTATGTTGTGAAGTAGGATGCAGTGATCCTGCATTCATTGCAGTGCACCTGCAGTGTCAATTCATCTGGATGCAGTGTCCCTGAATGCAGATTCAGTGCTCATGTAGTGATGATGTATGTCGTCATGGAGGATGCAGTGTCCATGAAGGTGGATGCCGTGATCCTGCCCTTTTTGCAGTGCCCCCTTCAGGTTCCCAGAATGTGGATGCAGTGCCCATGCAGTGGATGCAGTGTTCCACAAGGTGGATGCCTTATGTTGTTATGGAGGTTTGAGTGATCATGAAGGTGGATGCAGTGATCCTGCAGTCATTGCAGTGCACCTGCAGTGCCACATCAGCTTGCTGCAGTGTCCTTGCAGTGGTTGCAGTGCCCTGTACTGTGTCCCTGAATGTGGATGCAGTGCACAGGCAGTAGTTGCAGTGTCCCAAAATGTGGATGTCGTATGTTGTGATGGAAGATGCAGTGCCCACGAAGGTGTATGCAGTGAGTCTGCTGAATGCTGTGCACCTGCAGTGTGACTTCCGCTGTATGCAGTGTCCCTGTAGTGGTTGCAGTGCCGACTGCATTGTCCGAGATGTGATTGCAGTGCACAGGCAGTGTATGCAGTGTCCCACAAGGTGGATGCAGTATGTTATGACGGATGATGCAGTTCTGATGATGGTGGATGCAGTGTCCCTGCAGTGCTTGCAGTGCCCACCGTATTGTCTGGGAATGTGTATGCAGTAGTCATGCAGTGGATGCAGTGTCCCACAAGCTGGATGCAGTATGTTGAGATGGAGGATGCAGGGCCCATGAAGGAGGATGCAGTGATGCTGCAGTGGTTGCAGTGCCCCCAAAGGTTCCCTGAATTTGGATGCAGTGCCCATGCAGTAGTTGAAGTGTCCCACAAGGTGGAAGTCTTATGTTGTGATGAAAGATGCAGTGCCCATGAAGTTGGATGCAGTGAGCCTGTGCTGAATGCAGGGCACCTGCAGTGCGACTTCAGCTGTATGCAGTGTCCCTGCCGTGGTTGCAGTGCCCACTGCATTGTTCAAAAACGTGGATGCAGTGCCCAAGCATTGGATGCAGTGTCCCACAAAGTGCATGCAGTATGTTGTGACGGAGGGTGCATTGCCCATGAAGTTGGATGCAGTGATCCGGCAGTTGTTGCAGTGCACCCTGCTGTGTCCCTGAATGTGGATGCTGTGAAAATGCAGCAGATGCAGTCATCCTGCAGTGATTGCAGTGTGCCTGCATTTACACATCAGCTGGAAGCTGTGTCCCTGCAGGGGTCTAGTTCTGCCTTCTGTGTCCCTGAAGGTGAATGCAGTGACCATGCAGTGGATGCAGTGTACCTAAATGTTTATGCAGTATGATGTGATGGAGGATGCAGTGCCCACGAGGTGGATGCAGTGAGCCTGGAGTGATTGCAGTGCGCCTGCACAGCCACTTCAGCTGGATGCAGTGTTGCTGCAGTGCTTGCCGAGCCAACTGCAGTTTCCCTGATCGTGGATGCAGTGCCATTGCAGTGGATGCAGTGTCCAACAATGTGCATGCAGTATGTTGTGACGGAGGATGCAGTGCTCATGAAGGTGGATGCAGTGATCCTGCAGTGGTTGTAGTGCCGCCTGCAGTTTCCTTGAATTTGGATGCAGCCCTCATGCATTGGATGCAGTGTCCCACAAGGTGGATGCCTTATGTTGTGATGGAGGATTGAGTGATCATTAAGGAGGATGCAGTAATCCTGCAGTCTTTGCAGCGCACCTGCAATGCCACTTCTGCTGACTGCAGTGGCCCTGCTGTTGTTGCAGTGCCCCGTTGTGTCTCCCTGAATGTGGATGCAGTGCCGATGCAGTGGTTGCAGAGTGCCAAAAGTTGGTTGCCGTATGTTGTGACAGAGGATGCAGTGCCCAAGAGTAGAATGCAGTGAGGCTGCAGTGATTGCAGTGCACCTGCATTTCCAGATCAGCTGGAAGAAGCATCCCTGCATGGATTGCAGTGCTGCCTTCTGTGTCCCTGCAGGTGAATGCAATGCCCATGCAGTGAATGCAGTGTACCTAAAGGTTATGCAGTATGTTATGACAGAGGATGCAGTGCCCATGAAGGTCGAAGCAGTGAACCAGCAGTGCTTGCAGTGCCCCCTAGAGTTTCCCTGAATGTGGATGCAGTGCCCATGCAGTGCATGCAGTGTGCCACAAGATGGATGCAGAATGTTGTGATGGAGGATGCAGTGCCCACGAAGGTGGATGCAGTGAGCCTTCAGTGATTGCAGTGCACCTGCACTGCCATTTCAGCTGGATACAGTGTTGCTACAGTGGTTGCAGAGGCAACTGCAGTGTCTCTAATTTTGGATGCAGGGCCAATGCAGTGGATGCAGTGTCCCAAAATGTGCATGCAGTTTGTTGTGACAGAGGATGCAGTGCTGATGAAGGTGGATGCGGTGAACCAGCAGTGGTTGCAGTGCCTGCTACACTTTCCCTGAATGTGGATGCAGTGCCCATGCAGTGCATGTAGTGTCCCACAAGGTGGATGCAGTATGTTATTACAGAGGATGCAGTGCCCAGGAAGGTGGATGCAGTGAGCCTGCAGTGATTGCAGTGCACCTGCAGTGCCACTTCAGCTGGATGCAGTGTTGGTGCAGTGGTTGCATAGCCCACTGCAGTGTCCCTGAACGTGTATGCAGAGCCAATGCAGTGCATGCAGTGTCCCACAACGTGCATGCAGTATGTTATTACAGAGGATGCAGTGCCCATGAAGTTGGATGCAGTGATCCTGCAGTGGTTGCACTGCCTCCAGCAGTTTACCTGAATTTGGATGCAGTGCTCATGCAGTGGATGCAGTGTCCCACAAGGTGGATGCAGTAGGTTGATATGGAGGATGCATGGCCCATGAAGGTGGATGCAGTGATGCTGCTGTGGTTGAAGTGACCCCTACAGTTCCCTGAATGTGGATGCAGTGCCCATGCAGTAGTTGCAGTGTCCCACAAGGTGGATGTCGTATGTTGTGATGGAAGATGCAGTGCCCACGAAGGTGGATGCAGTGAGCCTGTGCTGAATGCAGTGCGCCTGCAGTGCGACTTCAGCTGTATGCAGTGTCCCTACAGTGGTTGCAGTGCGCACTGCATTGTCCTATAACCTGGATGCAGTGCCCAGGCATTGTATGCAGTGTCCCACAATGTACATGCAGTATATTGTGATGGAGGATGCAGTGTCGATGAAGGACAATGCAGTGATCCTTCAGTCATTGCAGGGCCCCTGCAGTGCCACTTCAGCTGGATGCAGTGTCCCTTCAGTGGTTGCAATGCCCCCTGCATTGTCCTGGAATGGGGATGCAGTGCTCATGCAGTGGATGCAGTGTCCCGCAAGGTGGTTGCCTATGTTGTCATGGATGATACAGTGGCCAGAAAGGTGGATGCAGTGAGCCTGTGCTGAATGCTGTGCACCTGCAGTGCGAAATCAGCAGTATGCATTGTCCCTGCAGTGGTTGCAGTGCCCACTGCATTGTCCGAGAAGGTGGATACAGTGCCAAGGCAGTGGATGCAGTGTCCCCCAAGGTGTAAGCAGTATGTTGTGACAGAGGATGCAGTGCCCATGAAGGTGGGTGCAGTGAGCCTGCAGTGATTGCAGTGCCACTTCAGTGGCATGCAGTGTTGCCGCAGTGGTTGCAGAGCCAACTGCAGTGTCCCTGAACTTGGATGCAGTGCCCATGCAGTGGATGCAGTGTCCCACAAGGTGCATGCAGTATGTTGTGACGGAGGATGCAGGGCCAATGAAGGAGGATGCAGTGATCCTGCAGTGGTTGCAGTGCACCCTGCTGTGTCCCTGAATGTGGATGCTGTGAACATGCAGTGGATGCAGTGATCCTGCAGTGATTGCAGTGTGCCTGCATTTCCACATCACCTGGAAGCAGTGTCCCTTCAGGGGTTACAGTGCTGCCTTCTGTGTCCCTAAGGTGAATTCCGTGTCTATGCAGTGGATACAGTGTACCTAAAGGTTTATGCAGTATGTTGTGACGGAGGATGCAGTGACCATTAAGGTTGATGTAGTGTCCCTGCAGTGGTTGCACTGCCCCTGGCATTGTCCTGGAATTTGGATGCAGTGGTCAAGCAGTGGATGCAGTTTCTCACACGGTGGATGCAGTATGTTTTGTTGGAGGCTGTAGTGCCCATGAAGGTGGAAGCAGTGAACCTGCAGTGGTTGCAGTGGCCCCTACAGTTTCCTTGAATGTGGATGCAGTGCCCACGAAGGTGGATGCAGTGAGCCTGCAGTGATTGCAGTGCACCTGCAGTGCCACTTCAGCTGGATGCAGTGTAGCTGCAGTGGTTGCAGAGCCCACTGCCATGTCCCTGAATGTGGATGCAGTGTCCATGCAATATCTGCCGTGTGACTCAATGTGGATGCAGTATGTTGTGAAATAGCATTCAGTGCCCATGAAGGACAATGCAGTGATCCTTCAGTCATTGCAGGACCCCTGCAGTGCCACTTCCTCTGGATGCAGTGTCCCTGCAGTTGTTGCAGTGCCCCCTGCATTGCCACTGAATGTGGATGCAGTGTCCATGCAGTGGATGCAGTGTCCCAGAAGGTGCATGCAGTATGTTATGAGGGAGGACGCAGTACCCATGAGAGTGGATGCAGTGATCCGGCAGTGGTTGCAGTGCACCCTGCTGTGTCCCTGAATGTGGATGCTGTGAACATGCAGTGGAGGCAGTGATCCTGCAGTGACTGCAGTGCGCCTGCATTTCCACATCTCTTGGAAGCAGTGGCCCTGCAGGGGTTGCCGTGCTGCTTTCTGTGTCCCTGATGGTGAATGGAGTGCTCATGCAGTGGATGCAGTGTACCTAAATGTTTATGCAGTATGTTGTGACAGAGGATACAGTACACATGAAGGTGGATGCAGTGTTCCTGCAGTGGTTGCAGTGCCCCTGGCATTGTCCTAGAATTGAGATGCAGTGGTAAAGCAGTGGATGCAGTGTCACACAAGGTGGATGCAGTATGTTTTGTCCGAGGATGCAGTGCCCTGAATGTTGAAGTGGTGAACCTGCAGTGTGTGCAGTGCCCCCTGCATTGTCCCTGAATGTGGATGCAATGCCCATGCAGTGTATGCAGTGTCCCAGAAGGTGCATGCAGTATGTTGTGACATAGAATGCTGTGCCAACGAAGATGGATGCAGTGAGCCTGCAGTGATTGCAGTGCACCTGCAGTGCCACTTCCGCTGGATGCAGTGTCTTTGCAGTGGTTGCCATGCCTCTGGCCTTGTCCTGTAATGTGGATGCAGTGCCCAGGGAGTGGATGCAGTGTCACACAAGCTGAATGCAGTATGTTATGACGGATGATGCAATTCTCATGAAGGTGGATGCAGGGTCCCTGCATTGCTTGCAGTGCCCCCCACATTGTCCGGGAATGTGGATTCAGCAGTCACGCAGTGGATGCAGTGTCCCACAAGGAGGATGCAGTATGTTGTGATGGAGGATGCAGGGCCGATGAAGGTGGATGGAGTGACGCTGCTGTTGTTGTAGTGCCCCCTACAGTTCCCTGAATGTGGATGAAGTACCCATGCTGTAGTTGCAGTGTCCAACAAGGTGGATGTCGTATGTTGTCATGGAAGATGCAGTGCTCTCAAAGTGGATGCAGTGAGACTGTGCTTAATGCAGTGCGCCTGTATTGTGACTTCAGCTGTATGCAGTGTCCCTGCAGTGCTTGCAGTGCCCACTGAATTGTCTGAGAACGTGGATGCAGTGCCCAGGCATTGGATGCAGTGTCCCACAAGCTGCATGCTGTATGTTGTGATGGAGGATGCAGTGCCCATGAAGGTGCATGCATTAATCCTGCAGTGGTTGCAGTGCACACTACTGTGTCCCTGAATTTGGATGCTGTGAACTGCAGTGGATGCAGTGATCCTGAAGTGATTGCAGTGCGCCTGCATTTCCACATCAGCTGGAAGCAGTGTCCCTGCACGGGGTGCAGTGCTGCCTTATGTGTCCCTGAACGTGAATGCCGTGCCCATGCAGTGAATTCAGTGTACCTAATTGTTAATGCAGTATGTTGTGACGGAGGATGCAGTGTCCATGAAGGTGGATGCTGTGATCCTGCAGTGGTTTCAGTGCCCCTGCAGTTTACCTGAATGTGGATACAGTGGTCATGCACTGGATTCAGTTTCCCTCAAGGTGAATGCCCTATGTTGTGATGGAGGATTCAGTGATCATGAGGAAGGATGCAGTGATCCTGCAGTCATTGCAGTGCACCTGCAGTGCCTCTTCAGCTGGCTGAAGTGTCCCTGCAGTGGTTGCAGTGCCCCGTTCTGTGTCCCTGAATGTGAATGCATTGCCCATCAGAGGATGCAGAGTACCAAAAGTTGGTGTCCGTATGTTGTGCCAGAGGATGCAGTGCCCACGAGTTGGATGCAGTGAGCCGGCAGTGATTGCAGTACACCTGCAGTGCCAGTTCAGCTGGATGCAGTGTCCCTGCAGTGGTTGCAATGCCCCCTGCATTGTCCTGGAATGTGGATGCAGTGCTCATGCAGTGGATGTAGTGTCCCACAAGGTGGAGTTATTGTGGTGTGTTGTAGTATGCAGTGCTGAGGAAGGTGAGTGCAATGATCCAGCAGTGATGGCAGTGCGCCTGCAGTGCCACTTCAGCTGGAAGCAGTGTTGCTGCAGTGGTTGCAGTGCCACCTTCTGTGTCCCTGAAGATGAATGCAGTTCCTATGCAGTGGAGGCAGTCTACCTAAAGGTTTATGCAGTATGTTGTGACGGAGTATGCAGTGCCTATGAAGATGGATGGAGTTTCCCTGCAGTTGTTGTGGTGGCCCCTGCATTGTCCCTGAACGTGGCTGCAGTGCCCATGCAAGGGCTGCAGTGTCACTGAAAGTAGATGCAGTATGTTGCGACAGAGGATGCAGTGCCCATGAAGGTGGATGCAGTGATCCTGCAGTGGTTGAAGTGCCCCATGCAGGGTCACTGAATGAGAATGCCGTGCCCTTGAATTGGTTTTAGTGCCCCACAATTTGGATGCAGTATGTTATGACGGATGATGAATTGCCCATGAATGTGTATGCAGTGTTCCTGCACTGGTTGTCGTGCCCCCTTCTGTGTCCCTGATTGTGGATGCAGTGCCCATGCAGTGGAGGCAGTGTCCCACAAGTTGGATGACTTATGATGTTATGGAGGATTGAGTGATCAAGAAGGAGGATGCAGTGATCCTGCAGTCACTGCAGTGCACCTGCAGTTCCACTTCAGCTGGCTGCAGTGTCCCTGCAGTGGTTGCAGAGCACTGTTTGGTGTCCCTGAATGTGGATGCAGTGCCCATGCAGTGGCTGCAGAGTATCAAAAGTTGGTTGCCGTATGTTGTGCCAGAGGATGCAGTGCCCACGAGTTGGATGCAGTGAATCAGCAGTGATTGCAGTACACCTTCAGTGTGACTTCAGCTGAATGCCGTGTCCATGCAGTGGTTGCATTGTCCTGGAATGTGGATGCAGTTCTCATGCAGGGGATGCAGTGTCCCACAATGTGGAGGCTTTCTGGTGTGTTGTAGTATGCAGTGCCGATGAAGGTGAATGCAGTGATCCTGCAGTGATGGCAGTGCTCCTGCAGTGCCACTTCAGCTGGATTAAGTGATGCTGCAGTGGTTGCAGTGCCCCCTACAGTTCCAGAATGTGGATGAAGTGCCCATGCAGTAGTTGCAGTGTCACACAAGGTGGATGTCGTATGTTGTGACAGACGATGCAGTGCCCATGAAGGTGGAGGCAGTGATCCGGCAGTGGTTGCAGTGCCACCGGCATTGTCCTGGAAGGTTGATTCAGTGCCAATGTAGTGGATGCAGTGAAACTTCCGTGATTGCAGTGTGCCAGCAGTGCCACTTCATCTTGATGCAGTGTCCCTGCAATGGTTGCAGTGCCCCCTGCATTGGCCCTGAATGTGGATGCAGTGCCCATGCAGTGCATGCAGTGTCCCACAACGTGCATGCACTATGTTGTGACAGAGGATTCACTGCCCTTCAATGTGGATGCAGTGTCCCTGCAGTGATTGCAGTGTCCCCTACAGTTTCCCTGAATGTGGCTGCAGTGCCCATGCAGTGCATGCAGTGTCCCACATGGTGGATGCAGTACATTGTGGTGAAGGATGCAGTAGCCACGAGTTGGATGCAGTGAGCCTTCAGTGACTGCAGTTCGACTTCAATGCGACTTCAGCTGTATGCAGTGCCACTGCAGTGCTTGCAGTGCCCCCTGCATTGTCCGGGAATGTGGATGCAGTAGTCATGCAGTGGATGCAGTGTCCCAAAAGGCAGATGCAGTATGTTTTGTCGGAGGATGCAGTGCCCATGAAGGTGGATACGGTGAACCTGCTGTGGTTGAAGTGCCCCTTACAGTTTCCCTGAATGTGGATGCAGTGCCCATGCTGTGCAGGCAGTGTCTCACAAGGTGGATGCAGTATGTTGTGACAGAGGATGCAGTGCCCACGGAACTGCATGCAGTGGTCCTGCAGTAATTGCAGTGCACCTGCGGTGCCACTTCAGCTGGATGCAGTGTTGCTGCAGTGGTTGCAGGGTCCACTGCCGTGTCCATGAACGTGGATGCAGTGCCCATTCAGTGGATGCAGGGTCCCACAATGTGCATGCAGTCTGTTGTGACGGAGGATGCAGTGCCTATGATGGTGTACGCAGTGATCATGCAGTGGTTGCAGTGCACCCGTCATTGTCCTGGGTTGTTGATGCAGTGCCAATGCAGTGGATGCAATGAATCTTCAGTGATTGCAGTGTGCCTCCAGTGCCACTTCAGCTGGATGCAGTGTAGCAGCAGTGGTTGCAGAGCCCCCTGACATGTCCGTGAATGTGGATGCAGTGCCCACACAGCGTCTGCAGTGTGACCCAATGTGGATGCAGTATGTTGTAAAGTTAGATTCAGTGCCCATGAAGGACGATGCAGTGATCTTGCAGTGGTTGCAGTGCCCCCTAAAGTTTACCTGAATATTGATGCAGTGATCATGCAGTGGACGCTGTCTCCCACAAAGTGTATGCCTTATGCTGTGATTGAGGAGTAAGTGATCATGAAATAGAATGCAATGATCCTGCAGTCATTGCAGTGAACCTGCAGTGGCACTTCAGCTGGCTGCAGTGTTGCTGCAGTGGTTGCAGAGCCAACTGCAGTGTCCCTGAAAGTGGATGCAGTGCCCATGCAGTGGATGCAGATTACCAAAAGTTGGTTGCCGTATGTTGTAAAAGAGTATGCAGAGCCAATGAAAGTGAATGCAGTGATCCCGCAGTGAGGGCAGTGCACCTGCAGTGCCACTTCAGCTGGATGCAGTGTTGCTGCAGTGGTTGCAGTGCCCTCTGCATTGTCCAGGAATGTGGATGCAGTGGCCAGGCAGTGGATGCAGTGTCCCACAAGGTGCATGCAGTATGTTATGATGGATGAGGCAATTCTCATGAAGGTGCATGCGGTGTCCCTGCAGTGCTTGCAGTGCTCCGTGCATTTTCCGGGAATGCGGATGCAGTAGTCATGCAGTAGATGCAGTGTCCCTCAAGGTGGATGCAGTATGTTGTGATGGAGGATGCAGGGCCCATGAAGGTGGATGCAGTGATCCTGCAGTGGTTGCAGTGCCCCCTGACATTTACCTGAATGTGGATGCAGTTCTCATGCAGTGGATGCAGTGTCCCAAATGATGGATGACTTATGTTTTGCTGGAGGATTGAGTGCTCATGAAGGAGGATGCAGAGATCCGGAAGTGGTTGCAGTGCACTCTGCTATGTTCCTGAATGTGGATGTTGTGAACATGCAGTGGATGCAGAGATCCTGCAGTGATTGCAGTCCATCTGTAATTCCATATCAGCTGGGAGCAGTGTCCCTGGAGGGCTTGCAGTGCTGTCTTCTGTGTCCCTGAAGGTGAATGCAGTGCCCATGCAGTGGAGGCAGTGTACCTAAAGTTTTATGCAGTATGTTGTGACGGAGGATGCAGTGCCCATGAAGGTGGATGCAGTGTCCGTGCAGTGGTTGCAGTGCTGCCACATTGTCCAGGAATGTGGATGCAGTGCCCAGGCAATGTATGCAGTGTCCCACAAGTTGGATGCTGTATGTTGTGACAGAAGATGCAGTGCCCATGAAGGTGGATGCAAGGATCCTGCAGTGGTTTCCGTGCACACTGTAGTGACCCTGAATGTGGATGCAGTGAACAAGCAGTGGATGCACTGAACATTCAGTGATTCCAGTGCACCTGCAATGCCACTTCAGCTGAATGCAGTGTTGCTGCAGTGGTTGCAGAGCCCACTGCAGTGTCTCTGATTGTGGATGCAGGGCCCATGCAGCCTCTGCAATGTGACCCAAGGTGGATGCAGTATGTTGTGAAGTAGGAGGCAGTACCCATGAAGGAGGATGCAGTGATCCTGCATTCATTGCAGTGCACCTGCAGTGTCAATTCATCTGGGTGCAGTGTCCCTGAATGTGGATTCAGGGCTCATGCAGTGATGATGTGTGTTGTAATGGAGGATGCAGTGCCCATGAAGGCAGATGCAGTGATCCTGCAGTGATTGCAGTGCGCTTGAAGTGCCACTTCAGCTGGATCCAGAGTCCCTGCAGTGGTTGCAGTGCCTGTTGCACTGTCACTGAACGTAGCTGCAGTGCCCATGCAATGGCTGCAGTGTCACTGAAGGTAGATGCAGTATGTTGTGTTGGAGGAAGCAGTGGCCATGAATGTGGATGCAGTGATCCTGCAGTGGTTGCAGTTCCTCCTGCAGTGTCCCTGAACGAGAATGCTGTGCCCTTGCAGTGGATTCAGTTCCCCACAAGGTGAATGCACTATGTTATGACGGATGGTGCATTGCCAATGAAGGACGATGCAGGATGCAGTGAATGCACTGCACCTGCAGTGCCACTTCAGCTGGCTGCAGTGTTCCTGCAGGGGTTTCAGTGCCCCCTTCTGTGTCCCTGAATACGAATGCAGTGCTCATGCAGTGCATGCAGAGTACCAAAAGATGGATGTGGTATGTTATGACAGTGGATGCAGTGCCCATGAATGTGGATGCAGTGATCCTGCAGTGGTTGCAGTGCGCATACAGTGCCACTTCAGCTGGAGGCAGTGTCACTGCAGTGCAACCTGCACTGTCGCCCAATTTGGATGCAGTGTTCATGCTGTGATGAAGTATGTTGTGATGGAGGATGCAGTGCCCAATAAGGCAGATGCAGTGATCCTGCAGTGATTGCAGTGTGCCTGCAGTGCCACTTCAGCTGGATCCATAGTCCCTGCAGTGGTTGCAGCGCCTGTAGCAGTTTCCCTGAACGTGGCTGCAGTGCCCATACTTTGGCTGCATTGTGACCCAAGGTGGATGCAGTATGCTGTGATGGAGGATGCGGTGCCAATGAAGATGGATGCAGTGATACTTCAGTTGTTCCAGTTCCCCCTTCAGGGTCCCTGAATGAGAATGCCGTGCCCCTGAATTTGATTCAGTGCCCCACAAGTTGGATGCAGTATGTTATAACGGATGATGCATTGCCCATGAAGGAGGATGCAGTGATTCTGCAGAGATTGCAGTGCACCTGCAGTGCCACTTCAGCTGGCTGCAGTGTTCCTGCAGGGGTTGCAGTGCCCCCTTCTGTGTCTCTAAATATGAATGCAGTGCCCATGTAGTGGATGCAGAGTACCAAAAGATGGATGTGGCATGTTGTGACAGAGGATGCAGTGCCCATGAATGTGGATGCAGTGATCCTGCAGTGGTTGCAGTGCGCATACAGTGCCACTTCAGCCTGATGCAGTGTCACTGCAGTGCAACCTGCACTGTCGCTGAATTTGGATGCAGTGTTCGTGCAGTGATGAAGTATGTTGTGATGGAGGATGCAGTGCCCAATGAAGGCAGATGCAGTGATCCTGCAGTGATTGCAGTGTGCCTGCAGTGCCACTTCAGCTGGATCCATAGTCCCTGCAGTGGTTGCAGTGCCTGTAGCAGTGTCCCTGAACGTGGCTGCAGTGCCCATACTTTGGCTGCATTGTGACCCAAGGTGGATGCAGTATGCTGTGATGGAGGATGCAGTGCCAATCAAGATGGATGCAGTGATACTTCAGTTGTTCCAGTTCCCCCTTCAGGGTCCCTGAATGAGAATGCCGTGCCCCTGAATTTGATTCAGTGCCCCACAAGTTGGATGCAGTATGTTATGACGGATGATGCATTTCCCATGAATGTGCATGCAGTGTTCCTGCACTGGTTGTCATGCCCCCTTCTGTGTCCCTGATTGTGGATGCAATGCCCATGCAGTGGATGCAGTGTCCCACAAGGCAGATGCAGTATGTTGTAATGAAGGATGTAGTGCCCATGCAGTGGATGCAGTGTTGCACAAGGTGGATGAAGTATGTTGTGATGGAAGATGCAGTGCCCACTACTGTGAATGTAGTGAGACTGCAGTGATTGCAGTGCACCTGCAGTGCCACTTCAAATGTATACAGTGTCCCTGCAGTGGTTGCAATGCCCACTACATTGTCCTATAATGTGTGTGCAGTTCTCATGCAGTGGATGCAGTGTCCCACAATTTGGAGGAATTGTGGTGTGTTGTAGTACACAATGCCGATGAAGGTGAATGCAGTGATCCTGCAGTGATGGCAGTGCGCCTGCAGTGCCAGTTCAGCTGGATGCAGTGTTGCTGCAGTGGTTGCTGTGCCCCCTGCATTGTCTGGGAATGTGGATGCAGTGCCCAGGCAGTGGTAGCAGTGTCCAACAAGGTGGATGCAGTATGTTATGACGGATGATGCAGTTCTCATGAAGGTGGATGCAGTGTCCCTGCAGTGGTTGTAGTGCCCCCGGCATTGTCCTGGAATGTGGAGGCAGTGGTGATGCATTGGTGCAATGTCTCACAAGGTAGATGCAGTATGTTTTGTCGTAGGATGCAGTTTCCATGAAGCTGCATGTGGTGAATCTGCAGTGGTTGCAGTGCCCCCTACACTTTCCTTGAATGTGGATGCAGTGCCCATGCAGTGCATGCAGTGCCCACGAATGTAGATGCAGTGAGCCTGCAGTGATTGCAGTGCACCTGCAGTGCCACTTCAGCTACATGCAGTGTAGCTGCAGTGGTTGCAGAGCCCACAGCCATGTCCCTGAATGTGGATGCAGTGTCCATGCAATGTCTGCAGTGTGATGCAAAGTGGATGCAGTATGGTGTGAAGTAGGATTCAGTGCCCATGAAGGACAATGCAGTGATCCTTCAGTCATTGAAGGGCCCCTGCAGTGCCACTGCATCTGGATGCAGTGCCCATGCAGTGGATGCAGTGTCCCACAAGGTGCATGCAGTATGTTGTGATGGCAGATGCAGTGCCCATGAGAGTGGATGCAGTGATCCGGCAGTGGTGGCAGTGCACCCTGCTGTGTCCCTGAATATGGATGCTGTGAACATGCAGTGGATGCAGTGATCCTGCAGTGACTGCAGCGTGCCTGAATTTCCACATCACCTGGAAGCAGTGTCCCTTCAGGGGTTGCTCTGCCACTTTCTGTGTCCTGATGGTGAATACAGTGCTCATGCAGTGGATGCAGTGTACCTAAATGTTTATGCAGTATTTTGTGACAGAGGATGCAGTGCCCATGAAGGTGGATGCAGTGTTCCTGCAGTGGTTGTTGTGCCCCCTTCTGTGTCCCTGATTGTGGATGCAGTGCCCATGCAGTGGATGCAGTGTCCCACAAGGCAGATGCAGTATGTTGTAATGTAGGATGCAGTGCCCTTGAAGATGGATGCAGTGATCCTGCAGGTGTAGCAGTGCTCCCTTCAGGTTCCCTGAATGTGGATGCAGTGCCCATTCAGTGGATGCAGTATCGCACAAGGTGGATGCATTATGTTGTGATGGAAGATGCAGTGTCCACTACTGTGAATGCAGCGAGACTGCAGTGATTGCAGTGCACCTGCAGTGCCACTTCAACTGTATACAGTGTCCCTGCAGTGGTTGCAATGCCCACTACATTGTCCTATAATGTGTATGCAGTGCTCAGGCAGTGGATGCAGTGTCCCACAATTTGGAGGCATTGTGGTGTGTTGTAGTACGCAGTGCCGATGAAGATGAATGCAGTGATCCTGCAGTGATGGCATTGCGCCTGCAGTGCCAGTTCAGCTGGATGCAGTGTTGCTGCAGCGATTGCAGTGCCCCCTGCATTGTCCGGGAATCTGGATGCAGTGCCCAGACAGCAGTAGCAGTGTCCAACAAGGTGGATGCAGTAAGTTAGGACGGATGATGCAGTTCTCATGAAGGTGGATGCAGTGTCCCTGCAGTGGTTGTAGTGCCTCCGGCATTGTCCTGGAATGTGGATGCAGTGGTGATGCATTGGTGCAGTTTCTCACAAGGCAGATGCAGTATGTTTTGTCGTAGGATGCAGTGCCCATGAATGTGGATGTGGTGAACCTGCAGTGGTTGCAGTGCCTGCTACACTTTCCCTGAATGTGGATGCAGTGCCCATGCAGTGCATGCAGTGTCCCACAAGGTTGATGCAGTATGTTGTGACAGAGGAAGCAGTGCCCACGAAGGTGATGCAGTGCACCTGCAGTGACACTTCAGCTGGATGCAGTGTTGCTGCAGTGGTTGCAGAGCCCATTGCAGTGTCCCTGAACGTGGATGCTTTGCCCATGCAGTGGATGCAGTGTCCCACAATGTGCAAGCAGTATGTTGTGGCAGAGGATGCAGTGCCCATGAAGGTGGATGCAGTGATCCTGAAGTGGTTGCAGTGCCCCTGGCATTGTCCTAGAATGCGGATGCAGTGGTAAAGCAGTGGATGCAGTGTCTCACAAGGTGGATGAAGTATGTTTTGTCCGAGGATGCAGTGCACATGAATGTTGAAGCTGTGAACCTGCAGTGGGTGCAGTGCCCCCTGCATTGTCCCTGAATGTGGATGCAGTGCCCATGCAGTGTATGCAGTGTCCCAGAATGTGCATGCAGTATGTTGTGATGTAGAATGCTGTGCCTACGAATGTGGATCCAGTGAGCCTGCAGTGATTTCAGTGCACCTGCAGTGCCACTTAAGCTGGATACAGTGCCCTTGCAGTGATTGCAGTACCCCGGCCTTGTACTGGAATGTGGATGCAGTGAAACTTCCCTGGTTGCAGTGCCCCCTGCATTGTCCGGTAATGTGGATGCAGTGCTCAGGCAGTGGATGCAGTGTCTCACAAGCTGAATGCAGTATGTTATGACGGATGATGCAGTTCTCATGAAGGTGGATGCAGTGTCCCAACAGTGCTTGCAGTGGCCCCCACATTGTCTGGGTATGTGGATGCAGTAGTCATGCAGTGGATGCAGTGTCCCACAAGGAGGTTGCAGTATGTTGTGATGGAGGATGATGGGCCCATGAAGGTGGATGCAGTGACGCTGCAGTGTTTGCTGTTCCCCCTACAGTTCCCTGAATGTGGATGCAGTATCGATGCTGTGGTTGCAGTGTCCCAAAATGTGGATGTCGTATGTTGTGATGGAAGATGCAGTGCTCACAAAGTGGATGCAGTGAGACTGTGCTTAATGAAGTGCACCTGCAGTGCAACTTCAACTGTATGCAGTGTCCCTGCAGAGGTTGCAGTGCCCACTGCCTTGTCCGAGAACGTGCAAGCAGTGCCCAGTCATTGGATGCAGTGTCCCACATGCTGAATGCAGTATGTTGTGGTGGAGGATGCAGTGCCCATGAAGGTGCATGCATTAATCCGGCAGTGGTTGCAGTGCAGCCTGCTGTGTCCCTGAGTGTGGATGCTGTGAACATGCAGTGGATGCAGTGATCCTGCTGTGATTGCAGTGCGCCTGCATTTCCACATCAGCTGGAAGCAGTGTCCCTGCACGGGTTGCAGTGCCTCCTTATGTGTCCCTGAAGGTGATTGTTGTGCCCATGCAGTGAATTCAGTGTACCTTTGTTTATGCAGTATGTTGTGACACGGTGCAGTGCCCATAAAAGTGGATGCAGTGATCCTGCAGTGGTTGCAGTGCCCCTGCAGTTTACCTCACTGTGGATACAGTGGTCATGCACTGGATGCTGTTTTCCTCAAGGTGGATGCCCTATGTTGTGATGGAGGATTCAGTGATCATGAAGAATCATGCAGTGATTCTGCAGTCATTGCAGTGCCCTGCAGTGCCTCTTGAGATGACTGCAGTGTCCCTGCAGTGGTTGCAGTGCCCTGTTATGTGTCCCTGAATGTGGACGCATTGCCCATGCAGAGGATGCAGAATGCCAAAAGTTCGTTTCCGTATGTTGTGACAGAGGATGCAGTGCCCACGAGTTGGATGCAGTGATCTTGCAATGACTGCAGTGCGCCTGCCTTTCCACATAACCTGGAAGCAGTGTCCATTCAGGGGTTGCAGTGCCACTTTCTGTGTCCCTGATGGTGAATGCAGTGCTCATGCAGTGGATGCAGTGTACCTAAAGGTTTATGCAGTATGTTGTGATGGAGGATGCAGTAACCAAGAAGGTGGATGCAGTGTCGCTGCAGTGGTTGCAATGCCCCCTGCATAGTCCTGGAATGTGGATGCAGTGCTCATCCTGTGGATGTAGTGCCCCACAAGGTGGAGGCATTGTGGTGTGTTGTAGTATGCAGTGCTGAGGAAGGTGAATGCAATGATCCAGCAGTGACGGCAGTGCATCTGCAGTGCCACTTCAGGTGGAAGTAGTGTTGCTGCAGTGGTTGCACAGCCACCTTCTGTGTCCCTGAAGATGAATGCAGTGCCTATGCAGTTGAGGCAGTGTACCTAAATGTTTATGCAGTATGTTGTGATGGAGGATGCAGTGCCTATGAAGGTGGATGGAGTGTCCCTGCAGTTGTTGCAGTGCCCCCTGCATGTGGATGCAGTGCCCTTGCAGTGGATTCATTGACCCAAATTGTGGATGCATTATGTTATGACAGATGATGCATTGCCCATGAAGGAGGATGCAGTGATTGGAGTGCACCTGCAGTGCCACTTCAGCTGGCTGCAGTATGCCTGCAGTGGTTGTAGTGCTCCCATTCTATGTCTCTGAATACGAATGCAGTGCCCATATAGTGGATGCAGAGTACCAAAAGATGGATGTGGTATGTTGTGACAGAGGAGGCAGTGCCCAAGAATGTGGATGCAGTGATCATGCAGTGGTTGCAGTGTGCATGCAGTGTCACTTCAGCAGGATGCAGTGTCCCTGCAGTCGCTGCAGTGCAACCTGCACTGTCCCTGAATTTGGATGCAGTGATCATGCAGTGATGAAGTATGATGTGATGGAGGATGCAGTGCCCATGAAGGCAGATGCAGTGACCCTGCAGTGATTGCAGTGCACCTGCAGTGCCACTTCAGCTGTATCCAGAGTCCCTGCACTGTTTGCAGTGCTGCCTGCATTGTCCAGGAATGAGGATGCGGTGCCCAGGCAGTGTATGCAGTGTCACACAAGTTGGATGCATTATGTTGTGACACAGGATGCAGTGCCCATGAAGGTGGATGCAGCGATCCTGCAGTGGTTCCCGTGCACACTGCAGTGTCCCTGAATGTGGATGCAGTGAACAAGCAGTGGATGCACTCAACATTCAGTGATTGCAGTGCACTTGCAGTGCCACTTCAGCTGAATGCAGTGTTGCTGCAGTGGTTCCAGAGCCCAGTGAAGTGTCTCTGAATGTGGATGCAGGGCCCATGCAGCCTCTGCAGTGTGACCAAAGGTGGATGCAGTATGTTGTGAAGTAGGATGCAGTACCCATGAAGGAGGATGCAGTGATCCTTCATTCATTGCAGTGCACCTGCAGTGTCAATTCATCTTGATGCAGTGTCCCTGAATGTAGATTCTTGCTCATGCAGTGATGATGTATGTTCTGATGGAGGATGCAGTGACCATGAAGGCAGATACAGTGATCCTGCAGTGATTGCAGTGCATCTGCAGTGCCACTTCCAGTGGATCCAGTGTCCCTGCAGTGGTTTCTGTGCTTGTTGCACTGTCCCTGAACGTGGATGCGGTGTCCATGCAATGGCTGCAGTGTCACTGAATGTTTATGAAGTATGTTGTGTTGGAGGAAGCAGTGGCCATAAAGGTGGATGCAGTGATCCTTCAGTGGTTGCAGTGCCCCCTGCAGGGTCCCTGAATGAGAATGCCGTGCCCTTGCAGTGGATTCAGAGCCCCACAATGTGGATGCAGTATGTTATGATGGATGATGCATTGCCCATGAAGATGCTTGCAGTGTTCCTGCACTTTTTGTCGTGCCCCCTTCTGTGTCCCTGATTGTGGATGCAGTGCCCATGCAGTGGATGCAGTGTCCCACAAGGCAGATCCAGTATGTTGTAATGGAGGATTTAGTGCCCATGAAGGTGGATGCGGTGATCCTGCAGTTGTTGAAGTGTCCCCTGAATTTGGATGCAGGGCCCATGCAGGCTCTGCAGTGTGACCCAAGGTGGATGCAGTAGGTTGTGAAGTAGGATGCACTACCCATGAAGGAGGATGCAGTGATCCTGCATTCATTGCAGTGCACCTGCAGTGTCAATTCATCTGGATGCAGTGTTCCTGAATGCGGATTCAGTGCTCATGCAGTGATGATGTATGTTGTGATGGAGGATTCAGAGCCATGAAGGCAGATGCAGTGATCCTGTGGTGATTGCAGTGCATCTGCAGTGCCACTTCAGGTGGATCCGGTGTCCCTGCAGTGGTTGCAGTGCCTGTTGCACTGTCCCTGAATGTGGATGCAGTGCCCATGAAATGGCTGCAGTGTCACTGAATGTATATGAAGTATGTTGTGTTGGAGGAAACAGTGGCCATGAATGTGGACGCAGTGATCCTGCAGTGGTTGCAGTGCCCCCTGCAGGGTCCCTGAATGAGAATGCCATGCCTTTGCAGTGGATTCAGTGCCCCAAATGTGGATGCAGTATGTTATGACAGATGATGCATTGCCCATGAAGGTGCGTGCAGTGTTCCTGCACTGGTTGTCGTGCCCCCTTCTGTATCCCTGATGTTGGATGCAGTTCCCATGCAGTGGATGCAGTGTCCCAAAAGCCAGATGCAGTATGTTGTAATTGAGGATGCAGTGCCCATGAAGGAGGATGCAGTGATCCTGCAGTTGTTGCAGAGCCCCCTTCAGGTTCCCTGAATGTGGATGCTGTGCCCATGCAGTGGATTCAGTGTCGCACAAGGTGGATGCAGCATGTTGTGACAGAAGATGCAGTGCCCACGACTGTGAATGCAGTCAGACTGCAGTGATTGTAGTGCGCCTGCAGTGCCACTTCAACTGTATACAGTGTCCCTGCAGTGGTTGCAGTGCTGACTACATTGTCCGGGAATGCGGATGCAGTGCCTAGGCAGTGGATGCAGTGTCACACAAGTGGCATGCAGTATGATGTGACAGAGGATGCAGTGCCCATGAAGGTGGATGCAGTGATCCTGCAGTGGTTTCCATGCACACTGCAGTGTCCCTGAATGTGGATGCAGTGCCCATGAAGGTGGAGGCAGTGATCCTGCAGTGGTTTCCATGCACACTGCAGTGTCCCTGAGTGTGGATGCAGTGAACAAGCAGTGGATGCACTGAACATTCAGTGATTGCAGTGCACCTGCAGTGCCACTTCAGCTGAATGCAGTGTTGCTGCAGTGGTTGCAGAGCCCACCACAGTGTCTCTGAATGTGGATGCAGGACCCATGCAGCCTCTGCAGTGTGACCAAAGGTGGATGCAGTATGTTGTGAAGTACCATGCAGTACCCATGAAGGAGGATGCAGTGATCCCGCATTCATTGCAGTGCACCTGCAGTGTCAATTCATCTGGATGCAGTGTCCCTGATCGTGGATTCAGTGCTCGTGCAGTGATGTGTGTTTTCATGGAGCATGCAGTGCCCATGAAGGCAGATGCAGTGATCCTGCAGTGATCGCAGTGCATATGCAGTGCCTCTTCAGGTGGATCCAGTGTCCCTGCAGTGGTTTCAGTGCCCGTTTCACTGTCTCTGAACGTGGATGCAGTGCCCATGCAATGGCTGCAGTGTCACTGAAGGTAGTTGCAGTATGTTGCGCTGGAGGAAGCAGTGGCCATGGAGGTGGATGCACTGATCCTGCAGTGGTTGCAATGCCCACTGCAGGGTCCCTGAATGAGAATGCCGTGCCCTTGCAGTGGATTCAGTGCCCCACAAGGTGGATGCAGTATGTTATGACAGAGGATGCATTGCCCATGAAGGAGGATGCAGTGATTCCGCAGAGATTGCAGTGCACCTACAGTGCCACTTCAGCTGGCTGCAGTGTGCCTGCAGTGGTTGCAGTGCCACCTTCTGTGGCTCTGAATACAAATGCAGTGCCCATGCCGTGGATGCAGAGATCCTAAAGATGGATGTGGTATGTTGTGATACAGGACACAGTGCCCATGAATGTGGATGCAGTGATCCTGCAGTGGTTGCAGTGCGCATGCAGTGCCACTTCAGCTGGATGCAGTGTCCCTGCAGTCGCTGCAGTGCAACCTGCACTGCCCCTGCATTTGAATGCTGTGCTCATGCAGTGATGGAGTACGTTGTGATGGAGGATGCAGTGCCCATGAAGGCAGATGCAGTGATCCTGCAGTTATTGCAGTGCACCTGCAGTGCCACTTCAGCTGTATCGAGTCCCTGCAGTGGTTTCAGTGCCTGTTGCACTGTGCATGAACGTGGCTGCAGTGCCCAGGCAATGGCTGCAGTGTCACTGAAGATAGATGTAGTATGTTGTGACGGAGGATGCAGTGCCCATGAAGGTGGATGCAGTGATCCTGCAGTGGTTTATGTGCCCCCTGCAGGGACCCAGAATGAGAATGCCGTGCCCTTGCAGTGGATTCAGTTCCGCACAAGGTGGATGCAGTATGTTATGACGGATGATGCATTGCCCATGAAGGTGCATACAGTGTTGCTTCACTGATTGTCACTCCCCTTCTGTGTCCGTGATTGTGGATGCAGTGCCCATGCAGTGGATGCAGTGTCCCACAAGGCAGATGCAGTATGTTGTAATGGAGGATGCAGTGCCCATGAAGGTGGATGCGGTGATCCTGCAGTTGTTGCAGTGTCCCCTTCAGGTTCTCTGAATGTGGATGCTGTGCCCATGCAGTGGATGCAGTGTCGCACAAGGTGGATGCAGCATGTTGTGACAGAAGATGCAGTGCCCACGACTGTGAATGCAGTGAGACTGCAGTGTTTACAGTGCGCCAGCTGTGCCACTTCAACTGTATACAGTGTCCCTGCAGTGGTTTCAGTGCCCACTGCATTGTCCGAGAACATGGATGCAGTGCCCAGGCATTGGATGCAGTGTCCCACAAGGTGCATGCAGTATGTTGTGACGGAGGATGCAGTGCCCATGAAGTTGGATGTAGTGATTGCAGTGCACCCTGCTGTGTTCCTGAATGTGGATGCTGTGAAAATGCAGCGGACACAGTGGTCGTGCAGTGATTGCAGTATGCCCGCATTTACACATCAGCTGGAAGCTGTGTCCCTGAAGGGGTCCAGTGCCGCCTTCTGTGTCCCTGAAGGTGAATGCAGTGCCCATGCAGTGGATTCAGTGTACCTAAAGGTTTATGCAGTATGTTGTGATGGAGGATGCAGTGCCAATGAAGGTCGATGCAGTGTCCCTATAGTGGTTGCAGTGCCCCCGGCATTGTCCTGTAATGTGCAGCAGGGGTCAAGCAGTGGATGCAGTGTCTCACAAGGCAGATGCAGTATGTTTTGTCGGAGGATGCAGTGCCCATGAAGGTGGAAGCATTGAACCAGCAGTGGTTGCAGTGCCCCCTACATTTTCCTTGAATGTGGATGCAGTGCCCATGCAGTGCATGCAGTGTGCCACAAGGTGGATGCATTATGTTGTGACGGAGGATGCAGTGCCCACGAGTTGGATGTAGTGAGCCTGCATTGATTGCATTGCACCTGCACAGCCACTTCAGCTGGATGCAGTGTTGCTGCAGTGCTTGGAGAGCCAACAGCAGTGTCCTTGATCGTGGATGCAGTGCCATTGCAGTGGATGCAGTGTCCCACAATGTACATGCCGTATTTTGTGACGGAGGTTGCAGTGCTCATGATGGTGGATGTAGTGATCCTGCAGTGGTTGCAGTGTCGCCTGCAGATTCCTTGAATTTGGTTGCAGCCCTCATGCATTGGATGCAGTGTCCCACAATGTGGATGCCTTATGTTGTGATGGAGGATTTAGTGATCATGAAGGAGGATGCAGTGATCCCGCAGTTATTGCGGTGCACCTGCAATGCCACTTCAGCTGGCAGCAGAGTCCCTGCAGTGCTTGCAGTGCCCCGTTGTGTCTCCCTGCATGTGGATGCAATGCCGATGTAGTGGATGCAGAGTACCAAAATTTGGTTTCCGTATGTTGTGACAGAGGATGCAGTGCCCAAGTGTATGATGCAGTGAGCTGGCAGTGATTGCAGCACACCTTCAGTGCCACTTCAGCTTGATGCAGTGTGCCTGCAGTGGTTGCAATGCCCCCTGCATTGTCCTGGAATGTGGATGCAGTGCTCATGCAGTGGATGCAGTATCCCACAATGTGGAGGCATTGTGGTGTGTTGTAGTATGCAGTGCCAAAGAAGGTGAATCTAGTAATCCTGCAGTGATGGCAGTGCGACTGCTGTGCCACTTCAGCTGGATGCAGTGTCTCTGCCTTGGTTGCAGTGCCAACTGCATTGTACGAGAACGTGGATGCAGTGCCCAGGTATCAGATGCAATGTCCCACAAGGTGCATGCAGTATGTTGTGATGGAGGATGCAGTGCCCATGTAGGTGGATGCAGAGATCTGGCAGTGGTTGCAGTGCACCCTGCTGTGTCCTTGTATGTGGATGCTGTGAACATGCAGTGGATGCACTTATCCTGCAGTGATTGCACTGCGCCTGCATTCCACATCAGCTGGAAGCAGTGTTCCTGTAGTGGTTGCCGTGCCTCATGCATTGTTGGTGAATGTCGATGCAGTCCCAATGCAGTGGATGCTGAGAGCCTACAGTGATAGGAGTGCACCCGCAGTGTCACTTCAGATGGATGCAGTTTTGCTGCAGTGGTTGCAGAGCCAACGGCAGTGTCCCTGAACGTGGATGCAGTGCCCTTCCAGTGGATGCAGTGTCCCACAATGTGCATGCAGTATGTTGTGACAGAGGATGCAGTGCCCATGAAGTTGGATGCAGTGATCATGCAGTGTTTGCAGTGCCCCCAGCAGTTTACCTAAATGTGCATGCAGTGCTCATGCTGTGGATGCAGTGTCCCACAAGTTGGATGCCTTATGTTGTGATGGAGGACTCAGTGATCATGAAGGAGGATGCAGTGATCCTGCAGTCACTGCAGTGCACCTGCAGTGCCACTTCAGCTGGCTGCATTGTCCCTGCAGTGGTTGCAGAGCACCGTTCTGTGTCCCTGAATGTGGATGCAGTGCCCATGCAGTGGATGCAGAGTGTCAAAAGTTGGTTGCCGTATGTTGTGATAGAGGATGCAGTGCTGACGTGTTGGATGCACTGAGCCGTCAGTGATTGCAGTGTGCCTTCAGTGTCACTTCAGCTGGATGCAGTGTCCCTGCAGTGGTTGCAATGCCCCCGAGAAGGTCCTGGAATGTCGATGAAGTGCTCATGCAGTGGATGCAGTGTCCACAATGTGGAGGCATTGTGGTGTGTTGTAGTATGCATTACCGATGAAGGTGAATGCAGTGATCCTGCAGTGATGGCAGTGTGAATGCAGTGAAACTTCAGCTGGATGCAGTGTTGCTGCAGTGGTTGCAGTGCCCCCTGCATTGTACGGGAAAGTGGATGCAGTGCCCAGGCAGCATATGCAGTGTCCCAAAAGGTGGATGCAGTATGTTATGATGGATGATGTAGTTCTCATGAAGGTGGATGCAGTGATGCTGCAGTGGTTGCAGTGCCCCTTACAGTTCCCTGAATGTGCATGCAGTGCCCATGCACTAGTTGCAGTGTCCCACAGGGTGGATGTCGTATGTTGTGATGGAGGATGCAGTGCCCATGAGAGTGGATGCAGTGATCTGGCAGTGGTTGCTGTGCACCCTGCTGTGTCCCTGAATGTGGATGCTGTGAACATGCAGTGGATGCAGTGATCCTGCAGTCATTGCAGTGCACCTGCAGTGCCACTTAAGCTGGATGCATTGTTGCTGCAATGGTTGCAGTGCCCCCTGCATTGTCTGTGAATGTGGATTCAGTACCCAGGCAGTAGATGCAGTGTCCCAGAAGGTGGATGCTGTATGTCATGATGTATTGTGCAGTTATCATGAAGGTGGATGCAGTGTCCCTGCGGTGCCTGCAGTGCCCCCTTCTTTGTCCGAGAATGTGGATGCAGTAGTCTTGCAGTGGATGCAGTGTCCCACAAGCTAGATGCAGTATGTTGTGATGCCGGATGCAGGGCCCATGAAGGTGGATGCGGTGAAACTGCTGTGGTTGCCGTGCCCCCTACAGTTTCCATGAATGTGGATGCAGTGCCTATGCAGTGCATGCAGTGTCCCACACGTTGGATGCAGGATGTTGTGACGGAGTATGCAAGGCCCATGAACGTGGATGCAGTGAGCCTGAAGTGATTGCAGTGCATCTGCAGTGTCACTTCAGCTGTATGCAGTGTTGCTGCAGTGGTTGCAAGCCAACTGCATTGTCCGAGAAGGTGGATGCAGTGCCCATGCAGTGGATGCAGTGTCCCACAATGGGCATGTAGTATTTTGTGATGGAGGATGCAGTGCTGATGACGGTGGATGCAGTGTCCCTGCAGTGTTTGCAGTGCGCCAGCATTGTCCTGAAATGTTGATGCATTTCCAATGCAGCATATGCAGTGAATCTTCAGTGATTGCAGTGCGCCTGCAGTGCCACTTCAGCTGGATAGTGTGTAGCTGCTGTAGGTGCAGATTCGCCTGCCATGTCTCTGAATGTGGATGCTCTGCCCATGCAGTGTCTGCAGTGTGACCCAAGGTGGCTGCAGTATGTTGTGAAGTACCATCCAGTGCCCATGAAGGACGATGCAGTGATCGTGCAGTCATTGCAGTGCACCTGCAGTGTATCTTCCTCTGGATGCAGTGTTGCTGCAGTGGTTGCAGTGCCCCCTGCATTATCCCTGAATGTGGATGCAGTGCCCATGCGGTGGATGCAGTGTTCCACAAGGTGGATGCAGTATGTTGTGATGGAGGATGCAGGGCCCATGAAGGTGGATGCAGTGATGCTGCAGTGGTTGCAGTGCCCCCTACAGTTCCCTGAATGTGGATGCAGTTCCCATGCAGTAGTTGCAGTGTCCCACAAGGTGGATGTCGTATGTTGTGATGGAAGATGCACTGCCCATGAAGGTGGATGCAGTGAGCCTGTGTTGACTGAAGAGCACCTGCAGTACAGCATCAGCTGTATGCAGTGTCCCTGCAGTGGTTGCCGGGCCCACTGCGTTGTCCGAGAACGTGGATGCAGTGCAGAGTCATTGGATTCAGTGTCCCACAAGGTGCAGCAGTATGTTGTGATGGAAGATGCAGTGCCCATGAAGGTGGATGCGGTGAACCTGCAGTGGTTGTAGTGCCCCCTACAGTTTCCCGGAATGTGGATGCAGTGCCCATGCAGTGCATGCAGTGTCCCTCAAGGTGAATGCATTAAGTTGTGACGGAGCATGCAGTGCCCACGAAGGTGGATGCAGTGAGACGGCAGTGTTTGCAGTACACCAGCAGTTCCACTTCACCTGGATGCAGTGTTGCTGCAGTGGTTGCAAGCCAACTGCATTGTCTGAGAACGTGGATGCAGTGCCCATGGTGTGGATGCAGTGTCCCACAATGTGCATGCAGTATGTTGTGATGGAGGATGAAGTGCCCATGATGGTGGAGGCAGGGTCCCTGCAGTGGTTGCAGTGCCCAGGCATTGTCCTGGAATGTTGATGAACTGCCAATGCAGTGGATGCAGTGAAACTTCAGTGATTGCAGTGCGCCTGCAGTGCCACTTTAGCTGGATACTGTCTAGCTGCAGTGGTGGCAGAGCCCCCTGCAATGTCCCTGAATGTGGATGCACTGCCCTTGCAGTGTCTGCATTTTGACCCAAGGTGGGTGCAGTATTCTGTGAAGTAGCATCCAGTGCCCATGAAAGACGATGCAGTGATCCTGCAGTCATTGCTGTACACCTGCCGTGCCACTTCATCAGGATGCAGTGTCCCTGCAGTGGTTGCAGTGCTCCCTGCCTTGTCCCTGAATGTGGATGCAAAGCCCATGCAGTGGATTCAGTGTCCCACAAGGTGGATGCAGTATGTTGTGAAGGAGGATGCAGTGCCTACGAACCTGGATGCAGTGAGACTGCAGTGATTGGAGTGTGCCTGCAGTGCCACATCAGCTGGAAGTAGTGTCCCTGCAGGGGAGGCAGTGACGCCTTCTCTGTGCCTGAACGTGAATGAAGTCCCCATGCAGTGAATGGAGTGTACCTAAAGGTTTATGCAGTATGCTGTGATGGAGGATGCAGTGCCCATGAAGACAGATGCCGTGTCCCTGCAGTGGTGGCAGTGCCACTACAGTTTCCCTGAATGTGGATGCAGTGCCCATGCAGTGCATGCAGTGTCCCACAAGGAGCATGTAGTATGTTGTGATGGAGGATACAGTGCCCCTTGAAGATGGATGCCGTGTCCCTGCAGTGGTTGCAGTGAAGCCGCCATTGTCCTGGAATGTACATGCAGTACAATGCAGTGGATGCAGTGAAACTTCAGTGATTGCAGTGCACCTGCATTGCCACTTGAGCTGGATACACTGTAGCTGCAGTGGCTGCAGAGCCCCCTGGACTGTCCCTGAATGTGGAGCACTGCCCATGCAGTGTCTGCAGTGTGACCCAAGGTGGATGCAGTATGTTGTGAAGTAGGATCCATTGCCCATGAAGGATGATGCAGTGATCGTGCAGTCATTGCAGTGCACCTGCAGTGCCACTTCGTCAGGATGCCGTGTCCCTGCAGTGGTTGCACGTGCCCCCTGTGTTGTCCCTGAATGTGGATGCAGTGCCCAAGCAGTGGATGCAGTGTCCCACAAGGTGCATGCAGTATGTTGTGATGGAGGATGCAGTGCCCATGAGGGTGGATGCAGTGATCCTGCAGTGATTGCAGTGCACCTGCATTTCCAAATCAGCTGGAAGCAGTGCCCATTCAGGCGTTTGCAGTGCCACCTTCTGTGTCCCTGAAGGTGAATGCTGTGCCCATGCAGTGGATGCATGTTCCACAATGTTCATGCAGCATGTTGTGATGGAGGATGAAGTGCCCATCAAGGTGGATTCAGTGATCCTGCAGTGGTTGAAGTGACCCCTGCATTGTCTGAGAATGTGGAAGCAGTGCCCATGCAGTGGATGCAGTGTCCCACAAGGCAGATGCCTTATGTTGTGCTGGAGGATTCAGTGACCATGAAGGAGGATGCAGTGATCCTGCAGTGATTGCAGTGCACCTGCAGTGCCACTTCAGCTGGCTGCAGTGTCCCTGCAGTGGTTGCAGTGCCCCGTCCTGTGTCCCTGAATGTGGATGCAGTGCCCAGGCAGTGGATGCAGAGTACCAAAAATTGGTTGCCGTATGTTGTGACAGAGGATGCAGTGCCCACAAGTTAGATGCAGTGAGCCGGCAGTGATTGCAGTACGCCTTCAGTGCCACTTCCGCTGGATGCAGTTTCCTTGTAGCGGTTGCAATGCCCCCTGCATTGTCCTGTCACGTGGATGCAGTGCTCATGCAGTGGATGCAGTGTCCCACAATGTTGAGACATTGTGGAATATTGTAATATGCAGTGCCGATGAAGGTGAAGGCAGTGATCCTGCAGTCATGGCTGTGCGCCTGCAGTGCCATTTCACCTGGATGCAGTGTTGCTGCAGTGCTTGCAGACCCCCTGCATTGTCCGGGAATGTGGATGCAGTAGTCATGCAGTTGATGCAGTGTCCCACAAGGTGGATGTCGTATGTTGTGATGGAAGATGCAGTGCCCACGAAGGTGGATCTAGTGAACCTGCCATGATTTCACTATACCTTCATTGCCACTTCAGCTGAAGTCAGTGTCCCTGCAGTGGTTGCAATGCCCCCTGCATTGTCCGGGATTGTGGATGCAGTGCCCAGGCATTGGATGCAGTGTCCCACAAGGTGGATACTGTATGTTGTGATGAAAGATGCAGGGCCCATTAAGGTGGATGCAGTGATGCTCCAGTGGTTGCAGTGCCCCATACCATTCCCTGAATGTGGATGCAGTGCCCATGCAGTAGTTGCAGTGTCCCACAAGGTGGATGTCATATGTTGTGATGGAAGATGCAGTGCCCACGGAGCTGGATGCACTGAGCCTTTGCTGAATGCAGTGCACCTGTATTGCAACTTCAGCTGTATGCAGTGTCCCTGCAGGGGTTGCAGTGCCGCCTTCTGTGTCACTGAAGGTGAATGCAGTGCCCATGCAGTGGATGCAGTGTACCTAAAGGTTTATGCAGTACGTTGTGACCGAGGATGCAGTGCCCATGAAGGGGGATGCAGTGTCCCACCACTGGTTGCAGTTCCCCCAGCATTGTCCTGAAACGTTGATGCAGTGGATGCAGTGAATCTTCAGTGACTGCAGGGCGCCTGCAGTGCCACTTCAGCTGGATGCAGTGTAGCTGCAGTGGTGCAGAGCCCCCTGCCATGTCCATGAATGTGGATGCTGTGCCCATGCAGTGTCTGCAGTGTGACTCAAGGTGGATGCAGTAGGTTGTGAAGCAGGATTCAGTGCCCATGAAGGACAATGCAGTGATCCTGCAGTCATTGAACTGCACCTGCAGTGCCACTTCATCTGGATGCAGTGTTGCTGCAGTGGTTGCAGTGCACCCTGCTGTGTCCCTTAATTTGGATGCTGTGAACATGCAGTGGATGCAGTGATCCTGCAGTGATTGCAGTGCGCCTGCATTTCCTCATCAGCTGGAAGCAGTGTTGCTGCAGTGGTAGCAGTGCCGCCTTCAGTGTCTCTAAAGGTGAATGCAGTGTCCATGCAGTGGAGGAAGTGTCCCTAAAGGTTTATGCAGTATGTTGTGATGGAGGATGCAGTGCACATGAAGGCAGATGCAGTGTCTCTGCAGTGGTTGCAGGGCCCCCGGCATTGTGCTGGAATGTGGATGCAGGGGTCATGCAGTGGATGCAGTGTCTCACAAGGCAGATGCAGTATGTTTCATCGGAGGATGCAGTGCCCATGAAGGTGGATGTGGTGAACCTGCAGTGGTTGCAGTGCCCTCTACAGTTTCCCCGAATGTGGATGCTGTGCCCATGCAGTGTATGCAGTTTCCCACAAGGTGGTTCTGGTATGCTGTGACGGAGGTTGCAGTTCCAACGAAGGTGGATGCAGTCAACCTGAAGTGATTGCAGAGTGCTTGCAGTGCCACTTCAGATGGATGCAGTGTTGCTGCAGTGGGTACATAGCCAACATCAGTGTCCCTGAACGTGGATGCAGTGCCCATGCATTGGATGCAGTGTCCCACAATGTGCATGCAGTATGTTGTGACGGAGGATGCCATCCCCATGAAGGTGGATGCTGTGATCCTGCAGTGGTTGCAGTGCCCCCTACAGTTTACCTGTATTTGAATGCAGTGCTAGTGCAGTGGATGCAGTGTCCCAAAATGTGGAGGCATTGTGGTGTGTAGTAGTATGCAGTGCCTATCAAGGTGAATGCAGTGATCCTGCCATGATGGCAGTGTGCCTGCAGTGCCGCTTCAGCTGGATGCAGTGTTGCTGCAGTGATTGCACTGCCCCTGCATTGTCCGGGAATGTGGATGTAGTGTCCCACAAGGTGGATGCAGTATGTTGTGATTTGAAGATGCAGTGCCCACGAAGGTGGATGCAGAGAGCCTGTGCTGAATGCAGTGCACCTGCAGTGTGACTTCAGCTGTAAGCAGTGTCCCTGCAGTGGTTGCTGTGCCAACTGCATTGTCCGAGAACGTGGATGCAGTGCCCAGGCATTGGATGCAGTGTCCCAAAAGGTGCATGCAGTATGTTGTGATGGAGGATGCAGTGCCCATTAGTGTGGATGCAGTT
The DNA here is from genome assembly GCF_037783145.1 of Equus przewalskii. Lineage (NCBI taxonomy): Eukaryota > Metazoa > Chordata > Mammalia > Perissodactyla > Equidae > Equus > Equus przewalskii. Next base: position 77,787 of record NC_091856.1, on the reverse strand, counting down.
TTCTGGCAGTGGTTGCAGTGCACCCTGCTGTGTCCCTGAATGTGGATGCTGTGAACATGCAGTGGATGCAGTGATCCTGCAGTGATTGCAGTGTATCTGCCTTTCCACATCAGCTGGGTGTAGTTTCCCTGCAGGGGTTGCAGTGCCACCTCCTGTGTCACTGAGGGTGAATGCAGTGGATGCAGTGCACATAAGGGTTTATGCAGTATGTTGTGACAGAGGATGCAGTGCCCGTGAAGGTGGATGCAGTGATCCTGCAGCGGTTGCAGTGCCCCCTGCAGTTTACCTGAATGTGGATGCAGAGCTCATGCAGTGGATGCAGTGTCCCTCAAGGTGGATGCCTTATGTTGTGATGGAGGATTCAGTGATCATGAAGGAGGATGCAGTGATCCTGCAGTCATTGCAGTGCACCTGCAGTGCCACTTCAGTTGGCTGCATTGTCACTGCAATGGTTGCAGTGCCCCGTTCTGTGTCCCTGAATGTGGATGCCGTGCTCATCGAGTGGATGCAGAGTACCAAAAGTTGGTTGTCATATGTTGTCACAGAGGATGCAGTGCCCATGAGTTGGATGCAGTGTGCTAGCAGTGAATGCAGTACACCTTCAGTGCCTCTTCAGCAGGATGCAGTGTCCCTGCAGTGGTTGCAGTGCCTGCTGCATTGCCCGAGAACATGGATGCAGTGCCCTGGTATTGGATGCAGTGTCCCACAAGGTGCATTCAGTATGTTGTGGTGGAGGATGCAGTTCCCATGAATGTGGATGAAGTGATCCAGCAGTAGTTGCCATGAACCCTGCTGTGTCCCTGAATGTGGATGCTGTGAACATGCAGTGGATGCAGTGATCCTGCAGTGATTGCAGTGCGCCTCCTTTTCCACATCAGCTTTAAGCAGTGTCCCAGCAAGGGTTGCAGTGCTGCCTTCTGTGTTGATGAATGTGAATGCAGTGCCCATGCAGTGGATGCAGTGTACCTAAAGGTTTATGCAGTATGTTGTGATGGAGGATGCAGTGCCCATGAAGGTGGATGCTGTGTCCCTGCTGTGATTGCAGTGCCCCCAGCACTGTCCTGGAATGTGGATGCTGGGGTCAAGCAGTGGATGAAGTGTCTCACAAGGCAGATGAAGTATGTTTTGTCGGAGGATGCAGTGCCCATGAAGGTGGATGGGGTGAACATGCAGTGGTTGCAGTGCCCCCTACATTTTCCCTGAATGTGGATGCAGTGCCCATGAAGTGCACGCAGTGTCCCAAAAGGTGGATGCGTTATGCTGTGATGGAGGATGCAGTCCCCATGAAGGTGGATGCAGTGAGACTGCAGTGATTGCAGTGCACCTGCAGTGCCACTTAAGCTGGATTCAGTGTTGCTGGAGTGGTTGCAGAGCCAACTGCAGTGTCTCTGAACGTGGATGCAGTGCTCATGCAGGGGAAGCAGTGTCTCGCAAGGTGTATGCATTATGTCATGACGGATGATGCAGTTCTCATGAAGGTGGATGCAGTGTCCCTCCAGTGACCCCGCATTGTCCGGGTATGTGGATGCAGTAGTCACTCAGAGGATGCAGTGTCCCACAAGGTGTATGAGGTATGTTGTGGTGGAGGATGCAGGGCCCATGAAGGTGGATGCAGTGATCCGGCAGTGGTTGCAGTGCACCCTGCTGTGTCCCTGAATGTGCATGCTGTGAACATGCCGTAGATGCAGTTATCCTGCAGTGAATGAGGTGCGCCTGCATTTCCGCATCAGCTGGAGGCAGTGTTGTTGCAGGGGTTGCAGTTCCCCCTGCATTGACCGGGAATGTGGATGCAGTCCCCAGGCAGTGGGTGCAGTGTCCCACAAGGTTTATGCAGTATGTTATGATGGATGATGCAGTTCTCATGAAGTTGGAGGCAGTGTCCCTGCAGTGCTTGCATTGCCCCCCGAATTTTCTGGGAAATTGGATCCAGTAGTCATGCAATGGATGCAGTGTCCCACAAGGTGGATGTCATATGTTGTAATGGAAGATGCAGTGCCCACAAAGGTGGATGCAGTGAGCCTGTGCTGAATGCAGTGTGCCTGCAGTGCGACTTCATCTGTATGCAGTGTCCCTGCAGTGGTTGCAGTGCCCACTGCATTGTCCGATAAGGTGGATGCAATGCCCAGGCATTGGATGCAGAGTCCCACAAGGTGCATGCTATATGTTGTGATGGAGGATGCACTGCCCATGAAGGAGGACGCAGTGTGCCTGCTGGTGTTGCAGGTGCACCAGCATTGTGCTGGAATGTGGATGCAGGGGTCATGCAGTGGATGCAGTGTCTCACAAGGTGGATGCAGCGTGTTTTGTTGGAGGATGCAGTGCCCAAGAAGGTGGATGCGGTGAACTTGCCATGGTTGCAGTGCCACCTACAGATTCCCTGAATGTGGATGCAGTGCCTATCCAGCGGATGCAGTGTCCCACAATGTGCATGCAGTATGTTGTGACGGAGGATGCAGTGCCCATGTAGGTGAATGCGGTGATCCTGCAGCGATGGCAGTGCACCTGCAGTGCCACTTCAGCTGGATGCAGTGTTGCTGCAGTGGTTGCTGTGCCCCCTGCATTGTCCCAGAATGTGGATGCAGGGCCCAGGCAGTAGATGCAGTGTCACACAAGGTGGATGCAGTATGTTGTCACAGAAGATGCAGTGCGCAGGACTGTGAATGCAGTGATAGTGTAGTGATGGCCATGTGCCTGCAGTGTCACTTCAACTGTATGCAGTGTCCCTACAGTGGTTGCAGTGCCCACTCCTGTGGCCCTGATTGTGGATGCAGTGCCCATTCAGTGGATCCAGTGTCCCAAAAGGCAGTTGCAGTGTGTTGTAATGGAGGATGCAGTGCCCATGAATTTGGATGTGGTGATCCTGCAGTTGTTGCAGTGCCCCATTCAGGTTCCCTAAATGTGGATGCAGTGCCCAAGCAGTGGATGCAGTGATCCTACAGTGGTTGCAGTGCGCATGCAGTGCCACTTCAGCTGTATGCTTGTCACTTCAGTGCTGCAGTGCAACCTGCACTATCCCTGAAATTGTATGCAGTGCTCATGCAGTGATGACGTATGTTGTGATGGAGGATGAAGTGCCCGTGAAGGCAGATGAAGTGATATGGTAGTGATTGCAGTGCGCCTGCAGTTCAGCTGGATCCAGAGTCCCTGCAGTGGTTGCAGTGCCTGTTGCACTGTTCCTGAACTTGGCTGAAGTGCCCATGCCATGGCTGAAGTGTCACTGAAAGTTGATGCAGTATGTTGTGACAGACGATGCAGTGCCCATGAAGGTGGATGCAATGATCCTGCAGTGGTTGCGGTTCCCCCTGCAGGGTCACTGAATGAGAATGTCGTGCCCTTGCAGTGGATTCAGTGACCCATAAGGTGGAGGCAGTATGTTACCATGGATGATGCATTGCCCATGATGATGCATGCAGTGTTCCAGCACTGGTTGTCGTGCCCCCTTCTGTGTCCCTGATTCTGGATGCAGTGCCCATGCAGTGGATGCAGTGTCCCACAAGGCAGATGCAGTATGTTGTAATGGCGGATGCAGTGCCCATGAAGGTGGATGCGGTGATCCTGCAGTTGTTGCAGTGCCCCTTCAGGGTCCCTGAATTTGGACGCAGTGCCCATGCAGTGGATGCAGAGTCACACAAGGTGGATGTAGTATGTTGTGACTGAAGATGCTGTGCCCACGACTGTGAATGCAGTGAGACAGCAGTGATTACAGTGCACCTTCAGTGCCACTTCAACTGTATACAGTGTTACTGCAGGGGTTGCAGTGCTGCCTGCATTTTCCGGGAATGCGGATGCAGTGCCCACTCAGTGGATGCAGTATCGCACAAGTTAGATGCAGTATGTTGGGACGGATGATGCAGTGCCCATGAAGGTGGATGCAGTGATCCTGCAGTGGTTGAAGTTCCCCCTGCACGGTCCCTGAATGAGAATGACGTGCCCTTGCAGTGGATTCAGTGCCCCACAAGGTGGATGCAGTATGATAAGTCGGATGATGCATTGCCCATGAAGGAGGATGCAGTGATTCTGCAGTGATTGCAGTGCACCTGCAATGCCACTTCAGCTCATTGCAGTGTGCCTGCAGTGGTTGCATTGCCCCCTTCTATGTCTCTGAATATGAATGCAGTGCCCATGCAGTGGATGCAGAGTACCGAAAGATGGATATGTTATGTTGTGACAGAGGATACAGTGCACATGGATGTGCATGCAGTGTTCCTGCACTGGTTGTCATTCCCCCTTCTGTGTCCCTGATGTGGATGCAGTTCCCATGCAGTGGATGCAGTGTCCCACAAGGCACATGCAGTATGTTGTAATGGAGGATGCAGTGGCCATGAAGGTGCATGCAGTGTTCCTGCACAGGTTGTCATTCCCCTTTCTGTCTCCCTGAATATGGATGCAGTGCCTGTGCAGTGGATGCAGTGTTGCACAAGGTGGATGCAGTATGTTGTGACGGAGGATGCAGTGCCATGACTGTGAATGCAGTGAGACTGCAGTCATTGCAGTGCACCTGCAGTGCCACTTCAACTGCATACAGTGTCCCTGCAGTGGTTGCATTGCTGCCTGCATTTTCCGGGAATGCGGATACAGTGCCCAGGAAGCGGATGCAGTGTCACACAAGTTGGATTCAGTATGTTGTGACAGAGGATGCAGTGCCCATGAAGGAGGATGCAGTGATTCTGCATTCATTTCAGTGCACCTGCATTGTCAATTCATCTGGATGCAGTTTCCCTGAATATGGATTCAGTGCTCATGCAGTGATGATGTATGTTGTCATGGAGGATGCAGTGCCCATGAAGGCAGATTTAGTGATTCTGCAGTGGTTGCCATGCTCCCTGCAGGTTCCCTGAATGAGAATGCGGTGCCCTTGCAGTGGATTCAGTGCCCCACAAGGTGGATGCCGTATGTTATGACGGATGATGCATTGCCCAAGAAGAATGATGCACTGATTCTACAGTGATTGCAGTGCACCTCAGCGCCAATTGTGCTGGCTGCAGTGTTCCTGCAGGTGTTGCAGTGCCCCCTTCTATGTCTCTGAATAAGAATGCAGTGCCCATGCACTGGATGCAGAGTACCAAAAGATGGATTTGGCATGTTGTGACTGAGGATACAGTGCGCATGAATGTGAATGCAGTGATCCTGCAGTGTTTGCAGTGCACACAGTGCCACTTCAGCTGGATCCAGAGTCCCTGAAGTGGTTGCAGTGCCTGTTGCACTGTCCCTGAACATGGCTACAGTGCCCATGTAATGGCTGCAGTGTCAGTGAAGGTAGATGCAGTGTGTTGGGACGGAGGGTGCAGTGCCCATGAATGTGGAAGCAGTGATAGTGCAGTGGTTGAAGTGGCCCCTGCAAGGTCCCTGAATGAGAATGCTGTGCCGTTGCAGTCGATTCAGGCCCCACAAGGTGGATGCAGTATGTTATGACAGACGATGCATTGCCCATGAAGGTGCATGCAGTGTTCCTGCACTGGTTGTTGTGCCCCCTTCTGCGTCCCTGATTTTGCATGCAGTGCCCATGCAGTGGATGCAGTGACCCAAAAGCCAGATGCAGTATGTTGTAATGGAGGATGCAGTGCCCATGAAGGTGGATGTGGTGATGCTGCAGTTGTTGCAGTGCCCCCTTCATGTTCCCTGAATGTGGATGCAGGGCCCATGCAGTGGATGCAGTATCGCACAATGTGGATGCAGTATGTTGTGACAGAAGATGCAATGCCCACGACTGTGAATGCAGTGAGACTGCAGTGATGGCAGTGCACCTGCAGTGCCACTTCAACTTTCTACAGTGTCCCTGCAGTGGTTGCAGTGCTGCCTGCATTATCCGGGAATGCGGATGCAGTGCCCAGGCAGTGGATGCAGTGTCACACAAGTTGGTTGCAGTACATTGTTACAGAGGATGCATTGTCCATCAAGGTGGATTGAGTGATCCTGCAGTGGTTTCTGTGCACATTGCAGTGTCCCTGAATGTGGATGCAGTGAACATGAAGTGGATGCAGTGAAAATTCAGCGATGGCGGTTCACCTGCGGTGCCACTTCAGCTGAAGACTGTGTCCCTCCAGTGGTTGCAGTGTTGCCTGCATTGTCCGTGAATTTGGATGCAGTGCCCAGGCATTGTATGCAGTGTCACACAAGTTGGAGGCAGTATACTGTGACAGAGTATGCAGTGCCCATGAAGGTGGATGCAGTGATCCTGTAGTGGTTTCTGTGCACACTTCAGTGTCCCTGAATGTGGATGCAGTGAACAAGCAGTGGATGCACTCAACATTCAGTGATTGCACTGCACCTGCAGTGCCATTTCAGCTGAATGCAGTGTTGCTGCAGTGGTTGCAGAGCCCACTACCGTTTCTGTGATTGTGGATGCAGGGCCCATGCAGCCTCTGCAGTGTGAGCCAAGGTGGATGCAGTATGTTGTGAAATAGGAGGCATTACCGATGAAGGAGGATGCAGTGATCCTGCGTTCATTGCAGTGCACCTGCAGTGTCAATTAATCTGGATGCAGTGTCCCTGAATGTGGATTGAGTGCTCATGCAGTGCTGATGTATGTTGTGATGGAGGATGCAGTGCCCATGAAGGCCGATGCAGTGATCCTGCAGTGATTGCAGTGCCTCTTGCACTGTCCCTGAACGTGGATGCATTGCTCATGCAATGGCTGCAGTGTCACTGAAGGTAGATGCAGTATGTTGTGTTGGTGGAAGCAGTGGCCATCATGGTGGATGCAGTGATCCTGCAGTGGTTGCAGTGCCCCCTGTAGGGTCCATGAATGAGCATGCCATGCCCTTGCAGTGGATTCAGTGCCCTACAAGGTGGATGCAGTAGTTTATGATGGATGATGCATTGCCCATGAAGGTGCATGCAGTGTTCCTGCATTGGATGTCGTGCCCCCTTCTGTGTCCCTGATTGTGGATGCAGTACCCATGCAGTGGAAGAAGTGTCCCACAAGGCAGATGCAGTATGTTGCAATAGAGGATGCAGTGCCCATGAAGGTGGATGTGGTGATTCTGCACTTGTTGCAGTGCCCCCGTCAGGTTCCCTGAATGTGGATGCAGTGCCCATGCAGTGGATGCAGTGTCCCACGAGGTGGATGCCTATGTTCTTATGGAGGATTGAGTGATCATGAAGGAGGATGCAGTGATCCTGCAGTCATTGCAGTGCATGTGCCGTGACAATTCAGCTGGCTGCAGTGTCCCTATAGTGGTTGCAGTGCCACGTTCTTTGTCCCTGAATGTGGATGCAATGCTCATGGAGTGGATGCAGAGTACCAAAAGTTGGTTGTGGTATGTTGTGACAGAGGATGCAGTGTCAACGAATTGGATGCAGTGAGCCGGCAGTAATTGCAGTGCCAATTCAGCTGGATGCAGTGTCCCTTCAGTGGTTGCAATGCACCCTGCATTCTCCTGGAATGTGGATGCAGTGCTCATGCAGTGGATGAAGTGTCCCAGAAGGTGGATGAAGTATGTTATGATGGATGATGCAGTCCTCATGAAGGTGGATGCATTGTCCCTGCAGTGCTTGCAGTGTCCCCTGCATTATCCGGTAATGTGGACTCAGTAATCATGCAGTGGATGCAGTGTCCCACAAGGTGGACGCAGTATGTTGTGATGGAGGATGCAGGGCCCATGATGGATTCAGTGATGCTGCACTTTTTGCAGTGCCCCCGACAGTTCCCTGAATGTGGATGCAGTGCCCATGCTGTAGTTGCAGTGTCCCACAAGGTGGATGTCGTATGTTGTGATGGAGGATGCAGGGCCCTGCAGGTGGATGAAGTGACGCTGCACTTTTTGCAGTGCCCCTGACAGTTGCCTGAATGTGGAAGCAGTGTCTGACAAGGTGGATGCAGTATGTTGTTACGGAATATGCAGTGCCCACTACTGTGAATGCAGTGAGACTGCAGTGATTACAGTGCACCTGCAGTGCCACTTCAACTGTATAGAGCATCCCTGCAATGGTTGCAAGGCCCAATACGTTGTTCTATAATGTGGATGCAGTGCTCAGGCAGTGGATGCAGTGTCCCACAATATGGAGGCATTGTGGTGTGTTGCACTATGCAGTGCTGATGAAAGTGAATGCAGTGATCCTGCAGTGCTGGCAGTGCGACCGCAGTGCCACTTCAGCAGGATGCAGTGTTGCTTCAGTGGTTGCAGTGCCACTGCATTGTCTGTGAATGTGGATGCAGTGCCCAGGCAGTGGTAGCAGTGTCCAACAAGGTGGATGCAGTATGTTATGATGGATGATGCAGTTCTCATGAAGGTGGAAGCAGGGTCCCTGCAGTGCTTGCAGTGCCCCCAGCATTGCCCAGGAATGTGGATGCAGTGGTGATGCATTGGGGCAGTGTCTCACAAGGCAGATGCAGTATGTTTTGTCGTAGGATGCAGTGCCCATGAAGGTGGATGTGGTGAACCTGCAGTGGTTGCAGTGCACGCTACACTTTCCCTGAATCTGGATGCAGTGCCCATGCAGCGCATGCAGTGTCCCACAAGGTGCATGCAGTATGTTGTGATGGAGGATGCAGTGCCCATGAAGTTGGATGCAATGATCCTGCAGTTGTTGCAGTGCCCCATGCAGTTTACCTGAGTGTGGATGCAGTGATCATGCAGTGGAGGCAGTGTCTCACAAGGCAGATGCAGTATGTTTTGTCGGAGGATGCAGTGCCCATGTAGGTGGATACGGTGAACCTGCAATTGTTGCAGTGACCCATACTGTGTCCCTGAATGTGGATGCAGTGGCAATGCAGTGCATGCAGTGTCAAAAAGGTGGATGCAGTATGTTGTGTCGTAGGGTGCAGTGCACACGAAGGTGGATGCACTGAGCCTGCAGTCACTGCAGTGCACCTGCAGTGCCACGTCATCTGGATGCAGTGTCCTGGCAGTGGTTGCACTGCCCCCTTCATAGTCCCTGAATGTGGATGCAGTGCCCATGCAGTGGATGCAGTGTCCCACAAGGTGCATGCAGTATGTTGTGATGGAGGATGCAGTGCCCATGAGGGTGGTTGCAGTGTTCCAGCAGTGGTTGCAGTGCACCCTGCCGTGTCCATGAAGGTGAATGCAGTGTCCATGCAGTGGATGCAGTGTACCTGAAAGTTTATGCAGTATGTTGTGACGGAGGATGCAGTTCACATTAAGGTGGATGCAGTGTCCCTTCAGTGGTTGCAGGGCCCACGGCATTGTGCTCCAATGTGGATGCCGTGGTCATGCAGTGGATGCTGTGTCTCACAAGGCGGATGCAGTATGCTTTGTCCGAGGATGCAGTGGTCATGAAGGTGGATGCGGTGAACCTGCAATGGTTGCAGTGCTCCCTAAAGTTTCCCTGAATGTGGCTGCTGTGCCCATGCAGTGCATGCAGTTTCCCACAAGGTGGATGCAGTATGTTGTGATGGAGGATGCAGTGTCCATGAAGTTGGATTCAGTGAGCCTGCAGTGGTTGCAGTGCCCTCTGAAGTTTACCTGAATGTGGATGCAGTCGTCATGCAATGGATGCAGTGTCCCTGAACGTGGATGTCTTATGTTGTGATGGAGGATTCAGTGATCAGGAAGTAGGATGCAGTGATCCTGCAGTCATTGCAGTGCACCTGCAGTGCCACTTAACCTGGCTGCAGTGTCCCTGCAGTGCTTGCAGTGTCCTGCTCTGTGTCCCTGAATGTGGATGCAGCGCCAAGGCAGTGTATGCAGTGTCACACAAGTGGGATGCAGTATGTTGTGACAGAGGATGCAGTGTCCATGAATGTGGATGCAGTGATCCTGCAGTGGTTTCCGTGCACACTGCAGTGTCCCTGAATGTGGATGCAGTGAACAAGCAGTGGATGCACTGAACATTCAGTGATTGCAGTGCACCTGCATTGCCACTTCAGCTTAATGCAGTGTCCCTGCAGTGGTTGCAGTGCCCACTGCATTGTCCGAGAACGTGGATGCAGTGCCCAGGCATTGGATGCAGTGTCCCAAAAGGTGCATGCAGTATGTTGTGACGGAGGATGCAGTGCCCATGAAGGTGGATGCAGTGATGCTGCAGTGGTTGCAGTGCACCCTGCTGTGTCCTGAATGTGGATGCTGTGAACATGCAGTGGATGCAGTGATCCTGCAGTGACTGTAGTGCTCCTGCATTTCCACATCAGCTTGAAGCAGTGTCCCTGCAGGGGTTGCAGTGCCGCCTTCTTTGTCCCTGAAGGTGAATCCAGTGCCCATGCAGTGGATGTAGTGTACCTAAAGGTTAATGCAGTATGTTGTCATGGAGGTTGCAGTGCCCATGAAGGTGGATGCAGTCTCCCTGCATTGGTTGCACTGCCCCCGGGTTTTTCCTGGTATGTGGATGCAGGGGTCATGCAGTGGATGCAGTGTCTCACAAGGCGTATGCAGTATGTTTTGTCGGAGGATGCAGTGCCCATGAAGGTGGATGCGATGAAACTGCAGTGGTTGCAGTGCCCCCTACAGTTTTCCTGAATGTGGATGCAGGGCCGAGGCAGTAGTTGCAGTGTCCCACAAGGTAGATGCCTTATGTTGTGACGGAGGATGCACTGCCCACAAAGGTGGATGCAGTGAGCCTGTGCTGAATGCAGTGCATGTGGAATGCAACTTCAGCTGTATGCAGTGTTACTGCTGTGGTTGCAGTGTGCACTGCATTGACTGAGAACGTGGATTCGGTGCCCAGGCCTTGAATGAAGTGTCCCACAAGGTGCATGCAGTATGTTGTGATGGAGGATGCAGTGCCCGTGAAGGTGGATGCAGTGATCCTGCAGTGGTTGCAGTGTCCCTCTGGGTGGATGCCTTATGTTTTGATGGAGGATTTAGTGATCATGAAGGAGGATGCAGTGACCCTGCAGTCATTGCAGTGCACCTGCATTTCCACTTCAGCTGGAAGCAGTGTCACTGCAAGGTTGCAGTGCTGCCTTCTGTGTCCCTGAAAGTGAATGCAGTGCCCATTCAGTGGATGAAGTGTACCTAAAGGTCTAGGCAGTCTGTTGAGACGGAGGATGCAGTGCTCATGAAGGTGGATGCAGTGATCCTGCAGTGGTTGCACTGCACCTTGCTGTTTACCTGAATGTGGATGCAGTGCTCATGCAGTGGAGGCAGTGTCCCTTAAGGTGAATCGCTTATGTTTTGATGGAGGATTCAGTGATCATGAAGGAGGATGCAGTGATGCTGCAGTGGTTGCAGTGCCCCCTGCATTGTCCGGGAATGTGGATGCTGTAGTCATGCAGTGGATGCAGTTTCCCACAAGGTGGATGCAGTCTGTTGTGATGGAGGACGCAGGGCCCATGAAGGTGGATGTAGTGATGCTGCAGTGGTTGCAGTGCCCCCTACAGTTCCATGAATGTGGATGCAGTGACCATGCAGTAGTTGCAGTGTTCCATAAGGCCGATGTCGTACGTAGTGATGGAAGATGCAATGCCCATGAAGGTGGATGCAGTGATCCTGCAGTGGTTGCAGTGCCCCCTGCATTGTCCGCGAATGTGGATGCAATGCCCAGGAAGTGGATTCAGTGTCACACAAGGTGGATGCCTTATGTTGTGATGGAGGATTGAGTGCTCATGAAGGAGGAGGCAGTGATCCTGCAGTCATTGCAGTGCACCTGCAGTGCCAATTCAGCTGGCTGCAGTGTCCCTGCAGGGGTTGCAGTGCCCTGTTCTGTGTCCCTGAATGTGGATGCAGTGCCCATGCAGTGGATGCACAGTACCAAGAGTTGGTTACCGTATGTTGTGCCAGAGGATGCAGTGCCCACGAGTTGGATGCAGTGAGCCGGCAGTGATTGCAGTAAGCCTCAATGCCACTTAAGATGGATGCAGTGTCCCTGCATTGCTTGCAATGCCCCCTGGATTGTCCTGGAATGTAGATGCAGTGCTCATGAAGTGGATGCAGTGTCCCACACTTTGTAGCCATTGTGGTGTTTGTACTATGCAGTTCTGATGAAGGTGAATGCAGTGATCCAGCAGTGATGGCAGTGCACCTGCAGTGCCACTTCAGCTGGATGCAGTGTTGCTGCGGTTGTTGCAGTGCCCCTTGAATTGCCCAGGAATGTGGATGCATTGTCCCACAAGGTGGATGCAGTATGTTATGACGGATGATGCAGTTCTCATGAAGGTGGAAGCAGTGTCCCTGCAGTGCTTGCAGTGCCCCCCACATAGTCCGGGAATGTGGATGCAGTAGTCATGCAGTGGATGCAGTGTCCCACAAGGTGGATGCAGTGATCTGGCAGTTGTTGCAGTGCACCCTCTGTGTTCCTGAAGGTGAATGCAGTGCCCATGCAGTGTATGCAGTGTCCCACAAGGTGCATGCAGTATGTTGTGACGGAGGATGCAGTGACTATGAGGGTAGATGCAGTGATCTGGCAGAGGTTGCTGTGCACCCTGCTGTGTCCCTGAATGTGGATGCTGTGATCATGCAGTAGATGCAGTAATCCTGCAGGGGTGGAAGTGCCGCCCTTTGTGTCCCTGAAGGCAAATGCAGTGCCCATGCAGAGGATGCAGTGTATCTAAAGGTTTATGCTGTATGTTTTGACGGAGGATGCAGTGCCCATGAAGGTGGATGCAGTGTCCCTGCAGTGTTTGCAGTGCCCCCTGCAGTTTACCTGAGTGTGGATGCATGGTCATGCACTGGATGCTGTGTACCCCAAGTTGTATGCCGTATGTTGTGGTGGAGGATTCAGTGATCATGAAGGAGGATCCAGTGTCCCTGCAGTGGTTGCAGTGCCCCATTCCGTGTCCCTCAATGTGGATGCAGTGCCCATGCAGTACATGCAGTTGCCCAGAAAGTGGATGAAGTATGTTGTGACGGAGGATGCAGTGTCCCTCAAGGTGGATGCAGTGAGCCTGCAGTGATTGCAGTGCACCTGCAATGCCGCTTCTTCTGGATGCAGTGTTGCTGCTCTGTTTGCACAACCTACTGCAGTGTCCCTGATCGTGGATGCAGTCCCCATTCAGTGGATGCAGTATCCCACAATGTGCAAGCAGTATGTTGTGATGGAGGATTCAGTGCCCATGAGGGTGGATGCATGATCCTGCTGTGGTTGCAGTGCCCCCTGCAGTTTACCGGAATGAGGATGCAGTGCTCATGCAGTGGATGCAGTGTCCCTAAGCTGGATGCCTTATGGTGTGATGGAGGATTCAGTGATCATGAAAGAGGATGCAGTGATCCTGCAGTCATTGCAGTGCATCTACAGTGCCACTTCAGCTGGCTGCTGTGTTCCTCCAGTGGTTGCAGTGCCCTGTTCTGTGTCCCTGAATGTGGATGCAGTGCCCATGCAGTGGATGCAGAGTACAAAAAGTTGGTTGCCGTATGTTGTGACAGAGGATGCAGTGCCCACGATTTGGATGCAGTGAGCTGACAGTGATTGCAGTAGGCTTTCAGTGCCACTTCAGCTGGATGCAGTGTAGCTGCAGTGGGTGTCGAGCCCCCTGCCATGTCCCTGAATTTGTATGCTGTGCCCATGCAGTGTCTGCAGTGTGACTCAAGGTGGATGCAGTATGTTGTGAAGAAGGATTCAGTGCCCATGAAGGATGATGCAGTGATCCTGCAGTTATTGCAGTGCACCTGCAGTGCCACATCATCTGGATGCATTGCACCTGCAGTGGTTGCAGTGCAGCCTGCTGTGTCCCTGAATGTGGATGCTGTGAACATGCATTGCATGCAGTGATCCTGTAGTGATAGCAGTGCGCCTGCATTTCCTCATCAGCTGGAAGCAGTGTTGCTGCAGTGGTAGCAGTGACACATGCATTGTCCAGGAATGTGTATGCAGTGCCCATGCAAGGCATGCAGTGTCCCACAAGTTGGATGTGGTATGTTGTGACGGAGGGTGTAGTGCCCACGAGGGTGGATGCAGTGAGCCTGCAGTGATTGCAGTGCACGTGCAGTGCCACTTCAGTTGGATGTAGTGTTGCTGCAGTGGTTGCAGTGCCCCCTGCATTGTCTGGGAATTTTCATGCAGTGCACAGGCAGTGGATGCAGTGTCCCACAAGGTGGATGCAGTATGTTATGACGGATGATGCAGTTCTCATGAAGGTGGAAGCAGTGTCCCTGCAGTGCTTGCAGTGCCCCCCACGTTGTCCGGAAATGTAGTTGCAGTAGTCATGTGATCGATGCAGTGTCTGACAATGTGGATGCAGTATGTTGTGATGGAGGATGCAGGGCCAATGAAGGTGGAGGCAGTGATGCTGCAGTTGTTGCAGTGCCCCCTACAGTTCCCTGAATGTGGATGCAGTGCCCATCCAGTAGTTGCAGTGTCCCACAAGGTGGATGTCGTATGTTGTGATGGAAGATGCAGCAACCACGAAGGTGAATGCAGTGAGCCTGTGCTGAATGCAGTGTGCCTGCAGTGCGACTTCAGCTGTATGCAGTGTCTCTGCAGTGGTGGCAGTGCCCACTGCATTGACCAGGAAAGTGGATGCAGTGCCCAGGCATTGGATGCAGTGTCCCACAAGGTGCATGCAGTATGTTGTGACGGAGGATGCGGTGCCCACGAAGGTGGATGCTGTGATCCTGCAGTGGTTGAAGTGCCCCCTTATGTGTCCCCGAATGTGAATGCTGTGAACATGCAGTGGATGCAGTGATCCTCAGTGATTGCAGGGCACCTGCATTTCCACATCTGCTGGATGCAGTGTCCCTGCTGGGGTTGCAGTGCCCCGTCCTGTGTCCCTGAATGTGGATGCAGTGCCCATGCAGTGGATGCAGAGTACCAAAAGTTGGTTGCCGTATGTTGTGACAGAGGATGCAGAGCCCAGGAGTTGGATGCATTGAGCCGGCAGTGATTGCAGTTTGCCTTCAGTGCCAGTTCAGCTGGATGCAGTGTCCCTGCAGTGGTTGCAGTGTCCCCTGCATTGTCTGGGAATGTGGATGCAGTGCCAAGGCAGTGGATGCAGTGTCAGACAAGGTGGATGCAGTGTGTTATGACGGATGATTCATTTCTCATGAGGGTGGGTGCAATGTCACTGCAGTGCTTGCAGTACCCGGTGCATTGTCCAGGAATGTGGATGTAGTAGTCATGCAGTGGATGCAGTGTCCCACAATGTGGATGCAGTATGTTGTGATGGAGGATGCAGGGCCCATGAAGGTGGATGCAGTGTATCTGCAGTGGCTGCAGTGCCCCTAGCATTGTCCTCTAATACAGATGCAGGGGTCATGCAGTTGATGCAGTGATCCTGCTGAGATTTCAGTGCACCTGCATTTCCACATGAGCTGGAAGCAGTGTCCCTGCAGGGGTTGCAATGCCACATTCTGTGTCCCTGAATGTGAATGCAGTGCCCATGCAGAGGATGCAGTGTACCTATAGATTTATGCAGAATGTTGTACGGAGGATGCAGTGCCTATGAAGGTGGATGCAGTGTCCCTCCTGTGATTGCAGTGTCCCCGGCATTGTCCTGAATTGTTTAGGCGGTGCCTATGCAGTGAATTCAGTGAATCTTCAGAGATTGCAGTCCGCCTGCAGTGCCACTTCACCTGGATGCAGTGTAGCTGTAGTGGTTGCAGAGCCCCCTGCTATGTCCCTGAATGTGGATGCTGTGCCCATGCAGTGTCTGCCGTGTGACTAAAGGTGGATGCAGTATGTTGTGAAGTAGGATTCAGTGCCCATGAAGAACGATGCAAGGATCCTGCAGTCATTGCAGTGCACCTGCAGTGCCACTTCATCTGGATGCAGTGTCCCTGCAGTGGTTGCAGTGCACCCTGCTGTGTCCCTGAATGTGGATGCTGTGAACATGCAGTGGATGCAGTGATCCTGCAGTGATTGCAGTGCGCCTGTATTTCCTCATCAGCTGGAAGCAGTGTTGTTGCAGTGGTTGCAGTGCTGCCTTCTGTGTCGCTGAAGGTGAATGCAGTGCCCATGCAGTGGATGCAGTGTCCCTAAAGGTTTATGCAGTGTGTTGTGACGGAGGATGCAGTGCCCATGAAGGTTGATGCAGTGTCCCTGCAGTGTTTGCAGTGCCCCCGGCTTTGTCCTGGAATGTGGATGCAGGGGTCATGCAGTGGATGCAGTGGCTCACAAGTCAGATGCAGTATGTTTTGTCAGAGGATGCAGTGCCCATGAAGGTGGATGCAGTGAACCTGCAGTGGTTGCAGTGCCCCATACAGATTCCCTGAATGTGGATGAGGTGCCCATGCAGTGCATGCAGTGTCCCACAAGGTGGATGCGACATGTTGTGATGGATGATGCAGTGCCCACGAAGGTGGAAGCAGTGAGCCTTCAGTGATTGCAGTGCACCTGCAGTTCCACTTCAGCTGGAAGCAGTGTCTGTGCAGGGGTTGCAGAGCCACCTTCTGTGTCTCTGAAGGTGAATGCAGTGCCCATGCAGTGCATGCAGTGTCGCACAAGTTGGATGCGGTATGCTCTGAGAGATGAGGCAGTGCCCACGAAGGTGGATGCAGTGAGCCGGAAGTGATTGCAGTGCACTTTCAGTGCCACTTCAGCTGGATGCAGTGTTGCTGCAGTGGTTGCAGACCCCACTGCCGTGTCCCTGAACGTGAAAGCAGTCCCCATGCAGTGGTTTTCCCACAATGTGCATGCAGCATGTCATGACGGAGGATGCAGTGCCCATGAAGGTGGATGCAGTGATAGTGCAGTGGTTGCAGTTCCCCCTCCATTTTACCTGAATGTAGATGCAATGGTCATGCCGTCTATGCAGTGTCCCTTAAGTTGGATGCATTATGATGTGTTGGAGGATTCAGTGATCATGAAGGAGGATGCAGTGATCCTGAAGTCATTGCACTGAACTTGCAGTGCCACTTCAGCTGGATGCAGTGTCCCTGCCGTAGTTGCAGTGGACCGTTTTGTGTCCCATAATGTGGATGCAGTGCCCATGCCTTGGATGCAGAGTACCAAAGTTGGTTGCCGTATGTTGTGACGGAGGATGCAGAGCATTCGAGTTGGATTCAGTGAGCCGGCAGCGATTGCAGTACGCCTTCAGTGCCACTTCAGCTGGATGCAGTGTCCCTGCAGTGGTTGCAATGCCCCCTGCATTGTCCTGTAATGTGGATGCAGTGCTCATGCAGGGGATGCAGTGTCCCACAATGTGGAGGCATTGTGGTGTGTTGCAGTATGCAGTGCCGACCATGGTGAATGCAGTGATCCTGCAGTGATGGCAGTGCTCCTGCAGTGCCACTTCAGCTGGATGCACTGTTGCTGCCATGGTTGCATTGCCATCTGCACAGTCCTGGAATGTGGATGCAGTGTCCCACAAGGTGGATGCAGTATGTTATGACGTCGTCATAAAGTATGTTATGAGTTCTCATAAAGGTGTATGCAGTGTCCCTGCAGTGCTTGCAGTGACCGGCGCATTGTCCGGGAATTTGGATGCAGGAGTCATGCATTGGATGCAGTGTCCCACAAGGTGGATGCAGTCTGTTGTGATGGAGGATGCAGGGCCCATGAAGGTAGATGCAGTGATGCTGCAGTGGTTGCAGTGCCCCCTACAGTTCCCTGAATGTTCATGCAGTGCCCATGAGGTAGTTGCAGTGTCCCAAAAGGTGGATGTCATGTGTTGTGATGGAAGATACATTGCGAACGAAGTGGATGCAGTGAGCCTGTGCTGAATGCAGTGCACCTGCAGTGCAAATTCAGCTGTATGCAGTGTCCCTGCAGTGGTTGCAGAGCTGACTGGATTGTCTGAGAACATGGATGCAGTGCCCAGGCATTTGAGGCAGTGTCCCACAAGGTGCACGCAGTATGTTGTGATGGAGGATGCAGTGCACATGAGGGTGGAGGCAGTGATCTGGCAGTGGTTGCAGTGCGCCCTGCTGTGTCCCTGAATGTGGATGCTGTGAACATGCAGTGGATGCAGCGATCCTGGAGTGATTGCAGTGCGCCTGCTTTTCCACATCAGCTGGAAGCAGTGTCCCTGCAGGGGTTGCAGTGCCACCTTCCGTGTCGCTGAAGGTGAATGCAGTGCCCATGCAGTGGATGCAGTGTACCTAAACGTTTATGCAGTATGTTGTGACGGAGGATACAGTGCCCATGAAGTGGGATGCAGTGTCCCTCCTGTGGTTGCAGTGCCTCTGGCATTGTCCTGAAATGTTGATGCAGTGCCTATGCAGTGGATGCAGTGAATCTTCACTGATTGCAGTGTGCCTGCAGTGCCACTTCAGCTGGATGCAGTGTTGCGGCAGTGGTTGCAGTGCCCCCTGCATTGTCCGGGAATGTGGATGCAGTGGCCATTCCATGGTGGCAGTGTCCCACAAGGAGTATGCAGTATGTTATGATGGATGATGCAGTTCTCATGAAGGTGGATGCAGTGTCCCTGCAGTGCTTGCAGTGTCCCCCGAATTGTCCAGGAATGTGGATGCAGTAGTCATGCAGTGGATGCAGTGTCCCACAAGTTAGATGCAATACGATGTGCTGGAGGATGCAGGGCCCATGAAGGTGGATGCAGTGATGCTCCAGTGGTTGCAGTGCCCCCTGCAGTTCCCTGAATGTGGATGCAGTGCCCATGCAGTAGTTGCAGTGTCCCACAAGGTGGATGTCATATGTTGTGATGGAAGATGCAGTGCCCAAGGAGGTGGATGCAGTGAGCCTGTGCTGAAAGCAGTGCACCTGCAGTGCGACTTCAGCTGTATGCAGTGTCCCTGCAGTGGTTGCAGTGCCCACTGCATTGTCCGAGAGATTGGATGCAGTGCACAGGCACTGGATGCAGTGTCCCACAAGGTGCATGCAGTATGTTGTGTCAGAGGATGCAGTGCCCATGAGGGTGGATGCAGTGATCCAGCAGGTTTATGCCGTATGTTGTGACGGATGATGCAGTGTGCATGAAGGTGGATGCAGCGTCCCTTCAGTGGTTGTACGCCCCCGGCATTGTGCTGGAATGTGGATGCAGTGGTCATGCTTTGGATGCCGTTTCTCACAAGGCGAATGCAGTATGCTTTGTCAGAGTATGCAGTCCAATGAAGGTGGATGCAGTTAACCTGCAGTGATGGCAGTGCCCACTACAGTTTCCCTGAGTGTGGATGCAGTGCCCATGCAGTGGATGCAGTGTCCCTCGATGTACAGGCATTGTGGTTTGTTGCAGTATGCAGTGCTGATGAAGGTGAATGCAGTGATGCTGCAGTGATGGCAGTGTGCCTGCAGTGCCACCTCAGCTGGATGCAGTGTTGCCTAGTGGTTGCAGTGACCCCTGCATTGTCCGGGAATGTGGATGCAGTGCCCAGGCAGTGGATGCAGTGTCCCATAGGTGGATGCAGTATATTATGATGGATCATGCAGTTCTCGTGAAGGTGGATGCAGTGTCCCTGCAGTGCTTGCAGTGCCCCCTTCATTGTCTGGAAATGTGGATGCAGTAGTCATGCAGGGGATGCAGTGTCCCACAAGGTGGATGCTGTATGTTGTGATGGAGGATGCAGGGCCCATGAAGGTGGATGCAGTGATGCTCCAGTGGTTGCAGTGCCCCCTACAGTTCCCTGAATGTGGATGCAGTGCCCATGCAGTAGTTGCAGTGTCCCACAAGGTGGCTGTCGTATGTTGTGATGGAAGATGCAGTGCCCACGGAGGTGGATGCAGTGAGCCTGTGCTGAATGCAGTGCACCTGCAGTGCGAATTTAGCTGTATGCAGTCCCTGCAGCGTTTGCAGCGCCCACTGCATTGTCTGAGAACGTGGATGCAGTGCCCAGGCATTGCATGCTGTGTCCCACAAGCTGCATGCAGTATGTTGTGAAGGAGGATGCAGTGCCCATGAAGGGGCCTGCAGTGTCCCTCCAGTGGTGGCAGTGCCCCCGGCATTGTCCTCAAATGTTGATGCAGTGCCTATTCAGCGGATGCAGTGAATCTTCAGTGATTGCAGTGCGACTGCAGTGCTACTTCAGCTGGATGCAGTGTAGCTGCAGTGGTTGCAGAGCCCCCTGCCATGTCCCTGAATGTGGATGCTGTCACTATGCAGTGACTGCAGTGTGACTCAAGGTGGATGCAGTATGTTGTGAAGTAAGATTCAGTGCCCATGAAGGATGATGCAGTGATCCTGCAGTCATTGCAGTGCACCTGCAGAGCAAATTCATCTGGATGCAGTGTCGCTGCAGTGGTTGCAGTGCCACCTTCTGTGTCCCTGAAGGTGAATGCAGTGCCCATGCAGTGGAGGCAGTGTCCCTAAAGGTTTATGTAGTATGTTGTGCCAGAGTATGCAGTGTGCATGTAGGCGGATGCAGCATCCCTGCAGTGGTTGCAGGGCCCCAGGCATTGTGCTGGAATGTGGATGAAGGGGTCATGCAGTGGATGCAGTTTCTCACAAGGCGGATGCAGTATGTATTGTTGGAGGATCAGTGTCCATGAAGGTGGATGCAGTGAACCTGCAGTGGTTGCAGTGCCTCCTACAGTTTCCCTGAATGTGGATGCAGTGCCCATGAATTGCATGCTGTGTCCCACAACGTGGATGCAGTATGTTGTGACGGAGGATGCAGTGCCCACGAAGGTGGATGCAGTGAGCCTGAAGTGATTGCAGTGCGCCTGCAGTGTCACTTCAGCTGGATGCAGTGGTTGCAGAGCCTACTGCAGTGTCCCTGAATGTGGAAGCAGTGCCCATGCAGTGGATGCAGTGTCCCACAATGTGCCTGCGGTATGTTGTGACAGAGGATGCAGTGCCCATGAAGGGGGATGCAGTGATCCTGCAGTGGTTGCAGTGCCCCCTGAAGTTTACCTGAGTGTGGATGCTTGCCCATTCAGTTGATGCTGTCTCCCACCAAATGAGTGCAGTATGTTGTGATGGAGGATTCAGTGCCTATGAGAGTGGATGCAGTGATCCGACAGTGATTGCATTGTGCCTGCATTTCCACTTCAGCTGGAAGCAGTGTCCCTGCAGGGGTTGTAGTGCGCCTTCTGTGTCCCTGAAGGTGAATGCAGTGCCCATGCAGTGGATGCAAGGTACCTAAAGGTTTAGGCAGTATGTTGTGATGGAGGATGCAGTGCCCATGAAGGGGGAAGCAGTGTCCCTGCAGTGGTTGCAGTGCCCCTGGCATAGTCCTGGAATGTTGATGCAGTGCCAATGAAGTGGATGCAGTGAAACTCCAGTGATTGCAGTGCACCTTCATTGCCACTTCTGCTGGATGCAGTGTAGCTGCAGTGGTTGCAGAGCCCCCTGGCCTGTCCCTGAATGTGGATGCAGTGCCCATGCAGTGTCTGTAGTGTGACCCAAGGTGGATGCAGTATGTTGTGAAGTACGATTCAGTGCCCGTTAAGAATGCTGCAGTGATCCTGCAGTCACTACACTGAAGTCACTGCACTGCCCCTGCATTTTCGCTTCATCTGGAAGCAGTGTTGCTACAGTGGTTGCAGTGCTGCCTTCTGTGTCCCTGAATGTGAATGCAGTGCCCATGCAGTGGATGCAGTGTATCTAAAGGTTT
Source organism: Equus przewalskii (assembly GCF_037783145.1). NCBI lineage: Eukaryota > Metazoa > Chordata > Mammalia > Perissodactyla > Equidae > Equus > Equus przewalskii. The sequence continues at coordinate 56,509 of NC_091856.1, read as the reverse complement.
AGGCAGTATGCTGTGACGGAGGATGCAGTGCCCATGAAGGATGATGCAGTGATCCTGCAGACCTTGCAGTGCACCTGCAGTCCCACTTCATCTGGATGCAGTGTCCGTGCAGTGGTTGCAGTGCCCCCCGTATTGTCTGGGAATGTGAATGCAGTAGTCAGGTAGTGGTTGCAGTGGGGTTGCATCCCACAAGGTGGATGCAGTATGTTGTGATGGAGGATGCAGGGCCTATGAAGATGGATGCAGTAATGCTGCAGTGGTTGCAGTGCCCATACAGTTCCCTGGATGTGGATGCAGTGCCCACGCAGTTGTTGCAGTGTCCCACACGGTGGCTGTCTTATGTTGTGATGGAAGATGCAGTGCCCACGTAGGTGGATGCAGTGAAGCAGAGCTGAGTTCAGTGCACCTGTGGTGCGACTTCAGCTGTATGCAGTGTCCCTGCAGTGGTTGCAGTGCACACTTCATTGTCTGACAACGTGGATGCAGTGCCCAGGCATTGGATGCAGTGTCCCACAAGGTGCATGCAGTATGTTGTGATGGAGGATGCAGTGCCCATGAAGGTGGATGCCGTGATCCGGCAGTGGTTGCATTGCACCCTGCTGTGTCCCTGAATGTGGATGGTGTGGACATGCAGTGGATGCAGTGATCCTGCAGTGATTGCTGTGCGCTTGCATTTCCACATCAGTTGGATGCAGTGTCCCTGCAGTGGTTGCAGTGCCCCCAGCATTGTCCTCAAATATAGATGCTGTGCTCATAAACTGGATGCAGTGTCTCACCAGGCGGATGCAGTATGTTTTCTCGGAGGAAGCAGTGCCCATGAAGGTGGATGTGGTGAACTTACAGTCGTTGCAGTGCCCCCTACAGTTTCTCTGAATGTGGATGCAGTCCCCATGCAGTGCATGCAGTGTCCCACAAGGTGGATGCTGTATGTTATGATGGAGGATGCAGTGCCCACGAAGGTGGATTCAGTGAGCCTGCAGTGATTGCAATGCGCCTGCAGTGCCACTTCAGCTGGATGCAGTGTTGCTGCAGTGGTTGCAGAGCCCACTGCAGTGTGCCTGAACGTGGAAGCAGTGCCCATGCAGTGGATGCAGTGTCCCACAATGTGCACGCTGTATGTTGTGATGGAGAATGCAGTGCCCATGAGAGTGGATGAAGTGATCCAGCAGTGGTTGCATTGGACCCTGCTGTGTAATGAATGGGGATTCTGTGAACATGCAGTGATTGCAGTGATCCTGCAGTGATTGCAGTGTGCCTGCATTTCCACATAAGCTGGAAGCAGTGTTGCTGCAGTGGTTGCAGTGCTGCCTTCTGTGTCCCCGAACGTGAATGCAGTGCCGATGCAGTGGATGCAGTGTACCTAATGGTTTATGCAGTATGTTGTGATGGAGGATGCAGTGCCCTAGAAGGTGGATGCAGTGTCCCTGCTCTGGTTGCAGTGCCCCAGCTTTGTCCTTGAATGTGGATGCAGTGCCCATGCAGTGGATGCAGTGTCCCAAAAGGTGGATGCCTTATGTTGTCATGGAGGATTCAGTGATCATGAAGGAGGATGCAGTGATCCTGCAGTCATTGCAGGTCACCTGCAGTGCCACTTCAGCTGGCGGCAGTGTCCCTGCAGTGGTTGCAGTGCTCTGTTCTGTGTCCCTGAATGTGGATGCCGTGCCCATGCAGTGGATGCAGAGTACCAAATGGTTGCCGTATTTGCTGACAGAGGATGCAGTGCCCACGAGTTGGATGCAGTGAGCCAGCAGTGATTGCAGTATGCCTTCAGTGCCACTTCAGCTGGATGCAGTGTCCCTGAGTGATTGCAATGCCCCCTGCATAGTCCTGGAATTTGGATGCTGTGCACAGGCAGTGGATGCAGTGTCCCACAAGGTGGAGGCAGCATGCTATGATGGATGATGCAGTTTTCATGAAGGTGGTTGCAGTGCCCCTGCAGTGCTTGCAGTGCCCCCCACATTCTCTGGGAATGTTGATGACGTAGTCATGCAGTGGATGCAGTGTCCCACAAGGTGGATGCAGTATGTTTTGATGGAGGATGCAGGGCACATGACGGTGGATGCAGTGATGCTGCAGTGGTTGCAGTGCCCCCTACAGTTCCCTGAATGTGGATGCAGTGCCCATGCAGTAGTTGCAGTGTCCCACACGGTGGCTGCCGTATGTTGTGATGGAAGATGCCGTGCCCATGAAGGTGGATGCACTGAACCTTTGCTGAATGCAGTGTGCCTGCATTGTGACTTCAGGTGTATGCAGTGTCCCTGCAGTGGTTGCAGTGCTCCTGCCTTGTCCCTGAATGTGGATGCAGTGCCCATGCAGTGGATGCAGTGTCTCACAAGTTGCATGAAATATGTTGTGACGGAGCATGCAGTGCCCATGAGTGTAGATGCAGTGATCCGGCAGTGGTTGCAGTGCACCCTGCTTTGTCCCTGAATGTGGATGCTGTGAACATGCAGTGTTTGCAGTGATCCTGCAGTGATTGCAGTTCACCTGCATATCCACATCAGTGGCAAACAGTGTCCCTTAGGGGTTGGAGTGTCGACTTCGCTTTCACTAAAGGTGAATACAGTGTCCATGCAGTGAATTCAGTGTACCTAAACGTTTATGCAGTATGTTGTGACGGAGGATGGTGTGCCCATGAAGGTGGATGCAGTGCCCATGCAGTGGATGCAGTGTACCTAAAGGTTTATGCAGTATGTTGTGATGGAGGATGCAGTGCCCATGAAGGTGGATGCAGTGTCCCTGAAGTGGTTGCAGTGCCCCCGGCATTCTCCTGGAATTTGTATGCAGTGGTCATGCAGTGGATGCAGTGTCTCACAAGGCGGATGCATTATCTTTTGTTGGAGTATGCAGTGCCCATGAATGTGGATGCGGTGAACCTGCAGAGGTTGCAGTGCCCCCTACAGTTTACCTGAATTTTGTATGCAATTCCCATGCACTGCATGCAGTGTCCCACTAGGTGGATGCCGTATGTTGTGACGGAATATGCAGTGCCCACAAGGGTGGATGCAGTGAGCCTGCAGTGATTGCAGTGAACCTGCAGTGCCACTTCAGCTGGATGCAGTGTTGCTGAAGTGGTTGCAGAGCCAACTGCAGTGTCCCTGAACATGCATTCAGTACCCAAGCAGTGGATGCAGTGTCACACAATGTGCATGCAGTATGTTGTGATGGATGATGCAGTGCCCATGAAGGGGGATGCAGTGTCCCTGCAGTGGTTGCAGTGTCCCCTGCAGTTTTCCTGAATATGGATGCAGGGCCCGTGCAGTGGATGCAGTGTGCCACAAGATGGATGCAGTATGTTGGGATTTATGTTGCACTGTGATTGTAGTGGGATGCAGTGATCCTGCAGTGATTGCATTACCACTTCAGCTGGATGCAGTGTCCCTGCAGTGGTTCCAGTGACCCCTGCACTGTCCCTGAATGTGGATGCAGTGCCCATGCAGTGGATGCAGTGTCCAAAAAGGTGGGTGCAGTATGTTGTGAAGGAGTATGCAGTGCCCTTGCAGCTATATGCAGTGTCCTTTCTGTGTTTGAGGTGCCCCCTGCATTGTCCCTGAATCTTGATGCATTGCCCATTCAGTGGATGCAGTGTCCCAAAAGGTGGATGCAGAATGTTATCCCCGATGACACAGTGCCCATGAAGCTGGATGCAGTGATCCTGCAGTGGTTGCCATGCACCTTGCTCTGTCCCTGCATGTGGATGCTGTGAACATGCTGTAGATGCAGTGAAACTTCAGTGATTGCCATGTGCCTGCACTGACACTTCATCTTGATGCAGTGTTGCTGCAGTGGTTTCAGAGCCCCCTGCAGTTTCCATGAATGTGAATGCAGTGACCATGCAGCAGATGGAGTGTCACACAACTTGGATGCAATCTGTTGTGATGGAGGATGCAGTGCCCAAGAAGGAGGATTCAGTGTCAGAGAAAGTGGTTGCAGTGTGTTGTTACGGAGAATGCAGTGCTCACAAAGATGGGATCAGTGTGCCTGAGGTGTTTGCTGTGTGCCTGCAGTGCCCCTTCAGCTGTATGCAATGTCCGTGCAGTGTGTGCCCAGCCCCCTCCATTGAACCTGAATGTTGAGGCCGTGTCTATGCAGTGGATGCAGTGTCCCACAAGGTGGAGGCAGTATGTTATGAAGGATGATGCAGTACCCATGAAGGTGGATGCAGTGTCCCGGCAATGGTTGTAGTGCCCCTGCATTGTCCCTGAATGTGGATGCAGTGCCCATGCAGTGGATGCCGTGTCCCACAAGGTGGATGAAGCATGTTATGACTGATGATGCAGTGCTCATTCAGGTGGATGCAGTGTGTGTGTAGTGTTTGCAGTACCCCCTGCATTGTCCGGGAATGTCGATGCAGTGCCCATGCAGTGGATGCAGTGTCCTACAAGGTGGATGAAGTATGTTGTGACAGAGGATGCAGTGCCCATGAAGGCGGAAGCAGTGATCCTGCAGTGGTTGCAGTGCAACCTGCAGTGTCCCTCAATGTGGATGCAATGACCATGCAGTATCCCACAAGTTCGATGCAGTATGTTTTGAAGGAAGATGCAGTGCACACGAACGTGGAAGCAGTGAGCCAGCGGTGATTGCAGTGCGCATGCAATGCCACATCAGCTGGATGAGGTGTTGCTGCAGTGGTTGCAGAACCTATGCAGTGTCCCCGAAAGTGGATGCAGTGCCCATAAATTGTATGCAATGTGACCCAAGGTGGATGCAGTATGTTGTGAAGCAGGATGCAGTGCCCATGAAGGAGGATGCAGTGATCCTGCAGTGATTGCAGTGCACCTGCAGTTCCACATCAACTGGATGTGGGGTCCCTGATTGGTTGCCGTGCCCCCTTTTGTGTCCCTGAATGTGAATGCAGTGCCCATGCAGTGGATGCAGAGTAACAAATACTGGATGCAGTATGTTGTGACGGAGGATGCAGTGCCCATGAAGGTGATGCAGTCAAAAGGTGGATGCAGAATGTTGTAACGGAGGATGCAGTGCCCATGTATGCAGATACAGTGATCCTGCAGTGATTGCAGTGCACCTGCAGTGCCTCTTCAGCTGGATGCAGTGTCCCTGCAGTGGTTGCATTGCCCCCTGCACTGTGCCTGATTGTGGATGCAGTGTCAATGCAAAGGCTGCACTGTCACTGAAGGTATATACAGTGTGTTGTGACGGAGGATGCAGTGCCCATGAAAGTGCATGCAGTAATCATGCAGTCGTTGCAGTGCCCCCTGCAGTGTCCTTGAATTAGAATGCCGTGCCCTTGCAGTGGATGCAGTGTCCTGCATGGTGGAGGCAGTCTGTTGTGTTGTAGTAATCTGAACCCATGAAGGTGGATGCAGTGATCCTGCAGTGATGTCAGTGCACATGCAGTGTCACTTCACCTGGTTACAGTGTTGCTTGAGTGGTTGCACTTTCCCAGCATTGTCTGGGAATGTAGATGCCGTGCCCAGGCAGTGGATGCAGTGTCCACAATGTGGATGTAGTATGTTGTGAGAGAGGATGCAGTGTCAATGAAGGTGGAAGCAGTGATCCTGCAGTGGTTGCAGTACACCCTGCAGTGTCATTGAATGTGGATGCAGTGAACATTCCGTGATTGCAGTGCACCAGCAGTGACACTTCATCTTGATGCAACGTTGCTGCATGGGTTGCAGAGCCCACTGCAGTGTCTCTGAATGTGGATGCAGTGCCCATGCAGCGTCAGCAGTGTGAACGAAGGTGGATGCAGTATGTTGTGAAGCAGGATGCAGTGCCCATGAAGGAGGATGCAGTGATCCTGTAGTGATTGCAGAGCACCTGCAGTGCCACTTCAGCTGGATGAAGTGTCCCTGAATGTGGATGCAGTGCCCATGCAGTGAATGCAATTTCCCACAAGGCGGATGCAGATTGTTGTGATGGAGGATGCAGTGCTCATGAAGGTGGATGTAGTGATCCTGCAGTTGTTGCAGTGCCCACTCCAGTTTCCCTGAATGTGGATGCAGTGACCATGTAGTGGATGCCATATCCCACAAGGTGGATGCAGCATGATGTGACCGATGATGCTGTGCTCATGAAGGTGGATGCAGTATGCCTGCAGTGGTTGCATTGCCCCCTGCACTGTCCCTGAATGTGGATGCAGTGCCTATGCAATGGCTGCATGGTCACTGAAGGTAGATGCAGTATGTTGTGACCGAGGAGGCAGTAGCCATGAAGGTGGAAGCAGTGACCCATCAGTGGTTGGAGTGCCCCCTGCAATGTCCCTCTATTTGGGTGCAGAAACCATGCAGTGCATGCACTCTCCCAAAAGGTGGGTGCAGTATGTTGTGAGGGAGGATGCAGTGCACACGAATGTGGAAGCAATGAGCCTGCGGTGGTTGCAGTGCACCCTGCAGTGTCCCTGAATGTGGATGCAGTGCCCATGCAGTTGATGTAGTGTCCCACAAGGCAGATGCAGTATGTTGTGATGGAGGATGCAGTGCCCATGAAGGTGGATGCGGTGATCCTGCAGTTGTTACAGTGACCATACAGTTTCCCTGTATGTGGATTCAGTGCCCATGCAGTGCATGCTGTGTCGCACAAGGTGGATGCAGTATGTTGTGACAGAGGATGCAGTGCCCATGAAGGCGGAGTCAGTGATCCTGCAGTGGTTGCAGTGCAACCTGCAGTGTCCCTCAATGTTGATAGAGTGACCATGCAGTCTCCCACAAGTTCGATGCAGTATGTTTTGACAGAAGATGCAGTGCACACGAACGTGGAAGCAGTGAGCCTGCTGTGATTGCAGTGTGAATGCATTGCCACATCAGCTGGATGCAGTGTTGCTGCAGTGGTTGCAGAACCCATGCAGTGTTCCTTAATGTAGATGCAGTGACCATGCAGTGGATGCAGTGTCCCACAAGGTGGATACAGTATGTTGTCACAGAGGTTGCATTGCCCATGAATGCAGAAGCAGTGATCCTGCAGTTGTTGCAGTGCACCCTGCAGTGTCGCTCAATGTGGATGCAGTGACCATGCAGTGCATGCAGTCTCCCACAAGGTGGATGCAGAAGGTTATGCCCGATGATGCAGTGCCCATGAAGGTGGATGTGGTGAACCTGCAGTGGTTGCAGTGCCCCTACAGTTTCCCTGAATGTATATGCAGTGCCTATGCAGTGCATGGAGTGTCCCAAAGCTGGATGCAGTATGTTGTGACAGAGGATGTAGAGTGCACGAACGTGGAGGCAGTGAGCCTGCAGTGATGGCAATACTCCTGCAGTGCCACTTGAGCGGGATGCAGTGTTGCTGCAGTAGTTGCAGAGCCAACTGCAGTGTCCCTGAACGTGGATGCAGTGCCCATGCAGTGGATGCAATGTCCCACAAGGTGCATGCAGTATGTTGTGACAGAGGATGCAGTGCCCATGAATGTGGATGCAGTGTCCCTGCAGTGATTGCAATTCCCCCATCATTGCCCTGGAATGTTCATGCAGTGCCAAAGCAGTGGATGCAGTGAAACTTCGGTGATTACGGAGCAGCTGCAGTGCCACTTCAGCTGGATACAGTGTTGCTGCAGTGGTGGCAGAGCCCCTGCAATGTCCCTGAATATGGATGTACTGCCCATGCAGTGTCTGCAGTGTGACACAAGGTGGATGCAGTATGTTGTGAAGTAGGATCCAGTGCCCATGATGGTGGATGCAGTGATCTGGCAGTGGTTGCAGTTCACCCTGCTGTGTCCCTGAATTTGTATTCTGTGAACATGCAGTGGATGAAGTGATCCTGCAGTGATTGCAGTGCACCTGCATATAAACATCACCTGTAAGCAGTGTTCCTGCAGTGATTGCAGTGCCACCTAGTGTGTCCCTGAATGTGAATGAAGTGCCCATGAAGTGGATGCAGTGCCCATGAAGGTGGATGCAGTGTCCCTGCAGTGCTTGCAGTGCCCCGGGCATTGTCCTGGAATGTGGATGCAGTGGTTATGCAGAGGATGCAGTGTCTCAAAAGCTGGATGCAGTATGTTATTTGGGAGGATTCAGTGCCCATGAAGGTGGATGCGTTGAAGCTGCAGGGGTTGCAGTGCCACCTTCTGTGTCGCTGAAGTGTAATGCAGTGCCCATGCAGAGAATGTAGTGCACGTAAAGGTTTATGCTGTATGTTGTGACGGAGGATGCAGTGCACATGAAGCTGGATGCAGTGTCCCTGCAGTGGTTGCAGTGGTTGCATTTCCCTCGGCATTGCCTTGGAATTTTGATGCAGTGCCAATGCAGTGGATGCAGTGAAACTTCAGTGATTGCTGTGAGGCTGCAGTGCCACTACAGCTGGATACAGTGTAGCTGCGGTGGTTGCAGAGCCCCCTGCAATGTCCCTGAATGTGGATGCACTGCCGATGCAGTGTCTGCAGTGTGACCCAACCTGGATGCAGTATGTTGTGAAGTAGGATCCAGTGCCCATGAAGGAGGATGCACTGACCCTGCAGTGATTGCAGTGCAACTGCCGTGCCACTTCATCTAGATGCAGTATCCCTGCAGTGGTTGCAGTGCTCCCTGCCTTGTCCCTGAATGTGGATGCAGTGCCCATGCAGTGGATGCAGTGTCCCACAAGGTGCATGCAGTATGTTGTGATGGAGGATGCAATGAGCATGAGGGTGGATACAGTTAGCTGGCAGTGGTTGCAGTGCACCCTGCTGTGTCCCTCAATGTGGATGCTCTGAACATGCCATGGATGCAGTGATCCTGCAGTGATTGCAGTGCGCCTGCATTTCCACATCAGCTGGAGGCAGTGTTGCTGCAGTGGTTTCACTGCCACCTTGTGTGTCCCTGAAGGTGAATGCAGTGCCCACGCAGTGGATACAGTGTACCTAAAGGTTTATGCAGTATGTTGTGATGGAGGATGCATGCCCATGAAGGTGGATGCAGTGTCCCTGCTTTGGTGCTGTGCCCCATGCCTTGTAATGTGGATGCAGTGGTCATGCAGTGGATGCAGTGTCTCACAAGGTGGAAGAAGAATGTTGTGTTGGAGGATGCAGTACCCATGATGGTGGATGCGGTGACCCTGCAGAGGTTGCAGTGCCCCCTACAATTTCCCTGAAAGTGAATGCAGTGGCCATGCAGTGCATGCAGTGTCCCACTATGTGGATGCAGTATGTGTTGACGGACCATGCGGTGCCCATGAATGTGGATACAGTGAGTCTGCAGTGATTGCAGTGCACCTGCAGTGCCACTTCATCTGGATGCAGTGTCCCTGCAGTGGTTGCAGTGCCCCCTACAGTTCCCTGAATGTGGATGCAGTGCCCATGCAGTAGTTGCAGTGTCCCACATGGTTTCTGTCGTATGTTGTGATGGAAAATGTAGTGCCCACGAAGGTGGATGCAGTGAACCAGTGCTGAATGCAGTGCAGCTGCAGTGCAACTTCAGCTCTATACAGTGTTCCTGCAGTGGTTGCAGTGCCCACTGCATTGTCTGGGAATGTGGATGCAGTGGCCAGGCAGTGGATCCACTGTCCCAAGGCAGATGCAGTATGTTATGATGGATGATGCAGTTCTCATGAAGGTGAATGCAGTCTCCCTGCAGTGCTTGCAGTTCCCCCTGCATTGCCTGGAATGCAGATGTAGTAGTCATGCAGTGGATGCAGTGTCCCACATGGTGGATGCAGTATGTTGTGATGGAGGATGCAGGGCCCATGAAGGTGGATACAGTGATGCTGCAGTGGTTGCAGTGCCCCCAACAGTTCCCTGAATGTGGATGCAGTGCCCATGCAGTGGATGCAGTGTCCCACAAGGTGGCTGTCGTATGTTGTGATTGAAGATACATTGCCCACATAGCTGGATGCAGTGAACCTGTGCTGAATGCAGTGCAGCAGCAGTCCGACTTCAGCTGTGTGCAGTGTCCCTTCTGTGGTTGCTGTGCCCACTGCATCATCCGAGAACGTGGATGCCGTGCCCAGGCATTGGATGCAGTGTCCCACAAGGTGCATGCAGTATGTTGTGATGGAGGATGCAGTGCCCATGAAGGTGGATGCAGTGATGTGGCTTTGGTTGCAGTGCACCCTGCTGTGTCCCTGAATGTGGATGCTGTGAACATGCAGTGGATGCAGTGATCCTGCAGTGATTGCAGTGCAACTGCATTTCCAAATCAGCTGGACGCAGTGTCCCTGCAGGGGTTGCAGTGCCGCCTTCTGTGTCCCTGAACGTGATGCAGTGCCCATGCAGTGAATGCAGTGTACATAAAGGTTTATACAGTATGTTGTGACGGATGATGCAGTGCCCATGAAGGTGGATGCAGTGTCCCTGCAGTGGTTGGCTTGGCCCCAGCATTGTCCTGGAATGTTGATGCAGTGCCAGGCAGTGGATGCAGTGAAACTTCAGTGATTGAGTGCGCCTGCAGTGCTACTTCATCTGGAGGCAGTGTAGCTGTAGTTGTTGCAGAGTGCCCTGCCATGTCCCTGAATGTGTATGCAGTGCCCATGCAGTGTCTGCAGTGTCACCCTAGGTGGATATAGTATGTTGTGAAGTAGGATTCAGTGCCCATCAAGGACAATGCACTGATCCTGCAGTCATTGCAGTGCACCCGCAGTGCCACTTCATCTGGATGCAGTGTCCCTGCAATGGTTGCAGTGAAACCTGCATTGTCCCTGAATGTGGATGCAGTGCCCATGCAGTGGATGCATAGTACCAAAAGTTGGTTGCCCTATGTTGTGACAGAGGTTTCAGTGCCCACGATTTGGATGCAGTGAGCTGGCTGTGATTGCAGTACGCCTTAGTGCCACATCAGCTGGATGCAGTGTCCCTGCAGTGGTTGCAATGCCCCCTGCATTGTACTGGAATGTGGATGCAGTGCTCATGCAGTGGATCCAGTGTCCCACAATTTGGAGGCATTGTGGTGTGCTGTAGTACGCAGTGCCAATGAAGGTTAATGCAGTGATCCTGCAGTGATGGCTGTGCACCTGCAGTGCCACTTCAACTGAATGCGGTGTTGCTGCAGTGGTTGTAGTGCCCCCTACAGTTTTCATGAATGTGGATGCAGTGCCCATGCAGTGCATGCAGTGTCCCACAATGTGGATGCAGTATGTTTTGCAGTGGGATGAAGTGCCTTTGAAGGAGGATATAGTGATCCTGCAGTGATTACAGTGCACCTACAGTGCCACTTCATGTGGATGCAGTCTCCCTTCTGTGGTTGCAGTGTCCCCTGCATTTTCCCTGAATGTGGATGAAGTGCCCATGCAGTGGATGCAGTGAGCCACAAGATGGTTGCAGTATGTGGTGACAGAGGATTCAGTGCAAATAAGGGTGGATGCAGTGATGCGGTGTCCCTGAATGTGGATGCAGTGCTCATGAATGTGGATGAATTGATTCTTCAGTGATTGCAGTGCAACTGCAGTGCCACTTCATCTGGATTCAGTATCCCTGCAGTGGTTGCAGTGCCGCTGCATTGGCCCTGAACTCTGATGCAGTGCCCATGCAGAGGATACAGAATCTCAAAAGCTGGGTGCAGAATGTTGTGACGGAGGATGCAGTGCCCACTGATCCTGCAGTGATTGCAGTGCACCTGCAGTGCCTCTTCAGCTGGATGCAGTGTCCCTACAGTGGTTGCAATGCTTCCAGCACTGTGCTTGATTGTGGATGCAGTGTCCATGCAAAGGCTGCACTGTCACTGAATGTAGATGCAGTGTGTTGTGATGGAGGATGCAGTGCCCATGAAAGTGCATGTAGTGATCGTGCTGTGGTTGCAGTGCCCCCTGCAGTGTCCCTGAATTAGAATGCCGTGCCCTTGCAGTGGATGCAGTGTCCCACATCGTGGAGGCAGTCTGTTGTGTTGTAGTAATCAGTGCCCATGAAGGGGGATGCAGTGATCATGCAGTGATGTCAGTGCGCATGCAGTGTCACTTCACCTGGTTACAGTGTTGCTTCAGTGGTTGCACTATCCCCAGCATTGTCCGGGAATGTGGGTGCAATGCCCAGGCAGTGGATGCAGTGTCCACAATGTGGATGCAGTATGTTGTGAGAGAGGATGCAGTGTCCATGAAGGTGGAAGCAGTGATCCTTCAGTGGTTGCAGTGCACACTGCAGTGTCACTGAATGTGGATGCAGTGAACATGCAGTGGATACAGTGAACATTCAGTGATTGCAATGAACCTGCAGTGACACTTCAGCTGCATGCAGTGTCCCTGCAGTAGTTGCAATGCCCTCTGCGTTGTCCTGGAATATGGATGCAATGCTCATGCAGTGGATGCAGTGTCCCACAATGTGGAGACATTGTGGTGTTTTGCAGTATGCAGTGCCGATGAAGGTGAATGCAGTGATCCTGCAGTGATGGCAGTGCACCTGCAGTGCCACTTCAGCTGGATGCAGTGTTGCTGCAGTGGTTGCAGTGCCCCCTGCATTGTCCGGGAATGTGGATGCAGTAGTCATGCAGTGGATGCAGTGTCCCACAGGGTGGATGTAGTATGTTGTGATGGAGGATGCAGGGCCCATGAAGGTGGATGCAGTGGTGCTGCAGTGGTTGCAGTGCCCCATACAGTTCCCTGAATGTGGATGCAGTCCCCATGCAGTAGTTGCAGTGTCCCAAAAGGCAGATGTAGTATGTTGTGATGGAAGATGCAATGCCCACGAAGGTGGATGCGGTGAGCCTGTGCTGAATGCAGTGCACCTGCAGTGCGACTTCAGCTGTACGCAGTGTCCCTGCAGTGGTGGCAGTGCGCACTGCATTGTCCGAGAATGTGGATGCAGAGCCCAGGCATTGGATGCAGTGTCCAATAAGGTGCATGCAGTATGTTGAGACGGAGGATGCAGTGCCAATGAAGGTGGATGCAGTGATCCAGCAGTGGTTGCAGTGCACCCTGCTGTGTCCCTGAATGTGGATGCTGTGAACATGCAGTTGGGGCAGTGATCGTGCAGTGATTGCAGTGCACCTGCATTTGCACATCAGCTGGAAGCAGTGTCCCTGCAGGGGTTGCAGTGCCACCTTCTGTGTCCCTGAAGGTGAATGTGGTGCCCATGCAGTGGATGCAGTGTACCTAAAGGCTTATGCAGTATGTTGTGACGGAGGATGCAGTGTCCTTGCAGTGGTTGCAGTGCCCCCGGCATTGTCCTGGCATGTTCATGCAGTGGTCAAGCAGTGGATGCTGTGTCTCACAAGGCGGGTGCAGTATGTTTTGTCGGAGGATGCAGTGTCCACCTATGTGGATGCAGTGAGTCTGCAGTGATTGCACAGCGCCTGCAGTGCCACGTAAGCTGGATGCAGTGTTGCTGCAGTGGTTGCAGAGACAACTGCAGACTTCCTGAACGTGGATGTGGTGCCCATGCAGTGGATGAAGTGTCCCACAATGTGCATGCAGTATGTTGTGACGGAGGATGCAGGGCCCATGAAGGTGGATGCTGAGATCTGGCAGTGGTTGCAGTGCCCCCTACAGTTCCCTGAATGTGGATGCAGTCCCCATGCAGTAGTTGCAGTGTCCCACAAAGTGGATGTCCTATGTTGTGATGGAGGATGCAGTGCCCACGAAGGTGGATGCAGTGAGCCTGTGCTGAATGCAGAGTGCCTGCAGTGTGACTTCAGCTGTATGCAGTGTCCCTGCAGTGGTTGCAGTGCCTCCTGCATTGTCCTGGAATGTAGATGCAGTGCTCATGCAGTGGATGCAGTGTCCCACAATGTGGAGGCATTGTGACGTGTTGTAGTATGCAGTGCCGATGAAGGTTAATGCAGTGATCCTGCAGTGATGGCAGTGAGCCTGCAGTGCCACTTCAGCTGGATACAATGTAGCTTCAGTGTTGCAGAGCCCCCTGACATGTCCCTGAATGTAGATGCAGTGCCCATGCAGTGGCTGCAGTGTCACACAAGGTGGATGCAGTATGCTGTGATGGAGGATGCAGTACCCATGAAGGAGGATGCACTGATCCTGCAGTGATTGCAGTGTAGCTACGTTGCCAAATCAGCTGGATGCATGGAATTCCAATGGTTTATGTGCCCCCTTTTGTGTCCCTGAAGGTAGATGCAGTGCCCATGCAGTGGATGCAGTGTCCCAAAGGTGTATGCAGTATGTTGTGATGGAAGATGCAGTGCCCATGACAGTGGATGCAGTGATCCTGCAGGGTTTGCAGTGTACTGCAGTGCCACTTCAGCAGGATGCAGCATGCTTGCCTTGGTTGCAGTGCCACATTGTGTGTCCCTGAATTTGCTTGAAGTGCCCATGCATTGGCTGCAGTGTCACTCTAGGTGAATGTAGTATGTTGTGACACAGAATGCAGTGTCATGAAGGAGTATGCAGTGAGCCTTCAGTGATTACAGTGCACCTGCAGTGCCCCTTCAGCAGGACGCAGTGTACCTGCACTGTTAGCAGTGCCCCCGCATTGTCACTGAATGTTGTTTCAGTGCCCATGCAGTGGATGCAGTGTCCCACAAGGTGGATGCAGTATGTTGTGACAGAGACTGCAGTGCCCATGAAGGTGGATGCGTGATCCTGCAGTGGTTGCAGTGCCCCCAGAAGTGTCCCTGAATGTGGATGCAGTGCGCATGCAGTGACTGCAGTGTGGACCCAGGTGGATGCAGTATGTTGCGAAGTACGATGCAGTGCACATGAAGGTGGATGCAGTGATCCTGCAGTGATGGCAGTGTGCCTGCAGTGTCTCTTCAGCTGGATGCAGTGTCCTGCAGTGCCCACTGCAGTGTTCCAGAATGTGGATGTGGTGCCTGTGCAGTCAATGTAGTGTCCCAGAAGGTGGATGCAGTATGTTGTGATGGACGATGCAGTGCCCATGAAGGTGGATGAAGTGATGCTGCAGTTGGTGAAGTGCCCTGTGCAATTTGCCTGAATATGGATGCAGTGCCAATGCAATGGATGCGGTGTCAAACAAGGTGGATGCAGAATGTTGTGATGAAAGATGCAGTGCTCCTGATTGTGGATGCAGTGATCCTGCAGGTTTTGCAGTGTGCCAGCAGTGCCACTTCAGCTGGATGCAGTTTCCATGCAGTGGTTGCAGTGCCTGCTGCACTGTCCATGAATGTAGATGCAGTGCCAATGCAGTGGCTGCAGTGTCACAGAAGGTGGATGCAGTATGTTGTGATGGAAGATGCAGTGGTCACGAAGGTGGATGCAGTGAGCCTGCAGTGGTTGCAGTGCACCCTGCATTGTCCGGGAATGTGGATGCAGTGCCCATGCATTGGATGCAGTGTCCTACAAGGTGGATGCATTACGTTGTGACAGATGATGCAGTGCTCACGAAGCTGCATGCAGTGAGACGGGAGTGATTGCAGTGCCACTTCAGCTGCATCCAAAGTCCCTGAAGTGGTTGCAGTGCCCCCCGCATTGTCCCTGAATGTGGATGCAGTGCTGATGCACTGGATGTAGTATCCCATAAGGTGGAAGCATTAAGTTTCAAAGGAGAATGCAGTGCCCATGAAGGTGGATGCAGTGAGCCTGCAGTGGTTGCAGTGCCCCCTGCATTGTCCGGGAATGTGGATTCAGTGCTCATGCATTGTCTGCAGTGTGATCCAATGTGGATGCAGTATGTTGTGAAGTAGGATGCAGTGCACATGAAGTTGGATGCAGTGTTCCTGCAGTGGTTGCAGTGCCCTGTGAAGTTTCCATGAATGTGGATGCAGTGCCCATGCAGTGGATGCAGAGTCAAACAGGGTGGATGCAGTATGTGGTGATGGAAGATGCAGTGCTCATGATTGTGGATGCAGTGATCCTGCAGGTTTTGCAGTGCACCAGCAGTGCCACTTCAGCTGGATGCAGTTTCCATGCAGTGGTTGCTGTGCCCCTGCCATGTCCCTGAATTTGTTTGAAGTGCCCATGCAGTGGCTGCAGTGTCACAGAAGGTGGATGCAGTATGTTGTGACGGATGATGCAGTGCTCAAGAAGGCGGATGCAGTGAGCCCGCAGTGGTTGAAGTGCCCCCAGCATTGTCCGGGAATGTGGATGCAGTGCCCAGGCCGTGGATGAAGTGTCCCACAAGTTGGATGCAGTATGTTGTTACAGAAGATGCAGTGCCGATGAAGGTGGATGCAGTGATCCTGCAGTGGTTGCCATTCCCCCTGCAGGGATCCCTGAATGTGGATGCAGTGAACGTGCAGTGGATGCAGTCTCCCACATGGTGGAATAAGTATGCTGTGATGGAGGATGCAGTGCCCATGTATGTGGATACAGTAAACCTGAATTGATTGCAGTGCACCTGCAGTGCCACATCAGCTGGATGCAGTGTTTTTGCAGTGGTTGCAGACCCCCTGCAGTGTCCCTGAATGTAGATGCAGTGTGCATGCAGCAACTGCAGTGTGGCCCCAGGTGGATGCAGTATGTTGTAAAGTAGGATGCAGTGCACATGAAGGTGGATGCAGTGATCCTGCAGTGATGGCAGTGCACCTGCAGATACACTTCAGCTGGATGCAGTGTGGCTGCAATGGTTGCAGTGCCCTGTGAAGTTTCCATGAATGTGGATGCAGTGCCCATGCAGTGGATGCAGTGTCCCACAAGGTGCATTCAGTATGTTGTGACAGAGGATACAGTGCCCATGAGGGTGGATACAGTGATCCGGCAGTGGTTGCAGTGCACCCTGCTTGTCCCGGAATGTGGATGCTGTGAACATGCCGTGGATGCAGTGATCCTGCAGTGACTGCAGTGTGCCTGCATTTCCACATCAGTTGGAAGCAGTGTTGCTGCAGTGGTTGCAGTGCCACCTTCTGTGTCCTTGAAGTTGTATGCACTGCCCATGAAGTGAATGCACTGTACATAAAGAGTTATGCAGTATGTTGTGACAGAGGACGCAGTGCCCATGCAGTGGATGCAGTGTCCCACAATGTGCATCCAGTATGTTGTGACAGATGATGCAGTGGCCAGGACGGTGGATGCAGTGATCCTGCAGTGGTTGCAGTGCCCCATGCAGTATACCTGAATGTGGATGTGTTGCTCATGCAGTGGATGCAGTGTCCCACTAGGTGGATGCCTTATGTTGTGATGGAGTAGTGAGTGCTCATGAAGTAGGATGCAGTGATCCAGCAGTGGTTGCAGTGCATCCTGCTGTGTCCCTGAATGTGGATGCTGTGAACATGCAGTGGATGCAGTGATCCTGCAGTCATTGCATTGCACCTGCAGTGCCACTTCAGCTGGCTGCAGTGTCACTGGAGTGGTTGCAGTGCCCCCAACATTGTCCTGGAATGTGGATGCAGTGGTCATGCAGTGGATGCAGTGTCTCACAAGGCCAATGCAGTATATTTTGTCAGAGGATGCAGTGTCCATGAAGGTAAATTCTGTGAACCTTCAGTCGTTGCAGAGCTCCCTACAGCTTCCCTGAATCTGCAGGCAGTGCCCATGCATTGGATGCAAGTCCCACAAGGTGAATGCAGTATGTTGTAATGGAGGATGTAGTGCCCATGAGGGTGGATACAGTGATCCGGCAGTGATTGCAGTGCACCCTGCTGTGTCCCTGAATGTCAATGCTGTGAACATGCAGTGGATGCAGTGATCCTGCAGTGATTGCAGTGCACCTGCATTTCCACATCAGCTGGAAGCAGTGTTGCTGCAGTGACTGCAGTGCCGCCTTCTGTGTCCCTGAAGGTGAATGCAGTGCCCATGCAGTGGAGGCAGTGTACCTAAAGGTTTAGGCAGTATGTTGTGTCAGAGGATGCAGTGCCCATAGAAGTGGATGCAGTGATCCTGCAGTGTTTGCAGTGCCCCTGCCGATTACCTGAATGTGGATGCAGTGCTCATGCAGTGGATGCAGTGTCACACAAGGTGGATGCCTTATGTTGTGCTGGTGGATTCAGTGATCATGAAGTATGATGCAGAGATCCTGCAGTCATTGTAGTGCACCTGCAGTGCCACTTCAGCTGGCTGCAGTGTCCCTGCATTGGTTTCAGTGCCCCGTTCTGTGTCGCTAAATGTGGATGCAGTGCCCATGCTGTGTATGCAGAGTACCAAAATTTGGTTGCCGTATGTTGTGACATAGGGTGCAGTGCCCAAGAGTTGGATGCAGTGAGCCAGCAGTGAATGCAGTACGCCTTCAGTGCCACTTCAGCTGGATGCAGTTTCCCTGCAGTGGTTGCATTGCCCCCTGCATTGTCCTGGAATGTGGATGCAGTGGGCATGCCATGGATGAAGTGTCTCACAAGGTAGCTGCAGTATGTTTTGTCAGAGTATGCAGTGCCCATGAAGGTGGATGCGGTGAACCAACAGTGCTTGCAGTGCTCCCTAAAGTTTCCCTGAATGTGGATGCAGTGCCCATGCAGTGGATGCAGTGTCCCACAAGGTGCATGCAGTATGTTGTGATGGAGGATTGAGGGCTCATGAAGGAGGATGCAGTGATCCGGCAGTGGTTTCAGTGCCCCTGCAGTTTCCCTGAATGTGGATGCAGTGCTCCTGCAGTGGATGCAGTGTCCCAAAAGGTGGATGCCTTATGTTGTGATGGAGGATTGAGGGCTCATGAAGGAGGATGCAGTGATCCGGCAGTGGTTGCAGTGCAATCTGCTGTGTCCCTGAATGTGGATGCTGTCAACATGCAGTGGATGCAGTGACCCTGCAGTGCTTGCAGTGCTCCTGCATTTCCAAATCAGAAGGAACAGTGTGGCTGCAGTGGTTGCAGTGCCGCCTTCTGTGTCCCTGAAGGTGAATGCAGTGCCCATGCAGTGCATGCAGTGTACCTAAAGGTTTATGCAGTATGTTGTGACGGAGGAAGCAGTGCCCATGAAGGTGGGTGCAGTGTCCTGTCTGTGGCTGCAGTGCCCCCTGCATTGTCCGGCAATGTGGATGCAATGCCCAGGCAGTGGATGCAGTGTCCCACAAGGTGGATGCAGTCCGATATGACTGATGTTGCAGTTCTCATGAAGGTGGATGCAGTGCCCCTTCATTGCATGCAGTGCCACCCGCATTGTCCAGGAATGTGGATGCAGTAGTCATGCAGTGGATGCAGTGTCCCACAAGGTGGATGCAGTGTGTTGTGATATAGGATGCAGGGCCCATGGAGGTGGATGCAGTGATGCTGCAGTGGTTGCAGTGCCCCCTACAGCTCCCTGAATGTGGATACAGTGCCCATGCAGTAGTTGCAGTGTCCCACAAGGTGGGTGTTGTATGTTGTGCTGGAAGATGCAGTGCCCATGAAGGTGGATGCAGTGAGCCTGCAGTGTTTGCAGAGCACCTGCTGTGCCCCTTCAGCTGTATGCAGTGTCCCTCCAGTGTTTGCAATGCCCCCCCACATTGTCCGGGAATGTGGATGCAGTAGTCATGCAGTGGATTCAGTGTCCCACAATGTGGTTGCAGCTTGTTGTGACGGAGGATGCAAGGCGAATGAATGTGGATGCAGTGATGCTGCAGTGGTTGTAGTGCCCCCTACAATTGCCTGAATGTGGATGCAGTTCCCATGCAGTAGTTGTAGTGTCCCACAAGGTGGATGCAGTATGTTGTGACATAGGATGAAGTGCCCATGTAGGTGGATGCAGCAGTGCTGAAGTCATTTGCCAGCTAGGCCTGAACCAAGTAGCTGTCACACTTGAACCACAGGTCAGACTCACTTGAAGCATGTGTCAGCCACACTGGCCCAACTTGCCTGCCATGCAGGAACCACGTGCCAAAGATGCCACACACACATGCGAGCAGGCTTTAGCAGCACCTAGGCTGTGCATGAGCCACACCTGAGAGATGTGTGAGACATGCGTGACAAACGCCATGACTGAGTATGCAGGAGCCACTTTTCAGCAACCTGTGAGTCACGTGGGAGCCACACCTGTACGGGATGTCACACACACGTGACCACATGTCTGCCACACATGGATCCTGTGCGATGCATGCCTGAGTCACATGTCAGCCATGACTGAGACATGTGTGAACCACAGAAGGGTCATGTTTCACACATGCATTTGTCATATGTCAGCGAGGCCTGAACCCCCATCCACCCACTCGTGAACCCTGCACCAGCCACCCCTGAACCACATGAAGGCCATGCATGAGCCATGTGTGAACCACACACAGGTGACATATACTGCACGCCTGTGTCACGTGGCTGCCTCACCTGAGTCATGTGTCAGCCATGCCTGCATGACATGTGAGCCACGCCTGAAGTCACGTCTCATCTGTGCCGAATGTCTTGTGACAGCCCGTCCTGAACCAAGTGCCAGTCACAGTTGAACCACAGGTCAGCCTCACACGGAGCACATGTCAGCCAAACTGGCACAACCTGCCTGTCATGCCTGAACCACATGACAACCATGCTACAAACACATGTGAGTCACGCTTGAGCAGTACCACAGGTGTGCATGTGCCACACATGAGCCATTTGTGAGCCATGCGTGGCAAAAGCCTGAATCATGTGTCAGATAAATGGGGGCCAGTGCTATGGCATGACTGCATCACGTGTGAACCATGGCTGAGGTATGCCTGAAACACGTGTGAAAGAGTCCTCTACCATTTGTGACCCAGACAAGTTGTGCGAGTGCCATGCCAGAATTACACCCGAACCATGTGTGAGCCATGCATGAACCACATGTGAGACACCCTTGAAGCACATCTGAACCATGTGTGAAACACACAAGATCAATGCTTAAACCACACATGAACCGCATGGGAGCCACACATGAAACACAGCTGAGCCATGCTTGAGCCACGTGCCAGCCAAGACTAAGGATGCGGGAGCCACGTTTCAGCTACCTCTGAGTCACGTAGGAGCCACACCAAGTGCCAGTCACACTTGAACCACAGGTTAGCCTCACTTGAAGCACGTGTCAGCCACAGTGGCACAACTTGCCTGCCATGCCTGCACCACATGCCACCCATGCCACAAACACATGTGAACCATGCCTGAGCATCACCAAAGCCGTGCATGAGCCACTCCTGGGCCATGTGTGAGCCCAGCATGACAAAAGCCTGAATCATGTGTCAGATACCTGGGAGCCAGTGCTGTGGCATGCCTGCATCACGTGTGAGCCATGGCTGAGGTATGCCTGAACCACGAGTGAAAGTGACCTCTACCATTTGTGAACCAGACGAGTCGTGCGTGAGCCACTCCTGAGTAACACCCGAACAATGTGTGAGCCATGCATGAACCACATGTGAGACACCCTTGAAGCACATCTAAACCACCTGTGAAACACACATGTTCGATGCTTGAATCACACATGACCCGCAATGGAGACATACATGAAACACAGCTGAGCCATGCGTGAGCCAAGTGCCAGCCATGTGTGAGTATGAGGGAGCCACGTTTCAGCAACCTGTGAGTCATGTGGGAGCCACACCTCTATGGCACGTCACACACACATGACAACATGTCTGTCACACATGGACCCTGTGCGATGCATGCCTGAGTCACGTGTCAGCCATGACTGAGACATGTGTCAGCCACACCAGGGTCCTGTGTCACACATTCCCGTGTCACATGTCAGCCACGCCTGAACCACCTGCCACCCATGTGTGAACCCTGGACCAGCCACCCCTTAACCACACGAAGCCCATGCATGAGCCATGTGTGAAGCACACCCAGGTGAAATGTGACACATGCCTGTGTCACGTGGCCACCTCACCTGAGTCATGTGTCAGCCACGCCTGCATGACATGTGACCGACACCTGAGTCATGTCTCAGCTGTGCCAATGTCACGTGCCAGCCCTTCCTGAACCAAGTGCCAGTCAGACTTGAACAACAGGTCAGCCTCACTCGAAGCACGTGTCAGCCACACTGGCACAACTTGCCTGCCATGCCTGAACCACGTGACAACCATGCCACAAACACATGTGAGTCATGCTGGAGCAGTACCACAGCTGTGCATGTGTCACACATGAGCCATGTGTGAGCCATGCGGGGCAAAAGCCTGAATCATGTGTCAGATACGTGGGAGCCAGTGCTGTGGCACGCCTGCATCACGTGTGAGCCATGGCTGAGGTATGCCAGAGCCACGTGTGAAAGTGTCCCCTACCATTTGTCACCTACATGAGTTGTGTGAGAGCCATGCCAGAATTACACCCGAACCATGTGTGAGCCATGCACGAACCTCATGTGAGACACCCTTGAAGCACATCTGAATCACCTGTGAAACACACATGATCGACACTTGAACCGCACATGAACCGCAGGGGAGCCACACAAGAAACAAAGCTGAGCCATGGGTGAGACACGTGCCAGGCATTAATGAGTATGCGTGAGCCACGTTTCAGCAACCTGTGAGTCACGTGGGAGCCACATCTGTATGGTGTGTCACACACACGTGACAACATGTCTGCTACACATGGATCCTGTGCGATGCATGCCTGAGTCACGTGTCAGCAATGACTGAGACGTGTGTCAGCCACACCAGGGTCCTGTTTCACACATGCCTGTGTCACATTGTAGCCACGCCTGAACCACCTGCCACTCATGCGTGAACCCTGCACCAGCAACCCCTGAACCACACGAAGACCATGCATGAGCAATGTGTGAACCACACCCAGGTGACATGTCATGCACTCCTGTGTCACGTGGCCACGTCACCTGAGTCATGTGTCAGCCCTGCCTGCATAGTGTGTGAGTCACATATCAGCAGTCCCATTGTCATGTGCCAGCCCGGCCTGAACCAACTGCCAGTCACACTTGAACAACAGGTCAGGCTCACTCGAAGCACGTGTCAGCCACACTGGCACAACTTGCCTGCCATGCCTGAACCACGTGACAACCATGCCACAAACACATGTGAGTCATGCTGGAGCAGTACCACAGCTGTGCATGTGTCACACATGAGCCATGTGTGAGCCATGCGGGGCAAAAGCCTGAATCATGTGTCAGATACGTGGGAGCCAGTGCTGTGGCACGCCTAAATCACATGTGAGCCATGGCTGTGCTATGCCTTAACCACTGGTGAAAGTGTCCTCTACAATAAGTGACCCACAAGAGTCGTGTGTCAGCCATGCCTGAATTACAGCCGAACCATGTGTGACCATGCATGAACCTCATGTGAGACACCCTTGAAGCACATCTGAACCACCTGTGAAACACACATGATCGATGCTTGAATCACACATTACCTGCAAAGGAGCCACCCATGAAACACAGCTGAGCCATGTGTGAGAAACGGGCCCGCCACGAGTGAGTATGTGGGAGCCACGTTTCAGCAACCTGTGAGTCACGTGGGAGCCACACCTGTAAAGCGTGTCACACACGTGTAACCACATTTTGGCCTCTTATGGGTCCTGTGCGATGCATGCCTGACTCACGTGTGAGCCATGCCTGAGACATGTGTGAGCCACACTGGAGTCATGTTTCACACATGCCTGAGTCACATGTCAGCCATGCCTGAATCACCTGCCACCCAGGCGTGCACCATGCACCAGCCACCCCTGAACCACACGAACTCCATGCATGAAGCATGTGTGAATCACACCAGAGTGACATGTCAGGCACACCTCTGTCACGTGGCCGCCTCAAATATGTCATGTGTCAGCCACGGCTGCATAACATGTGATCCACGCCAGAGTCAGCTCTCAGCCATCCCAATGTCACATGCCAGCCTGTCCTGAACCAAGTGCCAGTCACACTTGAATGACAGGTCAGCCTCACTTGAAGCACGTGTCAACCACACTGGCACAATGTGCCTCCCTTGCCAGAACCATGTGACCACAATGCCACAAAAACATGTGAGCCACGCTTGAGCCACACCACAGCCGTGCATGAGCCACACCTGAGCCATGTGTGAGCTATGCATGGCAAAAGCCTGAATGATGTGTCACATACGTGGGAGCCAGTGCTGTGGCACGCCTGTATCACGTGGGAGCCATGGCTGAGCTATGCCTGAACCACGTGTGAAAGTGTCCTCTACCATTTGTGACCCAGATGACTCGTGCATGAGACACGCCTGAATTACACCCGAACCATGTGTGAGCCATGCATGAACCACATGTGAGACACCCTTGAAGCACATCTGAACCACCTGTGAAACACACATGATCGATGCTTGAACCACACGTGAACTGCAGGGGAGACACACATGAAACACAGCTGAGCCACACGTGAGCCACATGCCAGCCATGACTGAGTATGCGGGAGCAGCATTTCAGCAAACTTTGAGTCACGTGGAAGGCACACCAAGTACCAGTCACACTTGAACCACAGGTCAGCCTCACTTGAAGCACATGTCAGCCACACTGGCACAACTTGCCTGCCATGCCTGAACCAAGTACCTACCATGCCACAACACATGTGAACAATGCCTGAGCAACACCAAAGCCGTGCATGAGCCACTCCTGAGCCATGTGTGAGCCAAGCATGACAAAAGCCTGAATCATGTGTCAGAAACGTGGGAGCCAGTGCTGTGGCACGCCTGCATCATATGTGAGCCATGGCTGAGCTATGCCTGAACCACGTGTGAAAGTGTCCTCTACCATTTGTGACCCAGATGACTCGTGCATGAGACACGCCTGAATTACACCCGAACCATGTGTGAGCCATGCATGAACCACATGTGAGACACCCTTGAAGCACATCTGAACCACCTGTGAAACACACATGATCGATGCTTGAACCGCACGTGAACTGCAGGGGAGACACACATGAAACACAGCTGAGCCATGCAGGAGCCACGTGCCAGGCATGACTGAGTATCTGGGAGCCACGTTTCAGCAACCTGTGAGTCACATGGGAGCCACACCTCTATGGCATGTCACACACTCGTGACCACATTTTTGCCACACATGAATCCTGTGCGATGCATGCCTGAGTCACGTGTCAGCCATGTCTGAGACATTTGTCAACCACACCGGATCCATGTTTCACATATGCCTGAGTCACATGTCAGCCACGCCTGAACCACCTGCCACCCATGTGTGAACCCTGCACCTCCCAACCCTGAACCTCACGAAGGCCATGCATGAAGCATGTGTGAACCACACACAGGTGACATGTCACACACACCTGTGTGACGTGGCCGCCTCACCTGAGTTATGTTTCAGCCATGCCTGCATGACGTGTGAGCCACGGCAGAGTCACGTCTCAGCCGTGCCGATGTCACGTGCCAGCCCATCCTGAACCATGTGCCATTCACATTTGAACCACAGGTCAGCCTCACTCGAAGCACGTGTCAGCCACACTGGCACAACTTGCCTGCCATGCCTGCATCACGTGACATCCATGCCACAAACACTTGTGAGTCACGCTTGAGCAGTACCACAGCTGTGCATGTGCCACACATGAGCAATGTGAGAGCTACACGTGACAAAAGCCTGAATCATGTGTCAGATACGTGGGAGCCAGTGCTGTGGCACCCCTGCATCACATGTGAGCCATGGCTGAGCTATGCCTTAAGCACTGCTGAAAGTGTCCTCTACGATATGTGACCCACAAGTGTCGTGTGTCCACCACGCCTGAATTACACCCGAACCATGAGTGAGACATGCATGAACCACATGTGAGACACCCTTGAAGCACATCTGAACCACCTGTGAAACACACATCATCGTTGCTTGAACAGCACATGAACCGCAGGGAGCCACACATGAAACACAGCTCATCCATGAGTGAGCCACGTGACAGCCATGACTGAGTATGCTGGAGCCACGTTTCAGGAACCTGTGAGTCATGTGGGAGCCACACCTGTACGGCATGTCACACATGCGTGACAACATGTCTGCCACACGTGGGTCCTGGCAATGCATGCCTGAGTCACATGTCAGCCATGACATTGACATGTGTGAGCCCCACCAGGGTCATATTTCACACATGCTTGTGTCACAAGTCAGCCACGCCTGAATCACCTGCCACCCATGCATGCACCCTGCACCATGCACCCCTGAAACACACGAAGGCCATGCAAGAGACATGTATGAACCACACCCAGGTGACATGTCATGCACACCTTGTCACGTGGCTGCCTCACCTGGGTCATGTGTCAGCCATGCCTGAACAACGTGTGAACCACGCCTTTGTCAAGGCTCAGCCAGGCCAAGTCACGTGCCAGCCAGGCCTGAACCAAGCCACATTTGAACCACACGTCAGCCTCACTTGAAGCACGTGTCAGCCACACTGGCACAACTTGCCTGCCATGCCTGACCCACGTGCCACCCATGCCACAAACACATGTGAGCCACGCCTGACCAACACCACAGACATGCATGAGCCACACCTGAACCATGTGTCAGCCATGCGTGACCAAAGCCTGTATCATGTCTCAGCCACATGGGAACCAGTTCTGTGGCACGCCTGCGTCACGTGTGAGCCACGGCTGAGCTATGCCTGAACCACATGTGAGATTGTCCTCAACCATATGTGACCCAGATGGGTCGTGTGAGATCCACGCCTGAATTACACCTGAACCATCTGTGAGCCATGCAGGAACCACATGGGAGACACCCTTGAACCACATCTGAAGAACATGTGAAACACACATTTTCCACGCAGGAACCACAGGGGAGCCACACATGAAACACAGCTGAGCCATGCGTGAGCCACGTGGTAGCCATGACTGAGTATGTGGAAGCCACGTTTCAGCAACCTGTAGTCTCGTGGGAGCCACCCATATACGGCATGTGACTCCTACATGATCACATTTCCGTCACACATGGATACTGGGCGATGAATGCCTGAGTCATGTGTCAGCCATGCCTGACACATGTGTCAGCCACACCGGAGTCCTGTTTCACACATGCCGGAGTCACATTTCAGCCACGCCTGAACCACCTGCCACCCATGAGTGCACCATGCACCAGCCACCCCTGAACCACACGAAGGCCATGCATGAAGCATGTGTGAACCACACCTGCATGACGTGTCAGGCATGCCTGTGTCACGTTTCCACCTCACCTGAGTCATGTGTCAGCCACGCCTGAACGACGTGTGAACCACGCCTGTGTCAAGGCTCAGCCACGCCAAGTCACGTGCCAGCCAGGCCTGAACCAAGTGCCAGTCACACTTGAACCACAGGTCAGCCTCACTTGAAGCACGTGTCAGCCACACTGGCACAACTTGCCTACCATGCCTGAACCACGGGCCACCCATGCCAAAAACACATGTGAGCCACGCCTGACCAACACCACAGACATGCATGAGCCACACCTGAACCATGTGTGAGCCATGCGTGACCAAAGCCTGAAGTGATGGATACATTAATTTGATTGATTTTTGTAATATTTCACAATATGTACACATATCAAAACATTAAATTGTATACTCTAAATATATAATCCTTTCCTTTGTCAATTTTACCTCAATAAACCTGGGAAAAATATTGAAGCACATATCAGTAGAGAGAGAAGGAGCTACTATTGTTCAAGTTGTCTACAATGACCTTGGGGAGAATGTCCAAGAGATAAAATAGGTCTATAGGGGAGAAAAGTGTTAGGAAGAAGTACATGAGAGTTTCTGTCCAAAAGTGGAAACCACAATTATAAGATATTTAATAAAGGACATGAAAAGAATTAGAGAAATCGACACATCACACAGGAGCTGCAGCCAGCAAATCTCAGAAAATCCCATGATTTGTAATGCTATCACAGATGTACGATTTGGCAAAATTTCTCTAGAGTAGGAAGGAAGATGATTTTGAAGATAGAGCTCCTCGAGAACTAAAAGTATTGATTTTAGAGCTTTTCATTCACTCACACCCTAACCTGATGATGGAGAAATATTTCCTGCCCCATATTTTTCTCACTTTTATGAAGTCATCCTCTGAAATAGTAATAAAGTCAGGTTACGACTCAAACTAAGGATTAAACATTCTGTTTCTCTACCTGCTTTTCTCAATCTATATTTAATATTTTTCCATACATACATTTTTTGTAACTTTTGCTATTTTATTATTGGCCACTCAACACAATCTCCATGCTCTCCCTTTAGGAAGGAAAAATAAAAATGTGTCTATCCAGCCAAGGGAAAAAAGAGCTAAAAATGTGTTCACACAGCCACCAAGCGGTTGGCCCTTTTTGTGCCTAAGACACTGGACCTGTGAGACTGGTGAGTTCACGGCAGTTTACCACTGAATAGATGTGCCACTGTAAGGACTCGATTGACCTACAGGATCAGTAAAGGGCAAACATGCCACTGAGTACATTATAATTGTGAAATAAATGTAATATATATTTATAAAAGGCTGTTTTCTTTATAAGAAGACTCATGAGCAACAAGAGGAAGGAACATTTCAAAGGGCATTAGTCAATACCTTAGCAAATCACTATTAAATCTCTATGCAATGGGCTAGCATGAGGGTTGATCCCATCATCATGGAAATTAAAAACAACAACAACAATTGAGGATTCATTTTGCCTATTATACTTCCAACTGTTCAGACCAAAAGAAAAGAAAAACAGTCTGAGATTAAAGGACACTTTCAAACCATAAAAAAGGAACACTTTGAATACAGCATTTTAAACTTATGAAATATGTCAAAGAACAGCTACACAGTGATAAATAAGGATAATTCCTATCTCCTTCTCTACCCTCAGCACACCCTGATGACCATGACCACCACCAATCTCCCGTTGTATAATGGATCTCCATCTTACACATATTGAATGGTACACCTATTGGTCATCAGAATGTAACTTAAAAAATACGGACATGGGGCTGGCCCCATGGCCAAGTGGTTAGGTTCACGCGCTCTGCTGCAGGAGGCCCAGTGTTTCATTGGTTCGAATCCTGGGCCTGGACATAGCACTGCTCATCGAACCACGCTGAGGCGGCGTCCCACATGCCACAACTAGAAGGACCCACAACGAAGAATATACAACTATGTACTGGGGGGCTTTGGGGAGAAAAAGGAAAAAAGTAAAATCTTTAATTAAAAAAAATACAGACATGTTTGGATAGGCTGTAGTCTTTAGTACTTGCCACCATTTGTCCTTTTAAAGATTATTACCAAGATCATATTCTCCTATGTGGGAGAAAAATAAGTATCTGAGTGAAAAAAAATACTTTGACTGAAAAATAGATGAAGTGAATAAGGGGAGAGTCAAACAGAAAAAGAGAGACATAAATTAGAAAATTATTCTCCTCAGTCACCAATGTTCCAAATAGAGAGGATCCAAGCTACTTTTGGGCTTCTCTCTCTTCTAACCTTTGTAACAGAAAATAATTAGAGTATTAAGAAAAAATATGAACAGGAGATTATAGTTTAGTGTAAAAATAGGCTCCTTGGCATGCAGTAAAGGGCTCAGAGGGACATAGTGATGATTATTCCCAGTTGATCATGGAAGGAGAAAATGAATATTGTCACCTACAGAAGAACCTTCATTGATGTTGGCCTTGGTGACTCTAGCTAGAACTCTGGTAATATTTTTTCTTTTGGCCCCTCAGGAAACCAAGATTGTCAGTTTCAGGCAGAACTCTTTACATTTACCAGAACATGAACCTTCAAATGGTATGTTAACTTGTTAGTGTGAGTGGTTATTGTAATTAACTTCTTCATGTTAGTCTCCTTTTGGTAAAATTGATCACAGAAAAAAATATACAAGCCAAAATAATCAGAGAAAAGAAGCATAGAAACTACAAAAAGATAGAGAATATTGTAAAAGACTGTGATAACTAAGAATATATTGTACTAATAATAACCAATGATTCCTTTATCCACAAAAATAATTTTGTGGGAACTTCCATTTCTGTTGCAACATGTAAACAGCTTGGAGGTCATCACTTCTTTCTCACAATAAGAAAAAACCTGAACAAACTGAAAGTCAAAGACTTCTTAGATCCATCAGAAAATTGAGGTCACAGAAGAAACTGCTGCCTTCAGGAGCAGTCAGGAGCTGGAGCCAGTACCTGTAGGAACACTCAAACTAGATTTAATGAATTGCTGGGAACTCACATAGACTAACTAAGAAATAAAAACTCTGGTGGGGCCCATCCTTAGGGAAGGCTACACACATTTATGATTTTAAACCCATGGGTCCCAACATATTTTAACCTTCAAGACAAGAGACAAATTCCCTTGTGTTTCCAGAAATGGGAGGGAAAATATGACCATTCAAAATATTCCCAGAGTTCTCTGTTATGTTTAACAATGGCCTTTCCTCAGTGGAAACTATTCACCAGAGCCTAGCCTACTTAGGCTTTACCACATTCTTACTAATCAGGGGAAGTGGAAATTCCCCACAGTAATCCCCTCTAGCCTTCTTGTTTTACCTAAAGGGTGGGGGAGGTTTAGCATCCCTTGTGAAGGCTACAGTCCAAAGACACAGACTGGTTAAAAGATTAAGCTATAATCATAGGATTGTAGAAGACATTCTTTCCCCCTCAGACCATACAACCACATAATAGGTCTGCAGGTTGATAATAGCAGATTACAGCATAAAGACCTACATGTCATAGGCTCTATTTAAGGAGAAATATTTAGGGAATCCAAAGACAATAGTATACACAAAACCAAGGACACTAGAGGAAATTACATCTCTGAAGCCACAGGTACAACAAAGAGTAAATATAGCCTAATTCATACCCAGAAAAAAGTAAACCTCACACTAAAGGCCTAATAATCTCATTAGCTTTACCCGATACATTATGACTGTATGTTATGGATTGAGTTGTATTCCCTAAAAAGTCACATTTTGAAGTTCTGACTCCCACTATTTCAGAATGTGATCTTATTTGGAAATAGTATTGTTGCATATGTAATAGGTTAAATAGCAATGATGTCATACTGGATTAAGGTGGGGCCTTAATCCAATATTACTGGTGTCATTATAAAAAGGATGAATTTGGACACCAATAAAAACAGAGAATATGTCATGTAAAGATGAAGATAGACATCAGGATTATGCTTCTACAAGCCAAAGAGTGCGAAAGATTTCTAGCAAACCACTAGAAATGAGGAGAGAGTTGTGGAACATATTTCTCCCTCACAGCTCTCAGAAGGATTTGATCCTACCTACACCTTTATCTAAGACTTCTAGCCTGCAGAGCTGTAAGACAATTAATTTTTGTTTTTTAAGCCACTCATGTTGTGGTATTTTGTTGCGAAAGACCTAGCAAACTAAAACACCAAATTTCAACAAAAAAATTGCAAATCATGCTAAAAAGGCAAAAACATAACCTGAAGAGCAAAAGCAGGTATCAAAACCAGATATACATATGGAAAAGTTTTGGAAATAGACTGGGAATTTAAAGTAACTGTGAATTTATGCTAAGGGCTCTAATGGAAAATGAGTGGGCAACATTCAAAAACAGACGCATAATGTAAGATGAGAGGTGAAAACTCTAGTAAAGAATCAAAAGAAAAATCTAAAAATCAACAATTGTAACAGAAATGAAGAATTCATATGATGTTCTTATCAGTAGACTGAATACAGCTGAGGAAGGAATCCTTGAGTTTAAAGATATGTCAATATAAATTTTCAAAATTAAACTGCAAAGAGAAAAAAGAAAGAAAAAGAAGGGAAAAGCCAAGTACTATGGGATGATTACAAAAGGCGTAAGATACATATAATGAGAATATCAGAAGGATAAGAATTAGAGAAAGAAACAGAAGAAATATTTGAAGTATTAATGCCTGAGAACTTTCCAATATTAATGATTGATAACAAGCCACATATATAGTTAGCCCAGAGAACATAAAGCAGCATAAATGCAAAAATATCTATCTTATCTATAACATCCTCAAATTTCAGAAAAATCAAAGACAGAGAAAATACTGGAAGAAGGCAAGAGGATTAAAAAAAAAAAAAACCCTTTCAAGTAAAGGAGCAAGGATAAGCATTACTTTGATTTCTCTTTAGAAACCATGCAAGTAAGAATAGAGTGGAGTTAAATATTTAAAGTATTGCAAGAAAAAAACCCACACCAAGTTAGAATTCTGTATCTAATTATCTTTCAAAGTGAAGGAGAAGTAAAGTATTTCTCAAAAGAACAAAAATTAGGGAATTTACTGACGGTAGACTTGTAATAAATGTTTAAAAACTGTTCTCCAGAGAGAAGGACAATGCCATAGTTCAGAGAATTAGATAAACACAAAGAAAGGAAGAACATTAGAGAGGAAACGCACTGTTAAAATATCTTATTTTGCCTATTCTCAATTTGTCTAACAGACACCAGCTTGTTCAGAATAATAATAGCAAAAATATATTGAGATCGCTATAGTTTATAGACAACTGAAACATGTGACAACAATATAATAAGAGACGAAAGGGAAGAGTTAGGAATATCATGTGAAGCAGTGAAATGCCACTTGACTGTTCACAGATTAAATGTGAATATATATGCTCCACTGTGGGGACATTATTAATAAAAGAGAAAAAGTTTTAAAAAGTATATTTGATAGACTGAGAGGAAAATGAACTGAAATAACATAAAATGCTCAGTTAAAACTAGAGAAGGCATAAAAAGAATGGAACACAAAACAAAAATCAAATAACAAGGTCAAATAATAGAAAATAGTTACTAATGTGGTAGCTATGAATCCTACCATAGCAATAATCATGATAAATGTCAACAGTCTAAATATACCAATTAAAAGGCTGACATGGTCAAAGATACACACACACGCACACACATAAACATTTTAACAATATGCTCACTATAAATACAAAGAGGAAAAAATTAAGGAGATGGAACAAGAAATAGCATGCTAACAATAATCAAAAGAAAGCTGGGGTAGCTACATTAATTCCAGACAGAGCTGACTTCAGAGGAAGAAAAATCAGCAGGGATAAAGAGAGTCATCACATAAAGATAAATTTTGTAAATTCTTCAAGGATAAGTACAATTATTAATATGTATATATCTAATGACACATCAAAATATGTGAGACAAAAAATGATAGAATAGCAAGGAGAAATAAAAGACACAATTTATACTAAAATAGAGACTATAATAAAAGACAAAGAGGGGCATTACATAACAAGAAGGATGTCAATCTGACAAAAGAATAAAACATTTGTAAATATTTGTGCTCTCAATGTAGGATCATCTAAGTGAAAAGAAAATATTCACAGATTTACAGAGAGAAGGAGACAACAAGACAATAACAGTAGAGTACTTTAACACCACACATTCATCAATGGATAGATCATCCAGAGAAAAAAAAATAAGGGAACATTGGCCCTAAGTGGCATGTTAGATCAGATAGAGTTAACAGATATGTTGGAACATTCCATCCAAAATCAACAGAATACACATTTTTCTCAAGCACAAATTGAACATTCTCCAGGATGGATTATATTTTAGGCCAGCAAAGAACTCAACAAATTTATGAAGACTGAAATCATATCAAGAACCTTTTCAAATCACAATGGTATGAAACTAGAAATCAATTACCAGAAAAAACTGAAAAATTCACAAATATGTGAAGATTAAATAACACGCTATTGAACGGTTGTTCAGTGAGTCAAAGAAGAAATCAAAGAATACCTTGAGACAAATATAAGTGGAAATACAACATACCCAAACTTATGGGATGTGGCAAAAGCAGTTCAAGGAGGGATGCATCAAGGAACAAAAAAGTATCTCAAACAACTTAACTGTACACTTCATGAAACTAAAAAAGAAGATCAGGAGAATCCAAAGTAAGTAGAAGGATGGAAATAACAAAGATCAAAGTGGAAATAAATGAAATAGAGATTTAAAAGATGATAGAAAAGATAAATGTGATTAAGAGCTTTTTTTAATAAAAACATAAACAAAACTGATAAACCTTTAGCTAGATTCACCAAGAAAATAAGAGAAAGGACTCAAATCAATGAAAGAGAAGACATTACAATTGATGCCACAGATGCACAGGATTATCAGAAACAACTAGGGACAAATCAGACAACCTAGAAAAAAATGGAGAAATTCCTAGAAACATACAACCTGCCTAGACTGAATCAAGAAGAAATAGAAAATCCTAACAAACCAATTACTATAAGGTGATTAAATCCATAATCAAACACCTCCTAACAAACAAACTCCAGGCTCAGACAGCTTCACTGATAAATTCTACCAAATATTCAAAGAAGAATTAATACCAATCCTTCTCAAACTCTTTTAAAACACAAAAGAACAGGGAACATGATCAAACTCACTTTAGGAGACAAGAATTACCCTGATACCAAAACCAGACAAGGAAGCCACAAGAAGAAAAAATTACAAGCCAATATCCCTGATGAATATAGGTGCAAAAATGTCAATGATGTATTAGCTAACAATATTTCACAATATGTTAGAAGGATCATGCACCAAGATCAAGTGCGATTTATTCTAGGGATACAAGGATGGTTCAACATCCAAAAATCAATCATATGAGAAACCATATTAATAAAATGAGTGATAAAAATCATATGATCATCTCAATAGATTCATAGAAAGTATTTGACAAAATTACACATTCATTTATGTTAAACACTCTCAACAAAGTGGGTATAGAGGAAGGTACTTCAGCATAATAGAGACCATATATGACAAACCTAGAGTTAACATCATCTTCAATGCTGAAAAGCCAGCAAATTTTGTGGTTGTTATAGCATTCATTTATAACACAAATACAAACAGATTCAAGAAAATAAAATGACAAAATGGTCAACGAAGAACTTCACTGTCCTGGGTCTGTAAGGGACTCTGTTGATCAGAGCCTCAGTCTCACTGGACTGACTCAAAGCGTGAACAGGACATGTCCCCTTTCTTTAGTGCAGTCGCTGAGACATTGAGGTTGTTCTTCGTCCATTACTTACAATTACAACAGTGCCTCCCCATAGTTGTCACCTGTCTCCCGTGTTTTATTGTGTTTTCATTACCATATCAGCATCTGACAGGATGATATCTTGTTTTCCATATTTATTGCTTATTTGTTTTCTCATACTAAGAAGGCAAAACATTTTTATTTTATTTTTAGCCATCCTGTAGTATAGCCCTATGTCTTACCTATAGTATAAACGCATTAATATGAGTAAATAAATGAAAGAGGGGAAATGATGGTGAGAAAGTAAATTAGTGCGACCCCTTTGGGAAAGAATTCAATAATATCTCCTTAAATTGATGACGTTATCATCCTATAACCTAGGACTTTTAAGATTATATGACAATATACATTGATATGCAATATAAACACTATTATAAACCTTGAAAAAAAGAGGAAAAATCTAAATATTTATCTCTGAGAAAAGGGATACATAAATAATCAATGGTAGTAACAATTTACTGGGAATATTTAAAAAATGAAGTTGAAGGATGAAGACGTTACAAAATGATCAGTATGATACCATCTAGAAAAAACCCATTCTGCAAAATATTAAGTGTGAACACGTTTATTCAATAAAAATATAAACAACTCATAGGTAAGATACATAGCTACTGTAAGGAAAGTGCTGCCTCTGAGAACGCTGAGGAGAGAGGCCTAAAGGGGGACACAGAAAAGGCTTCAATGCATCTATAATATATTTCTAAGTGTAGAAATAAATATATGGAAACAG
The DNA here is from genome assembly GCF_037783145.1 of Equus przewalskii. Classification (NCBI taxonomy): domain Eukaryota; kingdom Metazoa; phylum Chordata; class Mammalia; order Perissodactyla; family Equidae; genus Equus; species Equus przewalskii. Next base: position 21,270 of record NC_091856.1, on the reverse strand, counting down.
TAAGATTTTCTGGAGTTGAATTTGAGCATAATGAATGCTGTATTAATAGATGTATTTATCTTTATCTATGAAATATTTTGTAATAAAATATTTTTAAAAAATGAGTTGTATACATTTAATAAGCCTGAGGTCTCTCCCACTCTTCCCTTCAATATCTTGACCCTGAGATTTTCTAAGCTTCTGGAGGAATCTTAGCTTTCCTGAATCAAAAGTTTAATTATGGGTGGCTTTCAAATTTTTAATTAACATTAAGCCAAATATCAAACTTTCAAACTCTGGGTTGCCCAAGGAGAGTGCATGAACTTAGCCACTTGGCCATGGGGCCAGCTCCTTATTTTATAACTCTAAGCATTTGTGACCATAAGTATGTATATTACTTAACCATAAGGTTTGAGGAATTATTGACTGATTGATTAATTTATGCATTTGTTAATTTCACCATAATGAATCTTCATGGCTAGAAAGATTCAGAAATTGATGGCTGCTTGTATATTTCTTACAACGTATTATAAGTAGATATTATTTGTAAGTATCGGTATGTAATTAATAGCATTAACATGATTAAGGTAAAGTGTTTCAAGTGTTTTGTGAAAAATTTTATCTATTTATTTATTGAGTTTATGATAGTTTAGAATCTTGTGAAATTTCAGTTTTACATTATTGTCTGTCAGTCGCGTTGTAGGTGCACCAATTCACCCTTTGTGCCCACACCCCACCCCCCTTTCTCCTGGTAGCCACTAATCTGTTCTCTTTGTCCACGTATTTAAATTCCTCATATGAGTGGAGTCATACAGAGATTGTCCTTCTCTGTCTGTCTTATTTCACTTAACATGATTCCCTAATGGTCCATCCATGTTGCTGTGAATGGGATGATTTTATTATTTTTTATGGCTGAGTAATATTCCATTGAATGTATATACCATGTCGTGTTTATCCAATCATCAGTTGATGGACACTTAGGAAGCTTCCACCTCTTGGCTATTGTAAATAATACTGCAATGAACATAAGGGTACATGGGACTTTTGGAATTGCTGATTTCAATTTCTTTGGATAGATACGCAGTAGTGGGATAGCTAGGTCATATGGTATTTCTATTTCTAATTTTTTGAGAAATTTCCATACTGCTTTCCACAGTGTCTCCACCAGTTTGCACTCCCACGAGCAGTGTATTCGGGATCCTTTTTCTTCACAACCTCTCCAAAATTTGTTCCTTTTGTTTTGGTTGTTTTTGCCATTCTAATGGGTGTAAGGTGATATCTTACTGTAGTTTTGACTTGCATTTCCCTGATGATCAGTGATGATGAACATCTTTTCATGTGCCTATTGACCATCTGTATGTCTTCTTTGGAGTAGTGTCTGTTCATCTCCTCTGCCCATTTTTTGATGGTTTTTTTTTTGAGTTTTTGTTTTTGAGCTGTGGGCGTTTTTATATATTATGGAGATTAAACCTTTGTGGATATATGACTTGCAAATATTTTTCCCAATTAGTGGGTTGTTTTTTGTTTCAATCCTGTTTTCCCTTGCCTTGAAGAAGCTCTTTAGTTTGATGAGGTCCCATTTGTTTATTCTTTCTATTGCTTCCCTTGGCTGAGAAGACATGGTGTCCTAAAAGATCGTTTTAATACTGATTTCAGAGTATACTGCCTATATTTTCTTCTAGAAGCCTTGTGGTTTCATGTCTTACCGTTAGGTCTTCGATCCATTTAGAGTTTATTTTTGTGAATGGTGAAAAAGAATGGTCAATTTTCATTCTTTCACATGTGGCTTTCCAGTTTTCCCAGCACCATTTGTTAAAAAGTCTTTCTTTTCTCCATTGTATGCCCTCAGCTCCTTTGTCGAAGATTAGCTGTCCATAGACGTGTGATCTTATTTCTGGGCTTTCAATTGTGTTCCATTGATCTGTGCACCTATTTTTCTACCACTACCATGCTGTTTTGATTACTGTAGCTTTGTACTATGCTTTGAAGTCAGGGATTTTGATGCCTCCTGATTTGTTCTTATTTCTCAGGATTGCTTTAGCAATTTGTGGTCATTTCTTGCCCCATATGAATTTTAGGATTCTTTGTTCTATTTCTGTAATGAATGTCATTGGGATTCTGATTGGGACTGCACTGAATCTGTAGATTGATTTAGGTAGTATGGACATTTTATCTATGTTTATTTTTACAATCCATGTGCATGGGATGTCTTTCCATCTCTTTATGTCATCATCCATTTCTTTCAGGAAAGCCTTGCAGTTTTCATTGTATAGCTCCTTTACTTCTGTAGTTAAATTCACCCCGAGTTAGTTTATTCTTTTTATTGCAACTGTGAATGCTATTGTGTTCTTGAGGTCTTTTCTGTTAGTTCATTATTAGAGTATAAACATGCTACTGATTCATGTAAGTTGATTTTATATCCTGCAACTTTGCTGTATTTGCTGATTTTGTCTAAAAATTTTCCTATGGATTCTTTAGTGTTTTCTATATATAAGATCATGTTGTCAGCAAACCGTGAGAGGTTCACGTCTTCACTCCCTATTTGGATTTCTTTTGTTCATTTCTCCTGCTTAACTGCTCTGGCCAAATCCTCCAGTACTATGTTGAATAAGAGTGGTGATAGAGGGCATCCTTGTCTCATTTCTGTTTGCAGGAGGATGGATCTCAGTTTTTGCCCATTGAGTATGATGTTGGCTGTGGGTTTGTCATATATGACCTTTATTATGTTGAGGTAACTTCCTTCTATGCCCATTTTGTTCAGAGTTTTTATCATAAATCTCTGTTGGATGTTGCCAAATGATTTCTCTACATCTATTGAGATGATCATGTGGGTTTTATTCCTGAATTTGTTGATGTGGTGTATCATGTTGATTTATTTGTGGATGTTGAACCATCCCTGAGTGCCTGGTATGAATCCCACTTGATCATGATGTATGACACTTTTGATGTATTGCTGAATTCGGATTGCCAAAATTTTGTTGAGAATTTTTGCATCTATGTTCATCAGAGATATTGGCCTGTAGTTCTCCTTTTTCGTGCTGTCCTTGTTAGGCTTTGATATCAGCGTAATGTTGGCCTTATAGAATGTGTTAGGAAATGTTCCATCCTCCCTAATTTTTTGGAAAAACTTGAAAATTATAGGTATTAAATCCTCTTTGAAAGTTTGGTGGAATTCCCCAGGAAAGCCGTCTGGTCCTGGGGTTTTATTCTTTGGGATGCTTTTGATTGCTCTTTCAATCTCATTCCTGGTGATTCGTCTGTTCAGACTGTCTGCTTCTTCTTGACTTAGCTTTGGGAGATTGTAAAAGTCTAAGAATTTATCCATTTACTCTAGGCCATCCATTTTGTTGGCATATAGTTTTTCGTAGTATTGTCTTATAATCCATTGTATTTCTGCGAAGTCTGTTGTTATTTCTCCTCTTTCATTTCTGATTTTTGTTTATTTGAGCTTTCTCCCATTTTTTCTTTGTAAGTTTGGCTAGGGGTTTGTCAATTTCATCTATCTTCTCAAAGTACCAGTTCTTTGTTTCATTGATCCTTTCTACTGCCTTTTTTGTTTCAATAGCATTTATTTCTGCTCTGATTTTTATTATTTCTCTCTTCTACTGACTTTGGGCTTTGTTTGTTCTTCTTTCTCTAATTCAGTTAATTGTAATTTGAGGTTGCTTATTTGGGATTTTTCTTGTTTGTTAATGTGTGCTTGTATTGCAGTTGAATTTCTCTCTTAATACAGTTTTTTCAGTATCCCATATGAGTTGGTATGGCTTGTTATCATTTTTATTTATCTCCACATATTTTTTTATTTCTTCCTTTATTTCTTCAATGATCCATTGCTTGTTCAATAGCATATTGTTTAGTCTACACATCTTTGTCCCTTTCTCAGCTTTTTTCTTGAAATTAATTTCTAGCTTTATAGCATTATGATTGGAGAAGATGCTTGTTATTACTTCAATTTTTGAAAATTTATAGAGGCTTGCCTTGTTTCCCACCATATGGTCTATCCTTGAGAATGTTCCATGTGCACTTGAGAAGAATGTGTATTCTGCTGTTTTTGGATGGAGTGTTCTATATATGTCTATTAAGTCCAATTGTTTTAGCTTTTCATTTAATTCCACCATTTCCTTGTTGATTTTCTCTCTGGATGATCATTCTAATGATGTGAGTGGGGTGTTGAGGTCTCCTACTATTATTGTGTTATTTTTAATATCTTCTGTTAGGTTTGTTAATAGATGCTTTATGAACTTTGGTGCTCCTGTGTTGGGTTCATAGATATTTATAAGCATTATTTCTTCTTGATGTAGTCTCCCTTTCATCATTATGTACTGGCCCTCTTTGTCTCTCTTTACCTGCCTTATCTTGAAATCTGCTTTGTCTGATATAAGTATTGTGACACCTGCTTTCTTTTGTTCACCACTAGCTTGGATTATTGTCTTCCACCCCATCACTCTGAGGCTGTGTTTGTTGTTGGAGGTCAGGTGTGTTTCCTGGAGGCAACAGAATGTTGGATCTTGTTGTTTAATCCATCTTGTTGCTCTCTGTCTTTTTATTGGACAGTTCAATACGTTTACATTGAGGGTGATTATTGATGCATGAGGGCTTAATGTTGTCATTCGGGCACTTGTTTTCTAGTTTTCCTGCATTACCTTTGTTTCTTGTCCTGTATGTTTTGGCCTACCTATTTACATCTGCAGTTTCTTATTTCCTTACTTATTTTTTGTGTCTCTGTTCTGTTTTTAATGTTAGTGGCTACCGTGAAGTTCGTATTCAGAATCTTGTGTGTAACATAGTCCATTTTCTGGTGGTCTCTTATTTCCTTATCCTAAACCGATTCAGTCCCTTTCCTTCATCTGTCCTAAGTTATTCTTGTCATCTCTTATTCCTACTTGAGTTGTGACTTTGTGGTTAAAGTGATAAGATTGTCTTTGTTTTTGGTGTTTTCCTTTCCTTCATCTTAATGGTGTAGTTGTATATTTGCTATCCTTTTCTGATTCTATTTGTTTCCTTACTCTGTTTTATGTGACCCCTTTCTCCCATTTTTTCTTTTTTCAAGTATGAGGGCCTTCTGGAGGATTTCTTTAGGGGGATCTCATGGCTATGAAGTCCGTTAGCTTTTGTTTTTCTGGGAAAGATTTAATGTCTCCCTCATATCAGAAGGATATTTTTGCTCAATAGAGTATTTTAGATGAAGATTGTCATCTTTTAAAGTTTTGAATATGTCATTCCAATCTCTCCTAGCTTGTAAGGTTTCTGCAGAGAAATCTGCTGAAGGTCTGATAGGGGTTCATTTGTAGATTATTTTTTTCTGCCTTGCTGCCCTGAATATTCTTTCTTTGTCATTCACTTTTGCCAATTTTACTACTATATGGCTTGCAGTTGGTCTTTTTACATTGACATATCTAGGAGACCTGAAAGCTTCCTCCACACATATTTCTCTCTCATTTTCTAGATTTGGGAAGTTCTCTGCTATTATTCCTTTGAGGACACTTTCTGTTCCATTCTCCTTTTCATCGCCCTCAGGGCTTCTAATTATTCTTATGTTGCATTTCCTCATTGAATTGGCTATTTCTGAGAGATATTCTTCATTCCTTTTTATTCTTAATTCTTTCCTTTCCTCTGTCTTGAGCTATTCAACCTGTCTATCTTTCAATTATGCTGATTTCCTCCTCTATGGCATCCACACAGGCCCTCTGGGAATCCGTATTCTGTTTTATCTGATCCGTTGTATTTTTCATCTCTAGTATTTCTGATTGATTCTTCTTTATAGTTTCAATCTCTTTTGTCAAGTAACTCCAGAACTTATTGACTTGTTTCTCTGTATTTCCCTTTACCTCATTGAGTGTTTTTACTATAGCTATTCTGAACTCATTTTCATTTATTTACTTATTTGAGTCATCAGGGCATAATTCTGGGTACTTGTTTTCCCTGTGGTCCGGAGATTTGATGAATTGATGGATGCTGGAAGAAGCACGAGTCTTACCCATGGTGATATTATTCGATCGCACTTACAGTCTCTCGCCATGAGATGGGGGTCGAGAGCTGCATATTGTGAGACCTCTGCCTTCAGCGGAGATGGCAGCACACAGCGCAGGTTGGGGGAGTGAGGGGCACCTTCTCTCCCTGCAGACCGGGTTTCGCGATCGGCTCTCACTATCTGCTCTCCTGGGGTCCTGGCTTGCTGAGCTCACCCCATGTGAAAGCTTTCCCCTGTTAGAGGGCTTCCATCTGGGCTGCATGGCCATGGGTGTCCTGGGTGATCCTGCAGATGCATAGACCCTCCCCTGCTCCTTCTCTCATGGAGCCTCCAGTGGCAGTGATCCCAGTCTTTGGGGGAGGGACCAAAGTTCTCTCTTACCCCATTCCAGCTCCTCTGAGGGGGGCTCCAGCCTTTCCGCCCTCCATTGTTTGGCTGCTGTGGTTCTCTGAGGATTTCTGCACTATGATGGTATTTTTTTGTTAGAATATGGTTGCTCTTTTTTTGGCTCTTGGCCAGTCTTCCTCAGTAAAAAGAGGAGGATTGGCAACAGATGTTAGCTCACGGCTAATCTTCAATATTTATAAGTAGCTGTAATTTAGTTATGCTACTTTCATTCTAAAGGTTGAGATCTTAAAAAGGATTACTTAGATTTTTTTGCACTAAAGTCTGTATCGTACTTCCACTACCATATTACAGAATGCAGCAGTCTTTGAAAGTTTGAACATATAATCAAAATTTATTGTTTTATATGCCCCAATTTTCTGTTCTAGATTGAGTTTCCATGCAGCAGCATGGTAGAGCTGAAACTTAACAGGCTTCGGGGTAAGGTATGCTTTGCATCCTGACTCTGCCATTCACTTGCTCTACAGCTATATAGCTATGAAAATCCTCTTAAAAATATTTAAAACTCAGGGGTCACCTCCATGGCTGAGTGGCTATGTTTGCGCACTCCACTGTGGTGGCCCAGGGTTTGGATCCTGGGCACGGACATGGCACCACTCATCAGGCCACATTGAGGTGGCATCCCACATCCCAAAACTAGAAGGACCTGCAACTAAGATATACAAATGTGTACGTGGGGTTTGGGGAGATAAAGCAGAAAAAAAAAAGATTGGCAACAGTTGTTACCCCAGGTGACAATCTTTAAAAAAACATATTTAAACCTAAGTTACCTTATTGCAAATATTTTAATAATATCTACCTCAAAGATGTAGTATTTCTAAAATAATGTAAATAGAGGAAGTAATCCAAATGGTAACTATGTTGAAGAAAAATAAATAAATATGCATTACAAATCACTGATAAGATTAAGCAGGTTATCATCTCAGCACTTATTTTTCTTTCATCTTAATTACATTAATCTTAGTTTTTAAATAATATAAAAAGGTAAAAGGAAACAAGGGGAGATTTTTTATTATATTTTTAAAATTGTTATATTTTTACACAGACAAATGTAGAAAATGACAAAACACAAAAATTAGCAATATAAGGAATAGAGTAGGATAATTTAGTAAAGATTCTAAAGACATTTTAACAATATATAAGGAAAATATTAATACCTTTATGTAAATAAGGATACCACTGAGTTAAATGGAAAATTCTTTGAAAGGCAACAAATAGAAAAACTTACTCAAAACTATAAAATAAATTTATTTTATAGACATAAAATCCTTAAAGAAAATTCTAGGCCCAGATTCTCTCACTGGATAAGTCTATAAAACATTTAATGAAGAAATAATACCAATTTTAAATAAACTCTTTCTGAAATTTGAAGAGGAAGAAATTCTTCAAAGGTTATTATATAAAGCCTTTATGACTCTGAGTGCACAAACATACAAAGTGATTGAAATGAAAGAAATTATAAAATTACTATCAATCATGAATAAAGAGGCAAAAATTATTTTTTAATATTTACAAAATTAAATGCTATGGTATGTAAATTGAATATTATACAATGACTAATTGGGACTTGGAATAGAAATATAAGGTTGGCTTAACATTCAAAATGATTCTTTGTAATAATATAAAATAATAAGAAATTTTATATGGTTATTAGCATGGATGCATATAAATGACAATATCTGATCTCCATTTTTGAAAATAGTCAATAGAATAGACATATAAAGAAGATTTCACAGCCTAATGCAGATAATCTGAAAAGCCTACAAATAGCATCACATTTAATGGCAAAATATGAGTGCTTTCCCTCTAAAATTAGGAAAAAACAAGGATTTTCTTTGTCATCATTTCTATTGAACATTGAAGTGGAGATTCCACGAAGTGCAATAAAGCAAAGGTAAAAAAATAAATCCAGACTGAAATAGGGAGAAATGACTATTTTTATTCACAGAGAAAGATCATTTATGTAAAAGTATCAGATTTTTAATTTCCAGTCTGGCAGATAGAAAGCTTAGAGTTTATCTCTTTTGTCCACACAGCAGAAAAGAAAGTTGAATAAAGTGAAACCAACAACTCTTACACATTTATGAAAACTAATGTCATAAAACAAACAGCTGCTCCAAATTTCAAAGGACAAAAAGGTAGATACAGAGAATATGAACCTACAAGAACAGAAGCCAAGAATCAGAAAAAATCAGTGGGAACAAGTAGTAGAGAAGGAAAATAAACTGATGAATTCCTGGAGGCTCACACAGATGAGTTTTAGAGATAAAAACTCCAGTGGGGGCCTGTATTAGGGGAACCCCACACTTTAGAGTTTTAATTCCTGGAGTCTTCTCACATCTCATAGTGAGGATTAGAGCATATCCACTTGTACTTTTGGCAGGAAGGGCTATAAGGTAGACATTTTAGGTATAATATTCATATCAAATCTTTCATCAATAGAAATAATTTTACCATATCCTATAAAGAATTTTCCAGGGAAACCCAAAGACAAGTGGGGAGATAAAAACTATTGTAGACAGAAAAGTTTATCCTCTGGCACCTACAACTACAACAAACAGTAAAAACAGCATTACCACTCACAAGAAAAATCATTAAACATCATACTAATGTTCTATTTACCTCAGTTACTTTTGTGCAGAAGATTATGTTCAGGATAAAACAAAAAATTACAAGGTATACAAAGAAAAACAAAATATTGAGACAGAGAAAGCATCAGAATGAGAATCATATAGAGTAAAAGTGTTGGAATGATCAGATCTGCAATGTAAAATAACTGTGTTTGTCAGGTTTTCCAGAAAAACAGGACCCAAAGGAGATTTTACATATACATATATATAATTTATAATAAATAATTTAAATTACAAATAATAAATACAAGTTTATAATTTATAGTGTATCATACATATTTATATATTATTAAACGTATAACCTGCCATCTGCAAGCTGGAAAACCAGGGAAGCTAGTAGTAAAATTCACTCTGAGGCTAAAGGTCTATGAAATGGAGATGACTAACATAAAAGCCAGAGTCTAATGTTCAGAGAACAAAGAACTCTGGTGTCCGAGACCAGAAAGAGACAGACGTACCAGCTCAAAAAGAGAGAAGGAATATGCCCTTTCTTTGTCTTTATTCTATTTGGCCCTCAATGAATTAAATAATTTCTTTCCACATTATTGAAGGTGGATACTCTTTAGTCAGTCTACTGAATCGATTGTTAATCTCCTCCAGAATATCATTATAAAACAACTCAGAAATAATGTCTTACCAATTATTTGGGTGTCCCTTAAACAAGACAATTTAATACATAAAATTAACCATCACAACAACCATGATTAATATGCTAATAGCTTTAAATAAAGTGAAGAACATGAAAGGTCATATGTATAATCTATGAAAATTGATGGAAACTGTAAGAAAGTATCAAAAAGAAGAGCTACATGTTGAAAGTATCATAATGGATAAAAGGATGTGTTTGATAGACCCAGCAACAAACCAGAGTTCCCAAGGAAAGACTCAAACTGTTTGATGAAATGTCAAAAATTTAAATTGAAAGAAAAAAGAATGAAAAAGACAGAACAGAATATCTAAGAACTGTGGGACAAGTACAAAAAAAATGCAACACATGCATAAGAAGAATGCAAGAATGAGAAAAAAATGAATAGAAAAAATATTCAAAGTAATAGTGACTGAGAATCTTTCTAAATTAATGATAGAAACCAAACCAAAGATACAAGAGTCTCAGAAAAGACTGAGTAAGATATGTGATGAAAAATCAACACTTAGGCGTATGGTATTCAAATTGCAGATAATCAACCACAAAGAATAAATCTTGAAATAAACTAGTGGGAAACAGTACCCTACCTATAGAGAGGCAAGGGCTAGAATAATAGCATCAAACATCTCTTCTGAAACTATGCAAGCAAAAAAACATGAAGGGAATTCTATAGTACTAAAAGAAAAACTAACCTAGTATTTAATACAAGGGAAAATTATTGTTCAGAGGGAGTGACATCAGCAGGAAGGTGGAATAGGTGGCTCCGTTCCCCACTATCCAACAGAAACACTGATTCACTACCATCTAGAAGTGAAAATAACTTCATGAGTTCTCCACAGTGCAGGTAAGAATTTACAGCAACCCAGTTGTTCACACAACAGAGATAAGACACATCAGAAAAGGTAAGAAGAACAGTTTGCTTTACTCACTTTATCCCTCCACCAATGTAGCACACACAGCTCAGTGGTGAGAGAGATCCTTTGGCTCTCAACTTCTCTTAGAGGCAAGAAAAAGTAAAGTGAATATCTTATTTCTCCAGCCTTTAGAGAAGCTAACCAGAGGCCAACGTCTGTTATGTTTTTCTCAAAACTCTAAGGCTACTGGCATGGCTAGATTGCCAGGGGTCAGTTAAGAACCAAGAAAAGAGGCATGGCCCTGAATAATGAGCATGTGGATTTCAATAGTTGACCAAAAGCCCCTGGTAATGGGCCCTCCTGCAGCCCTTGAAACAGGTCTAGCTGTCTGCAGACACTGACAGCTTTTCCACCCATGCAAAATGTCAGCTGACACACCCAAAATCTCTGCTGTCTTGGCTGTTGAAGAGCTTTACAAGACATATCTATCATGTACACCTTGGAGTAAGGGACTGCTTTTTCAAAAGCACAGATGAAAACACAAAGCTACAAAAGTAATAAAGAAACATGAAAACATGACACCATCAAAGGAGTAAAATAAAGATCCAGTAACCAACTGTAAAGAAATGGAGTCTAATAGTAGCCTAACAAATAATATAAACATTCATCTTAAATAAGTTCAAAGAGCTATAACAGAACACAAGTAGATATCTAAAACTAATCCGAAAAATAAAATTTGAATAAAATAAGAAGTTCAACAAAGAGATTGAAACCATAATATAGCACCAAATAAATTCTAGAGATGAAAAACAGAATGAAAAAAATCAATAAAGAGCTTTAAACACAAACAATAAACAGAAGAAAAAAAATCAGCAAACTTTAAGACAGTTCATTTGAAATTATTCAGTCAGAAAAACAATTTACAAAAAAACAAATGAAGCTATTTGATATGGTATATTATCAAAAGAATCATCATATGCATTATACAAGTCCCAATAGGAAAAGAAAAAGAGAAAATTTATTTTAAAACAATGATGGAAAGCATTTACCAAATATGAGATAGAAATGGCAATCAAATTCTTCATGGAGATCTAAAGACCCTAAATATGTTCAACTTAAAGAAGCCTACATAAAAACATTTACAATTAAGTGGTCAAAATTTAAAAACAGAATTCTGAAAGTAGAAATAGAAAAGTGGTTCGACACAAAGAAAGAAACACCAGTAAGCGTATATGTGGACATTTCAACAGAAAGCTCAAGATCAGGAATAATCGAAATAATATAATCAAAGCTAAAAAATGACAAAAATTATATCATACACAGATAAACTGTCCAAGCAGATATTTTTTGCAGAGATATACTGATGGCGAAAAGACACATGAAAATATGTTCAACATCACTCATTATTAGGAAAAAGCAAATCAAAACTACAGTGAGATATACCCTCAGGCCCATCAGAATGGCTATAATTAGCAAGACAGGATATAACAAGTGTTGGAGAGGATGTGGACAGAAGGGAACACTCACACACTGCTGATGGGAGTGCAAACTGGTGCAGCCACTATGGAAAACAGTGTGGAGATTTCTCAAAAATTTAAGAATAGAACTACCATGAGATCCAGCTATTCAACTTCTGAGTATTTATCTAAAGAACATGAAAAAAAGTGCAAAAAGATACTTGCATTCCTATGTTCATTGCAGTATTATTCACAATAGCCAAGACTTCGAAACACCGTAAGTGCCCATCAATCAATGAACGGATAAAGAAGTTGTGGTATATATACACAAAGGAATACTATACAGCCATTAAAAAGATAAAATCTTGCCACTTGCAACAACATGGAAGAACCTTGAGGGTATTATGCTAAGAAAAATAAGACAGCTGAAGAAAGTCAAATACCATAGGACTTCACTCATAAGGGGAAGATAAAAACAACAACAAACAAATAAATATAGAGATTAGATTAGTGATTAGCAGAGGGGAATGCAGGAGGAAAGACAGCAAAGAGAGTATAAAGGTAGATGTGTATGGTGATGGATGATAGTCTTTTGGCAGTGAACATGATGTAGTCTACACAAAAATGGAAATATAATGAAGTATACCTGAAATTTGTATAATTTAATAAAGCAATATTACATCAATAAATATTAAAAAATAAAACAAAAATGAGGAAAATAATTTCCAGAAAGACAAAAACTGAAGAATTTCATCACCACTAAATCTCTTATGCAAAAAGTGCATATGAAAGATCTTCAAATGAAATAAAAAGATGTTAAACAGCAATCCAAATTCATATGAAAATAAAACTCTCAATAGTAATGTTAAATATATAGAAAAATGCAGAGTAACATAATACTGTAATAGAGGTGTGTAAACAATTTTACCTCTAGTATCATGTTAAAAGACAAAATTATTAAGACTAATTATAATCACAAAAATGTGTTAATGAATACAAAATATAAAATAAACAAATTCTAACATCAAAAATATAAAGTCTGGGGGACAATTAGAATTATAGAGTTTTGTGTGTGATTGAAGTTTAGTTACCACCTAAAAGTAGACTGACATAGGGAGTTTTATGTAAACTCTATGGTGACTGTAAATTAAAAAACTATAGAAGATGTAAAAAATAAATAAATAGAAAAGAATTAAAGTATATTACTGCAAAAAAATCATCAAACCAAAGAGAGCAAAGAAGAGAGCAAGAGAGGAATAAAAGATATATAAAACAGAAATTAACAAAAGAATCACAATTTCTTATATTTCAATACTTACTAAAAAGTAAATGGATTAACTCATCAATCAAGAGATATGGTGTAGTTGAGTGTATAATAAAACAAGATCCATGAATTAAAAAGAATAAGATATCTAAGAATAAATTTAAGTAAGGTGGTGAAAGACCTATACAATGAAATATATGACATTATTGAATGAAATTGAAGAATATATAAAGAATTGGAAAGATATTCCACGCTCATGGATTGGAAGAATAAACATAGTCATAAGGTCCATATTACCTAAAGCAATCTATAGATTCAATGCAATCTCAATCAAAATCCAAATGAGATTCTTTGTGGAAATAGAACAAAGAATTGAGAAACTTACATGGAAGAAATGACCCCCAAATAGCCAAACGAATCCTGAGAAAGAAGAAAAAAGCTGGAGGTAAAAAATTCCCTGGTTTCAAAATATACTGCAAAGTTATAGTAATCAAAACAGCATGGTTCTGGGACAAAAACAGACACACAGATCAATGGAACAGAATTGAAAGCCCAGAAATAAAAGCACCCATCTATGCACAGCTAATCTTTGACAAAGGAGCCAAGAACATACAATGGAGGAAGGAGAGTCTCTTCAATAAATGATGTTGGGAAAACTGGACAGCTACTTGCAAAAGAATGAAAGTAGACCATTTTCTTACACCATACACAAAAAGTAACTCAAAATAGATTAAAGACTTGAATGTAAGACCATACTTGAATGTGAAACCCTAAAACATTTAGAAGGAAATATACACAGTACATTCCTTGCTATTGGTCTTAGTAGTTTCTTTTCAAATACCATGTCTACTTGGGCAAGGCTAACAAAAGAAAAAATAAACAAACAGGACTGCATCGGACTAAAAGTCTTTGGCAGGCAAAGGAAATCATGAACAAAACAAAAAGAGAACCTACAAACTGGGAGAAAATATTTGAAAAACAGAACCAATAGGTTATTTGTGTGTATAAATATATATGTATATGTGTGTGTATATATATATATATATACACACACACATGCACACATATACATATATATGTATACATATAAACACACCTATATAATGTATATATAGTTTGGAAAAGCCAGTAGAATAATCAGGGTCTGTTGAAGAGCTTAGAACCAAGACAGCTGATGGTATGGATTCTAGATTGGGCCTAAGGACCAGAGAATCATGAGAGTTGAGGGCAGGAGAACATCAGTGTCCCTGCTCAAACAATCAGAAGAAAGGGCTGAAATTTTGCTTTTACATTTTTTGTTCTATCCAGGCCTTTGCAATATTGTGGGGGAGCAAAATGCCTAACTGAATCTACCCATTTAAATGCTAATTCCATCCAGAAACACCCTAAGAGTCAAAATCAGAAATAATATTTGGCCAAATGTTGGGACACTTTAGATCAGTCAAGTTGAGGCATAAAATTAAGCATCATAATAATCAACAGGGAAATGCAAATTAAAACTTCAGTGAGATATCACATCACATTTGTTAGGATGGCTCTCAAAAGAAAAAAGATGTAGCAAGTGTTGACAAGGAGAAAATCCATGTACTCTCTTGTTAGTAATGTAAATTGCAGCAACCACTGTGAAAAAACCAAGGAGATCGCTCAACAACTTAAATATTGAACTACCATAATATTTAATAATCTACTTCTGGAGATATATACATACATATATATAGATAGATAGATAGATAGATACACATACATATTTATATACACAAAAAGATTGAATTCAGGATCTCAAAGAGAGAACTGAACTCTAATACTTATTAAAGTATTATTTACAAATACCATGGTGGTTGAATGGATAAATAAACTATAATACATATGTACAATAAAATATTATTCAGGATATAAAAAGAGGAAAATCTTAACATCTGCAACAACATGGATGAACCCTGAGGACATTAGGCTAGGTAAAATTAGCCAGACAGAAGAAAAAATATTATATAATAATGCTTATATGATAATTACAAAACTGTCCAAATCATAGAAACAGAGAGTAGAATGGTAATTTTCAGAGGTGAGGGTATAGACCAATGGGGAGATGTTGGTCAAGGTAGTAAGTTGAGTTGGTTATAACTGGTTGTGACCCCATGTACAGCAGAGCAGAACCCTGCCTGGGCTTCTTGCGGCATCCTCTCAATTTCTGGTGCTATATCACACAAAACTTTACTGCCATTCATAGGGTTTTCATGGACAATAATTTCAGAAGTGGGTGGCTAGTTCCTTATTCTTTGCCTGTCTTAATCTGAAAGCTCTGCTGAAACCCGAACAGCATGGGTACCTCTGCTGGTATTTTAAATACCAGTGGCATAGTTTTCAGCATCACAGTAACATGCAGCCAAAACAGTATGAGAAATGACAGACAGGTGGTATTGTTCCATGACTGGAAAACAAACCTGGGCTCTGGCAGTAAGAAAGCCACATGTTAACCACTAGACCAGCAGGGCTGGCTAAAGCAGGAGTAGCTATATTAATTTTAGATAGAGCAAAATTAAAAGCTGAGAGAGTTGTTTGAATAAATATGGGAATCGCATATTGATAATGGTGTCAATTCTCCAAGAAGATATCATAACCCTTAATGTATATGTGTATAACAACAGAACATCAAGTTATGTGAGGCAAAAACTAATAGAATTACAAAGAGAAATAGATGAATCCATTATCATTCTGTTACCAATTTTGTTTCCTTCTGGTGGTACTTGAACCCACAATCAGAGGGGAGTCTAGGAAGAGTCCAGGGCTGGTAAACTTTGAACAGGACGTCAGCCTTTTTATTTCTTGGAGGGTTCTTTTCTGTTTGGTGTCATGGATTTGAGACAAAATTGAAGCTGAGCCTTCAAGATCACAAGTTTTGTTCAATGGCCAAAGAATGGAGAAATGAGAACTATGTTCACAGATCAACTTCTTAGCTCTTGGGGTAATCCACCAGTCATTAGAAGGTGTCAAGGCATTGAAGGGGAGGAATAGTCATAGAAATATGGGGGACTGGGCAGGCTTTTCTGTGAAATAGGGTTGCCACCCACAATTGGTCCTTATGTAGTTTGTTTCTATCATTGTCATGACAGTCGTGAACTGTCATGATGCAGGTGGTTGTATGATGTAGCATGATAATATATTACAATGAGTATATAATGAGCTGCAGGGTCTATGACAGGTCTGGCCAGACTGCCATATTGCCTTCAGCCAATTTTAAATGGTTTTAACTATATGTCTCAGCCATCTTATCCTTCCTCTCTTTGTGGTGTCCTATAGGCCTATTCTGAGCAGGGTTGTGGTTAACGTCTTATGGGGTCAGTGGGTCAGGTAACAATACAAGATTTAAACACCCTTCTATTAGAAATGGAAAGACTCAGCAGGTAGAAAATCTGTAAAGACAAAATTGAATTGAATAGCACCATCCATTAACAGCATATAATTCTCAACTCTAGATTATTTCATTCAACAACAGCAGAAAATATTCTTCTCTTCATCACATGAAAAATTCACCAAGATAAATCACATTCTGGGTCGTAAAACACACAGTTAACAAATTGAAAAGAATATATATTATGCAATGTCTGTGCACAGATAACAATAAAACTAAATTAGAAATCAATAACAAAAAGATAAGTGAAAAATCCCAAAATATGTTGTGATTAAACAACACACTTCTTGTCGGTGTCGCAACCCAATGTACACATCAGGATAGATGCGGAGAGGGCTGATGGCCACTCTGAGTTTATTGTAACCAGCATTTCAATATATACATAGCTTACAGCTGTTAGACATACACAGGTGTTCTGGATGAAATAATTAGCAAATGCCAAGAATTCTTAGTGATTTCTCAAGGAGCCCTCCCTCGGCGTCTGTTTTGATATTATCATGTTATTGCTGTGCTCGTATAATTTTATCTCGGAGCAGGCAAGGTCTCTTAGGCAAAGGTCCCTCCTGCTCCAGATATTGATATTGTTTCTCCATCTGTGCCTCCGGGCGGCCGCCGCCTGGCTTAGGTTGCCCCCCCAGTGGGTCTTACCTGTCAGTGGCTAACCGGCCTTCTCATCTCTTGGTCACAGTTTGTTGGAAAGCTTTTTCCAGTGATTATTAACCCTTCCTGTGTCAGGGGCAGCTACACTTCTAAATAATACCTAAGCCAAACAAGCAGTGTCAAGAAAAATTAAAAACATTTGAAATAATTGTAAATGAATATCCATTTATAAATTCTGAACCTTATCAGACTTCATGGAGTACAGAGGAAAACAGGTCTTGGAGGTCAATTTGCAGCTTTAACTGAATAAGTCCAAGAAGAAAAAAAGACTTAAATCAATAACCTTTGCTTACATCTAAGGAAAGTAGGAAATAAAAGAATAAAACAAATCCAAAGTAAAAGAGAAGAAATAATAAGAATTAGAGCAGAAATCAACGAAATTGTAAATAAGACATAGAGAAAACCAATGGAACCAAAATTTAATTTATTGAAAAGGCCAATAATACCAATAAGCCTCTAGTCAGACTAACTTAAAAAATAGAAAAAGATAATATAGGAATACTATGAAACACTCTATTTCCATATTTTTATAACCTAAATAAAATACACCAGTTCTTTGAAAGAGAGAAACTTCCAATTTTTATACAAAAATAAATAAAAAATCTGAATAGGCTTATATTTATTAAATATACTTAATCAATAATTTAAAAATTTCCAAAATAACACCAACTCAGATACGTCTTCTCGTGAATTCTACCAAACATTTAAGCAAAAAATACCAATTTTATACAGACTCTTTCAGAAGACAGAAAAAGCATTCTTTGGGGCTAGCATTATCCTAATAGCGCTGTTAGTCAAAGACATTACAAGAAAAAGCTAAAAAATCTATGAATTAATATCCCTCAAACACAGTTGCAAAAATTCTCAACGAAATGCTAGAAAAGCAAATCTAACAATGTATACAAAGAATTATGCACCTGACCAACTGACTGAGATTTATGCTGAGTATACAGGACTGGTTTAATGTTAAAAGATCAATTAAGATAATCACACCAATAGGCTAAAAAGAATCACATAATCATATCAATAGATACAGAAAAATAATTCAACATACATCCATGATACAAGTTCCCAGAGAACTAGGAACAGAGGTTATCTTCCTCAAATTGATAAAGAATACGTACAAAAAACTCTGCAGACATCATATTTGATGGTGAAAAACATGAAGCTTACCCATGATGATCAGGAGCAAAGCAAGAATGTTCCCTCTCACCACTTCTTTTTAATATTATCCTGGAAGATTACCTAATGTAATAAGATAAGCAAATGAAACAAAATATATATAGATTGGGGGAAAAAAAAGAAAATTTTCTTTGTTTGCAGATGACATGATTGTCTATGTAAAAATCCAACAGAATAGACAAAATAGTCTGTGGGTCTAATAAGCCACTGTAGAAAGTTTTCAGGTTTCAAGGTTAATATACACAAATCAACACTTTCCCCATATAGTCAGAATGAACAAATTGAAATAGAAGATTACAACACAATACCATTTACATTAGCACAGATAAAAATTAAATACTAAGGCATAAATTTAACAAAACGTACAATACATATATGAAAAAAACTACATACCTCTGATAGATAAAATCAAAGAAGAAATGAGTAAATTAAATAAACATAAAGATATTCCAGCAGTTGGAATACAAGTACACACATAGGCCCAGAAAATATGCCCTCCTAGAAAAGACTTAAGAAAACATTTAGCTTCAGCAAGAAGGAGACTAATATATGCAGAGGAGTGTCCCAGGAATTGAAGAGAAAGAAAAAGAGGAAGAAAGAATATTTGAAGATATAATGGCATAAATATGCCCAAATTTGAGGGATTATATGGATATACCTATCAAAGCAGCTCAAAGAACTCCCATTCTTTTCATATTTTTGCAAAAATTGAAAAACATATAATCATGTCCCAGCTCGATCTATGGAGACAGCATTACCCTGATACCAAGGCCAGACAAGATGTCATGTGAAAACTACAGGCCAACGTCTCTGATGAATAAGAATGCAAAAGTCCTCAACAAAGTGTTAGCAGATCAAATTCAACAGCAAACTAAATGTATTATAGGCTATGACCAGGTGATTTATTCATGGAATGGAAAGATGGTTCAAAATAACAAAATCAATCAATAAAATACACTTCAAAACATAGGTGTAATGAATTTAGAAAGACATCCTTTTCCCATACATTGGAAGACTAAATATTGCTAAGATGCCATTACTACCCAAAATGATCCATACACTCAATGCAATATCTACAAAATCTTAGCTTTTTGTTTGAATAAATAGGAAAATCCATTCCGAAATTCAGATGAGATCTCAAGGAACTTCAAATAGGAAATGGAAATGAAAAAGAACCAAGTTGGAGGTCTTACACTTTCTAGGTTCAAACTTACTAAAAGTTATGGTAGTCAATACAGGTTGTACTGGTGTAGATGCAGACCTATAGACCAATGGAATAAAAATGATGAGAGCCGAGGAATTTTCCCTCACACATATCATAAAATGATTATGACAAGGGTGCTTAGACCATTCATTTGGATAGGACCTCTATTCATATGCGGTTCTTAAAAAATAATATCCACAAGCAAAAAAAATGGCAATTTACCTTCAACTAAATATATTTATAAATTTCTACAAAAACTACAGCCATCATAAAAGTTGTGAAGCAGTATCTCATGATTTTGATTTGCATTTTCTGAATGATTACTAGTTTTGAGCCGCTTCATATGTGCTTATTAGCCATTTGTATATCTTTTATTTAAAAAAACCTATTCTAATTCTTAAAATAAATTGTATAGCACTTACAAATTGACAGGACAAAATGGGAATCAGTGGACAACCTCTAGCCCTCCCAGTTAAAAGAGTCAATATGACCCAACATACATTGGAATAAGGCCTTCAAGGATCAAATCTTGTTATATAAGACCTAATTAGTGAATGAGTGATTATACTCAATGCTTATCCATTCAACATCACAATTTGGCCTGTTATTACTTTGGAAGAATAAAGGTCACTTCACATTGATTTTCCAAATCTTTTCTGTTGTGGTCCCATCCATTAAAGCTCCCATCCCAAATATTATTGATATTACTGACTTTAATAGCAGCTGGTAAATATTTTGTTATTATATAGTTGGTTAGTATATTCTGTTCAGCGCACATATCAAAGTTCTTTCAGCTGCAATTTGCCTTCCTCTATGAAGGAAAACAACACACTTTTACCAAGCCACATATGATGTACCTCAGCAGCCTTGCTATTGCAAACAGATTTAATTGTGTTTAATTTTCTCCACAAGCACAAGCATGGCATTATCTTGATGACATCCTAATATGGGAAGTCCCATTTGACATTTTCATTCAGGATATGAGAACACCCACCCAAGACCATTACCTACACATAGTGCAAGGTCCTATTAGGTTTTTAAGATCTAAAAAAATATATATTTGGTGAACTGAGAACTACTCAATCACAACACTGTTAATAACAACTTTGACCCTCTCACAATGTTAACACAAATCCAGCATTTTCTGGTCCTTTTTGGGTTTAGGAAGCATTATAGTCCAAGTAACATTTGTAAATTTCACTTAAACCCACTTATGTTTCTTGCAAATCACCCCACCCTGAATAGGATCCCATCCCACAAAAAGGTCTAGAATCTGTCAAGATCAAAGTCAATAGTCACCATTAGTTGCTTTAGATATCCCTTTCCTGCAGGGGCTTTAGCAACTTTATGTCATTCCTTCTGGATTCACTGAATCACTTAAAATGACCATAAATTGCCCACAGGCTTCTGATAAAAGTAACAGCTTTTGTAAGCCCTACATGATACACCATTAGAGTGACAATTTACTGGCCACATGCTAGACTTCCCTTAAAGTAGAGGTGCTTACAGACATAAACATGTGCCCTTCCTAATACAGCTGCCCATTATGCCTTGAGTCATGGAAGAAATATCCCACAAGGTCAGCTTGGATACTAAGGCCTTCTTGCTC